>NC_136070.1:1204048391-1204723473 GCF_964261635.1 Lissotriton helveticus
GGAATACCAAAGTCGGGGACTTTGTTAACAACAGAATAACAACAGGACCATGCTTCAATACATGGCCAGTGATGTATTGAAAATGCTTATGCTTTAAGTACTGACAGAGCTAAAAAACTCTCCAAATCTTTTGTCCTTACGTCTGTTTTGGTGAACAAATGTATGTGACATACATGGCAGCTGTGCAGATTTCAAAGAGAGGAACACCCTTAACTTCTGCTGAAGAAGCTGGCAAACTGATGGTTGACCTCCACTTGGTCCATGAAAGAACTGAAATGCCTGCCAATGGTTAACCCAGAGCAATAGTAGACCTAATCCAACGACTAACGGTTAAGGAAGAATCCTTCTACCACTGACCTGAATTACCAAAAATTACAAAAAGGCTGCCACACTGTCAGAGTCCCTGAGATCTGTCAGAGCCCTAACCACATCCATAGAAGCAGAATGATCGAAAATAAGGGCAAGGTAACTTCTAGGCAGCTATGAAATGAAAAAGCCACCTTTGGTAAAAAGGAGTGATATGGCATCACAACCACACCTTCCTCAGAAATAGAATGGAAAGGAGGTCTGGCAAGAAGAGCTCCAAGAAAGCTCGCTCAAGCGTGGAAGCGCCACCTTTCAATGTGCATGCACAACACAAAGTGTCGCCGGTGTTCCTTTCTTTAATGCTCAAAGGAACTCAGGCATGTAGGAGACTGCCACAGCGGCCCAGGTTGAGCCCCCTCACACATCCAACAGGGTTCAGCTGACTGAAAGATGGTACCAGCCTCACAGAATCTTTACTTTCTGTCTATAGAAATATGGCCCTAATCTCCTCACAAGCCCATGAGGAGGGAGAAACAAGCCCATGTATATTTCAAATAAAACGATATCCTGGCTCAGAAAGGTCTTCTTTACTGAATAGAGAAAGAATAAAAATGATAAACAAAACATACAAAATGCAGTCTGGACAACCTTTCAAAACCAAGCAAGAAAGAGGAGGAGACAAACATTTGAAATAATTTGAGGTCTATGCCCAGCAGGGACCTTTCACTGCTTCCTGCAGCCCTCCTCCAAGTCAGAGACAAGAGACAAACAGGAAGGAATGCAAGCCTAATTAATGGCCCGAGTGGAATGGGCGAGCATCCCTTTTCAGCATTTCCTATTGATTCCTGTCTCATGGATATGGGAATAAAGTTGTCTCATGGATATGGGAATAAAGCAGAAGTAATGACTGGGACTACAATAACTGACTTAATAATAATGGTAAAGACTTCTACACAACTTAGTCAGACTTCTGTGATCTATTGAAAGTTATGTTCTGTTTCCTATAAAAATGTAATGCTAAGGGTGATGCACAATCTGAGATATCCGGCCAAACTAAGGAAGACCGTTTTATTATGTTATTAGATAAAACTCAACAGGACAAGGCAAATATGATGCATTAGTGTAGTTTACATGTCACAGCTCATGAGCATAGTACTTCTCGTGCATTGCAGTTCCAATTTTCACATTCGCGGATGCTACCAGCAATGGACATTGCCTTACCAGAAACTTTTAAAGAAAATCTTGAAAAACAGTTACAATTGCATGTGCAAATTTATGGTAGGGAGGAGATATGACGCCAAGTGACATATCAATGATCACAAACATCAAGCACTGAAAAAAAAGAATGGTGGCTCAATCTGTCTTTCTCCATAAAATGTACCTGTTAATGAAATCACATGGAATTTTACGTTCCATCTTCGAGGTCCTTCTCCATCAATTCTGGTGAATTAAATGTATTTCCAAGCACCAGTCTTTGATCCAGAAACAAGAGGGAAAGCCAGAAATCGACGAAAGAAGACAATATTATAAAAAACTGTAACAAAGAGAGACAACAGGGATGAAAAAAGAAGTTTTAGGAGTGAGATAAAGATACAGAAATTGGAGGATGCAGGAAGAAAAAGGCGAAAATAGCATCAGCAGCATCAACCTGGACTCTTAAGGCAAGCATAGTACATCCCTATGCTTGTTCCTTTTGTAAAGCACTAAATCATGGAGGGCTTGAGAAGCAAAATAAGGTGCCATCCCCAACAAAGAGCAGCACATCACAATTACAGACACTAGACAAGGTTAACATAGGATCCCCTTTCTTTTAAGGATCCCACAATGCATTATATAATCTACGGATTTCCCTTTGCAGTTGTTGTATCCATAGAGCTGGTGTCTAGCAGGTGTCCAGCCAAATTTCACTAGTTTTGCTATCATGATTGGTTTTCTGTGTGAATGAATGCTCTACAAGTCACCTGCAGCTGCTACAAGGGAAGTGCTTTCTTTTTTCACTCTGGATCAAATAGCAGTTGTTGCTACTGACATTACATAATTACATACATACCTTTGTGGTGAACTGAGGAACTGAAATCAGAATTAGGCCCTGTGAGCAAACTAAAAACACATAGTAGTAGTTAGAAATTAGCATGATGCACCTACTTAGTTCATTGAGAATGTTTGAGCATTAATACACCCACTTCAACCTGGCTATAACGAGCTGAGCAGAACTGAGAATGCTTTGTATCCCATATATTAGCATACTATTTTAGGTTAACCCCTCCATTGTGAATATACTCAAATTATGTATACATTAAGGATCGGGCCTTTTCTGAAGAAACCCCATGTTGGTTTCATTTCCCCGTACCTCTTGCTCTTGCTAGGAAAACACGTGACCTGTCACTGTGTAAAGGGAGAGTCTAAAAGGTCGGCCTGGGCTATGAATGGACCATTGATTCTAACTTGGGAAACTCAAGGTTACATCTGCCTTTCGTGTGGGATGAACACATTCTTGCAGACTCTCCTGCCTGAGAACGAAAAGGGAGTCACCCTTCCTGAGCTGCCCAGTAATGAATAGCTAAGCTTTGAACTAATCATGTGTGCCATATATGGTTCCTTCCTGGAGCGAAGGGGCCAAAGGAGGTGTTTTCCTTTTACAGTGGTAATGTGTGTTGAACTGAAAGTATATAATGGCTTGTTTGAATATGAACAGGCAGTCTTCTTGTCACACTGACTGGGTGTGGACGGGAGGCTCCTCTGCGCAGAGTCCATTTAGAATAAATGATTGAGACTTGTTCACTGCCAACTGACTGATTATTGGTAATTGGTATTGGAGCTATTAGTAAGTATAGTTCTATATGGTAATATTTATTTTTCGGTACTTCAGTTGGCGACTCCTCCGGGACTCCGCGTTGGGGTCGTCCCTCTGTAATCATAAAGGAACGGGACATTGGGAAGGGTCCTCTTGTTCGGGGGGAACGACCGACCGAAAGTGCAAGGGTTGCTCCACTCTCCCGACCAGGAGAGCCTTAGCTGCTAGTGACCCAACGCCGGAGTCCTTCGGGTGTAACCCAGAAGCAGACCGTGTTGGTCTTCAGGAGTTGGCGGTGGAGAAATTTGCAATCGAACCTGAGTGCGCCAGGTGAGTGATTTGTCTCTCTTGTGTTGGATATCCTTTGGATTTGAATTTGAAATTTGGTGGTTTGTACCACGGAGAACTCAGAAAGGGGGTCTGACGGGGCAGTATTGAGACTGCACGGGCGGGCGCTCCTGTTTGGATTGACTTGGGGAATAATAGAGATAGGGACCAGACGCCTTGGTGTGACTTAAGGAAGAAGTTCACATCCGGCCGGACTGATCTCGGGAATGCTGGCAGTCACTATTGGGTAGCCCCTGGGCAGATCTGGAGCGGTGCTTGAAAAAGCGGGATCAGCCAGAATAGCACAGGAGGTGAACCATGAAGGCTGCCGGATGGCCCGTAGGTCGGTCTGTGGTTTGAGAACCTGTGTGGCTATTTCTAGGTAGTCTAAGGACAAGACTACTCGACTTTGGCTTTCTTTTGTTAAAAATCGGAAAGTACACGAGTTCTCCATGAGCAGGAGTCGACGGGCTTTGCCTTTTGTTTAGTACAAATTTGTTTTGTCTTTTATGTTGTCCAAAGATGGTTGAATGTTCATTGTATGTGAATAATTGAAGTTGAATGAAATGTGGCCATGTTTGAAAGTTGGTTGATAGGATTTAATGAAGAATATGTGACAGCACTCATTATGCTATGTGTTGCTGAACTGAGCTGTTTTGGATATTGTTGCTGCCTTAATGATATGCATTTGATTGAGCATTGACCTGCCCTGTCTGAGGGCAGCCTGAGTCAGGATGTATGTAAAGAATGACATTACAATTTGTTTTGTCTAAAGAATTGTGCCTGTGAATGTGAGAGAGTATGGGAGAAGTGCGAGGAATGAGTTTAATTTGGCCTCATAACCTTCAATGCGTCAAAAGGATAATTGAAAAGGGGTGTGGTTAGGAAAAAGAGGCAACCCCTGTGATTTGATGACACCCTTAATGTACACAAGCATTAATGAAAGGTAAATATGGAAAGATCAAAAGTTCAGTTTAAAAGGAAAAAATTTGTGCATTTTGAATTTGCAGGTTGCTCCCATTTGGGTTGTTTTGTAATAGCTCAGTAAACCAATGTGCCCAGTGCAGAGGTTTGTGTTTAATATCAGGGATGAAGGTTCTAACTCTAGCAGGACCTACAGAGACGTTCATCCATTTAAGGTTGAGGAAATGTGTACCATTGCAACAAGCATTTGCCCTAAAAACTGGTACGTGTGTTATTAGGTTCTGTGAATTATTCACAGTAAATGTTTTTTTAATAAACTGAGAATAGAGGTAACTTTTTAGCCCCTAAAAAGGAAAAATTATTTTTTTAAATAGGATGAATTATTGCAGGTTAGGAGGAATTAGGAAGGCCTTTTGTCTTTGACAGCTTCAGAGTGAGCAGAAGCTGGGGGCCAGGAGAGCTGCAAAGGCTGGCTCACAGCTCAGAAAAGTTCTGCGCTGAGGTGTTATTTTTAGTTTCCCTGTAAGCAATGGAAGGAGGCTGTCATGTCGACATCTGTGACCTCGTAAATTAGGGCCTTGTCTCTGTGAAGTGCATTTCCGAGTGGCCTTGCTAAACCGGGCCTCTAAAAGGGGGGTTTCTGGTTTCTCTATAAAAACATCAATAAATGAAAGAACTTAATTCCAAAGGGAAAATATGAAAAAAAGGGTTTCTTTGAAAGTCCAGACACCATGTTAAATGCTCTGCAGAAATGATACATTTGTATCTCTGCTGTCGAAAAATAATGTCCATGCAGTTTCCTTTTATTTAACAGAAAACGAAATGTTGTATTAGTCTTAGACAGAAAATAAGATGAGCTCTTTCTTAGAATTTTGAAGGCTACATGCCTAGATACAAACGATTAGCAAATTCAGATTTATTTTTCACCAGAAAAATTGTGGCGCAAGGAAGAGAAAGTCAAAATTAAGGTGACTTCACATGCTGACATGTTCTAATCATTGCCAATTGACAAAGACGGTTACAAGTTAAGTACATTTTTCTATTTTGTGGTTGGTTAATGTGTATTATGTTTTGTCTTCTAATTAAAAGTTACAGTTGATATTTTTACGTGATATGTGAAATGCTTCTCTTTTGTGTGGTGTGTATTCTTGCTTTTGCCCACAGATCATCCATGGATTGTTCTGGGTGGTTTTAAGGCTGACAAGACACGTGAGTTTGGTTGACAGACAAAATAAAATGTCATGGTTGTAAGAGGAAAAAAGGTGAAATGCGTGCCCTGAATGATTGTAGGTAGGAAATCAGGGTAAAAGAAGGGTACTGTCAGCAATGTGTTGAAACAGATGTAGTTTTGGCATAAGCCATTTGAAAAGAAATGTTCATGTGTGTTTCATGTTTGTGCATTTTGTCCTATCATGAATTGTTCCTGCTGGTCCTGTGTGTCAGAAGTGACACAGTAAGTTGTATTGACAGCTTATCACCACTAGGGTGACCTGCTGTCAAAAGGAGGGTGAGGAAAGTAAAAAACAAATTGGAAAAAACGGAATTTTGATTTTAAGCCTGACAAATTAAGCAGGCCAGAATAGTGGGTTTGGGGCTGCAGGTTCAATGTGCATAAAGTACAGGACATAGTGTTGTGCGTCGCTGCTTATTTGCATGTGTTACTGTGATCTGTCTATGCTTTCAGTTCTTGGTATACAGCAAGTATACCTGATGGCTTAGCATATGTGTTTTTATTTTATGTATAATTTTGTTTTTGTGTCATATTGACACTTCCATTTTTTACACTTCTACAAGTTCCCCTGTGTTGTGAGGGGATGGTCACGACGGTGCCCATCGCTGCGCAAACAGTAACTCGGTCTGAATATTTGGTTACTAAATTTCACAGATATGATACTTCATGCTGTGAGCATAAGAGACAACACTTCACCAGTGCATGTCTAATTGGCTATAATGGCATTGAAGACAAACAAACAAGATATACCGGATTAAAAGTGTGTCACCTGCAGTTAGCCATGATACTGCTCCTTCCCTTATGAAACGGGCAGCCCTTGATTAAAATAATTCCCTGATTGGATCATAGGGAAGAAATTATAACTTTGTGGCTCTTGCTAAAGGTGATCTGAATTTTTCTTATGCTGCATTAGTTAATCCTGTTCTGCTTCCTAAGTAGTGTACGGTATACCTTTATTCCTTAAAAGGACACCAGGTTTCCTTTTCAGTATTCCTTAATGGGGATAAAGGCCTCAAAACGAAATTGCATGTTCTATAATAAAATTAACAATTATAAAGAATTTTCCTTAGATATGTTGTATTAGACATTAACAGGCAAACACATCATCTGAATACATTGGATTTTGCTGTATTGCACACGCATTTTAAAATTCGAAACGTCTGTTTTAAATAAGACTGCTACCATGATCACATTTCAACACTGAGAAACAGCGATTATTGCCGCTAAGCCAGCAACTGTTGTTTTTGTAGGCCACGAATAGCCAGGAATGTTTACTCAGTCAGGACTTTCTCAGTTAAACACAGGTGTAGCTTTGCATTTCACAATGCTGTTTTAAAAAGGGTTACAGAAATGAGGTTCATTATTTTGTATTACAGAAAAACATTTCAATTAAGGGTTTTCCTCTCTTTAAGCATTTTTGTAAGCATATTCTTGGTTCTGTTGCTAAATAACATTCTGAGGATGTTTAATATGTAAAAAGTGTTTAGGATATTCATTTTTAAGTGTCCCAAATACCAAAGTTGAAATTAGGCACCAAAATAAACAACAAATTGTGTATTCAGAGCAGTTTTGATCTGCCTTAGGTTTCAGTCAATGCATACATTTCGGTATAATATGAATAGCTGACTTCTGTATTATGACTCAAGTATATTACCCACTGCTCATAATAGTATATGTGACCTTTGATTAACAGATAAAGCTTTTCCATATTTATACAGCACTAATGCTTATATGCTGAGGCAATGAAATTTGTACATTTACTAAAGGGATTTCTAGACCTTTCAAAATTGCTCTGTAACTTTGTTTATGCCCAGTTGCTACACACCAGGTTTGATAGTGTTGGCAGATGTGAAAGCTGTTTCAGATTTCCTCCTGTCAACTGGAGGAAGGAGGCTAGCTCCACCTAGCTCCCTTACAAATTAAGGCTAGGTAATATGTATGTTGCTCTCTCCTTTTCTCATGGTTTGTTTTGATTGCTAGTTCTTTATCAGCTAGTCTGTGTAAATAAGCTCACAGTCCTTATTAGAAGCTGCAGTTTTAGATCTTTCCTGCTGAAATCAGTGAAAATAATTAAGAACATCCAATTGAAGGGACTAGAGGTACTGCCTTTTGCCTTTGTATCCTATGAGAATGACAGTGTATTCCAGATTACAGTAGTCCCATGGCGACTGGCCATTTCCTCGAAGATTGCAGATCACCTGTTTGCATTCATATTGATAAATGACAATGAATTGTGTTTGCATTCATTTGAAGAAAACTAACAATTGTGTCACATTTCCTACATCACTAGGTTCTGCGGGATCTGAATCATAAAACCCTGCAGACCGGTGATAAAAATGAGTTCTAAATTCCCATCAGTAACAGTTACAGATGAGGGGCGGACGTCTTGGACCTACAGTCCCAGCACCCAGAAAGTAGCAATGCTGGACAGAGATCACCAGCACTTCATCAATGGCATCTCCAAAGCATTGTGCTTGCTCCATCAGACGGCGTTGGACATCAGAGAAGAAGGAGGAGGTGCTTCTCTGTTTGTTACAGAACAAGTGCAAAAGAGCGAAAGAAAGAGAATCCCTGTTGTTGATGGTCTGAAGCTTCAGTTTTCTATATGTCATGTGCTAGTAACCTCTGACAGCGCGCAGTCCCTTGACCCCTTGGCCTAAGTTTTGGCCACCCCTTTCCTTTCCTTTGTTCCAACAGAAGGGCAGTGCACCGGAGGATCTGAAATTGGCATGCAGCACTATATTTGTGATACCCATGTGGAAAGGAAAATTAGAATGAAAGAGCAGTCCGAGTGTCCTCTGACACTGAATAACAAGTGTTGGAGCCTGAGAGTGTTGCTGTATGCGACAGCCTGTTGCTCTTTCCTGATTAACAGTACCTGGGTCTGCACGATGTGATCTGTGCCCATGACCACCGAAGAGCATGGTATCTGTAGTGCCTGCTGCAGAGGAAAGATATTGGTGCACTGCCTAGAGACATTGAGACTTTCGAGTGAGCTGTGAGTGTTTGCCAGGAGGGCACTCCAACAGATACTAACAAGAACTATTGTCATGGAATGGCCGGAACCGATAGGCCCAACGCGGAGGAAGAAATTTGATGGATGATAGAAGCCTACCAGAGAGGCTTTGAATGGACTCTGGGCATAGTTGCTTGCACAAGCGATTTCAGTACAATTTAAGTAGATGCTAGATACATCTTAATGATCCGTTTGATACCATACAAGGTCTGACACAGATGTAGTAATGGTAGTCTCTACTAGCTGTAGGGCCCATGGATTGCTTCTCATTTTGTGATTAGCAAAGGATGATCTGGTCTTGTCCCTATTTTCGCTACATGTGTATAGGTTGAGAGGCCTAATTTTGGTAGTATATATATATTTACTACCCTCCAAGTTAAGTAATTATGTAATAAAGATGTCCTGTAAGTACAGTGCATCTGCATTAGAGTTAGGTTCTGAGAGATGACCGAGAAAAAGGTATCATGCATCTAAGTGCTTGCCTGAATGTAATGAAGGAAGCATGAAGGTGTTCTGGCTAGATATAAAAATGAAGTGTAGGGTTTCCAATGGTTCAACATCACTGAGTACTCTGGTTCTTTCCATTGAGAAAAATGTTTCCCATGAGCAAGTCAGTGTTTTTGTGTACCAACATGTGTATTCAGTTGAATCAGGCATATATATATATTAAGAAAATGTCATTATTAGAATATGTATCCGAATATCTGTGTATAATCAAGCAGGACATATCATTTCATACATGTCATCCAATAGTATAAGTCAACTTAGTTCTTAGGCCTCAATTTGTATTTTTCTTATGAAAAATCTTTGGCTTTTAGTGAACTGATTAATAAAATGAATAATGGTTTTGTGCAAAGTAGTGGTGATATCACCTTCTGCAGGCATTCTCTCCACCTGTTGCCTTTGTATGCAATGTGGTCCAGCTTGTTGCTCTTATTGTGCTACCAAAATGACAGCTATGATCGTCCCATCTCATACCCCTTCTAGGTCTCAGATGCTCCAATAGGGGATCCGTGAGTTAATGGCTATTAATGAGGAAGTCTTCCAGGATTAGTCCCTGATTAGTTAGCTACATCACGCTAAAAGGAGGGTTTGAGGTACTGAAATCTGAATTAGACCCTGTGAGCAAACTAAAAACACATAGTAGTAGTTAGAAATTAGCATGATGCACCTACTTAGTTTATTGAGAATGTTTGAGCATTAATACACCCACTTCAACCTGGCTATAACGAGCTGAGCAGAACTGAGAATGCTTTGTATCCCATATATTAGCATACTATTTTAGGTTAACCCCTCCATTGTGAATATACTCGAATTATGTATACATTAAGAATCGGGCCTTTTCTGAAGAAACCCCATGTTGGTTTCATTTCCCTGTACCTCTTACTCTTGCTAGGAAAACACGTGGCCTGTCACTGTGTAAAGGGAGAGTCTAAAAGGTCGGCCTGGGCTATGAATGGACCATTGATTCTAACTTGGGAAACTCAAGGTTACATCTGCCTTTCGTGTGGGATGAACACATTCTTGCAGACTCTCCTGCCTGAGAACGAAAAGGGAGTCACCCTTCCTGAGCTGCCCAGTAATGAATAGCTAAGCTTTGAACTAATCATGTGTGCCTTATATGGTTCCTTCCTGGAGGGAAGGGGCCAAAGGGGGTGTTTTCCTTTTACAGTGATAATGTGTGTTGAACTGAAAGTATATAATGACTTGTTTGAATATGAACAGGCAGTTTTCTTGTCACACTGACTGGGTGTGGACGGGGAGGCTCCTCGGCGCAGAGTCCATTTAGAATAAATGATTGAGACTTCTTCACTGCCAACTGACTGATTATTGGTAATTGGTATTGGAGCTATTAGTAAGTATAGCTCTATATGGTAATATTTATTTTTCGGTACTTCAGAACCGTAGGCCAATTTTGGTCAGCAAGTTGATTTATGTGATGATCACTGGTATACTGAATGTAGTAAGAGATGGAGTCGGCACACATGATTGTACTACTGGATATCAACACCAACAATATCATGGCACACTAATATCGAGGACAGAATATCGAGGGAAAAAAACATTGAAAGGTAACTGCATATAGGGAAAGTATGGAGTTACTATTCCTAACTTCACAGCCACATACCTTGATGTGGGTACAGATATGTGGAGTTAGATATAAAAAATCTAGACTTACCAGTTGTTATTTTATTTTTGATATTCTGTCCCCGATATTCTGTGCCACACTTGATTCGATATTTTGAGGGCACACCACACAAACATGTGGAGTGCCGGTTGAGTAACAGTGGATCGTCACTGTCATGGAGAGAAACCTTTGAGTGCTCCTAAAGTTCAGAAAGCATAAGGCTGTCCAGAGTCTTGGGTGTAAAAAGATCCATTCCATTTCTGCTTGTGAGGACAGAGCTTGTTTGGGGTTTCTTTTTTGTGGTGCTCAGTAGCTTCCACGTGGGATTTGCATCCCCATGCAATTTCAAATCCATGATTGAGGATAACTAGCTGAAGCATTCTTGAACAATTGGCCTTTTCTGACCATGCCTCTAATCGGCCCACATCTCTGAAGACTCTCTGCATGTAGTTGTGGTGATGGCTTCTCACAGCATGGCCCTCCCTAAGCGACAGCTTGTTCAGACTTCTGTGAATGTGACAACTTTTCAGTACTTTTTTGCATCTAAAATATGCATCCAGGATATTTATTTATAGCTGTGGAATAGAGCAGAGTGGAATCAAAGAGAAAATAATTGCATCAATCTATCTCACATTACTCTGGGGACTTTGGGAGGATCTGATTACAGATGCATTATGGAGGCCACAAACACATTTTTGGACACAAAGGAAAAAAGTAGTGTGCTTGGATTCTGAGAGTTTATGAAAATTAAACCTCAGCAAGGTGCATCTTTACACCAGAATCGTCCAGCACAGTGATTTTCATTGGAGGAAACAACACCAGCATCTTACCTCTACTTTTTCGCCACGGATCAAAAACGTTGGTCCCTAATGGCATCAGTTATTGATAACTTTGAGCAGGACCTGCTACAACTCCCTTGCTCGCTGATACCTCTAGCACCACCCTTGGTAACTCTACGCTCAGATGCCATGAACACCACGGAAGACACCAACAGAATCGTGGCACAAATATATAGAGGACAGGATAACAAGGGACAACATTTTGAAAGGTAAGTGGATTTAAATAAAATAGATTTAGTATTCCCAACTCCACATCTACATACCTTGAAGATATATGTACCATGCAGCTCAATAAATATGGAGTTGAGTATAGATAATCTAGACTGTTGATATTTTATTTTCAATGTTCTGCCCTCGATATTGTGTCCCATCAATATTGTGGTTTCAATATTCAGGCGGCACACCACATGTAAGGAGCAAAAAGTAAAAAGACTTTAAGAGAAACCCATGCCTTTTCCACCACCCTGAAAAGGAAATAGAAGACTGCTGAGACGTCTTAGGGTGAGTTCAAGTGGTCAACCGTGCAATGTCATCAGGGTCATAAGGTGTGTTCCAGTGATTAGATCCCAAGGGCAGTGGCGTAGCTTGGTCAGAAAGACTCAGATTTTCTGACAATTACGCTGGCATATCATGTTAATCAATATATGAGAAGGAGTGCATGATAGGGGCATAAGGACCTGCCAAAAGGGAAAGGAGTGCGGAGTGTGAGGGATACTTAGAACTGTATTTTGTAAAATACCCATGTTTTGGGACCTTTGAAGAGAGAGAGTGTATGTTTGTGTTTTTGTCTGGGTGAGTATTAAAAAAATCCCACGTGAAATCCGACAGACCCTTTCGAAAGCCTGACTGCAAGCTCCTAGACCCAACAGTTTACTAAATAATACATTTATTGAGGGGGTGCAACACTCCAACCCCCTCCTCCCCCCGATGCCACACACCTGCCCGATAGGACTGCCCGGCAGCTGCTGCCCACTTTGCTTAATCCAAGCAGCGGACCATGCAGGTAAGAGTGATGGCCGAGTGGGAGCAGTGCTTAATTCTTAAAATAATAAGTGTCAGGGCCCTGGCCAGAAGGCCACTGCATCTTTCACCACCCATTGCCCACCATCGCTGCTGATGACAGTGTCAAAACAACTCTCTTGCCTGCAAGTGCAATAGTTCAGATTATTCAAGGTCCCCAAAACTAAAGAAATGGCTGGGGAGGTAGGTATTAGTAATTTCTGAGGTATGTTATATTCATAAACAAGTGTTGTTCTGCTCATCTCTAAATGAGATGAGCAGTGCCACCATGTGGCAGACTGTCATACATGTGATGTTGACAATTAAGTGCCGTGGCCAAGCCCCTGGAAAACCACCGGCTCAAATTAAGCACTTGTTGGGGGGGGGAATTTGATGGACGATGACGAGGGAAATTTTATTAATTTTCCCTCATCATCGTCCGTCGAAATCCCCTCTACCTGGCCCCACCGCTCTTACCAGCGTGGGCCGCGACAGCTTAATCCTAGGCATTTCTGTGATAGAAGCATTGGAAAGACCAAGGTGACTGATGTCTGCTGTAATGAGAACACCGGAAGCAGAGTCGGCAAATTATATAATTGCATAAGATACAAAGTACCTTAGATACAAAAGAAGCTTACGAGAGGGGTTGAAACGAAGAAGATGAAAACATGACCCTTAGCGCGGAAGGTGCGACCGGAGAGATGCAGGACCTATAATTGAACACATTACTAGGGCGCGCAACTGTTCATTCTCGAATACAATTGTTATGAGCGATAATGTATCTTGTCTGAAAACATTATCTCTGGAACCTATAAGCATTTAGTCTGCCTCTCAGAATCACTAAGGACCCTGAGTAAAAGGGGTCACCTGGCATTAAATACTGCCATTCAATAACAGCTCTACTGGTAGACAGGTTTCCAGCCTCTTACTTCAGGTTATGCAGGGTTGACATAAAAGAAATGTGAATTTTCATCCATCACAGAAGCCTATTTTTTGGACAACCAATTGTCACAAAGGTCCCATAGGCCCTAGTTCAATCAGTTAAAATTGGCTAACTGATTCCTCTGAGTGATAAAAAATAGAAATAATCAGTGTTCCCAGCGCACAGGCCTCTGGGTCTGGTACCACTGCGCCTGGTGCACCATTAATAACTGACACTGGTTCCACCCCTTGCAGCTGTTAGGTTGAGCACTGGCCATGTCCATCACCCAGTGCGGTACCAGTCCACAGCAATAAATCATCCGTCCATGGATGTTAAATTCTCAAAATGTCACAGGTAACAGAAGTGACAGCACATGCCCTTTGACCGTAATGACACCACAGAAAGTAACATCATGTGACCTTTATTCCTGCATTTTTCAAGGAAGTCAAATCACATGACCGTTGCCCTCATGACATCAAAATAATTGGCCAAGTTTTAGATACCACCTACGTAATGCTGCTGACATGATCTGTGAAGATGCTGGGGTATAATATCTGCCCTGAATTTTAGCGAGCAAAGTGAGTCAGCCAGACCTCTTCTTGGGGAATGGGGAGCGTGGGAGTCTGCAAGATTCTCCCCAGAAATTGTTGTGAAAGAAATGGAGTCAAGTAATCCATTTTAAAGCACTTTTTAACATATTTAAAAAAGCCAAAGGTTCTAAAATGCCAGGTACCTGCAGCTAAACTTTCACCTGCTACTTTGTCCTCATTTTAAAACTCTGTTTTTAAATATTGCACTTTCTTACTTACCCTGCGCCGCCTTCCAAGCACTCCTCTCCGGTCCAACTTGGGTTCGCCCGTTGAGTGGAGAGAGGTAGTGCTGACGGGAGCGATCCGGGGCATTTCCAGTTCAGACCGGAAAGGAGGTTGACGGTCTAGCAGCCAAACCTATTTAATCCAATGCTTGGCGAGACGCGCAGCGGACACGCTGAATGCCAGGTAACTGCAGCTATACTTTCACCTGCTATTTTGTCCTCATTTTAAAGCTCTGTTTTCAAATATTGCACTTTCTTACTTACCCCACGCTGCCTTCCAAGCACTCCTCTCCGGTCCAACTCGGGTTCGCCCGTTGAGTGGAGAGAGGTAGTGCTGACGGGAGCGATCTGGGGCATTTCCGGGTCTTTCCAGGGCATTTCCGGTTCAGACCGGAAAGGAGGTTGACGGTCTAGCGGCCAAACCTATTTAATCCTATGCTTGGCAAGACGCGCAGCGGACACGCGCAGCGGGCATGCCAAAGGCAAGCCCGTCTGCGCCCGTCCGCGCCTGTTCGTCACCAGGAGCCAGGACCCCTGGCAGTTTATACCCAGATACCTCACCTACTATCAGTCCAAGGCGCACTTATACTGGAGACATATTGCTTAGGATTAGACCGCCCGCTTCCTGTTGCCGACTTACTTTGGCTGCATACCAGAAGGGCCTTCTTCAAGTAAAATATGCAAGTATCAGGCTACCTCTTCCCCGGACACTAGTGTCACCCCTAACCTTTCCTTTGTTGACACATCTTCCAACATAGGTACTGTCCCTCACACTAATCCCCCCCTTGGTTCTACCCTTGACCCACCCAATATTAAACTCTGGAACTGCCTTCTAGCCAATGTAAGGTCCCTCCCCAGGCACGCCACCAACATATGGGATCTTTTAAACGATAAAAACCCAGACATTGGATTTCTCACAGAGACCTGGATTAAACCTTCAGCTATCCCGGCGATTACTCTGGCTCTCCCACCCAGCTTCCGCATCCAAAGAATTGATAGGCTGGAACAAGCTGGTGGAGGTGTTGCCATAATCCATAAGGACTCTATATCCATTACCATCCTTGACCAGCTCTGCACAGACCTATTTGAATCCCTTATATTCAGGCTTGATCTCCACCCCCAACGTAGTTGGAAAGGGGCCCTTGTATACAGACCCCCAGGCCCGCTATACGACTTTAATAGCCATCTATTAGAATTCATCTCCCCTCATATAATTGCTACCCGCAATTTCCTACTTCTAGGAGATTTCAACATTCATAGTGAGGATGTCTACAATCATGAAGCTATGGTCTGTCTAGAGGACCTGGCCTCTTCCGGTCTCGTTAAAATTAATAGTGACCCCACCCATATAGCTGGCCACACCTTAGATCTCATCCTTTCCAACTCCCTGAACATCTTAAGTGGGGATACACTTCCTTTGACTTGGTCTGACCACTCCCTGATTAACTTTCATCTGACGAGTCCTACTACCTCCCTGACTCCCATATCCCACATGGACAGATGGTATAGACCCTGGCACAAAATCAAGGCCGACCACTTTATGTCCCTTTTTCTGACCTGGGACACAGACATCCTTAACTACGATGTAGAACACCAACTATCCCATTTTAATTCCATCATCACCAACGTTCTTGATGAGGCAGCACCGTTGAAGCCTCTCACCCACTCCCCTAAATCCATTCCTTCTGACTGGTATTCTCCTGCCCTACGCACTGAAAAGAGCTGGTGCAAGAAATTAGAACGGACATGGCTACTCTCTCACAGAGAACAAGATAAATTGAGTTACAAAACTGCTTTAGCATCCTATCATAAAAACATCAAAAATGCGCGGAAAATCCATATTGCTTATTAATTGGAGCAAGCTGGAACCAACTCCATGACTCTATTTCAAATAGTTAAGCCTACACCAACCCTAGTGCCTGTGATAATGCGGAATCTCCTTCTCAGTCGCTATGCAATAGTGTTGCATCTTATCTCACCCAAAAAATAGATACCATATATCAGAATATCATCTCTGCCAATTCCATCTCCTCCCCTATCACTATAGGCCCCTCTAACAAACACAACATCCCCTCACAACTACACTCCTTTCCCCCTCTCAGCCCTACGGAAATCATATCCCTCCTTGCAACTACCAAATCCGGCTCCCCCCTGGACATCATTCCCACCAAGATTTCGGCCAAATTTGCTGACCAGCTTGCCCCTCCCATTTGTTCTATCCTTAATAGTTCCCTGAGTTCTGGCAGTCTCCCTCCTGCATGGAAAAACATACAAGTTATACCCATACGAAAAAAAAACAAGATTCCTACCACTGAACTATCCAACTACCGACCCATATCTCTACTACCCCTGCAGACCAAGCTCATTGAAAAACATATCAACAAACACTTGTCCGAGTACATGGAAACCTCTCACCATCTAGACGCTTCACAGTCTGGCTTTCGGGCCAAACACAGTACCGAATCCGCTCGTATTGAGGTTACTGACAACATCCATATGGCATTGGATAAGGGTCAAGCAGCACTCTTGGTGCTGCTTGACCTGTCAGCTGCATTTGATACCATTTCCCACCAGATTCTACTAGATAGACTCCAGAATATAGGCGTTCCAGGGCTGGCCCTGAAGTGGGTTACCGACTTCCTAACTGACAGAACTCAGACTGTCACTCTGGGAACCTTTAAATCTACCACCACTAAAGTTATCAAGGGGGTCCCGCAGGGCTCCTGCTTGAGCACGACCCTCTTCAATATTTATGTCACCCCTCTGGCCAGACTCATGAGATCCTTGGGATTCACCCCCCTCTCATATGCAGGCGACACACAGCTCCTCCTCACATTTGACAAAAATAGACCCGATATTGAACTTATTTTCACAGAAGGCATGAAATCCATCGCAACCTGGATGCGAGCTAACTATTTACAACGTAACGCTGGGAAATCGGAAACCATGTTGTTTGGAGGAGCTGTTACACGCTGGTCGCCTACCTGGTGGCCAGAAGAACTTGGTCCTGCCCCTGCCCCTAAAGAAGTGGTCAAGAACCTAGGTGTCAGAATTGATCACAAACTAACTCTTGAGGCACATGCTAATAATACTGCGGGTTCTTGCTTCTACATCCTCAGGCTTCTTAGAAGGATTTTTCCCCTTTTACCTTCATCCCCCAAGAAAACGTTAATGCAAGCCTTGGTACTAAGTAGACTTGACTACTGTAATGCCCTTTTATTTTCAGCTAACAAAATCTCCCTCAACAAACTCCAGGTTGTGCAGAATACTGCCACACGTCTTTTTGCCGACGTCCTCGCCAGAACACCCTCTGTACCCATCCTTAACCAACTCCACTGGCTTCCGGTGAGAAAGCGGGTTAAATTTAAAATAGGCTGCACTATCTATAAAGCCCTCAATGGCCAAGGCCCCTCGTATCTTACGAGCTAACTAGCTTTATACACCCCATCACAAGCATTTAGATCAGGCTCTGAACTTCAGCTCAGCACCCCCAGAGTTAAAAAAGCACGCAGCGGAGGCAAAGCATTCTCTTACCTAGCCCCTGTATTCTGGAATAAGTTACCCTTTCATCTATGCAATTGCCAGAATCTGCCTCAGTTCAGAAAGCTGCTGAAAACTCACCTCTTCTAATTACTTTACCTTTGATGCTCTTTGCCGTCCTAAGTGCTGAGATACCCTCATGGGTGATTCAGCGCTATACAAACCAATAAACCTAAGCCTAAACCTAAAGTCCTTTCAAGGTTTGTTAAGCCAGTATCACCTGATGCTCTCCAGGGTTTGACCTCATTTTTTCAAACAGTTTTATGGGGGCCCCCATAAGTTCAAAATAACCTCAATTATGACAGGGCCAGCATTTTGCCCTGAATAACCCCTTATACCAAAAGGTATGTACAATGTTGCCATTAATGCAACCCATATACCATGGGTGACGCTTATTTCCAAAATTACCGCAGTATGTCAGGGTCAGCATTTTATCATGGTCATCTCACTCTCATATTCCATGGTTCCCCTCTCTTCTGCCAAGTAAGAAAACCCACTGCTTTCACCAGCATTTTACCACAAGTGCCATGCATGTCAACATTTTCCTCAGGTATGGCAGTACTTTACCATGGGTGCCCATTATGCCTGTAGTATAACAGTTCAAGTATTTTGCCACAGGTGCATGGCATGTTAAGAATTGCTATTGGTATGCCAGATCATTTGCTAAAGGAGAGTCTAGAAATGAGAATTACATTCAACATGAAACGGTCCAAGGCAGACTCTCAAACATAACACCACATTGTCACTCACGTACATATACACACACTCATTTACACTCGCTATCATGCATATTCATTAACTTTCACTCATGCATTTATTTTCACTCACTCTCATGCACTCACTGTTACTTTCATCCAGTATAACTCATTTTGATTCTGACTCACACTCTTTTGCTCTTTCTCTTACCTGGTGTATTACACTGCCAATGTGGGAAAGTTTCTCAGCACCCTAAATAGGGGTGGCAAGCACGATAAGAATATTGTAATCCAATCCAATCAATACACAACTAAGACATCTGGGCAGGATCAAACTAGCAATCCCTTTGTTTTTGTTAATGTACATTCAACTTGCATTTCACATCTCACCTTGCCAGAGGATTCTTTATTGCACCCCCCACCCACAAAAAATTCAATCTACAGGAGTGCCTGATTGTGGTACAGCTGGGATATATGAAGTTCAGCAGTACATCAAGGAATAGGGAAACTCATCTAATAAGAGGATTAAGGTGATTAATAGGTTAATGTTGATATTGATCCAATAACTCAGTTATTTCTGTTCTATATCAGTGGTCACACTGAGTGGTTGTGGTATTCACCATTAACAAAACCCCTGTTTTGATGAGAAAATGGCTACCTGTTCAACTACACTGTGGGTATTTTTTTGTTGCTTTTTATATAGCGCAAACTTGAACCGAAGGTGTCAGAGTGCGTTACATGAGCACCAGTTTCTTTACAGACTGACACATTCAATTTATTTTATGCACATAGAGATAGGGATTTGCCCAGAATCACAGGATACTGGAGCATCCCACCAGCCTCGAACCTGGTTCTCCCTCCCTTTCCACCAAACTACAATTGTGGAGCATAAATTGTAGATCGCTTCCTAAACACAAGAATAATATCCACGATTTCATAGTTGATGAAAAGCCTGATGCAGTGTTCCTTACGGAAACCTGGCTTCATGAGAGCTCGGGGCCCGATATTGCCACGGCGACCCCCGATGGCTATAAAATGGTCAGAAAGGATAGAGACACCGGTAAAGGAGGTGGCATCGCGATCATTTTTAAATCAAACTATGTATGTACCCTCGGTGCTTTCCCCATGCCTGGATGTGAAGCTGGATATTTTAAATTCGCTACCAGCTCCCAATTCACTCTATCAGGTCTTTTGATCTACCGCCCCCCCGGAAATATGAACGCCTGGACGATGTCTTTTGCTGACACCATTGCTCCTCTCTCCCTGAAGGCGGCCAATTTCACCATTCTTGGCGACCTGAATCTCCATCTGGAAAATGACCAATGCAATGTGAGCAAACTGTTCCTATCCGAATTAGAAGCTTTACACATTCTGCTATGTAATTCCGGACCAACACATTCCGCTGGGCACCAATTAGACCCTGTTCTTTCTAACCTTTGATTTGAATGTTCTTTTCCAGCCCGTCCTCTGGAATGGTCAGATCACTATGCTGTACATTTTGCTCTATCTCTGACTAAAATTCCGAGTATAGACAATGGCAGTAAGGACGTGCTCATACGTCGGTGGAGCAAACTTGATACAATCAAGTTTAATACTCGCTTAATGGACACACTTCCTAATACAGAGACATCCATACCTGTGTTAAATACTGCAGTATCCAAATGGTTGAGCTCTGCCATTGATGACGTTCTCCCTCTAACATCTAAGAATTCCACACTCCACCAGCCTCCTGCACCTTGGTTTTCTGAAGACCTAAAGTGCATGAGATCCCATTATAAGACCTTGGAAAGGAAATGGAGGCGTTCTTACTCCGCCTCTCATAAAGTGGCCTATAAGGAAGCCCTTAGAGGCTACCACCACCAATGTAAAATGGCTAGAGCCGCCTATGTTTCTAACACAGTTACTAATGCCCAAAACTGTCCACGTACCCTGTTTTCTGTTGTGAAAAAATTAACAGGAGAAGATTTGGTACCAGCCCCCCCCTGCCCTAGACGAGGCCCAATGCAATTCTATTGCACAATTTTTTATATCCAAAGTAGAGCGTATCTATGACTCCTTAAACCCCTCAACATCTTACGATCCACCTCTGATTGAGCCAGTATTGATTCCTGGTCACTCATTACTTGCAATGGCTAAACTTACAAACTGGTCACTTTTCGATGATGCCTCCTTCTCTTCTTGCCTGAATAGTATCAAATCTGGCTCCCCACGGGATCCGATACCGGCCAAAATCTTAAAATCGCTCGAACTTGGCCCACGTTTTGTGTTGATGCACCTTCTTAACTCCTCATTATCTGAGTCACACGTCCCACAGGAGTGGAAGCATGCAATGATCATTCCTTTATTGAAAAAGGCTGGAGCTGATGTTGCCAACTTGTAAAATTTCAGACCTATCTCATTGCTGCCCATTCTATCAAAGATTCTGGAAAGGCATATCAACACACAATTGACCAACCTTGTGGAGAGCTCGGGATTTTTACACCCGTCTCAGTCAGGCTTTCGAGCGCATCATTCGATCGAAACCACACTTCTAGGAGTTACGAGAGCCTCCGACACAGTGTCGACCGCGGAGAAACATCCGCCCTTATTCTTCTCGACCTGAGCGCGGCGTTCGACACTGTGTCTCATTCCATCCTTCTTGCGACTCTCCGGTCCCTGGGTGTGGAGGGCGCTGCCCTGGCCTGGATAGTCTCCTTTTTAAGAGACGTACTTTTCAGGTTTTTTCTGCATCTGCCTCCTCTACAATTTGTCCATCGGATTACGGCATTCTTCAAGGGTCTATACTCAGCCCCCTACTATTTAATATCTATATAAGACCTTTGGCCACTATTGCGGAGGAGGCCGGTCTTACCTTGTAGTCTTACGCTGATGATACACAAATCATCTTTTCCCTTTCCAATGAAAAATGCAATGACACCTCTGCTTTGAAGGAAGGTTTGATTTGTGTCTCCAAGTGGATGGAGAGTAATTTCCTGAAACTTAACGGCGATAAGACCGAGGTTGTGATACTAGGCAGGGGTAAGGACCTTTGGGGCCCACACCATTGGCCCAAGGACATGGGACCTACCCCGCAGCCTGCTACGGTAGTACGCAATCTTGGGTTTCTCATTGATGAGAACCTCACTATGAGACAGCAGGCCGTGAAGGTGGCCTCTATCTGTTTTCCACCCTGAGATGGCTTCAGAAAATCCTGTGGATGTTGCCCCCTTCAACTCAAAGAACGGTTGTCCAGGCGTTGGTTGTTTCCCGCCTAGACTACGGCAACGTTCTATATCTTGGAGCCGACCTGACAACCATAAAAAAACTTCAGGTCGTTCAGAACGCTGCCGCTAGGTTGCTCCTCAACGTCCCCAGGCGAACATCTGCCTCTCTAGCACTCCGTGACCTTCACTGGCTCAAAATTCCCAATAGAATTAAATTTAAAGCCCTCTGTCATGTTTTTAAAATCAAGCAAGGCTCAGCTCCTAAATACCTTCAAGGCCTCATCCAGGCTTATAAGCCTAGCCGAACTCTCAGATCATCAGGGAATGGTGACTTTTCCGTTCCCAGATTTAGGCTAGCTAAAATGGGAGGCCGTTCCTTTGCCCATCTGGGTCCTAAACTCTGGAACACCCTTCCTGTGACCCTAAAAACAGAAACAAATCTTTTTAGTTTCCGCAACGGACTTAAAACTTGGCTCTTTCAACAGTAGTTTGTAGCCTCTCTTCAGTAATATCGGCACACCAGTTGTTCTTCTTCAGTCTGTCCCTGAGCGCCGGGAAACCCACTGCGGGTAGCTGTGCGCATTATAAGTTTAAATAAATAAATAAATAAATAATAAATTCCCCAACTCCAAAGGCGGCCGCCCTAACTGTTAAACCACACCCTCCATTAGACGTACTATATGCCCCAATGAACCATTGCCATTTCTACCACCAAAGAACCAGGAATATTGAGCTTTTTTGATCTAACACATTTTGGACAAACTGATTGTTGAATCCATCTCTTTCCCACACCTGACAAACACTTCCACTCGCCCTGTCCTTTTAGCCAAATACACAAAGCATTCTGGGTCTTGTTTTCTGTTAAACATTGTAAGCTTGGGCTGAAAACCTTACCATGCATATTTCTTTTGACTAAAAGGTCAGGCACTTGACTGTGCCATGGATGAAGTGGCATTATCCATACTTTTGTGAAGCCTTGGTTGCTAAGTGACTCCAAGCCCCATGCCATGCCTGACACATTCATCTGTTTCTGTCTCTTTTAGCCAACAGCACGTTACATTCTGGGACTTATGCTTTTGCTGCCAACATGTAATAATGGGATTAGACGCCCCATGTCGTAAATCGCTTCTGTGTAAAAGAAGCTAGTACTACCTTGTGGTGCTGCCCATGATATGGGGCCATTTGTAAGCAATGTGCAGCTGCTTTTATGTCTGTGTTCACAAGCAAGGTCTGAGTAGAGAATATGGAGCTCAGCAGGTAGGGGCTGAGAAAAAATACTATCCAGTAGTTGAAAAATGCAGCCGTGCACGTTAGTACTTACTACTATTGCTTCTCTTAGAGGTTAGTTGAGCAGGGGTTTTACCCTGTTAGGAATTCCATTTCATTCTATACACAGCTGGGATACAGCTTGTGTTTTCAAATGTAACAGCATGTATTTTTAAGTTATCGTTAGAACCTTTCTTTTAAACATTGGCCATCTCTGGAGCGGTTCATAGGTACATTTCAAACTAAGGGCCAGATGTAGGAAGCCAAATAGCGACCGCAAAAGCCGAAATTCGCAGAATTTCAGCCCTTGCGTTCGCAATTTTGCTTTGAGCAATGTAGGTAAGTTTAAACCTATTGGCAAAATAAGGAATCGCAAAAATTGTGATCCCTTATTTTGCGATTGCCTTTAAGGAATCGCAAATTGCGATTCCTTAAATGCAATGTAAGTAGCACAAAAGAAAGTGCACTTTAGCCTTAAGGAATCGCTAATTACGACCAACTTCATGTTGGTGAAAATTAGCGATTTCCTTTAAAAAAAAAAACACTTTTTTGCTTTCTTAAAAGTGCCAAGTGCCACACATTCATGCCCTTAGGGCATTATGTGCACCACATGTTCACACATGCACATTTCAAGGGTGCAACAGGGTGTCCTTTTTGAACCCTTGCACCTTTAAAATTGCGCCCGGAATTTGCGAGAGCCTCTTGGTTACTCGCAAATTGCGGGTGCAAATCCTATTCATTCCAATGGGCCGCTTGGCCCATAGGAATGAATGGGATGGTATTCCTTGATTGCGAGTCTCAATTTGCGATTCGCAATCAAGGAGTATTAAGGAATCGCTAATATTTTTGCGATTCCTACCTACATTCAATTTTGTGAGTCCTTGATAGCGATCCGGTAAAAATCTCTATTAAGGACTCGCAAAATTATCTGGCCCTAAATGGCTATTTGCTGGAACCAAATTAACTTTCAGATATTATCCTCATTCCTTCAGTGGTCAGCACCTTGATCAATAAACATAAGGTACTTTCTATGGTATTAGATATTAAAATTAGGTGTGTGTGAGTTTTGTGTAATTTGCATTTGAGTTAGTACCTGAAATTGCACAAAAAAATATGCAAAATTACTTTAAAAGTAGTTAAATCCGAAACCACATAGAGTGCTAACTTTTAGAGTGTAATGTACCCTTGTTTGCATTTTGGATTCTAGGACACATTTCATGCAAAAAAATGAAATGGCACAAAATAAAAACAAGTCTCACGAACAACCAACACTGGCGTTCTGGTCATTAAAGGTAAAAGCACTAGATGGACAATAATTTATCAAGCATACATTTGTGCATTACTGAGTTCTGTGTTTCCACACCATGGTTAATCCTGCGGTCTCTGCAGGAAGTAACCTTACAGAGAGTACTAAGAAGAATGACGACCGGGCATGGGCGGCTATTACAGAGAAGTTAGGGAGTGAATGGATAATCTGTAACCTGGCAGAAAGCTAGGGAGAGCTGCACACTTTGATTCCTTGAGACTTGTTTGGAGGTTCTAGCAGAGGAGCACAGATACTCCTATACCCAGGAGACAGACCGGAGACCAGTTCTTCTATTGGGGAGGAGCCATCATCTGTGACCGAGCACACAGATTCGAGAGGTACGCACATGGAACAGTGAAGGAGGAAGGGGACACCTGCCCAGCCAGCCAGATCAGCTGAATCAGCTCTAGCGATCAATGGGGTGACAGATGTTGCAGCCATATTTCCCTCACTTCTGTACACTTTGATTCCTGAGAGCATTTCCAGAGTCACTGTTTTGAAGATTTACCTCATTACTTGGTTCACTTGAAGCTGAATGACCCTTAGGGCTGAATTAAAGTTTGGCCCAGGGTTACTCCATCCACCCAGTTACACGTACTATAGTATATAATGCACTTACAATAAGGCGGACATGATAGTAGTCATATATGTGATTGTGCAACCTGTCCACTATACTCTAAATTATGCCGCTGTTGAGCACCAAGAAACACAAGTCAAGGGATTCCGTGTAGCTAGTCACGAATTAAAAAGATAGGTCTCAGTAATCACCAGTTTATGTGACTGGGTAAGAGGCAGATTTATTATTTCTGATGGTACTGATGTTATTGAAGAGTGCTCGTGGCGACTTGCACGGTCTTCTTTTGGCATCACGGTCTCCCATGATTCAGATTGCAGCACAGAGAAAGTCTGACTGTATTAACCATGAGAGTGACTATTGCAAGCTTTCTTTCACTATACACATTAAATTGTGGATAGTCTGTCCTTATAGATTTGCATTTGTGTAGATAGCCCAGAACTGCATCAATGTGTGTGTCATTTAACTTTGAGCCCCACACCCCTTCCCATTCATTCAACTACATTCTTGTCAGCTTTCTGCCACACCAGCCATTTAAACTGCACACAATCTCTAGTCCAGTACCATATTCCATACAATTAGCAACCACTCAGTCGCCTTTAGGTTGGGGCTGCCATGAGAAGCAAAAGGCCTAGCTATGCCACTAATAGTGCATTCGCTAATATGTATTTATTCATTGAATGTTTCCATATGTGACGCTGGTGCAATGCAGGATGACAACGTTGTTTCGAAAATATTGTGAAACATATTTTGTCCAGAAATATTGTAAATACAAGAATATTGTGGCATAGAAGATTACAGGTCACAATATCTCTTTTTTAAGTGCTTAACATATTTTTGCAAAACTAGTTGTATATAATATCGATTTTGAATTAGTTTGTAATGTTTTTTTGATTTTCAGTGTTCCAAGTTATTAATATGCTGATGTTAGCTGTTTGTAATTTTGTTAATAGTTGTGTTATTGTTTTGATAATAGTTTTGTTTTTGACATTAATTTAATTTTCTTACATCATTGGATTGCTGGGTTTGTAGGGAGTAGGGTGGGAACATATTTAAATATTTACATACACAACATTTTAAAAAATAAATCCTTGTAAATAGCAAAAAGTAATTGGTTGATGAAATGAATAATAATGTACATAAATGAATTAATATTTTATGTAATGTAAATGAATACCTATTGTTATTTGTTTTTCAAAACTGGTTCATTATCTTAATATTTATACAAATTTGCAAATTAACTATTTAATGTTTTATTGTTAATTAATATTTTTAATGGAATAATTATGCAAATAGTTATGCAGATCATGCAATGGTTTGGTTTAATTATTTCCTAGTGTTTTTTTTTTTAGATTTACTATTTTATAAATGTGTTTGTTGCGATTTATTTAAAAAACAATTGTATATTTTTTGTGGGATGTTGGGATTGGTTGTAGAAAAGTGGGATGAGAAATCTGGGAATGCCTCAAAATCCATGGGTGTTGCATGGGAACACCCACGCAACACCCATGGAATGCCTCCCTGGTGCAAATTAATGCAATGCAGTGATTTGCGTTGCGTTACTCTAGATTTATGAAGCCCACAGGGCCACGGAACGTGGCCTTGAGTAACTCTCATAAATTGCATATTGGCTAGTGTCACTCATGGGCCGCACTGTGTGTTGCAACGACAACGCAACCTCAGTTATAAATATTCCTCTTTATGTGTAAAGTAGGAAGTTTTTGCATTTTTGATTGTCTTCTTATAGATATTGTTTCATTACATCTCCTTATTGTTACTCACTCTTGTGTGTGGACACTTATGTTACTATATTTTATCAGGGACTCACCATAGGGCTCCATGTCACATGCCTGGCCAGTTCTGACAACACCCAGTAGATTCCCCTTAGCCCTCAGGTAGTACGGGTATACCATCTTACTCTCTAGATTCAGGTAAAAAAACCTACCTAGAACTGACCAATGTTCGGAGAGGAGAATAACTTCCTGAGAGTGCAGGTAATTTCTGGGGCTCTCCTCACCCTCTCCCCAAAGTGTGCACAGACAAGAAAACGAAACTAGTATTTCAAGACCTGTTTTAGAAGTCAACGAACTGCAGAATATACACTTGTTGGTAACATCAAATATTGTAAAAAGGATGGCCATTAGAAATGCACAGAAACTAAATAAAGAAATTGAGGTAACATGTTGTTCGATATAATTCTACTTACTACTAGGTTTACGCTAATTAGGATTAACACTGAAAAGTCTGTCCTCCAGAGAGGTTCAGTGTGTTATAATCAGTCGCGGGAACAGGAAGCAGGCAGCCTCCCTCCCCTCCCCTAAGCCAATCACAATGCTGCAATGGTAGGGTTGTGTTTGGTTGGGACGCCGCCCAGCCATGGGCTTATGGGAGGCCATTTTCTCCATGTCGCCTGCATTGGAGCCTGCATGGAGAAAGAACAGAGTGCGTATGACTGGTTTGGGCGGCCCGACCAAACAGTCATTGTGCCCTCAAGAGTGGGCTCACCACTCCTCCCCTACTCAAAGAGCAGCCCCACCCACCCGCCTGCCACCAACCAAACCCTTCTTTTCTGCTTTCTCGCAGTGCGAGAAGCAGAAACATAAAATGGTAGTCTTTACCATTTTATGTTTCTGCTTCTCGCACTGCGAGAAAGCAGTGTGGCAACGGCGCTCCTCCGCCCTAGTGGAGGAGCCGCCTCTTGTTACAATCAAATGTATGTATGAAGTGGGCAGGCTGCCCTGTGCCTGCAAGGACAGAATTCTGCTTCTTATCAGCCAATGTCCTTAGCAGTGGAGAAAGGAACTCTTGCATCCAAAATGCACCAATCAGTGAGTAACAGAGGGAAAGAGAAATAAAGAGAATAAAGAGAGCCCGTGAGAAAAGAGTGATATTAAAAGGCAGGGGTGGCCAGAAAGACAGCCATCAGACTTTTTGAGAAAGAAAAAACAGAGAATGCCATTGCAAGTGGATTATTCGGGGGTGATATGTTCATATTTCGGAAAGTTGGGCACAGTCGCCACAGTACTTCGATTTTCTAGGTTATGTAAAAACTGCTGTAAGTTTTCTCCAGGGGTAACTGTGCTAATGTCCCTTAAACTCCTGCTTTCTATTTTGAGAGCACTATGTGCTAATGTAATGGGGAATAGCGCAATTACTTCTGGGATGTTAGGCTTTAATGTCGTGAAAAATGGGGCTTTATTTCAGGAACATAAGGTGCTGATGCAGAGAAAACTACTCTGGTTACATCCAGTATCGTATTATTAATCCTCAGAGAGAGAGAGTGCATTTTCAGCTGCTCGAAGAGGAAGAGAGGCAGAGGAGGGACAGCAAAGACAGGGAAATAGAGACCGAGAGAATGTGCACGAGAGTGTCTGTGCAAGAGAGAGAGAGAGCGACGGAGAGAGATCTGATACTATAAATTATGTAACCTATCCTCTGCTTGCCACCGCAGTTCTCTCTCTTTTAGAGATCGACTTCTAACAGCCTCGCTGCTGGTGCCCCGATAACTGAAACGGAGAGCAAATACTGTTTGAAGCATATTCGAAGGATAGGTTCTGCACAAAATTGCGTTCGCTTCTAGGTTTTTTTCCGACGTAATTTCCCCCCAAATATATGGAGGAATAATGTGTGGGATAAACCTGCGCATAAAGAGAACGGCCGCACAGAAAACCAGAAGCAAAGAGCATAATAACCACACTATATTTCCCCTGCCATGGGAGACATCTTGTAGCTGGGCATAAAAAATAACACTATAAAGTGTTCTAACATAAATAGAAGCTACAACTAGGGCCACCGGAGTTATGCGGCTAGGGAGGACCGAATTAGATGTTAGGGTTGAGTAAATTATGCTGCAAGAAAATGCAAATTATGCACTGGAGTGCGCAATATTTTTTGAAAGTATTACTTCATTGTTTTGTCATTTTTAAACACGTGAACGCAGTCTGGGACTAATTGACCTTGTTGGTACCTTTTTTTTAACATCCTAATGCAGCAATGAGCAACTGAAACATAACTAGTAAAACCTTTGAGAAGGGGCTTCTGCACAGGAGGCGCATGTCATGGGCCTCATTTATGAGAAATGACGCAGCGCTGCGCGGAAAGCAGCGATGCGTAACTTCTCAGTGCGCATTCCTTGCGACATACCTGATGCATCATACTTACTGTATGACGCATCATGTCGCAAGGAGTTACAGATACGTCAGTATTTCTGACGTATCTGTATGGCGCAAAAGTGACGCATTGCTGGAGTGTGTCACAAAAGTGATGCAACTCCAGCAATGCGCCCTTTCACATGGGGCAAGCCCCATGTGAAAAGGCCTGCGTCAGTCTTACGCCTGCTGTGAGGCAGGAGCAAGATTTTGACGCAACGGCATCCTAGAAGTGACGCAGTGAAATCCCATAGATTTCACTGCGTCACTTCTACGAGGCTTTTTGTGGGGGAACGCCCCCCCTGCATATATTATACCTGACACAGGTATAATGTAGCGCAGGGGTATACAAAGTGACGCATCTGCTAAGATGAGTCTCTTTGTAAATAGTGCGCAACAGGAGGCATGTTTTACGCCGCCGATGCATCACAAAAAGTGACGCATCGGAAGTGCAAAACTTACGCAAGGCCTCATAAATGAGGCCCCATGTTTTTTGTAGCTTTTGATCCTTTTGAGTTAAATAAATGAAAATCTGCAGATTTTGCAGCAGATGATGGGATGTGTGGCAAATGCGGCAAATCCTTATTTATGCAGAGCATGCAGTGGCCTCATAATTGCATGACTGTAGTGGCTCTGGATAGGCTCTCTTTACGAGTTGCCTGGTTTTCGTGATGGAGCCAATAAATTCCATTTGCAGCTGAATCAGACATATAAGTGGCCCAGTATTTCTGCACCAGGTATTCTCATTACCAATACTGATCTCCAAGTACATAACCATCTGCTAAAAGCATTCAAGCACCAACTTCTGCATGTTTTTCGCCTGTTCTGGTGCTAAAGATGCAGTAATACTGCACCTTGGCATAGATGCATCAAGCTAAACACCGCTTGCAAAGGGGCAGATTCTCAGAATCTGCCCCTTTGCGACCGGTATTTTTGCATTTGGGATGCAACATCCCAAATGCAAAAATCGCAGTTGAAGAAATCGCAAAATTGTGATTACTTACAGGCATATGCATCAAAGTAAATACCAGGAGCAAAGTGGCAGATTCTCAGAATCTGCCCCTTTGCTCCCGGTATTTTTGCATTTGGGATGTATCATCCTAAATGCAAAAATCGCAATTTAAGGAATCTCTAAATTGAGATTCCTTAAATTGCGATTGCATTTAAGGAATCCCAAATTGAGATTCTTTAAATGCAACGCATGAAAGTCCAAAAAATATCGAATTCGCTAATAGGGGGAGCAAATTACCATGAAGTTGAACTTCATGGTAATTTGCTAAAACTTTGAAAAAAGCACTTTTGTGTATTTTTCAAAGTTTAATGTTGCGCACACACATGCCCTTAGGGCATGTGTGTGTGCAACATGTGTGCAGATATCAATTTCAGGGGTGCAACAGGGTGTCATTTTGACACCCCTACACCCTTGAAATTGCATGAGCAATTTGCGAGTACCTACTGGTACTCGCAAATTGCTCATGCAATCTCCAATTCATTCCTATGGGCCTGTAGGCCCATAGGAATGAATGGGACAGCATTCCTTAATTGCGACTAGCAATTAGCGAGTAGCAATTAAGGAATGTTTAGGAATCGCTATTTTAATAGCGATTCCTACATGCATAGGCTTTTGCTATTCCTAAATAGCGATTCCTTAAAAATCGCTTTTTAGGAATAGCAAAAGGCTACGTTGATGCATCTGCCAGTTAAATTGCTATTACGTTTAAGGAATCTCAAATTGAGATTCCTTAAATGCAATGCATTAAAGTAAAAAAATTAGCGATTTCGCTAATAGGGGGAGCAAATTACCATGAAGTTGAACTTCATGGTAATTTACAAAAACTTTTTTTTCAAAGTTCCATTTTACACACAAACATGCCCTTAGGGCATGTGTGTGTGCAAGATGTACCCATATGCAGATTTCAGGGGTGCAACAGGGTGTCCTTTTGACACCCTGGCACCCTTGAAATTGCAATCTCAATTTGCAGAATTGCAAATTGAGATTGTCTTCCTATTCATTCCTATGGGCCTCTAGGCCCATAGGAATGAATGGGGAGGTATTCCTTAATTGCGACTCGCAATTTGCGAGTCGCAATTAAGGAATTTTAATAAATCGCTATTTTTTAAGTGAGTTCTTCATGCATAGCCTTTTGCTATTCCTTATTAGCGAATCCTTATTTTTCGCTAATAAGGAATCGCAAAATGGATGCTTGATGAATCTATGGGCTTATTGTTAATACTAGGTGTGGTGTAACTGCTGCTCTACTTGGCCACTGGCAATGAAGTGTCTGCACTTTTCAGTGGATTGTAATGAAAAATTTTGGAAACTCATTTAAAACAAGCAATGGCAAAGCCACTGGGTCTGGGTTTAGTGTTTGCATATAATTGTAATTTTTAATGAACAAAAATCAGTGAAAAATGATTTCTCTAAATGTACACTTTTCCCCATTAACTGTAAATGATTGATAGCAATAATGAGAAAGTTATGGTTTGGCCATCATTTTATTGCGAAATGGTGGTCCTCTGTTTTGAAAGGTTGCCAGATATGATGGGCTCAGAGACATTCGTGAAAGACGACTGCTCAAGTAAAATATTTTGATGTTGCTAGCACATACTTATATCAATTATTTTACTTATGGTTTTGTAACTGTTCCTTTCACAAAATTCTGTTCAGTATCCAGTGTATCAAAAAAATGCTTGGTCAGAGGATTCAACCAATGGTACTAGAGTTTTCCACTGTTTTTCCAAACAAATCCTTGGTATTCTCTCTGACAGCCACAGCCGGTAGTGGGAGTACCTGCCGGTCGGTGACGTGGGGAGGGGGAGGGGTAGGGTGGGGGGCAGTAATGTATGGATTACGGAGCTTTAAAGGTAAGTAAACATATAAATAAATACAACGTATTTCATTGCACGCACTGCATTGCATTTAGTGATGCAGTGCACGCAAAAAAATTAGTTTTATTTATTTATATGTTTACTTACCTGTAAAGCTCCGTAATCCATACATTACTACCTCCCAACCTGCCCCTCTCCCTCCCCACATCACCGCCCAGCAAGTACTCCCACTACCGGCCGCGGCTGCTCTTTGAGACCCTAATGTCATGTAAAATGCCTACATGACTTAACGGTAATTCTATCACTCGGAGCCCATTCTTCCCTGTTCCGATCATTACGAAATGAGGCATTTCTGCCTGCACAGACAGCTATGCAATGCTAAACTCTCTTAGAGAACAGAACAGAACACATGCTCCTCCCCTTAGGGAGCTTATCTCAGTCTGCCTGTAATATACCAAGCTAATTGTTGGACCTGGCTCTATCTGCAGGGTTCTCCCCAAACTTTTTGCTATTCTCCTTTGTTTTTCCGACCTCGATTTTTCTGGTTTTAATAATCTGGGCACTTTACCACTGCTGGCCAGAGCTAAAGTGCAAGTGTTCCCTGTGTAAAATGTTTTGGAGATTCCTTTATCCATGAATGGCATATTTGATTTAGTAAGTCCCCCGTAAAGTGCACAATAGGTGCCCAGGGCATGTAAATCAAAGACTACTAGTAGGCCTGCAGCACTGATTGTGCCACCCACACGAGTAGCCCTGCAAACAAATCTCAGACCTGCCACTGCAGTGTCTGTAATTGCAGTTTTAAATTGCCATTTCTACCTGGCAAGTGCACCCACTTGCCAGGCCCAAACCTTCCCTTTTACTACATGAATGTCACCCCTAAGGTAGGTGCAAGGCAGACCCCTGGGCTGGGTGCAGTATATTTAAAAAGTAGGACATGTACTGGTGTGTTTTGAATGTCCTAAAAGTGAAATAATTTTGGTTTTCACTATTGCAAGGCCTATCTCCCCCATAGGGTAACATAGGGATTGCCTTGAAATATCTTTTAAGTGTACATTCCCATTGGGAGCAGATAGAGATTTAGTGTGTAACTTCTGTGCACTCACAATTTAAAAATGCAATTTTTTGTGAAGTTGGTTTTTAAATTGCGTGTTTGAAAATGGCACTTTTAGAAAGTGGGCATTTTCTTGCTAAACCATTCTCTGCCTCTGCCTGCCTGTAGAATACATGTCTGGGTTGGCTGACAGTTGGGCTCTTATGCATTCACTCTAGACCATCACACAAAGGGAGCTGATGGGCCTTCCTGAGCTTGAGTGGTAGGAGGAGTTTCACTGACACCTGAATAGGACTGTGCCTGCCTTCACATAAAACTGTCCCCTCCCCCTTTAGTGAGTCTGGAGCCAGGACAGGGAAAGGTAGGGTCTTGTGCACCATAAAGACTTTCCTTTGAAGTTTGCCTATTTCAAAAGCAGAAAGGGAAATAAGTACTAGATCTCTGAAAACCTCAAAATAAGAACACTTCTGGACTGAGGACATTCTGCCAGGAAGAAGAGCTGGATGCTGCAGGAGGGTCTGCCACTCTGCTTGTTGCTTTGTTGTGTTGGCCTGATGCTTGATGCGTCTGTCCTGGGAATGAAAGGACAGGACTCTGCCTTCTACATCCTGATTCCAAGGTTCTCCAAGGGCCTGTGTGTGCTTGCCTCCTGTTAAGAAGTCCCACGGCCATCAAAGACTTCACCTACCAGTGGCTGGGCTCTTATGCTGAGAGTTCTGACTTGTCAAGTGGTGTCAAATACAGTTCCTGGGCACTTGGAAGTGTAACCTGGTGCCCTCAATGAGAAAATACATGCATCCACTCCCAGCGCCTGTTTTCTCGACTCACCGTTGCAAAAGATCAATGCATCATTCCTACCTGCACTGAAGCGTGATTCCCGCTGGAAGCTTCGACCATGGCTTTCACCGCAGACCCCAGCTCGCCATCTCAGCGCATCAGAAAAATCACTGCAGCGTGACTACCGAGCACCGTATCACAGACGTCCGGGCACCCACTCCGACTCTGATGCCGCACCTGCTTTGCAGTTGAAGAATCAACTCAGCGCCTGCTTCGCAGCTGTGAAATCAACGCTGGAATCCTAACAAGGTTTCAAGTTAACAAAACATACATCAAACATTAACCCCTTGGGCGCGGGCGCGATTGTGTGCCTGTGCGGCCGTTTTATTGAGTGGGCTGGTTCATGACGGCCCCTAGCCGTCATCAGCACATGCCCACCGTGATGCATGACGCCGGGTGCCGTCATCAGCATGGAAGGGGTTCATCCAAACAGAAAAAGTCAGAAACATACCAATTAAAAAAATCAGTAGAGAAAAAGAAAAGGAAAAGAAAAAGAGAGAAAGAAGAAACCCATGTACAAATAAATAGAAATCGTGGAAAATGTATTAAGAGAATTCTTTAAATACGATCTGGCAGATGCATCAACGTAGCCTTTTGCTATTCCTAAATAGCGATTTTTAAGGAATCGCTATTTAGGAATAGCAAAAGCCTATGCATGTAGGAATCGCTATTAAAATAGCGATTCCTAAACATTCCTTAATTGCTACTCGCAATTTGCTAGTCGCAATTAAGGAATGCTGTACCATTCATTCCTATGGGCCTACAGGCCCATAGGAATGTATTGGAGATTGCATGACCAATTTGTGAGTACCAGTAGGTACTTGCAAATTGCTCATGCAATTTCAAGGGTGCAAGGGTGTCAAAATGACACCCTGTTGCACCCCTGAAATAAATCTATGCACATATGTTGCACACACACATGCCCTAAGGGTATGTGTGTGCGCAACATGAGACTTTGAAAAATGCACAAAAGTGCTTTTTTCAAAGTTTTAGCAAATTAACATGAAGTCCAACTTCATGGTAATTGCTCCCCCTATTAGCGAATACGCTATTTTTTGACTTTCATGCATGGCATTTAAGGAATCTCAATTTGGAATTCCTTAAATACAATCGCAATTTAAGGAATCTCAATTTAGAGATTCCTTAAATTGCGATTTTTGCATTTGGGATGATGCATCTCAAATGCAAAATACCGGGAGCAAAGGGGCAGATTCTGAGAATCTGCCCATTTGCTCCCGGTATTTACTTTGATGCATATGCCTGTAAGACATATAAGACAATGGTGCTCAATACAGTACACAAACAACAAAAATAAACAGTACAATGTGTAATCAAACAAGGGGCTGAGGGAAGGAATTATATAAAAGTAGAAAAAATAGTGAGTTCAGGACAAAACTGAAAAAACACAAAGCATAACAATGCGTCCTTCTTCAATTGCGGCCACATATGTGCTTCAAGGACGTTTCGACGATCATCATCAGGACAGAGCAATAATTATGTGAGCGTCCAACATAATTGAATAAAACATCTATCCATGAAAAGAATCAAACCAAGAATTCCACAATTGTGTTGAATGCCCCAAGGAATTGGCTCAAGCGTAATATAATCCAGAAACAGAATGTGGAATATATTGTTGTTTCCTTTAGATTATGAGTTCAATAAACCCACACGAAAAATTAGAAGAACCAACTTATGAATCAGAAGAGTAAAAAGACCCAAATTAATTGGAAATAAACATGTATCCAAATCATACAACATGTGATCGCCATAAATATCGATCCTATACTCATGACTGTGAAACACATTTAATTTGTTAGGCACAGCCATGGAAATATATATGAGCCGTGTTCAAAAAGTCCATTCATGACCACCAGGCTCTCAATCTGCGTCACATAGATCAGGAAAAAGAAATTGACGCAGCACCTGCATAGCTGCTTCTAAATCGATGCAACGGGTGGATTTTCGATGCATCGTCCCTCAACACCGACTCTTCATTGACACCACACTAGAGTAAGGAACCAAGGCCGCATGTTTGGAAATTGATGCATTTCCTCCACTGCCAGTAAGGAACCAATGGATCACCTCCCCTGCCAGTAAAGAACTGATGCATCACCTCCTGTGCCTAGCAGTAAGGAACTGACGCATCACCTCCCTACCAGTAAGGAACTGACGTATCACCTCGCTTGTGTAGTAAGGAAAAGACGCACTGCTTTGCTTTTCCGGCGCCTCTCCTCCCCTGCTGCTTGCATCGCCTTTGATTTTTTACACATCTGTTGTACTTTGTGCTAAAATGAATGCATTCATTGATTTCTATAGACAAAATTTGCTTAATCTTTTTAAAGTGATATTTTGACTTGTATATGTTGGATTTTTGTAATTTTGGTCCTGTTTTATTCAGATAAATATTGCCTATTTTTTAAGCTGGTGGGGACTCCTTTTGTAGTTTTTCACTGCCTTATTCTGTGTGTGTGTTTGTGTACAAAAGCTTTATACATTGCCTCTGAGAAAAGTCTGACTGCTCGTGCCAAGATACCAAGGGGGTGAACAGGGGTTATCTTAGCTGTGTGACCCCTTGCCCTGATTAGAGTAAGGGTTTCCACCTGGACAGGGTGCAAGCCACTGCCAACTAGGGACCCCATTTCTAACATTGATGGTCAGTAGTGAGGATAGGACTTGTGTTTGCACTTTGCATACAGTAATTGGAGTACATTACCTCCATATCACAGACCATTATGCAACTACATACTGTTTTAGATTTTTCTCTTTTTTGCAACTCTTGATTTTGATCCCCAATCGTGGCCCAGGCTGGTCAGCCATCAGTGGGAACTGCAGATTTGGTATTTGAGCTTTAGAGATTTGAGGCTTACATGGTACCTCGGTTTAAAAAGTTCTGCAAGAAGTTCAAATGTTCTACTAGAAGCCTCACTAAGGAGGAGCTGCAAATGGCTCTGTGGGCCCAGTTGACAGCAGAGTAGGCTGTTGTGCACACAGAGGAATAATAATCTGAGCATAGAGGAACAGAGCCCGCATTGGGATTTTGGGATTTTGGGATTTAGGATCAGCCTGAGAGGAAGTCACCTTCCAGGGCAAGCAGCAGTTGTTTCTTCAAAGGGTTTGTCCCCAGTGGAGCTGGAGGACAGGCAGGAGGCTAGGAAACATCAGGTGGACCTAGAAAAGCTCAAGAGGGAGCTCCAATTGGAACTAGCCAAACTCAACCGGGAAACAGAAAAGGATAAGTTTGCAGCGATCGAAGATGATTTTAGCTCAAGAGCTGAGCTTGAAGGAGCTGGATTTGAAGGCCAAGTCGAGCACAGATGGTGGCAGCATTTCTTCAGTGCAGTCTGAGAGAAACGTGCACATTCCTTAGTATCTAGGGAAAGAGTATACGAAGGAGGATGATATCCAGGGGTTGGCTTCAGGGCTATGAGGCAGCTCGCCACATAATTGGGGTCCCTGAGAGAGAGTGGGGGCAGGATTGTGGAACTACTTCACAGTGGAGGGGAGGGATGCATTGCTAGCCTTAGGGAAAGTGCATGCACTCACCTAGACTACCATGAAGGAAGCCCTCATCACCAGGTATGGTCTTACCCCAGAGAGGTAAAGGGACAAGTTTAGGCACAGCAAGAAACTTGATTGCCAGACATGGCTTGAATGTGTAGGTTCTTTCTGAAGGGCATTAGATAGTTGAGTAAAGGGCAGGGAGGTAACATATTACCAGAGGCTGTACAATTTGATTGTGAGGGAGCACTTGTCTAGTCTGTGTTTTCCAGAACTGCGCAAGTACTTGATGGACAGCGGCTTGCTGACCCCAGGAAGTTTGCTCAGGAGGCGGACTGCTGGGTGAGTACAAGGGTCCACAAGAAGTTGTATGTGGGAGAACCAACCAAGAAGGGTGGTTCAGGCTCTCTCTAGCAGAGTCACGGGAGGTCAAGGGAGAAACAGACGGGTCCCAGGGTAGTGGGGAAGGAAATGGACCCCATCCCCCTTCTGAGAAATAGAAGGGAGGTTCTGGAACTTCTGGTGGGCGATGGCCCAGGGCATCCCATTTCCAACCATGCTGCTTTGAGTGATCCCATTTAGGACACTAGCAAGGGGACCCTGTCTCTCCAAAGAAACCATCCACTGGTGGTACTACAACAGGGGTGGCCAATGTGGCCTTATTTGAAAGTAGTCCCCCAGGGCAGGTCATAGGCCATGCCATGATCTCCCTTAGTTGGGAGGTGGACTCAGAGGGTACGTTAGTGATCCCTGATGGTGGGAGGCATCACTTTCACGAGGTGGGAGAGAATGGGATCATGGTCACTGCTATGAGAGGCACCAGGGGTTAGCTACACCATGATGATAGAAGAGCTAGCTTCTCCTGAACAGTACACCTGTCAGGTGTGTAGGGTAACTCCAGCTCATGGGCAATAATTCTTATGCCCTATGACCCTGGTGTCCCTAGTGTGGGGTAGGGAGGTGACCCCGTGGAGGGTCATAGTTGGTCCCCAGATGTCCATACACTGCGTTCTGGGAAAATAGTTGCTCCAGGTGTCAGTGGAACTAGGAGCGGCAGCCACCAAAGGTGTCCTAACAGTTCAGTATTATGGGGGGTACCTTTCCCAAGTGGAAGGTACAGGGCCCCAGAGGGAGGAACAGGGGGAGGGAGAGCTCCTCATCTCCTGTTCAGGCTCGGGGTACAGGCCCTAGGATGAGGGACCAGTCTCAGGATACCGCCCCATAGCTGGTGGGAGGTGAAGTTAATAAAGGGTGCAAGGCAACTAGGGTTACTGCCCCCACTTTGAGAAACCACAGAGGTCAGAGATCTCTGGATGGCCTGGGACTGGGATTTTGACACTGACAGCTGTCAGTGGTCTCTGCTGGCTGTTGTCCTTATGGACAGATTTTTCTCTGGCTTGGGGACAGACGAAAGACCCAAGAGGTGGATTGGACCACATCACTTTGATGGCCATGGTGGCAGTCTCTGCCTACTGGGATGCATCTGTGAGCCAGGTAAAGTTAGGTGGTTCCCAGATGAGGTCCACAGATTAATAGAAGGGTTCACCATGGGTCAGATTAATGGGCCCTGAGAGCATAGAAAGAGAAATACAACTGGGTTTAGAGAGGCGTAGAGCTGGAACAGGCCCCTGCAGTTGCAGACCAGGGTCCAAGTTCTATTGCCCTAAGCAGGAGAGTCCATCAAGGTGTTGCCTGGCTTTAGGCTCGAAGGAGGTTGTGTTGAACCTGCCCCTTTTTGAAGGGTTATCCTCAAACATTTTGGCTTCATCCTGTGTTTTCTGGCATTGTTTTTGCTGTTTTTAGGACTCTGGGCACTTTACCTCTGCTGACCAGTGCTAAAGTGAAAGTGCTCCCTGAGTAAAATGTAAGAGTGATCCGTTTATCCATGAATGGCATATTTGATTCACTAGTAAGCCCCTAGTAAGGTGCATCAGAGGTGACCAGGGCCTGTACATAAAATGCTACTAGTGGGCCAGCAGCACTGATTGTGCAACCGACATGAATAGCCCTGCAAACCTGTATTAGACCGGCATTGCAGTGTCAATAAGTGTAGTTTTCAAATGTTATTTTGACCTGGCAAGTGCTCCCACTTGCAAGGCCCGAAACATCACTTTTCCTTATGTAAGTCACCCCTAAGGAAGGTCCAAAGCAGCCACATGGGCGGGGTACAATGCTTTTAAAAGGTAGGTCATGTACTGGTATGTTTTACATGTCCTAATAGTGAAATACTGCCAATGTCGTTTTTCATTATTGCAATGCCTATCTCTCTCATAGGGTAACATATCCTTTAAGGGTAATTTCCCATAGGGAGCAGATAGAGATTTCAAGTTTGGGGTCTTTGAATTCACAATTTAAAAATACATCTTTCTGGTGAAGTTAGTTTTTAAATTATGTGCTTGAAAATCCCACTTTTAGAAAGTGGGCATTTTCTTGCTTAACCATTCTGTGCCTCTGCCTGTCTGTAGAATACAAGTCTGGGTTGGGTGACAGTTGGGCTCATGTGCATTCACTCTAGACAGTCACACAAAGGGAACTGAGGTGTGCCTAGCACACCCTGATGCCCCATCACCAGATTGATGGGCCTTCCTGAGCTATAATGTTGGGAGGAGTTGTCACTGACACCTGAATAGGACTGTGCCTGTCCTCACACAAAGCTGTTTCCACTCCCCGTGGTGTGTCTGGAGCCAGATCGGGGAAAGGCAGGGTCTTGTGCAGTATAAATACTCTTCTTTGAAGTTTGCCTACTTCGAAGGCAGAAAGGGGTATAAATATTGGACCTTTGACACCCCTAAATTAGAACACTTCTGGCCTGAGGACATTCTGCCAGAAAGAAGAGATGAATGCTGTAGGAGGGACTGCCACTTTGACTTTTGCTTTGTTGTGCTGGCCTGCTGCTTGCTGCTTCTGTCCTGGGAGTGAAAGGACTATACTTTGCTTTCTACATCCTGCTGCCAAGGTTGTCATAGGGCTTGTGCGTGCTTGCCTCCTGTTAAGAAGGGACATCGAAGACTTCATCTACCAGTGCCTGCGCTCTTCTGCTGAGACTCCTGACTTGCCAAGTGGTTCTAAATTCAGTTTCAGGATCCTTAGAAGGATAAGCTGTTGATCTTAAGGAGAAAATCCACACAGCGACTCACATCGCCTGTTTTCTCGGTGCACCGCTGCAAAAGATCAATGCATCGTTACTGCCTGCACCGAAGCATGGTTCCTGCTGGAAGCATTGACCACGGCTTTCATCGCAGGCCCAGCTTACCTTTTCAGCAAGTCAGAAACATTGCCACAGCTTGAGTCCCGAGCACTGTCTCACCAACGTCCGTGGCACCTGCTTCGACTCTGACACAGCACCTACTTCGCGGCTGAAGAATTGACACGGCTTGCCTCGCAACTGTGAAATCAATGCAACACCTGCAGCGCTGCTGTCGCATCGACGCAACGCATCTGAATTTTTTAAGCATCGTCACTCGACGCGAACTCTTCATCGACACCACGGCACAGTAAGGAACCAAGGCCGCTTGTCTGGAAATCAAGGCAACACCTCCCCTTCCAGTAAGGAACCAACACATCACCTCCCCTGTCAGTAAGGAACCAATGCATCATCTCCTCTGCCAGAAAGGATCCAACGCATCACCTCCCCTGTGTAGTAAGGAACGGATGCATCACTTTCCTCTACCAACGCCTCACCTCCCCTTTGCCTTGCACCACTATTGATTTTTGATGCATCTGAGGTACTATGTGTTAAGAAAAATGCATTCATTGATTTCTATGGACCAAACTTGCTTAATCTTTTGGAAGTGATATTTTGACTTGTGTATTTTGGATTTTTGTCGTTTTGGTCTTGTTTTATTCATATAAATTGGCTATGTCTCTAAACAAACTTTTGTAGTGTTTTCAATATGTTACTGTGTTGTGTACAACTGCTTTACACATTGCCCTGAGATAAGCCTGGCTGCTCGTGCTAAGCTACCAAGGGAGTATGCAGGGGTTCTCCTAGCTGTGTGACTCCCTTACCCTGACAAGAGTGAGGGTCCCTACTTGTACTGGGTACACACCACTGCCAACTTGAGACCCCATTTCTAATACTAATATAAACAACTCCTGTTTCAGAACACAAAAATTTGAAAAATGTTCCGGTGGGGGAAGGGAGGAAGAAATGGTTGGAATAAGAAAGAATGATTTCAGAGTAACGGAATTACCAATAAGCAATTGCCATTTTGTTTCTTTTCCTTTTCCTCTCATTCTAAAATTTGGAATACCAAAACTACTCTTCAAATGATTAGGAAGATAAAAAAAACTACACCTGAGAATTATTATCCACTATTACTTCCCAGAACACAAAACCTTGACACCAAAAATATCATGGTGATTGCTAACATTATTAATTCCGTAATGTTTAACAAAAGTGGAGGAAGTTCTTCCCCCTAACCTTATCGCAGAGGGTCCCCTTCGTCTTGGGGAGTTTTCTTCATGGCCTGATTGATTCTGGATGGTTCTCCCTAACCCACCCTCTGCTCAAGCCTCCACCTTCAGCCTTTACTCGTGGATTCTTGATGAGGCTTTCAGCTTGTCCCTCCTACCCCCCGCAGTGTCATTCCCTGCCTCTACTCATTCCATACGACAGACTCCGGCATGTTCATAGTCGTTTTCAAATATAAGATACCCCTACAAGTTGACAGACACACACCTCCCTTAGAGATGCTATGAACCCTTGTTAGTCACCTCTTACCTATTCCTGAGACCGTATATCACCTGGTGCACCATAGTGTTCCTCTGAAACTAACATAATTGTATGTTCTATAAATGATATATCTATTGCACTGTTTGCTAATTGCTACTGATGCATTCATAGAATCACATGCCCTTCTTTCCTTGATTGATGTATCTACCATAAGAAATTCAGGAAAATATATTAAAAAAAACAAAAGTTGAGGGAGTCGACCCTATGACTGCCCTTCAAATTTAGAATTTAGGGCCTCATTTATGAAAAGTGACGCATCGCTGGGTGAAAATAGCGATGCGTCTCTTTTCATTGTGCCCTCCTTGCGACATGCTGGATGTGTCATATTTACAGTATGACGCATCAAGTCGCAAGGAATTACAGATATGTCACTATTTCTGACGTATCTGTAGGCGCAAAAATGACACATTGCCGGAGTGTGTCACGAAAGTGACACAACTCCATCAATGGGTCATTTCACATGGTCAAGTCCCATTTCAAATGTGCCTGCATCAGTCTTATGCCTGCTGTGAGGCAGGCATAAGATATTGACGCATTTGCGTCCTAGAAGTGACGCAGTGAAATCTCATATATTTCACTGAGTTACTTCTACGAGGCTTACTTGCGTCAGAATGCCTACCCTGCATACATTATACCTGGCACAGGTATAATGTGGGGTAGGGGTTTACAAAGTGACGCATCTACCTAGATGCGTCAATTGTAAATATGACGCAAAATGGCTCTTTTTTTACCCTGCTGGTGCGTCACAAAAAGTGACGCACCGGCGGCGAAAATGTGACGCAAGGGCTCATAAATAAGCCCCATAGAATTTTAAGAAAAGCACTCTGGAATTCTGCTCATTCCACTACCATGCTTTTGATGGATCTTGCTTCAATGTTTGATGGAGGAGGAACTCCTATGGGCTGATAGATATGCTAAGGAAATCATATTTTTTAGCCACCTACTCAAAGTTTAAAGAGAAGTACCGCCACCTTTGTTGACTCCCCCAAAATTCATAATATCTGATATTAGAAATGCTCTCTACATAGATCAGGAGAGCTCACCTCATGTCCAGGTCTAATTCTTCTCGAGATGATGCATTTGAAATATACTCTGGAAGAATAATTTCTTACTGTAAATCAGATGAAGAAGGAACCTTAGGAGAAAAAGGACGCTTTTTTCTAGTACTCATGTTGTGATATAGCGCTGCAGAAACTCTTCCTGCCCTCAACGCTACTGCTCGCGGAACCCGCTTCGCGGGTCCCGCTTCGTGTGTGGGCTCATCTCATCTCACCAGCGAAGCCTGCTTCTGGAGTCCAGCGACCCTTGCCTGAGGCAGTGACTGTGGGTGTTTGTGCAGGGCTGCGAGCGAGTGCGGGCGCAGGACTTCAAGTCCCAGGAGCGCCCGCCAGACCCAATTGGCAGCACCTGGGCTGCTCTCCCTGCACGCTCCGCCCCACCATCCTGATTCAAAAACCTCTGCCCCTGGTTGCTTGTTGGGACGCTTTTTTCTAGTACTCACGTTGTGATATAGCGCTGCAGAAACTCTTCCTGCCCTCAACGGTACTGCTCGCGGAACCCGCTTCGTGTGTGGGCTCATCTCATTTCACCAGCGAAGCCTGCTTCTGGAGTCCAGCGCCCCTTGCCTGAGGCAGTGACTGTGGGTGTTTGTGCAGGGCTGCGAGCGAGTGCGGGCGCAGGACTTCAAGTCCCAGGAGCGCCCGCCAGACCCAGTTGGCAGCACCTGGGCCGCTCTCCCTGCACGCTCCGCCTCTCTCACACTAATTATACAAATATAACCATCCAATCCCGCTGCGCGGGAGCGCGCGGGAGCGTCCGGGAGCGTCCGGGAGAAGCCCGGGACAAGGGTGGGACCGCCTAAGGCCGTCAGGGGCCGAAGGAGGCTGGGCTGGGCCAGTCCTCTGATATTTGTGATCCTGAACGACCTGATATAGTAGGTCTTCAGTTTTGATAGATCCCTGGTACTGGTTTATATAGTATTGTTTGTCCTATATCTTGCCAGCTGCAAAGAATGTCTATTTCCTTAAATACCATTGCCCAGATCCATACCCAGGCTGATGTGGGAGTAGCAGTTATGGGTCCCCTGGACAAATATTTTAGCCGGGTAACACAAGACATTGACAAAGAAATTGCTTTGTCTGAGAGACGTGCTGAGCGTAGGTTATCTATAGAACTCCTTAAGATACCCTTGGAGAAACGGCCACCCCAGGGTTTTCCGGCTTTGGCATTGGTTCCTCCCCTGTCATCTCTAACTTTGCCAGTTGTATTGGAAACACCCTATGCCTTTCCCCCCCCAGTAGAGCTCTTGGCTGGCTCGATTGTGAGGCAGGAAGTGTCCACTTCGCCCCTTACCTCGCCCCCATTATCATTAATTGGTTTAACTACAGGGCTGGAGACCACTGCTCCCTCGATTGTGCCGATTCACGTAGAGAAAACCAAATCAAGCTCTAAGAGGAAAAGAAGTGCTGTCCCGAAAAAGTGTTACCTTCCAAAACATCCCAAAAAAATCAGGAAGGTTGGAACACCATGGCGCCCTTCCTGTGAGCTTACTGGGGATGGTTCTGTTGGGGTTGAGACTATTCAGGAGGGAGTTCTCCGGGCTAGCCCGACATCCAGCACGATTGGCCCCTCACCGGTGGAATCAGCTGAGATATTATCTTCTTCCCCAGTTTTGCTTTGCGAGCTGGAGAGGTTGATGAGGTCTCTCCTGATTCCTATTGAAGAACGAGTCAAACAATTAGCAGATCGGTTGGATCATTTCGAGCAGGCTACTTTGGATAACTTTTTTTCAACTAAAGCCCTAATCAAGTCTCACCCTAGGACGGGGGATAGCAGTAACTCTTCGAAACTGAATGGAAATGGTGTCCCTATTGCTGTGCCTCCTTCTATAGTCAGCATAGCAAGTAGACCCCAGACGAAGGAACAAAACCCTAAGACCAATTTAGATCTGTTGAATTGCCCAAGTAGTAATACCACCAAACAAACCAACCTGCCTGTTAGTTTGGTGGTGGCTAACAAAGAGAGTTCCAAAAGAGGTAACCCTGCATTTAATGGTTCCCAACAATTGACGAGTACCTCAAAATCTAGTCATGGAGTTCCTGGAGTTCTTGGTAGGGGCAATCAAGGCAGTTCCAAAATTAACACCATTATATTGAATAGCTCCCAAACATTACCAATTATTCCAACATCCCTTTCTGCTGCTTCTACCACTAGCTTCCCTAACATCCCCCTGGCGAAAGCACCTCGTACAACACCACCTATGAACTTCACCCCAGACTCCTATCCCTATGTGGCTGTCCTCACAAATGTACCACCTCTGTTGGCCGGGCAAAAAGAATCCTTCCAGATGTTAAAAAATAAGGTAATGCACTGGTTGAAGGCAAATAGACCGCTGCCCGGGGGAGTGGATGGGCTGATTATAGGAGTGAGAAGGACGGATTGGATAGGTCATACTCCCAAGAATTTAGGGGGAGAGTGTATAGTTGTTAATTTTCAAGATCCCAGGGTGGCATGCCTGATTACGAATCAAAACCTCGGCATAAGTAGTGGTGGAATTGGTGTTGTTGATCTTACATTCTTTTATCCAAGACCAACAAGTGATCTGTTTGGTATGACCAGTGAACCAGGTTATTGTAATAATCTCCCCCCCCATTGGGTTTGGTCCTTTTTCTGTACCTCCGCAACGGGGCAAATTCTACAATGGTACCATGTATAATTGTTATGAACCAATGAAAGATCTAGGATGGTTCCATTGACCAAATTCTGATTATTACCCGACTGATAGGGAATGTATGACCCGCTGGAATACATGTGGGAAATCGGTGGTAACTGTTTTATCGAAAAATGTGGAACCCAATGAAATACCAATTGATGGGGAGACCGTGATCTTGGAGGAAAGTTGTGGGGAGTGTATTCCAATTCCAGGGGTTTCTGAAAATGTGGAACTAATTACACATAGTACAGTTGGCACAGTGGAGATTAATAAAAATATAGAGGATACTACTCAAGCGAGGGAGGGGCAAGACCCTGGGATGTCATATGTAGGAATAGTACCTAAGGAAGGCGTTATTTCAGGGAAGTTCCTTTCTTGGAACATCGCGGGGCTGAGTAGCAAACTGATGTCCCAAAATTGGATAGATTTTATTAATGGTTTTGAAATCTGTTTATTCCAGGAGACATGGGCTTGTGACCCCATATTCCTCCCTGGTTATTTAAATTGTTCAATTCCGGCCAGTAGAGGCCCCAGAGGTCGACCAATGGGAGGCCTAACTATCTGGGTAAGGCAATGTCTCCAGATAACAGCTAAAGTGGTGGATACGGATTGTAAAGATATTCAAATGTTAAGAATAACCACAGGAAAGTGGGGAGGGATAGATATATATAACATCTATGCTAGGGGCAATACCATTGGGAGTTCACCAATTATAGAGGCCCTGTCGAACCTTCTGGAATCACAGTCCTTGGGTAACAAAGTTGTAGTAGCAGGTGACCTGAATAGGACTTTCGAACCGCTGGATAGCTCGGACGATTCCCTAGGACAAGAAGAGGATACACTATGGGGTGTCCCTACTTTACACCTGGCTCCTGTCAAGCGGTGGACAAAAGATATATTACAATTGAATGCCCTTTGTTTGGAACATGGGATGAGAGCCTTAAACGGGAGGACGAATGGCGATAGAGAAGGAGCATGTACATTCGACAATGGTCACAACAAAAGTCGGATAGATTATGTCCTTTGCAGCCTCAATTTGTGGCAGTTGGTGGGCGACATGAAAATAGAGGTTAGACTGGAAAGTGACCACAATCCCCTCTGTGTGACACATGATTGGTGGTTGGCCACATCAGGGAACCTTAAACCAAGCGATGGCCTAATGCCTGTTATGGCTAATGACATGCGCAGACTCAACTGGCCGAGTGTACTGGCGAACGCAGAGTCCATGGATTTTATAAGTACTGAGGTGGATACTGCAATCGCTGCTATGGAGGCTGCAAATTATGTAGTCCCAGGATCAAGGGAAATAACGGACATACACAATAAGTTTTTTTCCCTCTTAAAACCGCACTTCTTGAGGTCCCGCAACACAAATAGGAAAAAACCACCCAAACCAGCAAGGTGGTTCAACCACCAGTGCAGGGAAGCCAGGTTAAGCTTGGGAAAAGCAATTAGGGGTAGGGACAAGGCAGTGATTGCCGAAGCCAGGAAGAACTATAAGGCTAGAGTATTACTGGCAAAAAAAACCTGGGATGAAAACTATTGGGCAGAACTAAAGGAGGCCTCCGGGGCTAAAGATTCCAGGTTATTCTGGAATATCGTTAAGTGGGGTAGAGGTGGATCCCCAAGCAAACCCGATAATAATGTTGCTGAGGGTGCTTGGGTGGATTACTTTAAACCGCAATATGCTGAGGCAACCGTGTTTAAGGACGTGGAGGTCGTTTCAGCTGTTTTCCCAACTGAGAACTTATTCTTCCTTAAAGAAACTGAAGCTGCAATATGTGCTGCCAAAGGGGGAAGGGCCCCAGGTTTAGATGGGATACCCTCTGATATTTTTACAAGTGATATGGTGAGGTGGGTTAGGTATGTATTCCTTTTAGGCAACACAATTGCAAAGGGAACAGTAGTCCCTGAACTATGGAAGGGTGCCATTATAATACCTATATATAAAAAAGGGGATCGGTCCCTCCCGGCCAATTATAGGCCGATAAGTTTGATTGCCACTATTCAAAAAGTGGTGGGGAGAAGGGTGGTAAACAGGCTTATGGACTGGGTAGATGAGAACAACGCCCTTTCCCCATATCAGGCTGGGTTTCGACGGGCTACAAGCACAGTTGATCAAGTGTTTCGCTTCACTCTGCTCCAGTGGGGGACCTTGGTGCTCGGCGAGGGCAGCCTGTATGTCGCTTTTGTCGACTTGCGGGCTGCCTTCGACCTGGTCCCACGGAGAAAGCTCTGGGCAGTGCTGAGCGAAATAGGCCTACCGGCAGAGTTACTCACCCTGATAATGCGATTGCACGAGTGCAACTTCGCCAAAGTTCAGTGGGGTACGAGCGGGGAATCATCACCCGACTTTCCAATTGAACGCGGAGTACGACAGGGGTGTGCCATGGCCCCCTTGCTTTTTTCCCTATTTATAATTGGAATTGTGGCTCGGATGCTGGATGCCGGTGTTGACGCGCCCTCGTTGGCGGGCATCAGGGTTCCGATCCTGATGTTCGCCGACGATACGTTGATTCTATCTAAAACGCCGGCTGGCTTGCAGCGAGCTCTAAACATCTTTGATCTTTTTTGTGGGGAGCATGGCCTGGAAGTGAACGTGGGCAAGACTAAGTTGATGGTCTTCTCTCCAAAACGTAGACCCAGACCCAAAATAGTCCTGAATAATTGTGTGCTAGAGATTGTTACTGTTTTCACTTACCTAGGGGTGCAGATAGCAAATAATTTAAAATGGTCTCACCACGTAGAAAAGGCAGTCCTGAAGCACCAACAGATCTCGGGGGCACTTCGGGTGGAACACAACAAGTCAAAATCAAAGCCTATAAAACCAGTCTTGGCCGTATATGATGCCAAGGCTATTGGGTCAGCCCTATATGGGGCTGAACTGTGGGGCTTTGACAGGCTTCTCCCCTTGCAAATATCGGAGAACAGGTTCCTTAGGGGAATTACAGGCCTCCCCAGAGCACACCCCTAATTCCGCTTGGTCATGACCTAGGGAGAAGACCAGTTAGTGACCAGGCCCGACTGCGCCCGATTCTCTACTGGAGGTGCCTCTGGACTACCCCAGAGATAAGGCACTATGCGGAGGGGTTCCTTGCCATAATGAAAGCGGACATCTTCCATAAAATAGTCTGGTTAAAAAACTTAAGGACTTCTCTAGGTGATCTTGGCCTCTCCAATTTATGGGAGAACCCATCTGGGGAAAATTTTCCAAGTAAAAATACTATTAAAGGTTTATATTGGGAATGGATTGATGGCAGACTCTGGAGTAGAACTAGATCAGATACTATGGCGGGGCGCTTCCTAGAAAGCAAATTGTGCCCTATACTGGAATTATACTGGGATAGTATCACGAACCCGGGGGACAGGAAGCTCTTTTTTCAGTTAAGATCAGGTGCCCTTCCTCTGAGATCACTGACGGGTAGGTGGAGGAGTGAAACGACCTCATGCTGCCCGGTGTGTGGTGCAGCAGAAGAAAGCTTAGGTTATTTCTTATTTGTGTGCAAAGCCTATGCCACCCCGAGAAGAGTATGGTTAGCTCCCGTATGTAGAAATCTAGGGACATCCAGGGGTGCTGAGGCGCTACGAATTATTTGCACAGCAACCAATCCGCCTATTGCTTTAGGAACAGCAAAGTATCTGGGGTGGGCATGGTCCATTAGACGGAGGGCAATTCCTACTAACTAGGGTAATAAGTGACCCCATTGTAAATGTGTAAATGCACATCAATGTTTTTATTGTTGTTTATAAATGTAGAAATGTTTTAAAAGTATGTACAAACAAAGAATTTTATGGATGTATTTTAATTGTATGTATGTTTGTGCTTTTATGAGTATATTTCTCGAATAAAGCAATAAATAAATAAGATGTACCAATCAATGGATGACACAATCTGTAAAGATTCCATTTCTCTTATTCTTTTCGCTATAGTACTAGTGACCAGAAAAAACACTTTGTTAGTTAAATACTTCAGCTCAGCTGATTATAAGGGCTGAAAAGGGGGGGCATCCTTCTAAAACATCTAGAAGTAAAATTAGATCACAGGAAGGTAAAGGACTGTTTAAACTAGGTCTGATGTTTGAAAATCCTTCAAAAGGTCTAAAAGTCAAAATCTCACATTCTGAAACATTCACCCAAATGTCTATGAAAGCTTTGATGGCTGCTTGCTGCCACTGAAATGGGCCTGATTTAAAACCTAAATCAAAACCATCCTGAAGAAACTGCAAAATACAAACATTAGAACAATAAACAGGATCTAACTGCTTCACCATTTAGTAATTGAAGACCACTTCACTTTGCGTCGACAGCAACTGCCACTGCTTCATACGGGCTACCTTCTCAGAGAGCAAGGAAGGACTCAAGCAGCAGGGTAGTCTTCTGGCAGCAGGGCAGTCCTTCTTCTGTAGTATCAATATGTCCAGGACTGTACTGAGGAATGGATCTGAAGGTCCCCTTTTAATGCCTGGTGCACACCTTGAAGTGGAAGAAAGGAGTGTTCCCCCTACAGAAATGTCTGGAAATTCCTGCCACCCTGCCCTGCTCCCAGTCTGTCTGCAGGCATAATAGGCTAGTGTGAATTTTTTGTTAGGTGTGAGCTGAGGCAGTGACTTTGAACTGTAAGTGCGACAGGTTTCTTATGCATGACAGGTTTCCTTAAGTCAGGATAGCCCATTCTGCCAACACCCAGTCCTCAATTGTGAGACTGTCTGTGAGAATACACCAAGGCATACTGCCAACTAAACCTAGTCTTGTGAACCAGGAAACCCACTGCAGGCACCAAATGGTTAGGACAAGAAATGGCAACTTTCTAAAAATGGCATTTTCAGAATTGTACTTAAAATCTGACTTTATCATTAAAGAGGGTTTTAAATTACAATTCATCAGACACCAAACATTATATTTCCACCTGCTTCTCAGCAAAATTATCATTTACCAAAGGTAATCCAATGTTATCCTTTGGGAAAGGTAGTCCTTGCAAAACTGAAAGAAGAGTTTGAGTGATTTTCACTACCAGAACATGTACAACTTAAGAGTATATGTCAAACATTTTAAATATAACACACCCTTCTCCATGGTCTGTTTAGGGTCAACACTAAGGGTGACAAAGGTATTAAAAAGAAAGATTTAGGCCTGGTGAAATGGCAGTTTATAACTGCACATGTAGGCTGCAATGGCAGGCCTGAGGCAGGTTTTAAAAGAATACTTAAGTAGGGGGCAAAATAAGTGCTGCAGGCCAACTTGTAGCAAATCATTTACCAGTCCTCAGTATATGGAATATCACTTTACTAGGGACTTGCAAGTAAATTACATATGCCAATTGAGTGTAAGACAATTTTAACATGTTTACAGGACTAACCACAAGCACTTTAGCACTGGTTAGCAGTGGTAAAGGTCATATAGACCCAGAGCCAACCAAAACAAATTCAGTAAAACAGAAAGAGTGATGGTCTAACAGTCAGACTGAAAGGAATTGTGGCACAGCAGGTACTGGGGCAATTGTGTGGAAAGATGTTCCCTTTTCACCTTTCCTCCTCCAGTCATGTTGTCGAAACAGATGATGCTTTCAAAAAACACGCAGCAGCTTTGGGTAAAAATGTGGCTGCATCTTGACAAGATGAGCAAGGCTTTAGGACTCTAAAACAACGGGGAATGTTTTCTGCTTTCCTTGCTGTCTCAATTTTTACAGTACATGGAAACATTTGACGTGATGATGTGACTTCACGCAGGAGGTGGCCATTTTACTAGATGGGATTCTCAGAATCACTTAGGCTGCTGTTTGTTAACACTGGCCTCATCAGCACCATATTGGAGGGAGGCTTACAGGTTTGAGATGCAACAGGAGAGTGTGGCTTTCTTTGAGAATGCCACATTCACTACTTGATGCTTTGGCATGAAACAAAAAATGGGACTCCACAGCAGAATGTGAAGAGTGGCCTTTATGTCTCCTATATGTATCTCACAAATACTTTTTGACCCTGGCCTGAATGAAGCCCCCCTCCACCTCGCGCCATAGGGCCCACAGTGGACGACTTTATGCCACTGACTTGAGGATCCTTGCCCCCATTTATTGTGGGTTAATTGTGGGTTAATCTTATTCTTAATTGTACAGTCTCTTTAATGGTCTCTCCTTGTATTTGTTTTTGTTCTTGTCTCATGTAACCTTTGACACCTTAACTTGTAATTAAAACTAATAACTATCCAGTATACTGCTTGCAAGCATTGGTAACCACCTATGTAAATTTCTCTGATACCTCTGTAGCTAGTTTATACTATATAAATCTGCAAAAATAAAGAAAGAAATAATAGGTGAAATCTTTGACTGGTAGCTAAGGAATCACCGTTTCCGGCAAACCAAAGACTTCGACTAACAGAAAGCGAAAACAGACAGGAAATACTCTGCTCGCAAATTGCATGCTTAATGAATTTACATAAAAAACATGGCCTTCATTCATTTTTTTATCTCTATTCATTCAATTTATGTCACCTTGAAAGCGTGGGAGAGTGTTCTTTCATCAGTACCTTTAATGTCCAAACCTTTAATTTCTTAGCAACTGAAATTGCTCTTCCTTATCGAGGAATACGTTTAAATTTCAAAACACAAGAGAAAAGAGCAGGTATCATTTTTACATTACTAAACATGCATGCTCTTTTAATGAGCATGAATTTATTTAATATTACTTTTCTTACTCATTTTTCACAGTTTTAAATCTATAGCAACATTTGAAAATGGCCGCTATCTTTGGTCATTGCTGGGGGAGGAGGGCATGAAAACTGTGATGAGCCAGCACACACAGGAAAGGACAGCGGTGGGCAAAGACAACAAGGAGCTGACTCACAGGGGAAATGTGGAAGACTAAGAGGGAATAGACACACTAGTGGAACAAGTGATGATGTGCTAAGAGAGGGAGAAACAGGAGTCTGGTAGTTGTAAAATAGCCAGCATTTCACTGGAGTCTGAAAAGCACAGCCAAACAGTCAATACCTTTAGGTGAGAGAAGGACACTCCACTGGCTGAGCCGAGATGTGAATGACAGAACCCGAAGCCAATATCTTGAGAGGCTTGTCTAAAAAAGCCCATGTTTGAACGGGGCAGACTCAAAACCTTCTCAATGTATATTGTAAGTGTTAGACCTGCCCCTTTTTTGGGGTGGTTTCCCCTGACTTTTTGCTTTCTGAACTCCTGTTTTGACTGTGTGCTGAATTTTGTTGTTTCTGGCTTTAGGACTCTGTGCGCTTTTTTCACAGCTGCCCAGTGCTAAAGTGCATGTGCTCTGTGCCTAAAATGGAATTCCATTTGGTTTCTCCATGATTGCCATATTTGATTTACTGATAAGTCCCTAGTACAGTGCACATGTGTCCAGGGCCTGCAAATGAAATGCTACTAGTGGGCTTGCAGCACTGATTTTGCCACCCACTTCAGTAGCCCTTTAAATATGTCCCAGGCCTGCCATTGCAGAGCATGTGTGTGTGCAGTTTTAAACTTCCTTTTCGACCTGACAAGTTAACCTACTTGTCAGGCCTAATCCTTCTTTTTTTTACACATAGGTCACCCGTAGAGTAGGCCAGGACAGCTCATGGGCAGGGTGCAGTGTACTTGAAAGGTAGGACATTTACTGTTAAATATGACATGTCCTGGTAGTGAAAAATGATTAGATTCATTTTTCACTTCTGCGAGGCCTATCTCTCCCAGAGGTTAGCATTGGAGCTGCCTCGTACAGGTGTAACTCCCAATTGGGAAAAGACAGGAAAAGTTAGTTTGATGTCTCTAGACTCACAATTTAAAAACAAATATTTTAGTGAAGTTGTTTTTTAAATTGCAGGCCTGAAACTGCTCCTTTTAGAAAGTTGGCATTTTCTTATGTCAACGATGCTGTGCCTTCTGCCTGTCTCTGAAATACACTTCTGGTTGGGTGACACCTGGGCGTTGTGCATTCCCTCTAGACAGTCACACACAAAGGGAGCTGAGGTGTGCCACTCACATCCTGATGGCCCATTACTAGGCTGATGGGTCTTCCTGAGCTAGAGTGAGAGGGAGGAGCTGACACTTGCACCTCAATAGGGCTGTGCCTGTTCCCCAAACAAAAGGTTGCATACCCCCCTGTAGCGAGTCTGGAGCCAGGGCAGCAAAGAGAAGGGTCTTGTACACACCAAAGACCTTTCTTCATAGTCTCCCTACTTCAAAGGCTGAGATGGAAGTAAGTACTGGACCTCTGATACATATACTCAGTACACTTCTGGAACTGACGGAATTCTATCAGGAAGAAAAGCTGTTGTGCTGCCAGGAGGGACTGCCACTTTGCTGCTTGCTTTGCTGTGTTGGCCTGCTGTTTATTGCCTGGGATTGAGAAAACTGGACTTACATCCTGCATCTCTAAATGTTCTCCAAGGGCTTGTTGGGCTTTCCTCCTGTTTCTGAAGTCTCAGGTACATCAACGACTTCACCTGCATCTTGCTACCAGCAACTTGGGCTCTCTGCTGTGAGTCCTGCTCTGCATACTGGTGCCAAATCAAGTCCAGGGCCATTGGAAGTCAATGATTGGTGCTGCAACCCACGAAACCAATGCATCAACTTTAAAGCATCGATTGGAACCAGCGCTTTTCCCTGCATTCTCGACGCATCGCTGCTGCCTGCATTGGAGCCTCGGACACCACATTGCTGATGTCTGCAAAGCACCGTCCCCGGACCCCGATGCAAACTAGCAGTTAGCCATCAATGCTTCCGCGCGATGCACATCGCTTCTTGATATCGACGCACCTATGACGTTGCACCAGCTTGGGAAATGACGCATCACCTTCTGCTGTGACACATCCCCTCCTTTGCACAACGCATCATCTGCAATATCTGACACATTGAAGGTATTGTGAGCGGGTCTACTTGACTCCTGTACCCAGTTGAAGTTATTGATTTCTAAGCACTACATTTTGATTTATTCTTGCAAAATTCGTATCTTGTATTGTGTATGTTAGATATTTATCTTCTTGGTCTATTTTACTCAGAAAAGTACTGGCTATTTTTCTAAACCGCTGCGGAGTACTTCTGTGATGTTTTCACTGTGTTACTGTGTGTGTGTGTTTGCACAAATACTTTGGATATTTCCTGTTTAGTTTAGCCTGACTGCTCAGAGCCAAGCTACTAGAGAGTGAGCAAAGGTAAACTTTTAGTGTGTACTTCACTTACCCCGACAAGGATTGTGGAGCTTGCTGGATCAAGGTGCATACCTCTGCCAACCCAAAACCCAATTTCTAACAGTAAGCAAATGGTCCATTTGATAGCTACACTGTCAAATCGCACCCTTAAAAAATGTTTCTACTGGATAAAAGGATTGCCACTTCTGACACAGAAATTGAAATCCAAGACCCAGGATACATGTGCTCAGATTATTCGTCTGCAGTTACTGATGCATGTGGAATTCTATTTGGGCAGAGGATCATCTATCAGTAAAAAAGGGAAACCATCAAAAATCAGGACTTTGGCATTTTGCAAAATATAGTGAAAATACATAGCAGGGTTGTTTAGACACTGAAAGACAGCCTGATGGGCCGCCTTGTCAGTGAAGGCCATTGTCACCGTTTCATGGTCCCATTCTGAAAATCCAGTGATCGTCACCCTGCCAAGCCCTAACTAAAACAGACTAACCATCATTCGGACTTGTTGACCCAGTAGCAGTCAGGCCGCCTGGTAAGAAATTTACACCAGCTGTGACTGGTCTGTAAAGCAGGCGCTTCGCCTCCTCTTAATCAGGTGGTAAAACTATAAGTGTGGGGGAGGTAGAGGTCAGCTCCTGCTCCACCAAACTCAAAATGATTCTTTGAGTTGCCATGTCTCTATGTTACCCCATCGTATTGATGATATAGAATAACCTTTATAAAATCTCTCAGTAAATTCATGTTAAAGATTTAGCACAAAAGAGTTGTGTTCTTGAGCTGTAGGTAAAGTGAAAAATTGCCACCACTCTTGGTCTAACTATTTTTAACTGGTGGATGGCAAGTCTGTGTGTGAGGTGTGTGAGGTAAAAGGTGAGGTTTCTTGTATTGCGTTTGTGATTGTGAAAGCATCTTCTCCCTAGGGAGCCCCCATGCAGTAGAAATATGTGGTCCAAATCAAGTCTGACCCCAGCTGTCACAAACAGCACATTTCTCACCACCCACATTAGCATACATACCGTGGTCGCAGATTTCAGACACTGCAGAAAATGTGCAACTCTTAGGGTGCCATTGGCTGAAAAGGGATGAGGGGGGTGTTTATTAGCCTATATCATGGGTACTCACAAACATTTGCCCGGGGGCCACAAATCACAGTCTGTGGTGTGACTGAGGGCTGCACTGATGCCAGCATGATGGTGGTGGTAGGGGTACTGGGTGGATCAGGGATTGTGTAAGGAGGTCTAAAAATGTTTTAAATGAATGTGTAAGCATTTATTTGCAGGTTCATAAATGTTTGCTCGTTTATTTAACATTTTTTCTGAATACCAGTGCTCAGCAACTAAACAAGAACTTGTGCTGCTGTTCATCAGGAGAGCTGCATGTAAAGGACAAGAGGGCTGCAAGCGCCCCCACCCCCCTCCCAAGCCGTTCTTTAAGTATCACTTGCCTATATGGTAGGATATTCGGAAACATATCCACCCTCAAGCAAATATAACTTTGAAAATAGCCACGAACTCATGTTTATGTGTTTTTCGCTTGATAGTAATTTTGGAAACCAATCCAACTTCTAACAACTATAACTATGAAAACAGTCACAACTCCATGTGTTTTTTGCTTAGAAAATATTTTCTTGATTCAAATCCTTGAGTAACTTAAGGGCAACAACCAGTACTATAATGTTAATGTGATACTCAAAGATAGTAATCAATCAATCAATCAGGGGGTTTATAAAGCGCGCTACATGAGGGTCTCAAGGCGCTGCAATACATAATAAAAGTACGTGGAAACTGACTGAACGTAACACTGCTATGAACCACTAGTCTGGAATACTTTTACGGGAGTAAGGACTATGTTGACTGTGTAACATTTAATATTACCTTCTATCCTTTAATAAACAATGGGATTGAAATGGAAATGGAAATGTAACAAATTGGTGGAACTATTTCTAAAATTGTGTTGTTTGCTTTAGTAGGCATTTTAATGCAAAGCAATGTTTTACATTTCAATTTTTATATCTACATAAGACGTGTCCTACATCAGTGTCATTTCAATCTTTCCAATAATTATCCCATTCCCAAGCATTTATTTTTTGAAGCCGCTTTCTGCATGTTGGTGCATTTTATTACACTGTAAGTTCTATTTTCAAAGTCCACGATTCACCCAGTTGGTGAGGCTGCTTGGCATATGCGAAGCAGAGAAAACCTGTCCTCAAAGTTTGACAATGTATGGAAAAGTTCATAAAAAATGCTTATAAAGTGTTGAGTTTCAATCAATAAAATATTCTGTTTCATCAACAAGTGTCATTAAACACATGCAAAACCATACATTATGCTAACAAATATACTCACATAAAGCTAATTAAATCGTCACGCAGGGTTAAACACTCAGGCCCAGAATTACAAAAAAATCATGCAAGGCAGCGCAGCAAGGAAAGTGACTGCAACATGAACAGTAGAGAACAGAAAGGCACCATATCTACTATGGTGGGGCACTGTTCTTCTCTTTCCCTGCACAGGAGCACTTTTGGGTGCCATGCACCGACACAGATACGTGTGCACCATAGTGCAAGGGTGTCTGTGTTGTGGTAAGCATAGTTTTTGTACTGGAATGAGTCCCGTTCCAGTATTAAAAGTATGCTTTCAGGCATTTCCTACTTTGTATATACGCTGTAGACTGGAGCACATATGGAATCAGTGATTGGCTAAATCCAAATGACCTTCTTAGGCTTACAGAAAAGGAAGTGCATTGGAATCTGGGAAGCAGAAGCAGCCCCTAGCTGAAATGTAGTGTTGAGGCAGTGGTGAAGGGGGAATTACAAAAAAAATAAAAATAAAGAAAAGGAAAGCTCACTTACCTGCCGGTCGCCGCCTCTCCTCCATCCTCTTCTGTAGTCTCCAGAAAGCACACAGGCTCCCAGACTCCCCTAGCCAATCATGACGCTGCTGTCACAAGCATGACAGCAGCATTGTGATTGGTCCCAGTGCCCTGGTTCAGCGCTCAGACAGAGAGTGGGATCCTGTGCATGTTCTCCACCCGGCCTTGCAACATAGCCGTGTTGAGAACACCCTAAGTGTGCATAATGGTTTGGCCGGCCCAAGGTGGCTGGCCAAGCTGTCAGGCACACTGATGGTGCAGCAACCCCTCCTCCTCCCTGTAAGGACAGCCATACCCTGCACTGCCCCGCCCTAACCTGCTCAGGCCCCATAAACAAAAGAAATGACTAATGTAACGTTATTTACGTTGCAGTATTATCAGTTTTTTTCCTTTGAACTCAGTGGGGCAACCCTGAGGAGAGGCCTTAGTGGAGAAGCCGCTGCTGCTAGGAAGATGCAATGTCTTGCAGGGGCATCAGGGCTTGCAGTCTCTGGTGTCTTTGTCCTTGAAACGTTATGTAGGCGAGATTAGGGACCTCCCCTAAGGTGAAAAAACAGGTTTTTGTAAAACGAGCTATTTACCCATCACAGACAAGTTTCATTTTGGTGGTAAGTTTGCTCTAGTATATGGTTTCAATAACTCCATTAACTCCATTCAATGAACAAAGCATTTATACAATGTTTAGAAACTGTAAGCAAATACATTTGCAAAAAAACGACTTGCCCAGTCAAGGTACAAAGCATCCCAACCACTAATTTTGGGGCAGAGTCTGACATGAGTAGCATAAAAGGCAGCTGCTTCACTTTCCAGCCTTCACTTCTTCTGAAATTGCTACAGGAAGAATAAACTAGGATGGAGAGGAGGGGAAGAAAGGGAAGGTGTTGTTGTTACTTGGTTCTAGACACCCTAAGAAAGAACCAATGAAACACTTTTAATCTTGGTGCTGAGGCTACTGTCAGCCCCCTGATCCCTAACCGATCTATGCCCTCAAGAATGATCCAATCTTTGATCGTTTCGGTACTCTCCCTCATAGAGTCTCAAAATACAGTCACAACACAATCTGGCAATTTGGTGGAGCATTCAGCTAACTTCTGTTTTCTCCAAGCATGTTTAGACAATACTTTCAGCAAATGTGTTACAGAAATTGTGCTACACGACTAGCGTTAAATTGTGCTCTATTGACTTCTGGTCCTTACAATTCGCCCTAATCATGTACTTGCAGAGATGGGTTGAACGGATTCGTTTGTTCCCTCTTGTGTACCCAGTGCACCTGCATACCTTCAACTACGGGTTGTCCCTTTACCACTTCAAATCTCTGGATTCGTTTGTCCACAACTTATCTGATGCTGGGTCTAGCTGAATTGAGTTAGGATAGATGTGGCGCAGCAGCCAGAGCAGCTGACTCCAGAGCACAGGGCTCACAGCTTGATCCCTGGTGGCAGCTCTGCTCAGCATCATGTGACTCTGAACAATATCTCACTTAATCTCCCTGACGCCCCTCAGCGACTTGAAACCTGAAAGGATGATTTGTACGCGCTTTACAAATAAGTATTCATTTTTGCAAATAACCTATTGAGAAATAAATAGTACTAAACCACACTTTGCTGTACTGTTCTCTCTCGAATGAACTCAATATACTTGCTATTAGAATCTTAGCATTCTCATGAAAAGTACCAAAGCTCTATTGCTAGTTAGAGTGTCTTTATTTTCTTCCTAACTCTGTTATGACTCTCTGATACCATAACAGGGCTGCTGGGATAAACAGGTACCAGCACAGAAAGAGTAAGTAAAGTAAGCTTTTCCTGAGTGTTTGGTGGCCCCTTCCCACAGCAGGCCCTTATGAGATCCTGACAAAGGCACAAATATTGGTATGAGTGATGTAGACATGCGGAGGATTGTTCTGGTAACGGCAGAGGAGATTTTGGTGCCACAACAGTTCTCCCAGGAGGCAGAGATCCTGAGGGGTCTTTTCAGCTACATTCAAGGAGGGACCGCAAGTTCCACACAGCCCGGGGCCCCAGGAGGAAGTCCCTGGAACCACCATCACCTGCTGCCTGTTGCCATTAGCGCTATATAGCGTATTCATCACTCCCGCAGTGCCAGTCTTTTCAGTTACATTCCTGCAGGGGTCTCGAGTCCCAGGAGCTTTCTTCAATATCACGGCCAAGACCTGGAACAAGCTCCCACTCGACATCAGACACCCCCCTCTCTGAACACCTTCAGGAAGGCTCTCAAGACCTGGCTCTTTGACTGAACAGAACTGCAGAACCTTCCCCCCGCACACCCCCACTGCGTCTTGAGACCATCACGAGTTGGTAGCGTGCTTATAATTCCCTGATTGATGGATTGAGACTGCCCAGGACCCCAGGAGGTGGTCCCTGGAACCACCATCACCTGCTGCCTGTTGCCATTAGCACTATATAGTGTGTTCATCACTCTTGCAGCATGGTGCACATCCAGGCAAAGCCCAGGCCGGGGGGGGGGGGGCATACTCCATTCGCCAACTCCCTTGGCCCTGTGGTGCGGCACTGTTCATGTGTCAGACAAATCATTTACTGGACACTCCAGGTATGCTATTCTCTTCATCATTTTACATTAATTGACTTGCAGTTGGGATGAGATAGCATCTCCCTGCTCTCTGGTCTAATTGCTAGGACTACAACAGGGTTGTGGAGTGAGCGACGGATACCCAGCCCCCTAGGAGTCAGTTGTTTTGGCTGTCCTATAGGCAGTGGCTGGCCACTCCTTCTGTGAACTAGCCTCTAATGTGAGCTTTGTGGCTTTTGGATGTGAAGGGTCTACTAAAGAAGCAACATGGGGAAGATGAACGTGGCCTATTGACAAATGTTCAAGGTCTAGCAAATCTATCATATCCTTAAACAATGCAGTTGGTGTCCTTGCTGAGGAGAAAACCTCTGAGGAAGATGAACTGGCCACAAAACACTCTGAGCCCAATATACTCTCAGTTGCAGCTTTCTGGCCCTATTGACAGCTCTTCCATTCAGCCAAGCCCCTGCCTTGGCCATCTCTCCAGAAAGGTGCTCATCCAGGGCCCCACCAGCCGATTCATCACTAGACCTGGTCTACGATGGACTTGAAAAGGAGAATGCTTTCTATGAAGGGGAAAGGTCTAGAAACAAAGTAGGGGCATATAGTAAACCAAAAGTGGGCACTAAAACATCTAGGTGCAACAAAAAAGGGACTCTTCCTCCTGAATTATTGACAGTTGTAGAATCATGTGCCCACATTGGATCTTATGTGAAATTGAACCGATTACCACAAGGGCATTTGATGATGTGGTGGCTCGCATTTCTAAGGCAAAAAAGTGTATGAGTAATTTGGGCAACTCTCTGACTGCAGTTTGATCATCTCCAGCCACTTCCAATAATTCTGAAGGCTCACTTGGCAACTTGCCCAAGGTAAACAATGTTTACCACAAAACCTTTTCCCCGCAGGGAATTACAATGCAGCCGTTACAACTACCGCATTTTAATTCCGCATACCATTACTCCGCAAGTCAGAACAATGACTTTCTGGGGGGGGGGGGAGAAGGTGTTGGATTTTAAATCCAACACCTTCTCCCCCCCTCCCAACTGTCCGCACAGACTGGAGTTGGAATAGTAAATTATAATATTCCAACATCCAGTGCCCACCCCTCCGCAAGTCGTTGTTACGAGTTGCGGGGTAAAGGTATGCGGAATTACAACGCGGCCGTTGTAACAACCGCATTGTAATTCCCTGCGGAGAAAAAGCCTCCGGGATAATGAGGTATATTCCTTTGCCAATGACCTTGTGTGTACCCCCCTTTGACATTGGGGTTTTCAAGTTATCTCATTTGTTCCATTTTGTTGGTGTCCTCATACTTATGTATCATCAAGAGGGTGGGGAGGTAGAGAGAAGATCCTTTCAGTCTCCGTAGTTAACTGTTCTAATCACAAATGGGAAAGGATCACTTGTCCTGCTTAAACCATTAGGTTTCACAAGTCGAGGAAGTGGTATCTCCCAAATATAACTCTCATACACGTGTCATTTTGATGGTTCTTTCTCAGCGGTATATAGTGGGTACCCGCTATTTTACACGTGCGTGCGTAATCATCGAGTTATTTTTTGTATTGTGCACCCTCCACCAGGAGGTTTTGCCTTTGGTTTAAGGCAGTAGTGATCGTGAATAGTTGGGGAGGGGTTGTGGTGATGAAAAAGACTTAAAAAGTACCGGACAGCCAGACTTGGACAATTTTAATAGGTCTGGATTCGGACTTGGTTAAAAAATTAAAAAATTAATGGTGCACTTTTAGAATTGATAAGGGATTCAAGTGCATTTCATGTCTAAAAAGAGGTCAACATGTTTCAGCCTTTGGTAGTCAGGAGATCTTAGGCTTTCGTCAGGACCAATGGGGGTGAATAAATAGTGAAAAAAGCAAATTTAGTGAGAAAGAAAAGGAAAATTGACCTGATCCTTCGGGTTTCAAGGTTTCATTGTACCTGAATGGAGAAAGAACACACACAAACACACACAACAACAAGTAGGGAGATGGGGTGCGGGAAAAAAACACATATTATGTACAGTGGTTCCTTATAGTTTGTTAGGAACTCGTAAATGGCAATGTAATATCTCATACTCATTTCAGGCGTCAACTCTTCCTTATTCATACTCCGATAGGTCGGGCTAGTATTAAATTTAGGTGCCCATAGTTTTAATTAGTACTCTCTCAGTGCGTGGTTTACGGTGAAAACTCTGGGTGTGGTCGGTCCGTGGTGGCTTTCATACCTCATACATACCATACTCACTATCGCATATCATACGTGTGGTTATAAATATATATAAGCATGCTCGTTTTATTTTCAGCATAAGTCTAACACTCGTCGTTGCGAAGTGCGTGGTGGAAGGCTATCAATGTGTCCCATGCGGAGCGCTAATGCATACCTTGTCAATGATGAAGAATTACTTCATCGGGGATGAGGGCTTGTCGAGCGAGGATTACTAGGAAGGTATTGGAAAAAAGTAGTTACAAGACGCGAGGCATACTTGCGGTTTGGTTCCCGTGTTGCTGGCGGGATGCGCTACGCGTTACCTGTATTCCTTCTTACTCAGACTCAGCCGCATGTGCTGGCGCTGCCTCTCAGTCACCCGGAACTACCCGGAGGTGCGGTTCCGGGTGGGATTTAACCCAAGGGCAGTGGAAATGGAAGAGTAACTTTCCGCTTAACCTGGTTCTGATCAGGTTTCGGGAACTATTTTCTAACTATACCAAAGGATAAATAAATAGTTCTGATCAGATATTAGACGCAAATAATTTTCAATTTTTAAGTGGGACGCTCAGAGATGGTCGGATATTGACCTAATTCCGCCACAAAGGTTCTTGGTGGATTCAGGACCTCTATGATGGTCAAAGATATGCTGTTCATAATATAATTTTCCAATCGAAAAATGGGGGCCTTGTTGAGGCACTGCTAATGCTTATTCCGAAGTGAGGGCATATTCGTCCTCATACTTATGCCACTTTGTACAGCACTCTGATACATGTCTGCGCTTTATAAAACTTTTCAAAAGAATAAAATACAAAAAATAAAAAACCCAATGTTCCCCACCACCATGCTTAAGCTAAGGAGTACTGTCCACCTCAGCTAGGTGTTGGGGGCCAGGGACCAAGAACCTCTGACTCCACTGATAACCATGTCCTCTCCTACCCCTGCCCTGCCCCTCCTTTACACTCTATCTCTCAACCGGTCAGGGATCTCAATTTTAATGATCCTCACCCATCCTCTGTATATAAGCCATCTCGAGCCCACCAGCAGACAGGGAGGGGTATTGGGGGGGACCCTTTCCAATGATGTTGTCATCCAGCTCCCATCAGCTGCCACTCCTTATGTTTTAGTATGGCAATGTTCCTCTTCTTAAAAAAGAGGATACAGAGAGTTACGAGCAGCTCAAAAACAAAGATACACATTGGCTTTCTAGTAAAGTCAAGATAGACCACTTGGTTAATAAAATAATCATGGTCCGGAGATTGGGCTGGATAGGACACACTCCCAAAACCTTGCCTGCGATTATATAGTGATACATTTTTCTAACACATGGCTTTTGGGAAATATTCTAACCAGAATTACCCATTGCTTTGCCCCCAGTGGAAACATCACATTGCTGCCCGAAGATATTTTTACAAACACCCAGGCCAGATTCCCAAGAGGAGGTTCAGTGTGAGAGAGATAACTCTTGCCCAGGGATTGGATGCTCATCAGTCATTGATCTATTGAGTCTTTCTGATATTATCTGTTTTCAAGAGTCTCTCTCATTTTGGTTTTTGGTTTTCAGGGTTTTAGTTGTGAATATCTATAACTCATCCTCAGCCAGGAGGTAGTATGTGTGCCTAGCGACTTGGGAAAGTTCCTAAACAATTCTTTCACTAGCTCCGCTAGTTTTACTGTGCCTTTATTGATGGGAAATTTTAATCTATACCTTGTTCGGACTGTTTTTTGTAAGTAGATCAGCATGATAACAATCCTGTGGGTATGGCCCAAGTATATTTGAAACATACACGACAGGGAGATTTGTACAATACTCTGTTATAGAGCATACACTTGTGAATCTTCTTCATAAGGAGCATATCAAAAGTGTAGGGTGAATTCCTGCTTTTAAGGGGGCAGGCTTTATTTCGATTTTGATTAAATTTTGTCTCGGAATACCTTTATACATTCGAACTAGGAAGCAGAAGGGATGAAGATAAGATGGGAGTGCAACACCCCACCTAGTAGTACAACATTGTCTCTATGAGGTTTTATGAGATAACAACAGGAGCCGAAACTAGGTGGATGACAACATTAGGATATTGATCAAGCCCTGATGAAGTCCCAAAGGACCGAAACACGTTGGCTGGGTCGAATGGATTGCTTCTGTCAAATTGGCATTTTTTAAAAATAGAATTGGATTCAAAGCAACTCTCAAGACTCCTAAATAACTTTCAATCATTACATCATGACTACTTGACTACTTGATCTATTGCTGGAGAACAGTTTAATCATCTGTTGATTTTGTAACAGATAAAACTGTATAGAATTGAATGCTCATTTTCATTTGTTAGTACTGGGGGACCTGTTTAAATCAGAGATTGATCTTTGGGCCCCTATATTGACTCAGTAATTAAATGCTGCCACTTGCAGTTTTCCCCCCAATAGCTGGTAACATCCGGTCATTTTTAAGAGGGGAAACAAGGCAGCCCCCAGTTGTTACCAACCTATCTCCTAGTGGCTAGTACAGTCAAAATGTTAGGGCTTGTCCTCTTGGATTGCCTATTCACCAGGGTATAGCAAAATAATGTGTTATTAGAGGTCCAATATGGGTTTTAGGAAGGGTGGGGTACTATTGAACAGAACCTGAACCTTTATATGCTGGTCGCAAAATACACTAGGGCACAGGAAGAGGCTGTTCACTTGGCCTTTATGGGCCTCAGCTTGGCTTTCAACAGAGTAAACAGAGCCACGCTCTGGGCCGTGCTGGAGTTCATGGGGGTTGAGCTCTGGTATACCTTTGGTACAACCTCACAGAGGGCCTCTCTGCCTCTGTGAGGTATGGGCCACATGGATAATGTACCCAGCCTTTTAGTCTAAAGACCGTGGTGCACCAAGGTGTATTCTGGTCTCTTTTCTCTTCACTCTCTACATATTAATTGCCTGGAATCAACCTTATTGGATCAAGGGCTAGGTGTCCCGAGCTTGGCTAGCTGTCCCCTGCCTGTTCTTTTAAAAGCGGATGAAGCCCTTTAAATTGCATACACGGCTAAGTGTCTGCAGCACCGTCTAGATCTTTTTGTTTCTTTTATGGACAGTCTTGACTTAGCCACCAATTATTCCAAGTTTCATGCAATGGTGGTTAGTCCCAAAAACACAAGTTCTTCAAATTATGTGCTAAAGGGCCATTCAATGAGTAGGGTCTAGCATTTCTCCCATCTTGGGATCCTACTGGATTCCCACTTTACCTGGCAACCCTTGCTTCAAATAAATGACCTGAGGTTTAAGAGAGCCATTAATGGCATTAGCATCTTGTCAAGGTATTTAGGCCACACACATATCGATACTATGCTTACAGTATACAAGGATAAGTGTATTCTCTGCAGTTTGCTTTGGGAGCAATATTTGGAGTGGTATGCCAGCCGCCCAATTACAGGTAATCAAGAATTCTATTTTGAAAAGCCTCCTAAAAATCCCCAGGGCACACCTAGCGAGATTATCCACTAAGAGACAGGTTTGGGGTATATCTCAGACTTTATCGGCTTATGATCCCTACTTTTATGGTTGTCCTTTTGGTTAAAGGAGGAACAAGATCTTAATAGATCTATAGTGCTAGATTGTTTGGGCCTGGATCATATGTCCCATATTCCATGGTTCTCATATATTAAACAACTCTTACTGTATTGGGCTGCCCAGAACTTTTTGCACAACCTGAGCACATTTTGAAGGGGGATTTTCCATGGACAAAACAGAACTTTCTCTCAAGGGTGGCAGCAGAGCAAGAGGCCTCTGCCCTTCACAAATGCTTTATGTGCCAATTTATCATGGTCAAAACAGTCCCTGGGGTGGAACCATATTTAAATTTGGGGATGCCAAACTACCACCTGTGATAACATTTCTATTTCTGATACTTTTGTTATCGTTATGACCTGCCCAAAATTTAACAGCTTAAGTCATCGGTATATCTGCCCGCTACTTCTTACCCTGATATTTAGTCAAGTGAGAACAGCATTTCTGTTTCTGCATCTGATACAATCTGCCACTATATGTTCTTTTATGTCTCTCTTCTTATCTGAGATTCTACACTGGCCATAAGCACTCTTTCTGTTTTTAACTGATTGCATCTACGATCATGTAAACTCTGCTTGTAAAACGTTTTTTGCATGAGAAAGGTTTGGTGTTTTATACTGTGCGTGTTTAAAGTATTTTTTCCTCCCATGTCTGTGTCAATTAACCAGCTCTATTTCATGGATAGTGGAGCTTATCCAGAGGGCTTCACTTATTTTATGATTACTATGTTTTTTATTGTGTGCACTTTTGTGATTTCATGAAAAATTGAATAAAGCTACTGATGTGAACTGATGGATACTGTAATTGGCTGAGTATCAGTCACACACACAGATTTAAGGAAATGGTCATAGCATGGTAAACAATGTTTATGATTCAATCTCAGCATGCCACTCTATCTATGAAGTATTGTGAATGATGGAACATGAAGAGATATGCAATGCCAATAGGATCCTATTATTCTACTAAATAGGGCAAAACAACCTCCTCATGGTACAGATAATCTGAGTATTAATTTATTGCTCGGATAGGAATAGACCATGAACCTCCAATGATACAGGTGATGGTCTTTAGGCAGATAATCTATAACAATTCATGGCACCAAGCAGACAGAAAGTGAGTTAATAGAAGTCAGTGAATACTCATATGTGTGGTTATTGTAATTTTTTGTCATCAAATTTGATTATTTATTTCCACATATTTTTTTTCCTTTTCATCCCCATTTTTAGGTTTTGCCTAGCAATGCGTACGAAGTACGCATGCGCTAGCAAAACCTCTTGAGTTCTATGTCGGGTGATGACCCGCCTCTGTCTATCATTGGCTAGCTCCATAAATGGAGGCTAGCCATTGGGAGACAGAGGCTGTCAATTCGGGGGCGTTTCTGGTGCTTTTTTTAAGCCCCGCCCCTTTGTCCCGGGCCGTGCTGCGATTGGCTGCCGGCCCGGGACACCCCCGTGACGTCATTCCCGGGCCGCGCTGTGATTGGCTGCCGGCCCGGGACACCCCCGTGACGTCAGCCAATCACAGCATGGCCCGGGACTTGACTTGTTATTGGTTTGCTGTTGGTGTGTTCTCTTGCAGGCTTGCTTCTCACTAATCATAAGGTAATGCATTTCACCCTCTGGGGGTCTGTTATGCATCCTCGGTTCGAAGTCCGGGCGGTCTCGGGAAGGCTGCCTGGCTTGTAACGCTTGGGCATTGTTTCATCTCCATGCGGTTTTTAGTGTGTTAGGATGGAAATTAAGGTGTAGATCGGGCGATGTGTCACGCAGTATACTTGTGTAGTCTTCTGCTTTAGCATTTCGCGCTTTTATCTCCCCTTCGGGATCGGCAGTGCGGTATTTCTATAATTTTAAGGCAGTTTTGTTTTCTCTGATTGCGGGCAGTTCGCTTCCCTCTCGAGTGAGCAGGCGACGGACGGAAGCATTTCTATGCGCTTTAGGCCCGAGTATGATAGCACCGTCGCTACCGCTCCTGGCGGGTCTCTCAGGGGATAGTAGGAATGTTTATTCAACTCCATTGTGGTTGTGTTGTGTTTTTTTTATTTTTTATTAATCCTTTACCGCGGAAGTTCTTCTGCTTTATCAGTAGTTGGCCCTGAGTTGGGGAGGGGGCGCGGGTGCTGCTGCGGTTTACCGTATGTGTTATCTCGATTTGCCGTTCAGTGTCATATCATCGGCCCAGTGGCGCAGAGAAAAACGCGCTGCCCACAGACCAGAAGATTGCAGGTTCGAGTTTCCTGGCTCGACGCTGCAAAGTGCTTCTTTGTTAAGGAGTGCAATTATTATGACAGTAGGTAGTCAGTCCTGTGGGGAAAAAAGTACTTCAACTATCCTGTTAAAAATTCTCGGCATTCTCGCCAACCATGTTTTTTGCTAACGGACATTTCGGGCTCCGGTGTAGTGAGGCTGCCGCGCTGCAAACCCTACAGATTGCGGGGGGCAAGTAGGCTGGCTGGCAAGTCCTGGCGGATGAGATTTCTGCGGGGACTTTCATGTTGCTCGACCGGCACCCGTTTCAGAGGGCGGTCCCCCTTCCCCCTCCTCTACCCTTTCAGGGAATGGACAGTTGTGCCAGGTAGGCGCCTGCCGGTCCTTGCCGGGGACCCTGTGCTTCTCAGGCTGCTCGAGTGGTCCGCGTGGGGTGCCCCGGTCCTTTATCAGGGGATAGGGGCCATTGTGTGGGGCCGCCATTGCTGGCCACGAGGGTCATTGGTGGTGCGGCCATTTTTGGGGGTCTCGACCTGCTCGGACAAGGGGGAGGGGCGGTGGGAGCGGCCGTTTTGGACACCTCCACCTCTGGCTTTCCAACTGCAGGGGCGTGGCGGCTTGCTCGACAGCGGTGTAGGTCGAGTCTTATTTAGCTTATCGATGTCGGATTTCGGACCAGTAGCGCTCACGCTATAATTGCTTTTCAGCAGTTAAGCGTCTTGTCCCCTTCCAAAGGATTCCGACAATTACATATGGAACGTAAACATTAGCATTCCTTCTTTGGTTGATTGCTTTCCTTCAGTTAAGGCAGTGGTGCGCAGGTAGATAGACTCGGCACAGTGTTGTCTCGTTCCCCTTATGGCCGGGCAGTCACGAGGCATACTGATGCACTTGTCCTGCTGTTAGCCCTTGCGCGCGTGTCGCGCTGCAGCCTGCCCCGTTCTCCCGTTCACATCGGCTTCGCGGGTTGGCACATGGTTCTGGGTGTCCTACGCTCTGGTATGGACAGTGCCGGCCCTCCATGTCGGAGCTCACGAGTAGCTCCAGCTTTGGCCCCTGCGGCTCCGGGGCAGCGCACCTTCTGGTGGATTTTCCTGCGGGCTGAGGCTCTTCCGGGGATCGCGTTCGTGCGCGAGGGCATCGGTGCACTTGGGTTTTGCCCGGGAAGACGCGGAGCTGGTCGGGGTACTGCAATTATCACCGTGGTGGGCTTAGGTATCCTGTGTGTTGGGTAATTACGGTAGTGCATGAGGGTCCATTACGACCATACCACGTGAATACTCCAACAGTGCGGCCAATTTTATGGGCAGTTGCCCGCGAGATGTCCGGCGCATGTGGGATATGGGGCCGTTGCACGGCCTGTTTTGATTTGCTTCATTTCACCCCCATGACCATCTCTCGACCGTGAAGGTGCTCCATTTGGACGCTAAAAGCCTTGTCGTCGTTCTCCTACTCGCCCTCTTCAGAGCCCCACTGATTTTCTTTATAAGCGATCTGCATTCTGTGGCCAGGGGCGTAGCTATCACTGGTGCAGCAGGTGCAGTGGCACCGGGGCTCAGAGGGGCCGTGGAACCCTGATGATCGCTGTAATTCCTAACCTGACAACATTTAAAGGGTAATTTTCCTTGCTAACATCCGGGCCCTAGGCGTCCTTGATAAAGTATGGCCAGAGGCAGGGGGCATTGGGGCAATTAGGAGACGTCGTGACCAGCCGGAAGTCCTGTCAGGGTGGGGCCTTAATGTGTCGTCAGTGTAAGTGAACTGTTCACTGTTTTTTAGGACCAAATAGATTCATTACTCTACAGATACATTATCCCCTGCTTCTTTATTTAGATCATTACACTTTGATTTTCCTGTAAAAAACTCGGTCCACTGTCTCCCTCCACACACATGGTTTGAACCACTACACAGTATTTGAAGGCTTGAGGTGTGCATTTCAGTGGACATAACCTTTGCATTCACTTAAGCTAGTTTCATGACTATTCAGCGACGCCTAACTCCAAACAAGCATTAGCAAAACCAATAGTTCTCACCTTTGTGACCAATTGAATTTGCCAATGGTTTTTAGCCATGCTGCAAAGTATTCCCAATGGTGCACAGCATGGCTAAAGTAAACATTTAAAAAAACGTTTATGCATAATGCAGCATCAATTTATAGGCTAGCGTAGCATGCATGCACAACACTAAAAAAACAAGCACTGGCGTTGCCAATAGGTTTCGCATTTGGAAAGTTGGAGCTATTGGTTTTGTAAATGACATTTTATATTTATATATTGTTATTGACAATGCCAATAACGATATATAAATATAAAATGTCATTTACAAAAACCAATAGCTCCAACTTTCCAAAGGCGAAACCGTTGCATTGTAAATGCTTGTTTAGAATGGCATTATAGGACAGACATGTGGAAAAGTGATATTTCTCACTAGAATATTCTGAGGGTCTCTAATCATTTCCATAGGTTGTATCATTGAAACTGTTAATACGTATTATACATTAACAAAATTGTATGCTTAAATTATATTTCTTGTCTAGAGAATAATATTGCAATATGAAGCACAAACATAGGACTCAACTTTTATGCAGTGCAAGATATTTAATGAAATTAACGGGCACACTGGGTTCGTAGCTAATGGCTGGTGAAACCTAGGACAGAAAGTGATTACATTAGTCGGAGAATCAATGGGAAACATATTTCATGGAGAAAAAAATATATATCTAGGTATGTTTCAGCTTTCAATCATTTTTTATATGCCAAGTCTTCTTCTGGCCCCAGCGAAGTAAAACATAAAGCAAGGTAAAGCGTTTTGGTTAGGTACAGTAAGAGTGCTCCAATTGCCTGCAAAAAGACACAGCTCACGAACTGAAAACCAGCAGGATAGTGAACTGGTGGGTTAATACTTAAAAGTAATAGGTCAAGAGTAAAATGACGAGTGAAAGATAGCAATTGTTATATTTAAATGCTCAGATAACTTGGGTGTGGTAAAAACAGCTCTTGATGGGCCCGATTCACAGAACTAACTTAAGACAATATCCTAAACGTACTGCCATTTTGGTATTCACAGAAGGCACTTACTCATTTTGGTATTCTAAGAAGGCACTTACTCATTTTGGTATTCACCATTGTGTTATTCACAGAAGGCACTTACTCACTAATGAGTAAGTGCCTTCTGTGAATACCAAAATGAGTAAATGGTAGTAAGTTTAGGATTTTGTCTTAAGTTAGTTCTGTGACTCGGGCCCAATGTGAGCATGTTAGCTAGCTGTAGGCTTCTGTACAGTGAAGCGTAGAGTTGGGGAAAAATTGAGAAAATCAATGTTAATGCATTAAGCATATCAAAATAATGAAAAAGTGAATTTCTATATCTGAAAATTAACTGCATCGATTATTAGACCGTGGTCAGTTACATGATGTTATGCTCTGTTGCAAGCCTTTTCAGAGCCACAGACAACATTAGAGTTTGCCCTCATGATCCCAATAATGAGGACATTTTTGTGGCCGATTCCTGTATTTTGGTTCCATCTTGTATTCTCTTCTGATGGCAGCACAATACACCTGTCTACAGTGAACAAAACACACATTCAATCCAAAAGAGCTTCGCATACAATCAGCTGTTGTCCCGCTATGCAAACACAGACATAAAAATAGTATAAGTACCAGTGACGTAACGAAACTTGAGGGAGCCCCCCTGCAAAGTACATGAAGGGAACCCTCACGCTCCAGAGCCAGTCCAAAGCTCTCTGGCCAGGGGCCTGCTAGTGCCAGAGGGGCCCCCGGAGCTCGGGCCCCCCGCATCATGGGGGCAGCAGGGGCTTTTGTTATACCACTGACAAGTCTGGTAAACCTAGTCAAGGAAGAGCAACAAAAAACTGTGTAATGATTTTAATAGAAAACTTTAAGTTCTTTCACTTATGAAATTTTATTTTGTTTTTATGTATATTTTTGTTCTTTAATGTGCAATTTGTAGCTTTGATAACCTTCTTTACGAAGTAGACTGCAATAGGTAGTACTACTGTACCGTTGGTGTAAAGTTAGTACAACTCGTATTCACCAAATAGGTGCCAATAAAGGCACCGGAAGACTCGTCTGGCTACCTGGCACTCTCCCCCTTAATGCTGTGGCCGGGTCACTCTCGTAAAAATGATGATACTCCCAGAACAGAAATCCTATCTAACCGGGTGCCGCTTATTGGTGTTGGTGCCCTTACTGGGACAAGGAAGACCCAAACTGCATCAAGTTATACTTTGAATTACATTGATTCTTGAAATGTGGGTTGCTGTGGCAATACGTCTTGGGTTGGCTGGCACCCAGCGAAACTGGCAATCCCCAGATAATCTGCAAAACTAAATATCAGGGGGAGTCCAGTGTGGTGTGGATCACATGAATCTTTCTACTTTTTTCCTACCCAAATACCCTGCAAATATCAAACATTTCATGAAATCACCTAACTTCTCCACGTTTCTCTGTGGGAATGGTTCAGAATAATTGGAGGTGCTGGTGGTAGGGTTTTCGGGGGTTGAGTTCTACAACTCATCATTTCTACAATTCTCCTGATGAAAGCAGTAGCTCGCTTGTATTGGTAAGCCTATTGCCTGGGACAGGAATTTCCCCCACAATGTACAGTTGAAAAATCAAGATATTTTCTTTGAATTTACATCGATTTTTGTGTTAAGGGTATCTGAACTATTTGGGTCTGGGGTCAGAGGACACATTATGCCTTCCATCCAAAACATCTTTGCAAACTAGACTTCTGTGTAGTCCAAGGTGGTGTGATTGTGTGGCACCCACTACTTTTTCTTACCAGAATGCCCTGCAAATATCTAGCTTCGGACAATATCACTGAATTTCCTAATATTTCCATGAGAGAATGCTTCAGAATTTACAGAGAAAAAGAAAAGTCCTATGATACATCATTTGCTATACCCAACGTGTATGGATGGCCATATCTTCAGGTATAGGAAATGCCCTTTGTCCCTTGGAAAATCAAGATTTTTGCTTTGAATTTAAGTATATTCTAGGACTGTGAATAGCTGTGGTATTTTGGGTCGAACGGCATCCAGAGGAACCTATTAACTACTAAATATTTTAAAAACGAGACACAAGAAGATTTTGGTGGTCTGCAAATTCCTGAAATTATTAGGCATTTTTCTTCAATACATTTTGGCAGATTTTACCCTCTAAAAATGACCCAGGGAAAATTAAGAGTGTGTGATGTTACCTGAAAAATGTATGATAACAAGAGTACCTCACGTCGAAACTACAAACGCCACTCTTAATGAGCATTTTAGTGTGCACGAAGTATGGGGCGGTAGATCCTAAAGCCCAAACTGGATCAGCCATCCACCCTATTCACTGAAAATGTGTATTCCTCAGGTCAAATGACCTTTTAGCTGCTCCTGTGGCAGGCAGTTTGTGGATAAAACACACTCTCTAAACCCAAAAATCCTGCCTGGGGACCATTTGAAGGGGAGAATGGGCAGTTTGCGGTAAACCCTACAAATGTACCCCACACACAGTGATAGAAAACCCATGTTTCCCTGAGTTGGGGAAACGAAGTATGATGCTCAGGTCAACATTTGCCTTCCCTTTCATAAAAAAAACTGGTGTCTAGTTGTTAATTCCCCCACTAAACCTGCCACCTAGTTTTGCAGAACATCATTTTGGTGCTTTGAGTGGGGGAGTTGGCTCGATGCCAGGATAATAATAATAATAATCCACATTTGTAAAGCGCACAATCACCCGTTAGGGGGCCGTCGGGAAGATTAAGCAAGCTATTGCCCAGAGTCACATGGTGCTGGGCTAATCTGCCGCCGGTGCCGGGGATCAAACCGTGATCCCCAGATTCCGGAGTCAGTCGCCCTAGCCACAGCGCCACACCTCTTCCCGCGGCTTGCCCACCCACTTCTTTATTTGAAAACAATACTGGTGTCCAATTAATTTTCTGCCTCTTTAGGTGGTCATATTGTGAGTAAATCCCCTCAATATGCTACTTCATGGGGCAGAAAGACTTTTAGGTCCACAGGGGTGTCTGAGCAGGTGCTAGGATGAACCAGACCCCAACTCATATAAGGGGCCTAAGGGATAGGTCACCCCTGGCCCTCAAACACACACCACCCTATTGCTTTTTTTCTCATGGTGGTGTAGTTGACTTTCTGCTCATTAGCGGCACTTGCAGTCTAAAACTATTGATAGAATGCTGACCTCTTAAACCATTCACAAAGTGAAAGATTTCTGTGGCCAACAACTATTGCTTCATGAATGCCAGCTTTGGACATTGGAGGATCCATAGTGGTCCATGGGTCCCCCACACTCACACCCAGATTTTACCTCGTCACCAGCCGGCTGGACTACGGAAACACCCTCTACGCCGGAACCACTGCCAAGCTACAGAAAAGACTGCAACGAATTCAGAACGCCTCCGCCCGACTCATCCTGGACATCCCTCGACGCAGCCACATCTCCAGCCACCTGAGGAACCTGCACTGGCTCGCCTTCAACACGAGGATCACGTTCAGACTCCTCACCCACGCACACAAGTCTCTCCACGACCTGGGCCCCAAGTACCTCAACGACCGCCTGACCTTCCACACGCCCACCCGCCAGCTACGATCCGCTAGCCTCGCCCTCGCCGCGTTACCACGCAACCGAAGAGCCACCGCCGGAGGCAGATCCTTCTCCTACCTGGCGGTCAAGACATGGAACTCCCTCCCCATCCACCTCGGCTGACCCAGGACCACCTCGCCTTCAGGAGACAACTCAAGACATGGCTGTTCGAGCAGTAGCGGCCCCCCTCCCCCAAGCGCCTTGAGACCCTTCCGGGTGAGTAGCGCGCTATACAAATGGTCTGATTGATTGATTGATTGACCTCACAGCATGACATTTTATTCCTGAATGCAGCATTTACCAACTAAAGGACTTAGGCAGCACTCAATATAAAATCGGATTTTGAGATTGTGAATACTAGAAAGTGGGCCAGCTGACACTCAGTCCCTGCATTCACAGGCATTCACTAGGATTCACACAAAGGAGAACCTTGTCTTATTATTACTAATGACATAAGAATCTCTGAATCATATAGAATGCTAATTTTGCACTGCAAAAAATGTATGCTTCTGTTGCCATGAAAACCCCAAATTGAGTTACAAATTAGATGCAATGCACAAATTACTGAAGGCTTTGCAACATGATCTTCGCACAACTGCCGCTACATTTTGGGAATCTACTAATTCAAGAACTGTTAAACTATGTACTAAAGAATTAGGTCTAAATGATCGAGGGATTGCTATACTTTTTGTTTTGCCTGTTAACCATCTTTCATATCGTATTTTTGAAATAGTTTTCAAATTAAAGAAGCACCCTAAATAGTATATATTATGGCAATGATCAACATCTCAGAGATGACTCTGTTAGGAGATCTTCAGAAAAAGACGAGGGCCCACTTTTATCAATATTAGGAATAGCGATTACCTAATTGAGATTTTCTGTGAATCACAATTAGGTAATCACTATTCCTAATGTATGAAACTCCATGAGTTTCATATATTGATTCCTAGGGGGTCGCAAATCAGTCTACCTCATTAAATTTTAATGAGGTCAGTCACAATTTGTGACCCATTCAGAATAGCTAAAATCACAAGGATGGTGGCCTGCTGGGTTCAGCAGACCACCATGTCTGTGATTGCTTTTAAATAGAGCAATATTTTTTAAATGCAGCACATTATCCTTATGGAATGGGTTGCTTTTAAAATAAAAAAATTTAAAGTTTTCTTTTCATTTTTTAAGAGCAGGCAGTGGTCCATGGGACCACTGCCTGCTCGTAAAAAATGTTGGGGGACCCCTTCCCATTTGCGAATGGGTAACCATCAGATTGATTCTGATGGTAAATTGTGAATGTTTTTTGACGGTATTTGGTCGTAAAACATTCATACATGCCGCTGTGATTAGGTATTTGGAAGGAACGCACTTTCCCAATACCGAATCGCAAAGCCATTTTACGATTTGGTAACAGGTTACCGAATTGGAAAATCGAGGTTGGTACATTGGAAAATACTTTTTTGCATTAGCGAATCAGACGGTTTGCCGCAAAAATGATTGATACATGTGGCCCAAGATGACTGCTCTCTTTGAGAAAGCCATCACTATTTACTATAAAGGCATAACCTTTGATGTCAGTATCCCTGATGACCAATGAGAGACCCTCATAACTGTAACTTATTTTAAATTCCACCTATCTATTCTGAAGCATTGCCTTTCCTTTGCAACAAACACTGGATAAGCCTCTTGTTATTATTATACTTTGGTATACACTGGCTTTAGCATCCTATGGGAGCAAGCAGTTATCAACATTCTCACTCTCCCAGAAACTGTCCTACATGCTGCTAATTTTGTCAGTGTCCCGGGATAACCTCCTTTTAATACCATATAAATCAGGATCCTGATGGTGCACCTGCTGCTCTGTGATTACAATGTTGGGTTATTTGTTGAGAAGGGTGTGAGATCCATACAGATACTAAGCACAGTCCTTGCCAAGGTGACCTAGAAAACTCACTAATTATAACTGAGCTTTGTCCTTTGGTAGATTGGCACAAAAGCAGTCGGGCTTAACCTAGAAGCAACAGGTTAGGCTTTTATGCAGCACACAAAAGGTAATGGTAAATGGTAATACAGTGAACATAAAACACAAGAAAAATCCCGAACCAATTTAGAAAAAGAGTCTAGTTTGCGTTATGAATTTTTAAAGTTTCAGGTAAAAATAGCACCAAAGAGCACAGAGCACCACTCGAGGTTCTCTGTTCATGCCGGACTGGCCCAAAGTCACAAGTTCAGGTCCATCAGGACGGAATGAGGGTCTGAAACGGACCAGGTTTGTCCCGTTGTGGTGGTATTTACCTTCTCAAAGTCCAATCCCACGAGAGGAGCCTCAGCCAGAAATTTGTGTTGGTGAAAACATGAAGGAAAACATAAGGTAGGGGAAACTAGTCCTGACCTAACATCTACTCTGGGCTGCATGAGAAAAATCGCTTTAGTAAACTGGATGAACCCAGCAACTCCCTTATACATTCTGCTTTCAGTCAAAACTGGTCCAACATTCCAAGATGACATCAGATACTTTCTGCAGCTCTTCCTGGCACTTAAGTGCTCCGTACATCAAAACAGTGGTAGCATTCAGGTATAGAAAACACCAATACAATTGTGAGCATCAGGGCACATCAGGAAACTCATAAAGAAGCACATATTTCCATATTAAAACAAAATCACTTTAAAGTACAACATTCTGCATCGGAATTAAACACATACCTAATCTAAAGAAAGACTGAAATATAGACCAACTGGAACCTATTTCTACTTACGCTAAACAATTCTCAAACAGAAATCCTGACTGCACACCTAACAGGTTCTGCAATCATAAGGCTGTCATGGAATTACAGATGCCCAGGTTTATATTGCATCTTTTAACCAGTTACGTTGCTTGAGCATGATTAGACATGTCTTCTCTTGGTCCAAACTTTTTTGGGGGGCTGGTGGGAGGGGGGTTTCGGGTCAATTTATTTAGCGCGAACTCGACCCTTAGGTATCAGAGCGTTTTACATGAGCACCAGTTCCATTACAAAAGACACACAGATGATGGACGGAATGCAGAGCAAATCAAACATTCACCCCCCAGTCAAGAGATCTGGGTTAAATCCATCGTTCTTTTGCTCACCATGCCACCCTAGTTTAGACCCAGCCATATGCAAATCAGTCTTGACCCTGTGCCTCATAGGAACATTTCAGCCCGAACTGCCAAGCCAGGTCCTCCCTGGACCGGAAACAAGCATCCTGGGACCAGTTTCGGGGCTTCACCCCTCATCAGCCAGGCTGGCTTGAACGCAGTGACACAGTAAGCCCGGAACCCTACGTATGGGTATACCCGGCGCACTTAGGGCGAGAAAGCTAAAGACACACAGATGATGGACGGAATGCAGAGCAAATCAAACATTCACCCCAGTCAAGCGATCTGGGTTAAATCCATCGTTGTTTCCATTACAGACCTACAAATTCTTCTTTTTTTAGTTACGGGGAGATTAAGGCCCAGATGTATCAAAGGGTGGTTTTGCCCATTCTGTGTCTATGGGGAAATGTGTTGATACATATGGTCCTAAGTGATTTGCCCTGCTGAAACACAGGATGCTTGATCCTCTGGCCAGACTCGAACCTGGTTCCCCAGCTTCAAAGTCAGCCGCTCTTGGGGGCTCATTAGGATCGCGGATTTCCCGCATCCTCCGGGCCGGCGGAAGCCACCGCCGGCCCGGAGGATGCCGGAAAACCGCCGCGGATGCTTTAAAGACCCACCGCCAAATTAGGATGGCTGGTGGGTCTTTGAATCTGTCCGCCGCTTTTCCGCGGCGGTCGCCTTCCGACCGCGGCGGGAAAGCATTAACATGGCCAGCCATATTATGATGGAGTAGAAAGTATGCTTTTCCACGGCGGAAAAGCATGCGGACCTTCACTTCGGGGGCCCGTTGCGGGCCCCCTGGGTGAAGGGGGGTGGGGGGTGCACATGGGGGGTACCTGTGGTACCCCCCCTGCATTTGCGTGCACAAAGCGGCAGGCACTGCGCGGTGCCTGCCGCTTTGTGCACGCAAATGCCGTGCATGCATTTTTAACATTCAAGCTGCACCCGCCGCAATGTTAAAAATAGAGGATGTGACCGCCACCCTGGCGGTCACATCCTAATCTGCATGGAGGGACCGCCGCTGCCCCTGCGGACGGTCCCTCCTACTCTATGGCCCCTGGGTGTTGGTTGGTGAATAGAGCTGGCTATTTTTCCAGACTGCCTTCTTCTTGCAGACACACCTGTACAGCTGGAATCGGTCACGGAAAGTCGTCTTCCTCTGTTTTGTGAGCCGAAGCAAGATATGCAGGTTCTAGGAGTGCAGCTAATTATAATGTTGTTTGCATCATTTCATCTTGCCTAGTTTAATGATAATGTTAGACGTGACAGCAGACAGGGATTCTGCATAGGTCTCCGGGATGCCAACGTTGAAAATCAATGTGACTTCTGAAACGGTTCTTTTGCAGCGAAGGCCGTCACAACAAGCGCTAATTGGGATTTATAAATATCCCGGCACAAGTCGCCAAGAACATAAGGTCGTGCAATGAGAATCGAGAGTGCAGTTGTTTTGCATAAAACATGGACTTGATTTAAAATCACTTGTGCATCCTTCAGACCCTGGTCTCTCCTTGATTGGCTGGCAGCAGCCACGTGGTGAGCTTTGCTATTGCGTTTCCTGGAAGGTCAGTGGAGCGGGTGCCAGGATGTTTTGCAGCCATTACGAGAGGAACATTCGAATGGCATCCCGAAGCCACTAATGCGCTTCATTAAACAATTTGTGCCACAGGCCTTTTATTTAAGTGTTTCTGATAGGCTAGTGAGGTCAACACACTGGCAGCCGCGCTTGGAAGCACTGCCGCTGTTGATTCTTATAAATGACAATATTTTGTGTGACTCAAAGTCTTCAAATACCAGGATTTGCATCACAATTGGAGAGTCAGCTGGAGATAGCGACATATTTTCAGAACTTTATTCACACCTAAAGGAAACCTGTTTTTTATACCTGACACTTATGAAACTATTTTAACCCCTCTTCTATTATGGATAAGCTGTTCAGCTGCATTTCTAAGCAGCGTTGTGAAAACCTACCCAGACTCCTTTGGTCTGATCATGCTGAAAGGTAGAACATATTTGGATGCAACATAAACATTTTTACCGATTCTTTGCTTATAAGTATTGATTCTTTATTAGGAAGTCCAGTATGCATCCTGTAGGTTGGTGTTTATTTCTATATAATAATAATAATAAATCCACATTTGTAAAGCGTAAGGGTCTCTAGGCGCTGTCGGGAAGATTAAGCAAGCTATTGCTCAGCGTCTGATGGTGCTGGGCTAACCTGCCACCAGAGCCGGAGATCGAACCGTGATCCCCAGATTCCAGCGTCAGTCGCCCTGACCGCGGCGCCACACCTATCCCTTATATATATGTCAGCATAGCTTATATACTGATGTTCATTGGTGTAACAATTCGATAAACATCTCACATTTCTTTATTCATTAAGTAGTGAGATCTAGATGGTCTTCTTACAGCATAAAGATGAGCTCCTTCCTAGACACAAGCCATCCATTCCTTACTGCCATGAAATGAGTCTCTGTTTACCCTAGACGACACACTTATTCAAGCTTTTATTTGTTTGACTCAAACCTGCCACTGTACCACCCACTCCTTAAGTCATGATTAAGGGACATTTGTACCCTGCTCACTTCCTGTTTTCTATTTGCGCTCGTGCTATCTGGCTTCTTCAAGCTTTTTTAGGGCTTGTCTGCCACAGAGCATGCGCTAATGCTGCAAGGGGTTTTCTTATCTATTTCGGCTTGGAGCCCGCCCATTGCTTGCCATTAGTTGGCTTCATTGTCACGTTTTTTTCTGCCTCCAAATTGCCCAGCACAGCATTTGTTGGCTTCATTGTCACTCTTCTTTGCTGCCTCATAAATGGCCAGTGCTTGCTGGCTTCACTTCCTGTTTTGTGGAACAGAAACGTAGTACAGATTGATATAGTTTGATTAGTGTCCATCCACTGCTCACTCAGGCACTATTTTCTTTTTATTCATCCTGTCCATGATGCTTCTTCCCCTCCGAACCATCCTCTTGTCCATGTTGCTTCTTCCCCTCCGACCAGCCTCATTCCTTCTTCCCTTCCCACCCCCACCCATTGCTTGGGTTGCTTCTTTCCCCCCATCCCCACCCTTGTCCATGTTGTTTATTATCCTCCCACCCAACCCTTGCTGTGTTGCTTCTTTCCTCCCACTTTTCATCCACCTGTTGTCTGTGTTGCTTCTTACCCTCTGACTAACCTCATTCCTTCTTCCCCTCCCAACTCTGCCTATTGCCTGTGTTGCTTCGCTCTCTACCATCCCCACCCTTGTCCATGTTGTTTCTTACCCTCCCACCTCCAACCCTTTCTGTGTTGCTTCTCACCCATTCGATAATTACATTCTAATATTAGGTAACATAACAAAGCACTTTTCTTGTGTTCTTCTGTACTGCCACTACCTAACCACATCATACTATGAGGGATATTCTCAAGAAAGTGTGATAATTACTGAAAAGATTAGATTAACGCAACTCTCCTTATCGCAGTCTATCACCGGAAAATAACGGCATGTTAACGTAGCATTCACAACACGGTGGTACCATGCAATACGCCCTCGATAACGCGTCAAATGCCCGTGATAAAGTCAATGCGATGCCACAAAAATGCCAAACACAAACGCAAATAAACTTGCGATGAGGCCAATTGCGATTAAAAAAACAGTAAAAACCAGCCAACGGTGACAGGAGGTGGGATTCCAGCGTCACAGGAGGAGTTGGAGGAAACGGAGGTCACAGTCATCAGTGTGGAGACGTTGCATGGAGTTGGGAGTCTGGACACAGCTCAAGAGGACCTGACACAACATCAACAGGGTGAGTAACAACCAGGGACTGGGGGGCTGGGGGGAGATGGGCACAATGGCACACATGCACAACGATGTGTAGCACACTGCACATCCACAATGACCCTGTATCATGTCCCTGATCCTCGTGGCACACTGCAGCATGCACACATAGCAATAACAGCACATCCACATTAATGACAATGTGATACAATGTGCAACCCCCACACTGCAGAACAGGGAACACAACTGGCTCCGCTCATGTGCAGAAACAGACCAACTACATCTAACAGAGCAGGAAACTGTGAGATGGAAATGTACGCGTACAAACTCACATCCGTCATGTAGTCCAAATGTCCACTGTCCCGCATCAAAATCCAGCACCACCCAAACAGTCACAATGTATATTGTCATACAGTCTGCATATAAATAAGAACAATGCGCCAACATACATGTCAACACAATGTCAACATGCATCTCCCCTTCACATTGCAAACAACACCTCCGGCAGAGCAGAGCAAACAACTCATCAGTGATGCTGGAGAGGACCACCACACCTTCAACACTGACGTCCTACAACAGCTCATGGACATCCCAGTCAACCCACCACCAGGACCAGGGCAGCCAAGCTACATAGAGGAGAACCCAGCCCCTGCACAGACCACACAGCACGAAGCACCCGCCAGCACGGCTGGCTTCTAACACTTCACCGTGCCACACATGGCATTCCTATGCCAGGTGTCAGAATGCCAAAAGGAGGTGGCCGAACAGGTGAGGTGTGGTCCGAACCCATAGAAGATGAACTAGATCACATACATGGGTGTCTAATTCCCTTCAGGAACCACGTACACCCCACAAAGGAGACCCACACTGCGACAGAGACACATGCATTTGCACATTTCCTGTACTGAACCATGCACAGAGGCACACAATTATCATTCACACACCCATGAGGGACCTGCGTACGACGGCCCAGGCCCCACCGCTCACGCTTACGGGGGGGACGAAAAAGCTACATTTCCCCGAGCTTGCCCACTGACTGGGTTGACACGGTTGCGTCCACTGTCCACTACACTCCAAACACCAGCGGTGTATGTCGACATGGATAAGTTGTGTGGTCTGCATACCTCAGTCTGGCCATCCACACCACACAATGGCATTGTGTACATTCTCATTTATCGGTCACTTGCCTCCTTCGCACATGCCTGGTCCATACCTCTTCCCACAGTCTGCTACCGTTTGGTTGAGGTGCCATGCCGTTGATGGCTTATGTACATGGCTGGCCCAGGTTCCCCCAGTAAGTTGTGCTGTCATGTCTGGTGGGTGGACATGTTATTTGGCATGTTGTATGTGAGTTTTTAACGTGTGCATTTGTAAGTTGCATGATTGTGGAGTTGAGTTGTGTGGTGTGCTCATTCGGTACTTGCCAACGAGCAGTGCATTTCCGTAGGTGCCATCCTGGTAGCGCTGGTTGATGACGAACTATAGGAAGATGTAGGAATCATGCACACTGCCTGGGTGGTTGGCATCAACGTTGGTGGAGATTCCCCAGTGGTCTACTATTGCCTGCACATTGCTGGAATACGTGTGCTTTTTGTTGCGGTTATTGTTTGCAGTGTTGCCAGGGGGCACAAGTAGGACATGTGTGCAGTGGTCCTGGGGGTAGTTACGGTGGGTATTGTGGCCCTCTTGGGTGTCTGGCCTGCATGATCAGTGGGTTCATGGCATCTGTTGTTCTTCAGGTGTGGCTCTGGGCTGGCCTCCCTTTTCTGGTGCAGGCTGTCATCTGAGTTTACACCAGGTCAGACCAGGTGTTAATTTCCTGCTGCTAACGCGCCTTATCACAGGTTTTGGGATCTTATTGCCGATTTAGCTGGTTGTTGAGAATGTTGTGGAGTGGTGTTGTCGTGGCTTTTGGCACAGGAATGCCTACTCTACATCTCATTAGCGATAGTTGCCAGGTTCGTCTTTGGCGCTGTTTTTTACAGCTGCTATCGTAGGCAAACTGGTGATATGGGCTGTTATCACCAGCTTGTGAATGGGACGATAGTTTTATCACCACTCAGGCTGTGATAAAGTGCAGCTAACTCAGTGATAAATCCTTGAAAACATGCCCCTATGAGATCTACATGCCAGTCAATCGAAGAGCACACATAAAAACACCCTTGAATATATTTGGTGTGTGCACCAGTGCGGCTATGCTGAAGTCATTCAGCTTTTATTTCAGAATCCCCTCTTGTGGTGTACTACAGAAATAAGTTAGATATATCTTCACAAGCTCAACCTTATAACAACAAAACTTTAACATATGAAATGTACTTTCTGTTTGTGCTTTTGCTGTTCTTGTGTAAGTTTCCTGCTGCTGCAAAAAATAAAGAATGAAAAAAGCAAAGCATGATGGGGCAGTGCTTTGATAAATGGGAGGGGATTGCTGTAAATGAATGGAAAAGTGTCAGCCAAGTCGAGCACTCTGTGTGGAGGGTACAACTCTTGAAATCCTGCGGAGGTTGGTGGTGTAGGCGCTCTTATGGGCAATGTTGCCTCTTTTGTTTGTTTCTGTATGATTGGTGGTCTTATTCAGTGAGGATCGTAATGTTAACCCCTCTGCGTCCAGTTCCAAAGGTGCCTGTATCAAGTGCATCATAATTCATGTTTACTTTTCATCTCCACACAAATAAAGGCTCTTTTTTTTATAGGGCAGATGCTGCACCGGCTTTAAAATCTTGTTTCATCATTCTAAGAAACAGTTTATTTTACCACCAATTGTATTACACTATATGTCATGCAAATATAAAACATATTGATATACAATATTATAAAATGAATATAACATATTTGCAACATCATATCCATTTATTGATTTCACTATGCAGCAGAACATTATGGGTCTTATGCACAAAGTTAAATGTACACATGTATATTTACTCACTACACCTAAGATGAGCTCTTCACTTTTTCACTGTTGACCATTTCTGAGTAGATATTTACATTGGGGGTTGAGCCACCTACAACAGAATTGCACAATGTAAAGTTATTACTAGTAACTTTTCACCTGTTGATGGAGATCTCTGCCACCAGGGTTAAGAACAACATAAGCAATTAGAGGGCAAATTATTAAAGTTAATACTTATTTAAAAAATGATATATGAAAAATGTAATGTATAATATAAATATATAAATTAAATGAAGGAATATAATGTATATAAAGTGTGTACAAGGATATACTGTATATATTGTAAAATAATTCAAAATATTTACTATTAGTCAAATGAAATGTGCATTAAATAATATATTCATGTAAATGCATTAATTTAATATATACATATTTATTCAAGTGAAGTTTTTGAATAAGGCGCATTTTGTGAAAAACGCCGATTTTGCTGGTATGCTGGTTCTTGCCAAAGGGACTGCAAGCCCCAGGAAGCCCTGCTGAAACAACGCGCTACAGCTGAGCGCCCACGGGGAGTATTTAGCTGCTGGCGGCACCCGCTTCACGGGAGCCGCATTTTGTGAAAAACGCCGATTTTGCTGGTGTGCTGGTTCTTGCCAAAGGGACTGCAAGCCCTAGGAAGCCCATAAGAAACAACGCCCTACAGATGAGCACCCAGGGGGAGTATTTAGTTGCTGGTGGCACCCGCTTTGCGGGACACGTGCAGGCGTGCGTGAAAAACGCCGATTTTGCTGGTATGCTGGTTCTTGCCAAAGGGACTGCAAGCCCCAGGAAGCCCTGCTGAAACAACGCGCTACAGCTGAGCGCCCACGGGGAGTATTTAGCTGCTGGCGGCACCCGCTTCACGGGAGCCGCATTTTGTGAGAAACGCCAATTTTGCTGGTGTGCTGGTTCTTGCCAAAGGGACTGCAAGCCCTAGGAAGCCCATAAGAAACAACGCCCTACAGATGAGCACCCAGGGGGAGTATTTAGTTGCTGGCGGCACCCGCTTTGCGGGACACGTGCAGGCGTGCGCCGGGCGAAGCCCGGGCCAAGGGCGGGCCCGTCTGAGCCTGTCAGAGTCTGTTAGAGGCTGGGCTGGGCCACATCTCCAAGAACTGTGACTTGAGGTATCTGTTTTTTTTGTAACTTTCTCTGAAGACTTTCTTGCTTAGATCATCTAATGTACAAGCGCATCTGTGTGGCGCTCTGAAATGAGTAAACGGAAATGCACTGCAGGGCAGGGGGTGGTGGGAATATTAGACGAATTTATATTGAGAGCGGAATCAGTACTTATCCACGAGATAGAACTAACAGAGCACAGGTTGTCTCTGGAGCCATTACCGACCCAAGTTAAGCCTATTCAGGATACTTCAGCCCCTCTTCCCCTGCAGCCTCATAATAAGGTTGTTCCACTGGGTAGCACTGGGTCCAACACGATAACAGAACCTACTTCTTCCCCAGATCTAACAAATACTAGTAATAGCGCCAATGTATCAGCCGATGGGCAGGGCTTTGCGGCAAACCATAACACCACCCGTGAGCTGGCTACTAAGAAAAGGAAGGAGAGGGGTAATTTGAGACCTAATCCCAAAAGAAGATAGCGCAAGGACTATGAGACGTAAAACAAGAAATAATATTAGAGACTCCAGCCAGGGAATAACTACTATAATGCAGCCATCAGTAGTAAATAGCTCATCACCCTCGTTACAAGAGGATGAGTTTTGTAAAAGACTGGAAATTATGATCTCTATCTTATTAGCCCCACTGGCCCAAAAACTGACCTCAATAGAGGACAGACTCACGAGGTTGGAGGGATGAGTTATGAATATCATTGATAATGCCCAGAGGGTAGCTACTGGAGGGGGGTGAGTAGTACAAGGGGGTCATTAGATAACAATCAGCCTATTCCATGTCCCAATTTGATTAATGGTATTTTTGGAGATCAGTCCCTGAACCAGCCTCCGACCCAAAGATCTTTGCCCCCTGCACACCCCCTATCAAATAACCCGAGCCCACAACTACTTTCTAGGGGACAAAATCCTGGAAGCAACCAGGATCATAACCCAATCACCACGGCACCTAGCTCATCAGATGATACCACACGTGTACATGGGGCGGGTTTATCTGTACCTATGCACATGCAGGGCTACAATCAGGGCCATAAAAAGGGAATTCAAGTTGACACAGGTTCGTTCCTGGATCTTCCACCTAAGGCCCCATCATATACGATAGTTTTGGCCAATGTCCCGCCTGTACCCCATAACGAGGGTGAGCATTGCTCTACGTTAAGGAACACATCGCTACACTTACTATCGGGTAGAACTGGGCTGACTGATGTTCTTTTCTCTGAATTTAAAATGGTTTGGCGAATACCCTGGGTGGGTAAATCCTCTAAGTCCCTGGGTGGAGACTGTGTAGTTCTAACTTTTAGGTCACCTAGTTTAGTGCAGTCTATTATTGAAGTGGCAGGGACACAGAAAAGTTCCCCCCATAACATAAGTATACTACCTCTAGGGTACTTTTACCAACCGAGTGAATCCCATCGAATACTCCAGAGAATTAGCCCCTCGGGGGAATTACCATCAAGGAACCATTGCCCAAGATACCCAGTTCCAGTCAGTAACCAGTTTGGTATCCTCAGTACGCTAGACGAACAAGATTGACTTACTTTTTACCCAAGCCCCTCCTTTGGAAATAACTGTTAGTGACAGGATTTGTAATGTTAACAATATTGTAGCACTAGACGAACAAACCCCTTATGTTTTGGAGGCTCAGGATAATCCCCCCTTGAATTCCAGCACTAAGGCCACTAACGAATTTAATGGCGTCACTATGGCTGAACAGATCCCACTGGGCAGTGTTAATGATCTGGCGTGTTTATCAGATACTCCATCTCAACATGTCCTTGTAGAGAAAGCATGTTGCAATATAGTGTCCTGGACCATTGCAGGCTTGCTGTCCGAGCAGACTAATCCACTTTTTGGGGACTTCATAACAACATTTAACATCGTATGCTTGCAAGAAAGGTCGGCCAGGGAGCCAATCCACATCAATGGCTTTAAGACTCTCCACACTCCATCCATTGAAGGGTCCAGCGGTAGAGCTAAAGGGGGTCTTGGTATGTACATTTCAAAATGGTTGGCCCTAAAAAAGGTAGGGCTCCTTGCCGGGGATCCCTATCACCAACTAATGCTAATTCATGTTGAAGGTAACTATTGTATATTACTGATAAACCTTTACCACAACATTCCCCCGGCTATAGTGAGAGACGTCTTATCGAAAATATTTAACAACCTGCAGTGTGAACATAGGAAACACCACAAAGATAATATGTTGATTGTTAGGTAACTTCAACTGTGCACTTTGTTCAAGCGGAGAGTGTGGTTTCGGTAACACCCACTTCCGTCACTCACGACTGGGGGATCTATATAACAACCTGATCTTCAATATGAACCTGGGATTTGCTAACAAACTAATTAGCACACCAACACCTATGCCCCTTACTTTTAATGGTAGGGACTGTCACTCTATCATTGATTATATCCTCGCATCGAATAGTCATGCTCATAGACTGACATCATTTTCCGTGGATGATAACTCTTTGGGCGATCATTATCCTTTGTGCCTCTCAGTGTTTATTTCATCTAGTAAAATACATAGGCAAGCTGTAACAGACCAGGTTCTAACTGACATCACTATTAACAAACTTAATGGCTACAGCTTGCAATGGTCGAAAGTGGACCCCGTGGCCACGACTAAAAAGTGGTATGTAAGTGCAGCACAGCCATCAACACATGTCTAGACGAGTCAGTAACTCCTTCTGGTATCTTCTCGTCCTTTAATTTAATAGCTGAGGCTGTTAGGGAATCACTACTTGTCCCAAGGAACAACAAAAGAAATGCCCATGGCTGGTTTGACTCAAAATGCTCGCGTGCACATTCTAACCTGAAAAGGGAATTACATAAGGTCCCCAAAAATATCGAAGATATTAGGAGCGCAAGGGGAGAATATAGAACAGATCTCAGGGAACGTAAAGCCACAGTGAGAAATGAGATGTGGGAATCACTCCATGAAGCATCCCTAAGGGGTGACAGTGCGGCTTTTTGGAGGGTAATAAAGAACCCGTTTCTGAATTCAGGCGAGGCCGCTATAGCCGAGCACCAGTGGATTGACTACTTCTCGAGGGTGCACAATGCTGATGGAAACACTATCTCCACCCTAGATAGAATGTCTAGGGAATGTCTAGGGAAAATGCTAATAACCCGGAACATATGTACCACGAGCTTAGGTTCACATTAGAGGAGGTAACTTGTGCGCTTGACGCAAGTCAAGGGGGGAAGGCCCCGGGTCCGGATGGGGTCCCCATAGATCTATTTAAATCCAGCAACGAACTATAGGGCCCAATCATTACCCAGGTCTTGAATGCCAGCTGCCTTGCCCCCTTTCCTTTCAAATGGGTGGAATCCACCATCATCCCGATTTTTAGGAAGGGTGACCGCCAAGACCCAAAGTGCTATAGACTCATTTCTTTATTGGATGCTCTGACCAAAGTAGCTGGACGCATTATACTGGAACAATTAGGTGACTGGGCAGAGGAAAACACTATACTGGCTAACATACAATATGGTTTCCGGGCAGGTCTGGGAACAGTGGAGCAGAGTCCAAATGTATCCATTTTAATGGGAAAGTACATGAGAGCGGAAAAAGGCAGATCTTACAGCTGCCTTTGACTCTGTGAGACATGAGGACTTATGAGCTATCCTCGAACAGCTAGGGGTTGACATGCACATAATCCACTTCATCAGTCGCCTATATTGCGATGCTAAGGTGCGAGTTTGTTTTGGCCCAGGTGGAGAACGTACGGACCCCTTTCCCATCAGGAAAGGAGTCAGGCAAGGATGTGTCCTGGCTCCTTTCCTTTTTAACCTGTTTATCAACGGTTTGAGTAAAGCATTAACTAAGGATAACTATGACTTTCCACAAATAGCTGGGCGACCCATTCCTGCCCTTCTTTATGCAAACGATGCTGTTTTAATGTCCCGCACGCAAATAGGTCTACAACGAGTTCTAAATAGTTTTGTTAAGTTTATGGGACACTTGGACCTCACGGTGAATACTTCTAAAACTTACATCATGAGATGTGGGCCCGGGAGTCACATATCCAGGGACATGTTCCTGGAGGGCAAGAAAATAGAGCACACTACCACCTTTGCCTACCTAGGAATATTGTTTGAGCATACTGATTCTTGGACACGAGCCATTACTGCAAAAATACTCATAATTGCTACAACTATGTCATCCCTAGTAAATGTTGCCAGGAAATTAGGGAGAAGACCGCCACGGGAACTCCTACAGATTTATAAAGCGAAGTGCGTCTCTGCAGCTACATCGGAGCGGGAGTATGGGGCTTTGGGGAGACTCAGTCACTTCAAACGGTGGAGAATATCTTTTTGAGATATATTTTAGATGTCCCCAGCAGTATCTCTGCATATGGTTGTCACTCAGAGCTTGGGCTGCCTTTTATCTCAGACCTGATAGAAATGGAGCCTGTTCTTCTTTGGCACAGAATTTGGTCGAAACCAGAGACCAAGCTAAATCAGGACGTTTTAGCAGATAGTTTAAAGCTTGAAGGAGCACTCCTGATCCCATGGCTGAGGTTTATTAGAAATTTTATGTCTGACCTCGGCCATTTGGAATATTACAATAACCTGAGCTGAATGCAATCGATCAGTAGAAAGGAACTAAAAAAACAGGGCCTACTTCACTTGGACTCAATTAGATTGGCTAGCAAGAGCTCAAAACCCACTGTGCAATATAATAAATTGATTTTAACTTCTTTTAACATTTAACCCTATTTATTGATTGCACCTGGTGGCTACGACAGATTTTTATTAGCCCAATTTAGATGTAAAATCTTCCACAGGATAGTGAGCTTCCCAGGAATGAACGATTGGTCGCGAACTCTAGAATTGTGCCCGTGCGACAACTGTTCGGATCAATCGACAATCTATGTTCTGTTATTTTGTAAGTTTTACAGCAACCTGAGGACACTTTGGATTGTCCCGATTTTAAAGGAGCTGGGCCTGAGACAATGTCGCCCTGCATTACTGGTGCTGCAGTTCTTGGACAATGTACATAGAGCCTGGCGGATTGGCATGTTTTTAAAATAAAGTCCTTAGCCACATAAAATGCATCACTTTGTAACTTTGGAGACTATCTGTATATTGATTTTATTAATGTAATCATGTTTAGCTCTCACTTTTTTATAATTTTAATGCACAAATTGTTTACATGTACTTTTATGATTTTCTCAAAAAGCAATCGAATAAAGTCTCTTTGATTTGAATCAAGCGGCCCTATATATATTATGACATATTAAATATGACATATTTCGTAGCATTTTTAATCAAGCATTTTTTATATTTAGACATACTATAATAATACATTGTTAGTTTATTTATTAAGCTGTGCTTGTTAACATAGTTATCTTTAATATTTCTAAAACATTTTTTATATTTGTCTAGTCACTTTTGTGCAAATTTTATTTTAATTCGTTTTCACCTAGTTCAATGTAAATATATCCTTTTTAATTTCAATTGTGTCAATATTTTGTTTACTTGTTACTATTTTCTTGTCTGTTTTCTAATTCAGTGTACAATGGCTCTTGCTGTGCGTGCTCGTTTCTGGGTATGGAGTGTGGATGTAAGCTTTTAAGTAAAGGCCTTTTAAATTTCTACTGGTGGATCTTGTGGGTTACTGGTAAAAAAATATGTGTAACTTAATGTGTTTATAGTGGTTTTGTTAGGTTTAGAAAAAATAATGTTTTGTGTTGCAACTTGTGTATTTAAACGTGTTTTATTAGACAATTGATTTGCTGTTGTGTAGATTTTTTAAAGAGTCTTGTATGTTAGTCAAGAGTTGTCAGATGAGAGATTTTGGTAAATTTGGACTTATATTTTGTTGCTGGGCATCTATGTTTCATTTTATAGGTCACCTCGGGTTGAAAAACGAAGGATTTTTGTTTTGGATTGGGTTATATTTTTAATGTGGTTTGGAAATTGAATGTCCAAGGTTTAAGTTTAATAATCAGTTTTCTTGTACTGTGCAGTTTTTCCCCAGTATTTCATTTATAACATTTATTTGGGGAGGGTTGGAGGAATTTATATTAGTTTAATGAAAGAATATTTTGTGGTGATGTATTATGTTTTTGCATTGAGTAGTTTTTTAAATTTGACTGCTGCTTGTGGATTCGGACTTTTTTCTTTAAGGTCATCAGTTACTAAACTGTAAGCACATTTTCATGTATTTTATTTTATTTAAAATGTTGATGGAATAGATGTTAGTTTACGTACGATTCATTTAAACTTATTTCTGAATTGTATGCATTACTATGGTAAAGTTCATTTTAACGTTGTTCTATAAGCGTCAGGTTTTATAGAAATATTGGTGTATTTTTTAATATACTTTAAAAAAGAATTATTAATTTTTTTATGTTTTGTGATGTTCTAGGTATGGTTTTTGTTTAAATATCTAGTCTATTTTATTTTAAAATCACTAAATATAATAATAGCCCTTCATTGTTTGTAGCTGTTTTACTAGAGTTTTTGATAAGATTTCTATGAGTTTGTAAAGGATAGGGATCTTCCAACAATACCTTGGAAGGAGTTATAACACCCTTCTACTATGCTATTAGTTTTAGCATCCTCGGAATCTGCAGTGGTGTGCAAATTACATGGGAATATGTGGACCTTGGGTTGACACCTGAACCTGAGCGATGTATGCAGCCAACGCAAGTATCTTTAAATAAGCTGGGTTACCATTTTTCCTCATTGGTATAGTAAAATGGAAATTCTATTAATAGATTATAATGTTTGCTAACATTTGCTGGTTGTACATATGCTAGGGCAGTTAGCGTTTTGATTTAATAGACAAATTGAAGATTGGTACAGTAGTGTACACATAGTATTGATTTTTGTAGTTATGTCCATAAAGCATGCATCCAATGTAATAATAGGCTTGCATTGCAATGTAGAGATATATTTCGAGGACTGTATGAATCATTTCATGTTAATTTCTTACCTATTTTGTGTTGTGGTTAGTAGGTATTGATTAACTTCCTTATTGTTGTTAATAGCTATTGGTGTGTGGAACTTTGATAGTTTGGAACTAGTGAATAGATTTCTTTTAAAGTATATGTATTGGTGCTGCCTGTGAAAGAGGACAAGATTTATAAGCTCTATCCCCTATCCCAGGTCCCTCCAGTCCTCATCCCATTCCTTACTTAAGGAGATGACCATCTCCCTGATAGAAAAAAGAACAGAGGAAAGCTGAAACCACTAACACCAACCCTCTCACTGGGAGTATTAGCCAGCACTCACCCAGCATTCTGCCTGTTCTTTTTTCTTTCTGCCAACAGAATGAGACATGGTGTGTTGTAGCTGCTCCTGCCGGGCGGGAGTGGCATCTTCTTTGCTAACCGTCGGTCAGCTGGGCTTTCCTTGATGGTGCATTGTTGTGCCTCCCGGGCTTACTGGGAGCCTCATTTGTTGCCTGCCGGCCCTTTGCGGCTGGTGCACAGTCTTTTGTGGAGTTTTCCAGGTCATGGCTGCAAGACTTCCCGAGGCCGGGCCAAGTGGAAGTCACGTTGCCATGGTGTGTTCTGCCTGTACCGGCTCCACCCGGCTTGTGGTGGGCTTTCTTGGGCCTCTCCCATGGCCCGCCTCATCCTTGCCACTGTGCCGGTCCTGTCTGGGTCAGCAGTTACAGAGGCTGGTTGGCAGGTCGGTGCTGTCTTGGGGATGCTCCGAGTGTGCCTGGCTTCTGGGTGTCTCTGCGCTGTTCAGGCGGGCTACATCTAGGCATGGCAGTCTTGGTGGGCGTACCTGGGTGTCCTGGGGCCATTTTCTATTCTTGCTGCGCATTAATGCACCATGGTGAGTACTGCATAGCAATTTCTCTTTTCTTTTATGTTCTCCTGTTCCCAGGCACTTTTGATTGTGGTTCACGACTGGGCTGGCTGGTGAGGGAGTTGTGACAGACCTTGCATGCAGGAGTCTGCAGGCCCCGGGGGTGTGTTCCGCATTGCAGTTATCCTTCTACCTTCCTTTATGTCAGTGCTTTATCAGCTGTGGCCTCTCTCTGCTACTTTGTGACTGCTCTTTTGGCGCTGCTTTGGATTCGGTCGCCTGCGCTTTGCTTGTTGGGTCCTCTGGTTTCGGCTGCATTCCTGTCTGATGTGCGATTTACGCCTGCACCTCATTATTTTCAGTCATATTTCTTGTGCTGGTGTCTGAGGCTGACAGGGTTGTAGGCACTGTGCCTCTTCTTGCCTATGTCCCCTTGGTGGGTTGTGCAGCCTTGGTTTTCCTTGGTGGCTCTTCTGGTCTGCTTGGTCGGGCTTTGGCTTCAGCCTCTGTTCTCTGGGGCCACCCTGTCTGGTTGTGGCTGTGCGTGCTTCCTGGGTGAGGTCCTTCCTGGTTTTAGGTGGGCTGGCTTCCAGGGGGATGTCTGGTCCTGGCATTTGGGGGTCGCCCTTTGGGTGTCTGTTTCAGTGACGGCGTCTCTACCTGCGGTGTCCCTGTTGCTTTTGGCCGCATTTAGGTCTCTGAGGTGGTTGTTGGCTGGGTACTAATGCTTTCCACTTTGGGCTTGGGCTTGCAGTTAGGGCTTGGTCCTTTGGGTTCCTGCCCCCCTTGCTGCTGGTTTTCTCCTCCCTGAGTATTGTGGTTAGGTGGCGTGTTTTGTGCCTCTGGTGTCTTGGGTTCCTGCTCTTCCTGTCCTTTTGGAAGCCCTGCTGTTGCTCTTTCTGCTTGGGTCCTGGTTCTGCCTGGTCCCCCTTCCTGTGTCACACGTTGTAACTTTCAACACAGCAGCTGAACCACAAAAGGGAAGTTTTGTGAAAATGTCATGAAGATAAGTAAAGCAGCACAAAAGTTATTGGCCCTGCTGATAGCAGAGTTCTTTCAAAGGAGAATAATTGCAGACATTTGTGAGCACATCCAGGAATCTCTGGCCAACCTACCTTTAAAGTTATCTCTTTATTAAGAGGTCGCTCATGGCATAGCTGATCCTATTATATAACAACAAAGGGAACCAAGAAGGACAATGTTTTACGGGGTCCAGTGTACGTGTCCGAGAGACTAGCCACAAAGTAATGTACAAAGTTGCCCAGGTGGGGTGGAGAGAAGGTAGAGTATGTCAAAATGAAGCGTGTAAAGAGAAAGATAGAAGATAGCCAAAGAGGGGAATACCCTAGTTGGGACTAAAACCCTCACACACCTAGCAAGCTAGATGTCATGCTTCATCATATGGGTTTGCTCCTCGCTGAACTGGCGCTGCAATGTTCAGCGGGCACCCATAAAGGGGCTCTTTAACGGAGATCTTTAATCCCTGCCATATGGTGCATGCGGGTGTGCGGGGAAGAAAAGGGTGTAGTCATGAGAATTGTGGTGAAACTTAAAAAAGGTGGGTCAGTCCACAAAGAACTTTATTGGCGTGGCTGGCGCCCTTGGTTAAAATAGTGGGAGGGGAGATAGTTGCTACAGGTAGTGTTGTGCAAGATACCTACAACCCCCTGGTATGGTCAACATGTTTCATGCCCCGAGGGCAATTCATCAGGACCTAAGTGGGACGTACTACACAGTGAAAAAACATATAAGTGATCATACAACCTTATGCCATGAGGTCATAAAGGGGCAGGCAAAGAGGTCCTGCTGAGTACGGGTGACCTAAGGAAAATACATAACAACACATGGTGAAGGTTTGTATGTTTGTGAAATTGGAAAGGCCACACACATGACTCGCTTAAATGACATACTCGTGTATGGAGAATACAAATTAAATAAACAATTAAAATTCAAAATCTGCATTGATATTTGTAAGTGCCTACTAATTGGAGACAACAATAGTTTAACATGCAGGAGCTGATTTGGTGACGAACAGCCACAGACCACAGAAGTAGTGATGGAGGGGGCACATCATTAGCGATCTTACCCTAAGGGAGATCATAAGATGCCCCGCAGTCTGCTCCAGTGGGACCTGCACGTATAGGTCAGGAACCTGGGAGAAGAGGGAGACAGTGTTGATGTCAGGCAACCGTGCGTGCCTTGCCATAATGGAATAATAGCATCATGGGAGTTATGACTCGTGGGAAGGAACATGCCCATGAGGAGGGAATCCACCCGAACGGCCACAGGGGCGCCTCTTATAGCCCAAGGCGGTCAGGAGAGCTGGAAACACCCCCGCGGTCAAGACGAGTGCACGGACCCCGAATCGGCGAAAATCGACCCCGCAAACCCAAGCAGGCGCAAGAGTCAGAAACCACCAAAACGACGGACCACACAGCCATCAAGGCCACCGGGGACGAGGCCACACTCGCGTCCAATTAGAGGCGTCAAGCAAAATGGGCGTGTAGGTAACACTCCCACAACATCCGCAAGACCGTCCACGGCCTAAGGAAGGACTGTTTCAAGCAGGTCGAAGCACTTACCCGGATGGCGTGCGGTCAGTGCCGCTAACACCTACCCCCACCGTCTGGTCAGGACAGAGCAGCTGGTCAACGACCCGGTGATCGTATGGAGTATAAGTAGCCCAAATCTCACCGAGTCCGCGTGGGGGCGGAGCCTCAGCGGGTAGTCGCGCATGTGTCACAGTGTAAAGCTTGCAACTACTGAAACAGATAGGTTCGAGTTGATGCAGGTACAACGTGGCGGCCATTTTAGGGGTAAAAATTGAAACGGTCCGCTACATCGGGATGAAAAGTAATGGTGATTTGGTACAGACAGGGTTCAGTCCTGTATGACATGAGGATGGAAATACAAGCAGAAACGTAGCTGCCATATTTGGAGTGGAAATACAACTGTCCGCTCTGTAGGACTGAACAATATGTGTAGGTAAACTGGCACAGATAGAGCATCATATAGTGGGCAAAGGGAATGGGTATTACCGTGACAGTGCCGACCATGGCACAGAATCATTAAGGCCAACAACATCAAGCCGAAGGCGATGTAACCATCTTTGTTCAATTTTAAACAATGCTTGCTGTGAGATATGGGGATGGGACTCTAAGACTACCCATTGTATGCTGTCTGCCTGATGACCATTCTGGGTCTAGTGCTCATAGAGCCTGGTATGTGTTTTTAGACACCTGATGTTGCTCTTGTGTTCCATGATGCGGAGTTTGACTGGTCTCATAGTCGTCCCCAAGTAATGTTTGCTGCAGGGGCAGGTGATGAGGTAAATGCACTTGGTACTGTTGCAATTTGTGTGCTTGCGTAGTTGCCACTTGAAAGTCTCTGTGAGTGTGATCTCCTTGATGGGGCGTGTTTGTGGACAAACCACGCAGCCACCACACGGGAAGTGCCCTGTCACCGGGGGTTGACCCCATAATGTACTTTGACTCTTACTGTTCTGTTTTTTCGGGCGTGTATGTATGAGAGAATCCTTTAGATTAGTCGTTCGGTTGAATGCAAAACGAGGTGGTGGAATATCAAGATCACTAGAGTTCAGGATGTGCCAATTTCTATTGATGATTTTCTTGATGTGGCTGGAATGTTTAGTGAAGCAAGTCACACAAGTGATCACGTTATCAGCTTCTTTAGGACTGGACTCCAACAGAGCCTCTCTAGGGTTGTTACCAGCTCGTTTGCGAGAATCATGTATCAGCCGTGCCGGATACCCTCTATCCTGTAACTTGTGTTGTAGGATATTTGCTTCATGGTTGTAATCAGTCCTCTCAGTACAGTTCCTGCGGACTCGCAGAAACTGCCCGAAAGGCAAATTGTCCCTTAAGGCTCTCGGGTGATGGCTCCCATAGAGAAGGAGACTATTCCTATCCGTCTCTTTGCGGTACAAAGTAGTCTTCAACCCATCCGGGTCAAGACTGATGTTCAGGTAGGAAGGGAATGGCGGTGTCTGAAATGGTACTTGTGAATTTGAGGAAGGGATTCTGCAGGTTAATCCATGTGCAGAAAGATTCACACAGGGTGCGGGTGCCTTTCCATAGTACGAAAATATCGTCTATATATCTTCGCCACATAGTCAGTTTGTCTTTAAAGGGATTATTAGGAGAGTTGATGATATTCTCTTCGAAGGTAGACATATAGATACATGCTAAGCTGGGAGCAAATGTCGAACCCATCGAGGTCCCGCTGACTTGGTGGTAAAGCTGGGTACCGTACTGAAAGAAGTTCTCGGTTAGGGCTATGGTGGCACATGCCAGTATGAAATGGACAGGTGTGGGCGAGTGCCATTCTTCCTGTAGTAAGGTAGACTCGACTGCGTCAAGCGTAGCCTGTTGTTGGATGCTGGTATACAGCGCTTCTACGTCTAATGTCAGGAGGAGGTCAACACCCTCCCTCCCATTGATGTTAGCCATCAGACGGAGCACATCCCTAGTGTCCTGGAGAAATGAGGGTATCTTCCTCACCACTGGTTGTAAAAAGGAATCACAAAACTTGGACAGTGGTTCAAGGAGAGAGCCAATCCCTGAGACAATGGGTCTCCCCGGGACTGGACTCTGGCCTTTGTGAATCTTTGGAAGGGTGTAGAAGTACGGGGTGACGGGGTCGGTGGTTATCAAGAACTCTGCTTCGTTCTTGGTGATCCACCCGTTGGTTTCTCCTTCCAAAACTAGGCTGGAGATCGACGTGGCTAGTCTTATGGTGGGGTCTGTTTTCAGAGGTCTGTAGTGGGTCGTGTTAGCCAATTGGCGTTTGCACTCTGTGTCGTAATCACCACTGTTTTGAATCACAGTGGCCCCACCCTTATCCGCCTGTTTTATAACGATGGAAGTGTCATTAGATAGATCATGTACTGCTTGTCTTTCAATTTTACTCAGATTGTTGAAATTGCTAGTTGCCGGCATAGTTTCGAACCCTTTTAGAACAGCCTTTTCAAAGGCTAGGACCTCAGGCGGAACCATGTTGTCGCTAGGGGTGAAGGTAGATGGTTTGCGTAAACCAGTATCAATACTTTCCATGGTAGGTTTTTCATGAAAGAAAGCTCGTAAGCGTACTTTTCTGAACAGTTGTTTCAATTCACACATTTCTGTGAAGCTATCGGGGATGGGTGTCGGTACAAAGCCTAAGCCCTTCTCTAAGACCCCGCTTTCAATAGAGGTGAGCGACCTTTCAGAAAGATTAACAATTAGGCTTTCCTTCCCCTGGTCGTGCTCCGTGTCTCCACTGAGGGGGTTGTGGTTTGCTGGTCCTGCCACTGCACTCCTTTCTGTGTTCCTCCTCTGTTTCGCCCTCTTCCTCTGCCCCAACCTCTGCCTAAAAAAGGAGGGTTCATGGGATAGAATTGCGGTGCTGCCTGAGGATAGAAGGGATATTGCCAAGGAGGCAACATCTGAGGTGGACCATGGAACTGTGGTGCATTCTGGTAGCCCTGATTCCAATTGCCACGTCGCTGATTACGATTACTCTTAGCGGGGAAACCTCCACTGGAGTCACTACTAGATGAACCCCTACGGCTACCAGTATCTGAGTTTTCGTCAGAGGAGTAGGTAGATCTTTTGTTGGAGTATCCGTTTTTGAGGTAAGGGTAGATTTTTTCTTTGTCGAATCTATCCACCTCTTTTTGGAGCTTAGTCATCTTTTGCTTAAGCAGAAAATCTTGACTATCTTCAATTTCTCGCACACAACAAACAATGAAAGTAGGGTCTGAGGGCGAGTTTACCGACCAACCAGGTGCATGCCCCGAAATACAGTATCAACACAACAAAGTACACCTGGGGGTCACAAAAAAAGGGGTCAAAACAGAGTGGATCACAACGCCAATGTTACACAAAAGACACCATTGGGGACATCATCCGTGTTAGTGAAATGCAGGCCACGTTGAGGCTCAAGAGCATCTGGAGAAATAGTTTCCATCAGAAGCCAAGCCTAGACGAAAACCCAAGTCTTCTAGACTCTATTCCAGTTTCGGTTCAAACAATAAATAATGATGATGGATGGGTAAAAATTCTAGCTCTTAAAAAATCCCATTCAAGAACATCCGTACATGGACTTATTATGGCACAATACCTTCGAGACAACTGTGCACCTTCAGGTCTTATTGTCACCAATGCACCACGCCTATTCCTTGATGATAAAGAGTTCCTCAAGGACTGGTCGATGATAGCCTGGAGGTGTACGAGGGATTGGCTAATCCTGATCATAAAAACCGCAAAGAGAACAGCGGACAAGATATTAATTGAGATCCAGGTTCTAGAGGGCCAAATTAAAGCTACATTAAAAAGCGGAATGTTCAAAAAGGGACAGGAAGAGAGTGACAAAAACAATAAAGATTTTAAAGAGTCAATCGTTTTTACCAAGTTAGAAAAGTTTAAGAAGGACCTAGCCAAATTTTCTATGGAGCGTGTATATCCATACACTAGTGACACATATACAGCACCAACATTTAATCGAGGTGGAAAGAAGGGTGGCTCTACGTATGGCACATCTAGTTCGGACGGAGCATCTAGTGATTCAGACACCTCACAACATGGATCTGCTGATCAAACTCCTAGAGGCCGAGGCAACAGGAGAAACTGGAGAAATGGCAATCATCCTCAGAATTTTAACAACTTCCAACCTTGGTGGCCGGCTAATCCCTGGATGTTTGGACCTCAATGTCCCCCTCAAATGGGTGCTTTTGGCCCCCCTCCGATGCAACAGGGTCCAGGGTCGTTTCCTTTTTTAGGATTCGGCCCGAGACGAGGCAGGGGCAGGAGGAGACAAGGAACCACGACACCACAAGTGCATTGGAGCACGGAAACTCCTCAACAATCGAAAACTCTCCGCAGCGGAAAGAAAGTTCCGCAGGACACTGCAGGGACCAGCAATCAACAAGCCTCGTGATGAACCTCAGTTCACATACACTCTCCACTACTGAAGAGCGACTCTTGAACAAAGGCTTGGGTTTCGTGGCTACCCAGAAGGGGGATCCTTTCGTAGCCCAAATCGAACTTGCTAAGTTCTTTCGCAAAATAAGATTGCACTATTTCTTTTCTAATTCAAAACAAATAAGTACTGTCCCCGAAGATAACAACACGGGATTAAGGAAACCCTCCACTTTTAATCCACCTGCCGCTGCTCTACCACCGAAAGTTATGACCTTTGAATCGGCAGTGGAGAGTGACATTAATCGCATCTACAAAACAGAGACTAGACCTTTCATGAACCTCCCAAAGGACGAACAGCTTGCTCTACGTTTATTAACATCTAACGACAAGATCACCATTAAGCCTGCTGATAAAGGTGGAGCGACAGTCATCTTAGATACTGAGACGTACCGGAATGAGTGCATCCGGCAACTGAGTGATCAGAAGTCATATCTCCCATTGAGAGAGGATCCAACAGAGAAATTGCAAACCAAAATTAACAACTTGGTAGAGGAAGCAACAGGTGAGGGGTGGATAACGCCCCAAGAGGGACAATACCTAATCACTAAATACCCTGTAGTTCCCTACTTCTACTGCCTTCCAAAAGTGCACAAACCTCAGCGGCCGCCACCTGGCAGGCCGATAATTTCTGGCATTGGGTCGGTCCTGGAACCGCTTTCAACTTTTGTTGATCATTTTTTGAACCCCATGGTCAAAGCGATGCCCACCTTCCTGCAGGATACAAAGGACGTCCTCAGACTATTACCAACAATACAATACAACATCGAAACTGATATCTTGGTATCATTTGACGTAGAGTCTCTATATACGTCTATTCCCCAAACTGAGACCCTAGAAGTGGTCGGTGCGTTATTGGAACAGAGTGATCATCAATCCATCACGCCCACGAGCTTCATCATGCATCTAGCTGAAATTGCCATGAAAGAAAATTACTTTCGCTTTGAGGATACCATCTACCTGCAAACGTCGGGGACCAGCATGGGCAGCGTTTTCGCGCCGAGTCTGGCGAACCTCTACGTCCATAATTTCAAACAGCAGGAGGTTTTGACGGCCACCAATCCATATCTTTCGTCATTATATATATGGAAAAGATATATTGACGATATTTTGGTGGTGTGGCGGGGCACTGAAGCAGATTTGTTATTATTCCATGACTGGTTGAATGGAAAGAATGCCTACTTGAAGTTCACTATTGAACACAGTAGAACATCTCTGGCCTTTTTAGATCTGAGGCTACATGCAACTACTAATGGCATTGAATCGGAACTCTATCGAAAGCCGATGGCTAGAAATGCACTACTAAGGTATGACAGTTGTCATCCTCGTGCTTTGAGGGACAATTTGCCCTTTGGTCAATTTCTTAGGGTACAAAGGAACTGCTCTAGCAAAGAAACCTTTGATATCCACTCGAAGAATTTGGAAACCCAACTGAGTGAAAAGAACTACCCGAGAAAGATCATCAGGCAATCAAAGAAGAGGGCGTCCAATAATAACCGAGAGTCCCTACTGGAAATACAGCCACCAAAAGATAAGACCAATCGCATCGCCTTTGTAAATACATTTAATACCCGCTCGAACCAGGTGCAGAAAATCATAAAAAAGCATTGGTCTATCTTGAAGACTGGAAATGATGATATCGCTTTACCCATCTTTGCCTTCAAAAGAGGACAAAACTTAAAAGATCAATTGGTCCACACGCGTCCTCGAAACAAAGAACCTAGGCAAGTGGGTACTTTGTGGGACTTACCTCCAGTTTCTGGACACCATCCATGTGGGGCGTGCACTGTCTGTCCCCAAACCATGAAATCTACCGAGGTCGATATCGGGACCAATCGCCCTTGGACACAGAAAAGATTCACTAACTGCAACAGCAGTAATCTGATATACTTGATAACCTGTCCATGCCCTTTGCGATACGTCGGTATGACTACCCGGAAAATCAGGACAAGGTTACAAGAACATAAAAGCACAGTGCGGTGTAAGAAACAAGCAACCCGTCTCACCGCACACTTCTTGGAGAAGGGACATGGTCCTGAAGATTTCTGTTGGACGGTTCTAGAACAACCACAAATACCCCTATCCTGTACTGACATCAGCAGGTTCCTTTTCAAAATTGAACAGAAGTGGGTGTACCGCCTCAACAGTGACAAGGAGGGACTCAATGAACCCATTCCCTGGATGTCCCTGTGAGGCCTCACTAAAAAACATGAACTCTGGAATAGTGATCTATATGGGTTTTCGCTATTTTTTGCTGTACCTCCAATTTTTAGTTCTACCTCTTAACCATTCCATCTTTGTGAGGGGTTATTATTATTATTATTTTTTGCCCGGACTTATAATTGGCGCATAGCCCGATCTGTCTGGTAGTCCAAATTATGCATTTTTGCATTTTTCCTGTTTGGGACTACATATCCCAGCATGCCTGTGATCACGTGGTCATATCACGTGATTGCCTCCTTGCTATGCGCAATGAGGAAGTGCATATTAGTTCTCTTGGGAGACACATCGGTGCCCCCCCAAGCAGTACAGTTGACTGCCAGGAGACATCGACGGACAGGTGAGGGAGCGCCAGCCTGTTCTGAGCGCGCTGTTTGTTTGACAACGCGCAGCTAGATACCGATCACGCCACCATCAGGATCGGCGTATTGAAACTCTGGCATGCTCATCACGCTTTTGCTGCCTGATTTCTATCGCGCTGAATATTTACACCACTAGCGCGGTGTTTAGAAGCGATCAGGTCGATATTAAAGGGGTTTTCATTTGAGCAGTGCATTTATACGCTGACATGCTCAATGTTTAGCTTTTGATAATTATGCCATCTTTAACTTAGACCGGGTCTGTCAGTATCGGACGAGTGGAGTTGAGTACTAGTGGGATGGTCCACATTTTCATTAATGCGGACTGTGCAGGACGCTCAGAGCAATATGCCACATTGTGAACTCATTTACCTTTTGATTTTTTTGCTCTAAAGATATTATTTGTGAATTCTTTGTAGAGCGGTGCTCCTCATACCTGCGCTGTAGCCAGGTGGGGTGAAGCCTCTCAACCATCATATTTGGGTGAGTCTGCCAGCTGGCAATGTGTGTTTTTATACATGTGAATGTGCACTCATCACAGTATATAACCCATAGGAATATGACATATTCATGTTCTCTTTTTCTATTTTGTCTGTCTTGCCGTGTGGATCGAATACCGTGTGATGCAACAGTATACGGTTGAGTATATACCTGAAGGTCAGGTGATATCGTTCTTATTTTCTTTAATTTAAGTAGCAGTGTTTTTATCTTTCGGTCCTGAAGAATGCATTCTGAAACTATGTTCAATATAATGCAGAAACATGTCGACCACTATTGAGCGCGGTGATTATTCAAAACCCGCACTCACACTTGCTTTTTAAACCTTAGGGATTGGGAGACACTAATAAATGTTGTTTGTCCACCTAATCACCTAATTTTACATTTTCCCTCACTTAACACTCTTTTACCACTTCAACACTGCCTTTACAGTAGCCACGTTTAATTTATTTTTTTGTACCATATACAACACCCCTTACCTCACACACTTCGGTCACGGTAACATCTGACCGGCCGTTTTGTCTCCTGGGTGAGGAGAATCCAAATGATGAGAAAGAGGGCGGTACAGTGTGGCTTCTGATGGAAACTATTTCTCCAGATGCTCTTGAGCCTCAACGTGGCCTGCATTTCACTAACACGGATGATGTCCCCAATGGTGTCTTTTGTGTAACATTGGCGTTGTGATCCACTCTGTTTTGACCCCTTTTTTTGTGACCCCCAGGTGTACTTTGTTGTGTTGATATCTTCAATTTCTAGCTGATCCTATTGAAAGAATATGGGCTGGCAGCCTGCTGTGATGTCAGATCGCACACAATGTTCTCACTCCCTAACCTTCTGTAACCAACAGCGCTATGCTGCAAGTATCCGATAAGCTTCCTCTGTGCTTGTGACTCAAAGATGGTCTATGAAGAAAATTGCTACATAATTTATTTATGTAGAACTTACTGTTGCAATTATTTGAGACTTGGCTCTGCTGTTCGGCCCCACAGTCAGTCTGGGAATAGCTTGCAGGCAAATACAGAAAATCCAGCATCTTTGTTAAGTTATTTGGTGAAAGAACACTGACCAACAGTGATTTTGAAAGATATTTTTGACACTTTTATAGAAGTGACATTGTGTAACTATCCTTTTTCGTCAGTGGAGCTACATTTAATGATTTTTGCTACGTCTAAGGTTGGAATGGCCTTCAGATGCACACGGATACCCCCCAGTAAACTGGCAGTGAGCATGTTGCTTTCAGTGCTAAAGGATCTTTGCAGCGCTAAATTTCCAAAACGTAGAGTCGAAAGGTTTCTTTAGGAGGCTGCCACTGGATTTGCAGAATGCTGAGGGAGAGAAATACCAAAGCTGCCTTGATTTTATTATACCTAATGCCACTTTCTTACATCACAGCACTTTCTTACTTACCATTTTGTAGGTTCCTTTTCATCTCTCTTTCCTTTCTTTGTCACTGTTCTCCTAACTTTCTGTTCTTCCTTCTTTCTCCCTTTTCTACCTTTCTCTCTCTTTCTCAGGGTCTAAGGGCCTGATTTGGAGTTTGGTAGACACGGTACTCTGCCCCATATATGATGAAGTACCCTGTCGGCCAAACTGATGGTCCACCTGCCCTGTTTAGAGTCGGGCAGTCGATCCTGTTTCTGAAAGCAGTGCCCCAGCTGGCCATTGGAAACCCTACACTCACAGGTCGATGGAGTTGTAGCCATCAGTGTAGGTACATCAGATCATCTGCCCTATTTTCAGTGGACAGTCTGATGAACTTTCTTTTTGGTTCAGGACCTCAAGGGAAATCCTAACGATTTACATTAGAAAATAGAAAAATTACCCCCACATATGGGGAGAAAAATTCCAGGTTGTCAAGGTTATTTGTTTTTGCTTTTCAAAAACAAACTCCCAATTTGGGAGTTTGTCTTTGGAAACAAAAAGGTTGGCTGAGCCTCCACCTGAAACATGGTGGTGCTTCACCAAACTATCAGTGCATTCAGAGCAGCTACGGTGATGCAATGCAGACAGAGATTTCTTAATATTATGGGTAGCAGACAAGCCAGGGTGGTAGTAAAAAGGCCTACATCAACCTGATGGAAGGTCCCTCTCCAACTTATATATCAGCCACTCAGTGGTGTGACAAAGGCCCCATGCAGCCTCTGCAGTGCGTGGTGGGGCCACGCTCCAGGGGGGGGGCCTCAACACAGTATCCTGGCCTGAGAGTTCCTGAGTGAGTCTAGAGGGAGGCCCCTTCATGTAAATTTGCAGGGGGCCCTCAAGTTTCGTTACGCCACTGCAACCTCTTTATGTGAAAACAATAGGTGCTTGTCTCCTATCTGAGTATCATTGCCTACCACCTGCAACCAATGCCACAAATTGTACTCTAAAATGGATTGTTTAGACACATGGTGGAGCATGTTGGGAGTTATTAAATCTAGTTAAGCCTTAGCAGGATTTGACACCATAACCAGTTGCATCTCACCTTGATGTGCCACCGGTCCTTGCTGACTATCAGTGAGGTCCTTTTAATTTGTTACTTGATCCCCCAATGGTCATGGTAAGAGATGCCTTCTGGTCACAGATTACTGCATTACATAAGTCTATAGTTTCCCACATCTGGTTTCGTTATTGATCTTTCTGGGCTGCATGAGCACAAAATATTCTGTACACAGCACTTAAGAACCAGTGTTGAGATCCAGCATGATAGCTTTGGATGTCTGCTAGACTAATGCAATGAAGAGTAATGAATAGAAAAAATCTTACATAGTCTTTGGGTGAGGCCCATTCAGCCATTGGTTGAATGAGAGCCATTTAAATTCTCAAAGAGACAACAGGACAGCAAACATACAGTGCGTCAGTGGGCTAAGCCACACAGGCACGGCTTTAATGGCAGTATCTCGGACGGTTAGACTAGCTCTTAAGACAGTGGTGGGGGGAAGGTGTTATGGATTCCGATGGAACTTGCATAGGAATACTGAAGATTTAGATAAGTGACTCACGATATTTAAGCAAACATAATACTCTATTTTATATTATGTATTAATAAAACTTCCGCCATGTAAATAAAAGTAATTAGGAAAATTACATTTCACTGATTTGTTTTCTAGATCTCTCTTTGGACTGTTTGCAGTATGGCTGAAAGCCCAATGCATCTCATTCTTCATCATCAGCAGAAAAGACAGCTCCTTGGCCATGAGAAATACTACACTGTACATCGAAGTAGCTAAGCCACCTCGCATGTACGTATTGCTTTTGCTAGGGCAGAATTTATATTTTTAGCGGTCTGTATACTCAGAGCAGAAATCCAACAAGGGGTTGTCCTGTATCTGAAAATTGCAGGTTCTAAGACATGTAAGTAAGCTTCCTCCCCAGGGATTTGTATTTTTCTTGTTGTCTGCCTACCTTCAGGGTGGCAACACACCTCTTGACAAGCATCCTCCTCCTGACTGGCAGACATATGTTTATTCACTGCTGAGGGGCAATATCTCTTATTTTTATGTTATGTTAATTACATTTAATATAGCGCTTGAATCACCCATAGGCATCTCAGCACTGCAAACAGTAGCAGGTGAGCATCTACAAGTGGGGGTCACTATTGGAAAAGAGAGTTTTTCAGCAGTTTCCTAAATTGGCAATATTACAGACAGATACAGATATGCACAGGGAGTCTATTCCAATAAACAGGAGCCAGGTAAGAAAAGGATCTCCCACCACATCTATCCAGCCTGACGCGGGGGACGCACAGCGGGGCTTTGTCCTTAGATCTCAGAAGTCTGGTGGGTACATGTGGTTTAACTTTCTGTTCAAGATAAATGGGTCTATTGTCCCTTAAGGCCTTATATATGAGGCAGCAGATCTTTAAAATACTCCTTTCTCTTACTGGCAGCCAATGCAGACACTTCAATGAAGGAGCCGATGGAGTGCCTGTGTTAAGGACTAGTCTGGCTTTCGTATTTTGCACAGCCTGTCATTTATCTTCAAGCATCTCATTTGCTGCAGCCAATAGAGCATACCTGTAGTCTAGTCGGCTCACTACCAGGGCTTGAACTAATGTTCTTCTAGTGGAGATCGGAAGGTAGGGAAATATTCTGCATAGAAGATGCATAATATGGTAGCACATGCCTGTTTATGTAGCCAAGATATGTTTCATAAAGTGAGCTTGGTCAAATGTTATGCCAAGGTTCTTCACAGATAGCTTGGGAGATGGGACTGATCCCAGTTGAGAGGGCCTCCACTCGTTTGACCTCAAGGTGATGGCTTTGCCAAACCGCATGATCTCGGTCTTGTCTGTGTTCAATTGTAGGTAGTTGTCAGTCGTCCAACAAGAGATTCCTAGAATTAGCTTCGCAAAGTGTTCTTTGTTTAAATCTGGATCAGAATCAAAAGTGAAGGTCAGTTTAGTGTCGTTCGCATAGATTATTATTCCAGAGCTAAAATGCTCAATGATCTTGGCAAGGGGTGGCATATATATATTGAAAAGGGTGGGGCTCCAGCATGGGCCCTGTGGTATACCCTTATCCAAATACAACTTGCGGGAGGTATAGGGGCCAAAGGTGATAGTTTGGAATCTATTGTCCAAAAACTTATGTATGAGTGCAGTCCCCTAAACACCTATCTCACACAGTCTTTTCAACAGCCTTGAAGGAGTGACCGTATCGAAGGCTGCTGAGAGATCCAGCAGCACGAGAATAGAAGGGGTTCATGCATCCAATGAGCATCTCAAAGAGTCAGTGACCGCCAGTAGGGCCGTTTCTGTGCTACGGTCCGGTCTGAAGCAGGAGTGCAAAGGTTGCAGAATTTGATTCTTTTCAAGATAGGCTTTTAGTTGGTTGTTGATTAGGCCTTTTAACAGTTTACCCAAAAAGGGGTAACAGAGATATGGGGCGGTAATTAGATAAGATGTTTGGGTCCAGATTAGCTTTCTTTAGGATCGGTAGGACAGGCACAGTTTTCCATTCAGAGGAAATTGTACCCATTTCCACAGTGAGATTAAATATAGATTGAATAGCTGGAGCAGGATGTTTAGATAGAGAAGCCATGACTTTGGGAGGGCAGATATCTAGGGAGGAGCCTGGTTCTGCCAAATCTATAGGTCTCTGGACCTTCTCCAAAGACAAAGTTTCAAACCGGATTACTACTCCTGCATCAGGCACATTGCTGGTAATGCAAGGGTCACCACTGAGCGGGGTGTTGTTTAAAGTTTAAATAAATGTATGAGATTTTCTCCTGAAAGAAAGTGGAGAGAGAGTCACACAATTCCTACTACCTTCACCCTAGCATCCATCTACGTGCAGAATGATCACCAAGAGCGCTTTGTTATAGATGCCCTAACAGAGTTCCTACAGACCCCTAATACAGGTATGATAGTGGGGGGAGGAGGGTAATTTCAACCTGGTCAGGAATAACAACCTAGATAGATCCAACCGAAGGTACTTTAATACAGGAGCCTTCACAAGAGGCAGTCTGGCATGGCTCCTAGATGGCAGTCTTGAAGACTTCCGGTGGAGAAGGCACCCCGGGGCAGGGACTACACCTTTTATTCATCAGCACATAAAATATATGCATGCATTGACTATCCTCTAGGCTCCCCCACGCTACACCCCCTCATAGGAGTTATGTCCATAGATCCTATGGCTCTATCAGATCGTGCCCCAGTCACTCTGACCATTACAAATTCCCATCGATAGGAGGTCCTCGGGGTATGGAGTTTCAGCGATAGCATGATTCACCGTCCAATACCATACTGGCGACAAACAGACAATCACACACTACTTGCAGGACAATGATAATAGTGAGACAGTGCCCTAAAGAGACACTAAAGACAGTTCTTAGAGTGGAATCAATTGCTCTGTCTGCCAGTGACAACCTGGTCCGCCGGAAGAAATAGTCACAACTAGAAAAAGAGGTGAGAAAACTGGAGGGAATCTACAAAGGCACTGGGGGTCCAAGAGTTTGGCGCTTGCTGGACAAAGCACACACGCCTCAACTTGGATAAAGCAGAGTACGTCTATCTTCACCTTCCAGTGCTGCTATTTTGCCCCATTTGACTCTCAGTTGCCCAGATTCTATAAGATGTCAGGCAACACAGCGCAGCACCCACAGATGCCGTGCTGCATTGCATTACAGGGAGAGAGCGGGAAAGGGCCATATTCACAGAAATATGGCACTCTCCTCCCATCTCCCTAGCATTGACGCAGATTTCAGCTGCTGTGCGCCAGACACACACCTTAGGGCCATATTACTAGTATGTGCCTGAGTCTAGCATAGCTTTTGATAACGAAGCATACTCTTCCTGTATAAAATACTAAGCCTAGACAAGTTTAAAAGCTTTTCCTACTTTGTATGTGTTCTGTACAGTGCAGCACGCATGTAAAGTCGGAGAAGTATACGGAAATGAAAATATTTTCAGCTGCATTAATTTTGGCTCTAAACCCTTTCTACCATTATTAGTAAATAGGGTGTAGCATGAAAAATTATAGGTGGTTGCAAGGGAATGTCCATGTACCCGCCATGTAACACCCCCTTGAAGCAAACTAATGCAAAGCAGCGATTTGCTCGGCTTTGAGTTCCTTTTACATACAAACCAATGGTAATACCAATTAGCGTTGGTTCGTAAATCCCAAAACAAGTTTAAAAAGTAACGCTAACCCAACGCTAAACCTTTGAGAATCTGGGCCTTGGACTTTCAGGCCAATAACAATTTGTAATTTCATTTGTGCCAGTGTATTTAAAAGCCAGAGGGGTGTATTTACTTATGTTTGCTCTGGCGCTCACACAGCCAGATGCAAAGCAGTGCAAAGCGGGATGCTACACAGTATGAAATATCCCTTTACGTTGTGTTGTGTCACATGATCACCAGCACAAAACTCAGTGGACCTATCCATGAACACCTCAGCTTACAAAGTGACTAGAGCTAAAAACCATAGACTGGCTGAAAGATTCAGACACGATGGTGCCGCTCGGCAGTTTTAGTCTGTGTGAAATTGACCGTAGCAGATTTTGCACAGATGGGTGGATGATGAATTGAAGCTCTTAGAAAATGACTGAATAAAGTATTTAAAGTAATGAGAATGTCACTGTAACGTTACAAAAGGAAAGATTATCATAACACGTTTATGTTAAATGACTGTCAGGCAAAAATACATGCACAACATTATGTGATGTTAAGGCTGGCTTTTGCAATTGAACACTTTGCCAACTGATATTTAATTTCACTTTTGTGAACCTTTTGAAAGCAACCCTTTCCCATATTTCTAAAGATCACATTACCAACATTTGTCAAGCTTTCATGCAGCGCAACACAGCAAGCTACTTTGCTGCGCTGCGTGAAAGGACAGGAATGTGCAGTTTTTAAGAATATATGGCACACTCCTGTCCTTTCCTTGTGCTGGCGCACAATGTGCTGCTAACACCAATGCAGGCACCCTTGCGCTATGGTCAAGGGTGCCTGTTTTGTAGGCAGGATTGATTTGTGTAGTAAGGAGCACCTTCCTGCACAAAAACAATCCTCAAAGGATTTAAGCAATATGGTACATTCCAGTCCTTTCTCCCTGCACTGGTACCCTTTCTACAGCCTAGCCCCAGCGTAGGCAACCTTACACAATGGTGCAATGGTGCCTCCGTTGCAAGCAGGATTGTAAAACTGTGCAGGAAGGTCCACCTTCATGCTCAAAAACAATCCTAAGAGGCCTTTTCCTCTTTCTATGTGTGCTGCGGAAAGCCCCCCTGGGCCTCCGCTATGGGATCTGGGGGGCACCCGTGGTGCCCCAAAAACATCCATGCCAGGTACAACATGGTGCCTGGCAAATGGTGCCAGGATGTTTCAAGCATGCCTTTTGCATTGAGGCTTGTGCTGTGGCCTTTTTCTGGTCCGCAATGTAAGCCTCTGTGTAAACAAATCATGTTTTTTGACCACCTAAAATGCGGTAGCATAGTAATTTGGAGGTTGGGACTACCATCTAATTGTTTGGTGGTCTTAAAATTATGTCGGTTGGACTCTCATCCAACCTGTATTGTGATGAGGGTGCAAGTCATTAAGTTTCTTAATGGAATGTTTTAGTAGAGAGGGTTCCCGCACTCAGGGCCAGATGTAGGTAATTTTAATTTACCACCTCTTAAATACCGATTCATACCGAATCGGTATTTAAGAGGTGGTAAATTAGAGGGGGGGAGATGTAGGTATTTCTGAATCGGTAAATACCGAATCGTTAAGATTCGGTATTTACCGATTCTGTAAATACCAATTCGGTATTGCCCATTGATTCCTATGGGCCTTGCAGCCCATAGGAATCAATGGGCAATACCGATTCTGTAATTACAGAATCGGTAAATACCGATTTTAGCAAGGGTGCAGGGGGTGTCACTTTGACACCCTCTGGCACCCCAAAAATAGGCATGTGCGTCATGTGGCACACGGACATGCCTAAGGGCATGTCTGTGTGTCACATGGCACAGGTGTGCATGCACACATGTGCATGCACACCTGGATTCGGTATTTTACCACCCAATAGGATTGGGTGGTAAAATACCGATTCTTAAAGCCCTGTGGCACTCTGACATGTGCCAGCTACATCTGCATTTACAGAATCGGTATTTTACCGAGTCTGTATTTACCGATTCGGTTATTTTACCGAATCGGTAAATACAGAATCGGTAAAATACCGATTCTGTAAATGCATGCCCTACATCTCAAAATCCAATTACCGGTCGGTAACGGCCGAATTCGGCCGTTACCGACCGGTAATTGGCCACCTACATCTGGCCCTCAGTCTCAACAGATAATGGGTACAAATGGTATCTGACTATCTAACCCAAGAAGTGTGCTCTTTACCATCCCAAATGGTATGGAATGTTTTAGAGGACGAATAGGGTATTTAAAGAGACCATTTGGTGTGCAAAGGTGAAATCAAAAATAAAATGGAAAGAGGGAGTTGAAAAAAAAATCATGGTGTATTGCATTGGTTCTTAGCTTTTTCACTTCTTTGGGCCCAAATGTAATCTTTACAAGAACCTGGGGACCCCCCTTGACACATTATTGGAATCCAGGGACCCCCACTGTGAAATTACTGGAAGCTGGGGACCACAGCCTAAGTATTTGTGAATATGTGAACCGCAAACCAATACAGAAAAAAATGAAACAAGCATTCATCAAACAAAAATTCAAAAGATGAAAAATGTTATTTAAATCACAAAAAATATTTTTAAAATATCAATTTTAATGGGAAATATGGAGCATTTACAAATTCAATTAAGGACACTCATGGCCTACACTATATTTTGTTAATGCACTTGTACTACTTCCATGAATCAATTTGCAGAGGTCAGGGGGAAAGACCGCCACCGCCGCCAGGATCCAAGATCCCTTTTAGTGGGCCGCAGCACAAACTGCAGTGGAAAAAAGCACTTTCTGACCACCATGCTCATCTCATTCTAATAGGACGGGTGGGCCCGCCGACTCATTGTCGGACGGTCTCCTGCCCAATGCGATCGCAATCGGTGGTCCAACCGACAACCATTGTAAATAGAGCCTTAATTTTTAAACTAATCTTTAAATAATGGAAATATTTTAAATAAAATGTATTTTTATGAAGTTTAAATTAAAAATAAATTACCAACTAAAGAAAATACATATTTTTGTACTATGCATTAATACATTTTAAAATTGATGTGTAAAATTCAAATATTAATTAAAATCAATATAGTTATTTTTTCATTACCATTATAGGTACATTAATGTTTACATTCAAAATAGAGTACTAAAATAATTCACAATTAAATAATAAACATGTACTATAGTTATATATATTTTTAACAATAAAACACATTTAGTTACATTTTTAACTATATTACAGAAATTAATTTAATTTACCACAATTTCCTTTGAGGTTTTATTTTAATTCCCTAGCCTCCATTAATTGTATATGGGGGTTGTTGCAGTACCAGTGGTTGGACCTGGACTTTCTACAGTTTTCTTTAGCAATAACTTACATTCGTATTTTGTGAATAAGCAAAAAGTAGTAAACTTATTCTAAAAAGGAAAATGACCCAAAAGAGTAAGTTACTTTGGTGAATCAGACTCCTTATGTTTATGTACATCCCAAATCAAACATTTAGAGGCAAGGAGTAGGGTTGGTTAATTTAGTTATATTTATGTAGGAGGATAAAACAAAATATGTTCCTTTTGCTCCAAGATATAAGCCAATAATACTATTAGAAAAATATGAAAAAAAGAAATTGTTCTTGCTTGTTTTTGGTAAGCTCATTGAAAAATAATTCATGGAGAAAGACAGCAAAATACATTGAGTTAAACGGAAAATTACAAGATGTAGAATCTGAAAAAACATTCCTGTTGCGTGTTAAGAAGGCTCAATGTACATATGGAACACAGCAGCATAAGTACAAGCCACTATCACCACCACAACGTCAATAAAAGACGTTGTGGTGGCGATAGGGGCTTAGCCTTATTTACAAGGCAGCGGCTTAACTCTGCCTTGTAAATAAGGCCCCCTTTCACGCTATGGTTGGCGTGAGAGGGGTGGGCAGTGGTGTTGCGGTGGGTGTTCCACTGCAACACCCATTGATTTTGATGCTGCCTCCTATGTACAAGGGTGGCATACATAGGAGGCAGTGCAAACATTAAGATTAGGGAAAACCTGGTCTTAAGTTGTCAAAACAAGGAGAAATGCATTATTTCTCCTCGTCTGTGCCTTTTCCATGTGTGCTGCCTTGTGAAACACACATACAAAAAGCAAAATACCTTGGATTGTTCATGTGTATATAAACAATCTTTAAAAAAAATGCCATTTTGCGACTTTCATGTGTGCTTGATTTAGCAGCACACATTAAAGTGACAAAATGGCATTTCAGGATTGTTTATGTGCAGGAAGGGAAACCTTCCTACACATAAACAATCCTCCCCTGCACGCATGCACCCTTGCATTATGGTGCAAGGGTGCCTGCATTGGCGCTACACTGCTAAGTGTAGAGCCATCACAGGCGGAAACCAAAGGCTGCACCATATCCTTCTGAACATGGTGCAGCCTTACGTTTCAGACGTGGTGGAGTGAGGCATTAAGCCATGACGGCTAACGCCTCACTCCGCCACTTCCTTGTACATATCCCCCACAGTTTCTTATTTATTTAAACAATTTTGAGCAATGGACAGGAAAAAATACACTTTACAGTAATTACTCTATCCTTCTGAGAAAACAACCGTTTTTGATTGAATTGAATGGCAATCGTTTCAACCATTCGCAATTGAAGTTCCTGTGCGCAGCGACCTTCACCGGGGAGCAGAGTTCACGCACAGGAGGCAAGTGCCCTCTGCCTCTACGGAGCATTTAACATGATTTGCTGCAAAAGTGAGGGATGCTCTGACACGTGGGGTGGTTTCTTGTCCTCTTGCAATGAAGTGGACTAATCCTAACCACTGGACTGTGCTGGAAGGTGTTATTTATAGACGGGGAGCCTCCTCCTGCGTAAAGAACACCACAACAGAGCCAACAAATCGATGGAGCGGTGGGAAAACTTGAAAACAAGCCCAAGGCAAAGAAACTCAACGTGATTATCTTGAATCATCAGAGCCAGATGCCAGAACGATCACTTCAACAAAAGGCAGTGTACTGAAACAGACTAAAGGCCTTGATGAAGGGGGTGGCGACTTTAACTTCCCAGGCTAGGAGACTGCAAAAGATGATACTTTCTGATAGACAGGTCTTCTCCTTATTCAGAATTAGAGCGGGAAACATCCATTACAACACAGTCATTACAATGACCTACCTTTACAATGCAACTGCCTTTACATCGCATGCCATTACAATGCATGCCATTGCAACGCATGTCACTACAACACATGCCATTGCAACGCATACCATTACAACGCATTTCAAGGTAAGTAATGGAGATTTTTTTAGTATTAGGGTGGGTATGGGTCTTGGGGTGAATGGGAGAAGTATTTTCTACCCCAACATTATTAAAAACTGTCCCTAGTGTTGCACTCACTGGAGTGGGAATAGTAATTGTTACCCCTGCACTATCCAAAACCTACCCTACTGGTGCCCTCACTGGAGTGGGAATAGTAATTTTTACCCCCGCAATATCCAACACTTACTCTACTGTTACCCAAAAAGTATTATGCGTTGTAATGGTATGCATTGTAATGGTAGGTGTTGTGATGGAATGCTTTGCAATGGTAGTTTTAAAAAATACGTTGTAATGGCAGCCGTTGTAAAATAATGCGATATAATGGTAGTTGCGATGTAGAGACTGCGTAGTAAAAGCATGCGTTGTAATTGCATGCATTGTAACGTCATATATTCCATTAGGGCCAGGTGTGTGAGATTTTGTAATCTCTAGATTTTAGTTGTACCTTTGTTTGAACTGATCACCCAGAGGGGGGCTTTTTGCGACAGAAGATAGGGTGGGCCACACGAGAGGAAACCTTTTCTAAAATGACGGCCTCTCTGTGGAACTCAAGTCCATGTCACCTGACTAGTACAATGCAGGTTGGGAGGCTTGGTCAGCCTTTTCCTATTTTTAGTATTGCCTAGTAAGATGCATTTACACACTACAAGCTAATTTAAAAAGTCAAAAAATTCTGAATGCCACAAACATGCAAACACTTTCCAAGCATCTATCTCATTACGAGTCTGGTAGTCCATGGACCCCCAGACTTGCAGGGGGGTGCGATGGTGGTGGTCTTCCTTCCACCCAATTATGAACAGGGCGGACAGACCACACTGAAACCGTCGCAACCGCCAGGGAGGGGAGTGGAGATCTTGAGGCCACAATATGCTTGGCGGGCTGCTGCAACCTCAGCAAGCATATTACGAGTTTCCTCACCACCATACTGTTCATGGCGGTGGTGTTGAAACAAAGGGGGACCTGTCTGTTGCACCTCTGCACCATGGGGTGCATGCAGGTTGTGCCCCTCTGTGTGCATGCACCCCCGGTTTATGAAGGGCATGACAGTCCATGCCCTGCAGGAAATACCATTTATGCTCCCTTTGCAGTGCCTTTTTCAGAGACCCTGCTGTGGGAAAGCCAAAGAACTGCCCGCCAGAGACTTTAAAAGTTGTACTCTGGAGAGCGGTTCTTTATGGCTTTGGTGGTCTTGGAGTGGAGCTGCGGCCCTGCTCCGAGACCGCCAAAGTCATAATAAGGCCCTAAGTTAATAAAGGTTGGTTGACAAAAACAACCTCTGTGAGTATTCTTTTTTTGGAATACGTTGTGGCATTTCCATTACAATTTCCTACCTCTTGTCCCATAGTCTTCTGCAATTGACTATGTTGTTACCCAAATATCCAGTGTCTGAATGAAGAACATAAGTTGGTTGCTTTATTGTCTACAAGTGTTGAGTTTTGGCGCTGTGCCTGAGGTGGTAAAAGTGTGCCCCAGACTTGGCACTGCATCATGTAGCAGTGCCGTACGCATGAGGTGGAAGGTGAAGGGAGCATATGTGAGCCAGTATGACCCAAGGTCAGCTGTGTGTTTCTGGGGCCATCTAAGCTTGAATACTGTATTCAAAGCAACTTTGGATGATCATATTAACTAAGTGAGGGTGCTGTGATACTTTCAAATCTAAACAAGGGTAGAGCCTCCTCCTATGAGCATTTTGGTGGGAGTCCACATGGCAGCAATAGAGGCTGAAGTCTCTTGAGGCACTATTAAATGACCAAATAAAACAACGTGATCCTGATTATAGGCCAGGTGGAGCAGTATCCTGGGAGGGACACCACTCTGCTAGTAAAATCAAGTCTGTGTCTGATTGCTGTTTTGGGGATTAACTCCTAATTGCAGAGTGCTGCAGTGAAATTACTGCCTGGAAATGGTAAATTTGCTGAAATTACCATTTCAGGCCATTGCAGCAACCCTGCACCATGCAACTTGTTATCAGGCCCTATGAGAAGTCCACCAAGGTTCAATTCAAGCCCAAACTCCGAGGTACTGTTAAGCCAACAACAAATTCCAATTCCAAAAATTCTTTATTTCGGCCACATAGGCCATAAAAGATACAATAAAATACAATACATATATTTAAAACACAGTATTTACATATAAAAGATTCTACTGGACCTGCATGGGGTAAGGGATACAAGGTAGTACAAGTTCAAGAGGACATTTTCTTCCTTATTATCCATGCTGCCATTAGAAATTTTGAAACAGCAAAGACAATATGGCCCAGAGTGTTGGTTTTCATGACCCTATAGGCCTGTAGGTACTTCCTGAAGCCCAGGTTCCGACACAAAGGTGCTATCCAACGCCTCCTCGGGCTCTGGTAAGCGTGGCAACCAAACATTATGTGTAGATCATCTTCATCATGGGCTTTACAGCATGGACAGAGTTTGTCACCCCCTATGGACCATTTGTAAGTGAATACTTTGGTGGGGAGTGTACCAAACCTCCATTGCAAGAACAGTTTCCTCGCCAAGAGAGGAAAAATAAAATCCATAAAAGGTTCAAACACATAAGAATTTTTGGATTCCATAAAACGTCCCGTCAGGGTGCCACTATTATGAGCATTATCCATGTCAACCAGGTTTTTGTTCTTGTACAGCTGGGCAAGAGTTTTACGCGTAATCCTTTGACAGCCCTGAGCTGGGTCATCCCATAAGTCGGGCAAGTTCAGGCTAAACAGTTCCGACTTGATAAATGCCAGCCAGGGAATTTTGCAGTTGGCATTCAACCTCATAACATGAATAAGGTCCTGTCTATAATGATACAGTTCCTCGGTGGTCCATATCCGATGCCAAAACTTCACAGGTTTCGACAGAAGATCCTCAGCAATAGAGGGAAGGCCCAAGTCTAGTCTTAGGGGGAGGAGTGGCGTACCTTGCGGGAGAGCAAGTAGGCGTCTCAGAAAACTATTTTCCACACCTGCCAGAACCTTCCCTGCTTTATGTCCCCACAACTCACTACCATACATGGCTGCTGCCTTCGCTTGGGACCTGTATGTTTCCAGGGCCGGGCTTACAGGCTTAAAGGTGGACTTGTTAGCCACCTTCAAGAGTGCACCCGATAGCTGGGAAAGTTTCAGCCTAGATCTCGCTACCTGGCAGTCCCATGATAAATTTTCTTGAAGTGTTACCCCCAAATATATAAAGGTCGAAACCCTCTCAAGACTAGTTTCCCCCAGTTTAGGATTGGGTCTAGTTTTGGCAGGGGGGTTGAAGATCATAAACTTAGTTTTTTCCGTGTTCACCTCCAACCCATGTTGGCGACAGAAAAGGCCAAAACCATTCACAATCCTCTGAATCCCCATGGGGGATTTGGAAAGCAGGAGGGTATCGTCAGCAAACATTATTGCCGGGACCCTCCTGCCTGCCAAAAGCGGGGCATCATTGACGCTGTTAATGTAGAGACAGAACAGGGTCGGGTCTGACGCCTCGACGGACCGGGAATTTGCCCGAGAGCTTACCATCCCTCCCACACCTTACTTGTGCATAGTTGTTCTCATGCAACCTGATGATGATACTAAGGAGGTGGGGGGGTACTCCTAGCTTTTGCAGAACCTCCCATAGTTTCCCTCTGGGGACTAGGTCAAAGGCTGACCTCAGGTCCACGAAGACCATGTACAGTCTTCCTCCCTCTAACGTTACCGTCTTCCAATATAGGAGAAGGAGGCGGAAGATTTGGTCCATGGTCGACGTTTTCTTTCTGAAGCCAGCCTGGAGGGGGCTCATGATGTCATTGTCCTCCACCCAGTCTAGGAGATGGTTAAGGATAAGGCGCGCAAAGAGCTTTTGGGGTACATCTATTAGGCTAATAGGCCTGTAGTTGGCAGGGAGCAGAGTGGATCCCTTCTTATGGATTGGAACAATCTCTGCCCCCAGCCAGGACCCGGGGATTGCCATACCTCCTAGAATGGCATTGAAAAGGATGAGAAGGTATGGACCCCAGATGTCCGGGTGATGCCTGAAAAGGTCCCCGGGTAACCTATCCAGACCTGGCGCCTTCCCCAACGGTAAATGCTCCAGGGCCGCCTCCACTTCCCCCAGGGATAGTTCCATGCCAAAGACCTGAGAGCCCAGGGGCGCTAGCAGGGCTGTATCAGGGCAGGAATTAATGTCTTGGTAAAGTGCCCCAAAGTGGGCCTCCCAAACCACGGGGGCAATGTTGGGTTCAATTGCTTTTTCGAGTTCCCCTATCCCATTATTTACAAGGGCCCAAAATTTCCGGGAGTCCCTAACTTTTAGGGCGTCATGAAGGTCCTGCCAGTGGTTCCAGTCCCACTCGGTCCTAGCGATCGCCATCACTGAATTGTAATACTTCCTAAGGTCGCGTACCTTGGCCTTATTTGACCCCTCTTTTATTGCAGCAATGAGCTCAGATTTTGCTGCCCTACAAGAGGAGGTATACCAGGTGGGAACATGGGTCTTTTTCTTTCGGATTGGCACCACCGGGTGAAATACCTCAGCCAAATCCCTCACTAGATCCTGATGTATATTACCCAGTTTCTCATTATATTCTGGGATTCTTGGTTCATTTAGAAGTACGTCCACCTCCATAAACCTTGGGAGTGCCAACTCATATAGCTTATTGATGGCCTCTTCTGAACTCACAAGCTTTCCCCACTTAACCCGGCGCCTATTTGTTGTAAGGAGCAATTCCCCCGTTTCTTCCCCTCGATTTACTGCGGATGTGCCCGCTGAAGGCAGAGGGCACTGGATGTTTAAACAAAGGGCATTGTGGTCACTATCTGACCTATTTATTACCCTAAAGTCAAGGACTTTTGGCCAGAGTGAAATGTCCAACATGATATAGTCTAGCCTCGACTCATGGCCCCTTCTATTGAAAGTACACACTGAGGGGGTATCGGAAGGGGTACGACCATTACAGGCCCTCAGTGCGTAGTTCAGGGTAAGGGACATGAGTTGTATTGCTAGGGGGGACCAGGCTTTGGGGTGAGGGGAAGACGAGGGTGGGACCCCCCAGTAGTCATCCTCGGCCGTAAGGGCACCATGCAGTAGGCCTTCCAGGGGTTCAAAGTGGCAATTGAAGTCTCCTCCAAGCACCACCTTGAGATCTCCCGGAAGTTGACCCAAAAAGGAGGACAGATCGTTTAGGGTCGGTGATTCATTTGGCGTGGCAACTGGTCGCGAGTAGACATTAACAATAGCCCACGGAGGTTTGCCAGGCCATGTGAGCCGAACACACTGAATGTCCTGCGAGTACGTATGTACCTGTTCCGCCTGGCACCCAGTGTGACTCGCAATCCAGATTGCCAAGCCACCTGACGGCCTCCCCCTCCCACTCCATTTGGCAGGGATTTCAAATATTTCAAACCCTCTCCTATTTGGGTGTCCCTCGCCCATGTTTCCTGAAAAAGGAGGATGTCACTGCCACCTACTAGGTGATCCCACTCCGGTGAGCCTTCCTTATTTGCAATTCCTGCCACATTCCAGGAGAGAATTCTCAACCCCGGATCTGGTGGTAGAATACCTTGACCTCCAGTAGGAGGTTGCGCAATGACTATGGATGGGTAAATGTCTGACGAAGCAATATTGCAAACCGCGATGGCGGATGGGCCATCCAACTCCGCCACCCCAGGTTGCAAGATATGGTCAGACCCGGTGTTAAGTGGGGGTCCCTGTTGACCCAGACTATCGTCCGTGATATCCATTCGAACTTTAGCGGTATCATGCAGACCATGTTCAGTTACAGGGGCTGTACTCAATCCCACCCGACTTTGCACCTCATCCACCATCTTCCCAGGACCAAGAGAAGTCTCCCCGGTTTGTGGTCAGTCGACCTGATCCAAACAGGAAAATCTATTATGATGTATAAAATTGGCCTGGTCAGGTGGTAAGTAATGCCTTGATCTATAACGTGAGCCATCTACAGCAAAGCCTACTCTGGTCCACCCCTTCTCCCTCCCTACCCCCGTGTTGCTAACAATTGGATAGAAGTGTGAAAGGGGTACTAGTTCAATGTTGGACTTGTCAGGCCTTACAAGCCAATTGCAGATGTAGTTGGCGACGTGTGGGCTTTTAAAACTTACAATGATACAATCCCCTACCCTATTCTTTAGAGTAGGGCCAATCCATGGGATCCTCCTAACCATCAAAACCTCGCCTTTCAGGTTTGGGGGCAGCGGCCTATTAATACTAAGCCAGCTTATAACCTTGTTGCGTAGAGAGTCTTGGGGCTCCCTTATGTCACCAGTTAACTCAGGTACTCCCACCATAATTGCCGTGTATGGAACTGCTTCTGGGGGCAAATTAACCACCCTGCGCCTATCAGGGGGGGGAGTAATACCACCAGTGGGGCCGTTGGTGGAACTCGCTACCCCCCCCGATTGTGGCGCAGGAGGAGGCTTAGATCTCCTGGGGGCCGGGACAGGGGGCCTAGACGCTAAAGGTAGCAAAGGGTGCGCCTGAAGAGCAGGCGCACCGTTTGTGCTCAGCGGTACCCTATTAGAGACCTGGGACGGTGCAGAAGACAATGGTCTATTCCCAGATGGATCCCGGGGAGCTACAGGAGCATTTGTAGCTAACCCAGGGTTTTTCCTTATGTGGCTATTTTCCAAGGCCTGGAGTCTACTCTCTATGGCATCCAATTTAGCTGAGATGGGGATTAACAAATTCTTAATAATAACTGTGAGTGAATTGATTATTGTATCAGTACTATTAGAAGTTGCCCCACCAAAGATAAATGGGCCCGAGGGCAATGGTAGGGACGCAGGAGCTGAAGAGCCCATGTGATCCGACCTAGACCCTGATAGAATGAGCTCAGGGGAGGCCGAAATGTCTGTACTATCATCCTGGTTTGATTCAACTATATCAACTTTGGCCCTTTTTGCCTTCTTTGATTCCCTGGACCTTTTCCTTTTTGGAGGTTGTTCCACTCCGCTGCCTGCAGGCTCTGTAAGCAGGGCATCCTGTCCCGCTTCATGCGAGTCTAATCCCATATTGTCCGGAATGGCAGAATGGTCAGAGATCCCAGATGGCCGGGAAAAGTTCCTATCCCTCTGCGTTAGAGGAGTTCTTAACTGCTGAAGGACCGACTCAATGGTCTGATCAATACTGTCCAGTAGTGACATATGGGTGGCGTCCAAAGGAATGGGTGTGCTAGCATCTGTTGAAAAAGTATCCCCATGGTCCAGAAACACATTTTCGGGACCCATCTCGAGGTGCGTTTCTGCGACTGAGTGGGATTTGCTAGTTTGAGTACTCGCCTTTGGGAAGAATTTTTCCAGAGTACTTAAACCTTGTTGGGCAGACTTACTCCGTAAAGTTCTAGTCGCCATTATGGAGTAGGTGGAAAGGGGCTGAAGGGCAGGAAGCGTCAGAGGGGTGGTCCGGTCCGGTCTCAACCGGCCTCTAACGGCCTAGAACGGCCCGCTCTTTGCCCGGTCTTCGCCCCGGGGATCGCCCCGCGCGCGTCCCGCGATACGCGTACCCAAGTGTTCCTAAGTATAGCAGGGGGGCGTGGCACTGGGAGGGGGCGCGGCGCGGCGGGAAGAGGAACCAGCTGGCGGTGTTGTGAGGAATGCTGGTCCTCGCAGTCCCGCTCGCCGCGCCTCTCACCTCCACTGCGGCCGGGTTCAGCAGGAAAATGCCCCCAAATAGCGCGTTGGCTCCCAGCTACTCCAGTAGCGAGCTTGGCTTCACCAGGGACAAAGTTTCTAACTCGAGCGGCTCCCGCGAAGCGGGGGCCGCGAGAGGTAATAAGCGTTCCAGGCAGGGGGGCGTGGCACTGGGAGGGGGCGCGGCGCGGCGGGAAGAGGAACCAGCTGGCGGTGTTGTGAGGAATGCTGGTCCTCGCAGTCCCGCTCGCCACGCCTCTCACCTCCACTGCGGCCGGGTTCAGCAGGAAAATGCCCCCAAATAGCGCGTTGGCTCCCAGCTACTCCATTAGCGAGCTTGGCTTCACCAGGGACAACGTTTCTAACTCGAGGGGCACCAAACAAATCATAAATGGAGTCCACCAGGTGCAATAGAAGCCCAAATCCCTGGAGTCCTGTTAGGCTATAACTAATATTTTAAATCCATAAAACAGCCTAATCCTAGAATAGGCAGCTATGGATTTGCTTATCTGCAATCATGCTGTCTTTGTGGTTCGATGGTGGGTACCTCGAGGTGAAATATAATTTCAACAAAAAATGGAGTGGAGGGGAAAGAGATGAGGACAGTGTTCAAGCCCAAAGAAGGAAAGACACCCCAGTAAGAAAGTCTTAACTTTTCAGACTTGACTAGACGCCCAGGCTGTAAACCCTGGGAGGAGGGATTAAACATGGCCTGCCTAGGCCCAGTGAAGAAAGGGAGGACAAGTTAGGAGGCGGTAGCCACTAAGTGGAGTAAGATAACCCAGCCCGAAGAGGAAAAAACAACCTAAACAAAAACATGAAAGGCATTACAATTATGTTGATATTCTCATGTTTAGTCACAATCTACTATATGGCAAAGTTTATAACCAGGAGCATAGCAACATGCACAGTAACTTGTTTTCTTTTCAAGCATACGTTTATTTGAGTTCTTGCAATTGTGCTGGATTTGCATGATTATGTGTGAAGTCCTTGGGGAGCAGAAGTGGGAGGATGGGCACAAGATCATACTCAATAGTTCTGATTATTTAAGAGGCTTTTTTTCATTGTATGATCCTGGATACCATCAATCACTGAGTTTATTATGTTGAAGTGATTAAAAGTACCTCAGTGACTGTTTCTGAGAGGCAGCTACTTCTATCCCAAGGATAGTGGGATTTAGGTTCTCAATGTCTGTTCCTAGAAAGCACAGAAGGGCACTACCAAGCATATTGCAGCCTACAGACTGCCGCGCCACTGCCAGGGATACCTGGTGTTTGCAGCCATGCTATGACGGAGCGACCGCTCAAGTTGTAATATGGCAGTCAGGCTGCCAGTGCTTGGGGGCTGGACCGCCACCGCTGCGCCACGGTGATATTGACGGTCCTCGGACCACCAAACTCATAATTAGTCCCTTTTTTTTTTTTTTTTTAAATATGTTTTTATTGCGAAAGTATAAAGTAGGCACAAAGTACATGGTCATCAAAACCGCTTATGCGCAGGGGATAATAACATGCTGTTGCAGGGACAATACACAGCCAAGTACGGCCCACATCTCGGAGGCTGGGCGGCGTAGGAGCAAAGCATGTAATGAGGAAAGGAAAAATGCATTTGTGCCCTAAGGATACGAAACTATCAGTACATTCGCTAATTTTCTCATTCTGAATTCTCATTGTATGTAACATTTTAACAATAACCAAAACCCCCAAAACAAAGGCATCAATAGTACAGAGTCGAAGGAAGTAGGTCATAAATGTGGGGCCCAGCTAAGGCATAGACATTATAATGTAGTATGGACCTATGGGGATCACAGCTATGTACAAGCATACACATCAAGGAATACTGGCATGGCTACGGTGGGTCTTTACACCGAGTCCCAGCCCCCCACACCTGCCTCCTCCCCAGCATAGTCAGACTCCGGACCAGTGGGAGTAATTAATTCAGCACTGGTGGCATCCGAATCATCTTCTGCTAGCCCCTCCATGCACAACACCCTCCAGGCAAGCAGATCTTCTTGCAGCTTCCCATCCCTGCGAGTGCGCTGCATGTGCGTCTCCTCCGCCAAGGCCCACTCTCTCGCATCCCTCAGCCAAAGGGAGAAGTCGGGTTCCCTCTGACCCATCCAAGTGATAGCTACGCGCCTCCTCGCCAGAACCAACAAGAGTTGCAAGAATTTATAAGACAACTTCTTCTTCCTGGGCTTGGGTACCAGCGCCAGGAGGCAATTGATCGGGTCCAAAAGAAGCCCGATATGCGTGGCCTGGGCAATGTGAGCCACCACTTTCCGCCAAAAGTCCTGAACCAGAGGGCATTCCCATGCCAAATGCAGGAAACTCGCCCTCTGCGCTCCACACAGCGGGCAAGTGTGTCGTCTATCTGCCGATATGCGATGCAGGGAGACAGGGGTCATATAGGTGCGATGGACAAAGTTAAAATGTATAAGTTTAAAACGCGCATTGCAGGAGACCTTGTGGGTGAAGAGCCCAATCCGCTTCCGCTGGTCAGGCTCCAGTGCCACCCCTAAGTCCGTCTCCCAAGCGCCCAAGCCGGTGCCATCGGGGGGGTTGAGTCACGGCGCATGGCCGAGTAGAGAAGGGAGATAAGTCGTTTGCCTCTTCCACAGGATAAGATGATGTCGAGAGTATGTGTGAGTGGAGGTGCCTCTGGATATTGGGGCCATGTTGCCCTGGCCACGTCTTGGAGGCTTCTCTAGTGGAGGTATTGCCCCCTTCCCAGCTCAAAGGACTCCAGGGCACGTTCAAAGGACAGGAAGGAGTCGTCTGGATAGAGATCCGCTAGCGTCTCACATCCACCAGAGCGCCACTCCCGGTAGGACATATTCTCTTCCAACCGGAGTACCGGGGCCAAGATCCATATCGGAGGTTCCCAATGAAACGGTGCCCGTCTCAACACCCTCTCGACAAACCGCTGCCAGATTTCGGCTGTGTGGCGTACCACATATGGTAGAGTGTCATCGGCGCCGCGGCCCTGCATTAAGGCCTCTCGTAGGACCCTTTCATTCACCGTACCAGCCAGCAGTGCCAGTTCCCAAATCTTCTCCTCCGCAAACCACCTTGCGGCTCGGAGGAGCTGCGCTGCATAATAATATAGGTCGAATCTTGGGGCCTCGAGGCCTCCTTCCTCCCAACACCGCGTCACTGTGCGTAAAGCTACCCTGCTACACCCACCCGCCCAGAGTAGGGAGGTGAGGAGGGAGTTCAACGTGCGAAACACTCGGGGAGGCAACGGACATAGGGTGTTCTGCAAGACATATAGGATCCTAGGGAGCATCACCATTTTGGCGACCGCTAACCGTCCCATGAGAGAAAGAGGAAGTGTATTCCAAAAGGTGACAGATTTGTGGAGGGCTTTGAGTATCCTGTCTACATTGTGAGTCAGTAGGGCCTCATCAGACGTGGCCACTTGAATACCAAGATATAGGAACGCCTCCCGCTCACAACGGAGGCCCAGGTAGGGCCTATCCACGCTCGGGTCCGGGACACAGCCCGCCAGCGGGAAGACCAGGGATTTGTTAAGATTAATACCCAATCCAGAGGCCGCACCAAAGCGGTCCAGGATCCGCATCAAGACGGGGAGGGCCTCAGAGGGGGAGGTGAGATAGAAGAGCGCATCATCTGCGTAGAGGGAGACCACATTAGTAGTGTCACCCACAGCTATCCCCCAGCGCTGTAGTTCAGCGCGGGCGGAAACCGCAAGGGGCTCAATCGCGAGAGCGAATAGGAGGGGGGAGAGAGGACAACCCTGCCGGGTGCCTCTCCCCAATGACCACTCCTCCGAACGTGCCGATCCCAACCGCACCCTGGCCCGGGGCGCTCCATAGAGCACCTGGATCCAGTCGCGAAATACAGGCCCGAACCCCGTCCTCTGGAGCACCTGCATCAAATATCCCCAGTGCACCGTGTCAAAGGCTTTAGCTAAATCAATCGACACCAATACATGAGGACCCTCTCGTCCCCGTACCTCATGCAGGACATGGTTCAGGTGGCGCAAATTCATCGCCGTGTTACGACCCAGGATAAATCCGCACTGGTCGGAGTGTATCAGCCGAGACATGAGTGGGGCAAGGCGAGTGGCCAACAACTTAGTGAGGATTTATGCATCCGTATTAATCAAGGTGATAGGGCGGTACGCCGCGGGATCAGAACTATCACCGCCTGGCTTCAAAATCATACACACCTCTCCCTGATTCATGGTGGGCGGAAGGGCGCCCTTATGCAGAGCCTCATTGTAAACTTGCAACAGGAGAGGAGCCAGGACGTGCCCGAAGGAATGATAGAACTCTGCCGGATATCCGTCCCCACCAGGGGCCTTAGCACAAGGGAGGGCGGCTATCGCCGCAGTAATCTCACCCAGTGTCAGCTTCTTGTCTAGTTCTTTTGCCGCCGCTTCCGGCAGGGTCTGAAGGTATAGGTCCTCAAGATACGAGTGATATGTATCCACCGTAACCGATGGGTCAGCTTCATATACAGCCCGCAGATGGCACCGGAAGACCTCAAGGATATCGGACTCAGAGTGGACCATAACATCATTCGAGTCGCGTAAGGCAACTATCCTTTCAGGTGCAAATTCACGGCGAAGTATCCAGGCCAATAGGCGGCCAGATTTATCGCCCTCGCGGTGGAGACGTTGCCGGTATTGGCCCAGTGTAAATTTGTCAAAGCGGGTGAGGATGTCATGGATCGATACCAGGGCGTCCTCCTCCGCCCGCCGATCCAATGCCTCCGGAGCGGATCGGGACTGGGTGCGTTGAAGCGCAGCTTCCGCATCTTGCAACTCAGACAATAATTGTTTCAGGACCCCATAGGTGAGGCCCATACACGCTCCACGCACCACTGCCTTCAAGGCGTCCCACTTAACAGACTAGGGCAGTCCATCGCCCCCACCAGTTTAGGCTCAAATAGTCCGATAGCGATGTCGCTACATGGTCCTTGCCCACCTGATCTTGGAGGAGGTCAGCGGGCATTCTCCATGTGCAGGGACGTGCAACTCGATCAGGCCACTGCACAACACATGTCACAGGAGCATGGTCCGATAAATACCGGGCCGGATGGGTAACCGAGACGGGGTGAGGTTAGCCGCAAGAATGTGGTCAAATCTGCTATGGGTACCATGTGTCGGAGTGTAACATGTGTAGAGCTTCTGAACAGGATGACAAGCTCTCCACACGTCTAACGCCCCAAGATTATGCATCACTTCCCGTAAACGCGCGTCATACGGGGCTTAGTGCCCGACCGGGGCGGGTGACGGTCCAACTCAGGGTGCAATACGCAATTAAAATCCCCAAACCAAAGGAGGGGTGTATCCAAGTTCGGGGCCACAAGATCCTGGATCCGACAGAAAAAGACCGGATCATCGGTGTTCGGGGCATAGGTGTTAAGGAGCAGGAGTTACTTGTCATCTAACCTAAGTCTCACCAACAGATACCTACCATCCACATCCGCGCCAATATACTGAACAGCGCAAGAAATTCCCGGTGCCACCCAGATGAGGACCCCCCTAGCATATGTAGAGAAGGAGGAATGGAAAATCTGGCCCCTCCATTTCATGGACAGCCGCTGCGCGCCCTCGTCGTCTAGATGGGTCTCCTGTAGACAAGCCACTGAGACCCCATGTCGTTTAAGGAAGGTGAGGACTCTGTACCTCTTAGTACAAGTACCCAAACCACGCACATTCCATGTTAAAAATTTAAAGCCCATGGCCAATGATTACACCCATTCGGGCCACAGTATAAGTACAACATGACCTGCCACCACCCGGTCCCCACTGTAGTTAGACCTAAAGGAGTAGCCCCGTCAGGGAGCCATCCACAAATCGGATTTTAACATACACATGATGCCAGCAACACCCTCTGCGCAAACCCCAACCCACCCTCCAGAAACCCCAAAACACGAAACATTTGCAAAAACAGATTCCCCACCCCCACCCACGAGCAAAAGGATAGCAACAAAGAGAAACGCCACCCCGCCCTTCCCCTGCCAGTGCCAGGACGTACACAGCCACCCCATACAATCCACTCAACACACACACACACACAACAAATCAACCCCACCCACCCTCCCTTCCAGCTCCCTGAAGAGCCCAACGATCCTAAGATAGTGCCTGGGCATGTCTTTTCACCCCTATCAGCAGTTCGGGCAAGATGTTGCTCAAGGCGAGAGTTGGCCCCGTCCACCCCCCCCCGCCCCACAGGCCAAAAGGGCGCAAGTCCGCTATCACGGTCCATTATCCAAAACCCTCAGTATTAGCAAGGAGCCGTGGTAGCTTACCAATGTGTCACTATGAGGTCCCACCATCTGTGGACATCCGCACATACAGGAACCTGTAACTCAAGTCAACAAATCATTCCAACCTCGGCTCAGGGAGGGCCGTCTCTGGGACCACTGGGACCGTAGAGTCTGTGGCCAGCGGCGTTTCCTGCAGAGTATCTGGAACCAAAACCCCCCCAGGGGGAGAACCCCCCGGCGATCTCGGTTCCGCTCTCAACGGCGATACCTCCATACGAATAGCACCATCCGCCCCCTACTGTAGGGCGAGTCCCAGGAGAACCACGGGATCCAGACCGGCGTCTTCCCCTACCTCGGCGCTGCTTCTGCGGTCTGGTCCCCCAAGTTTCACGAGGGCCACCTTGCTCGCCCGGGGGCAGGTCATCTCCTCTGATCTCAAGCCACTCCCATACCTCCGCTGGTGTCTCAAAGAAGTGCGCTCGGCCCTGGGAGAGCACCTTGAGTTTAGCTGGATACAAGAGCATATACTGAAGTTTCATATCACTGAGTTTTTGCTAAACTCCCAGATAGGATTTTCTTTGTTCCTGCACTTGTTTGGTGTAGTCAGGGTATATCGACACGCGGCTGTTTTCAATCATGAGGGATTCCGCCTCCCTCGCAGCTCTCAAGATACAGTCACGGTCCTTGTAGTTCAGGATCTTTGCGATGAGGGCTCCAGGAGCCTCGCCTGGGCGCGGAGGGGGCACAAGGGCTCTATGCGCTCGCTCCACGACGAAGACGCTGGACAGACCAGACGGGCACAGATGGGTACGGATCCAAGTTTCTAGGAAACGTTCAGGGTTTCCTGCCTCCAATCGTTCCAGCACTCCCAGGACCCTTATGTTGCTGCGACGGGCCCTCCCCTCCGCGTCCTCAGCACGTCTCTCCAACGCACGGGTGGTAGATGTAAGTTGCGCAACTGTCTTCTGCAAAGAGGCCACCTCACCCTGTAGTTGTGTAATATTGCCCTCCGCATCCGAAACTTTGTCCGCCACATTGTGGAGATCAGTCCGGAGTAGGTTCACATCTATAGAAACAGTCTCTATCTGTCGCTCCAGGGCAGAGTGAGAACCCTGAATAGCTTTCAAGAGTTCGGCCCTAGACGGTTCCGCAGGGCCCTCGCCCCCGTCCTCAGGGCCCGTCTGACGCGTAATCCTCTGTGATGGCAGGCGTGGGGTAGTATATTGCACAATAGTGTTAGGTTGGGAGCCCTTTGAGGACCGATCCTTGCGTGCCGCCATCCTACAAGGTAGACGCTGCACCTATCTAGCTAGCGCCAGAGGACCCTCCCTAGGCTCGCCGGCCCGAGAAGGTAAGCGTGAGGAGGCCCAGGCCAGGGGCAGGTAGCGGTAAGGCCGCGGCAAGACTCGCGTCAAGCAGTTTACGAGCTGTGTCCAACGCAAACTAAGCGACCCCACAACAGTGGCAAAACGGTGGCAGCAGGCTCCCGACCCCTGGGCAACGTGACAAGCTCAGCAGTGATCAGAGCCCCCCGCCTGCTGGAGGAGCGAAAAGGGGCCGGCCGGATTGCTCATCAATGCGCCCCACTGAGATCCCCCCGTCTCCAGTCGTCGGCAGGTTGGTCTCAAGGGCTCCAGGGGTACCCCTCCGGTCGGGCACCCAAACGCAGGTCAAGCTGTATCAAAGAACTCCCCCCTCGCATGCGTCCACAGCACCATGCAGGAGTCACCAGGGCAAGCAGGTCAAGATGGCGGACGAGCGCTACCGCCACTCCCAAGGCGCCACGGCCCACGTCTCCCACCGGGAATCAGAACACCATCAATGGCCAGCGGGAGTGTACAGTGCAGGCGTCCGTGCAGAAGGGGGCGGTGCGAGGCCTCAGTGCTCATGTGTCCCGGCCAGTGGCATAGAAGAGGTCGACCACCCAAGCCGTAGGGAGGCGCTGCGCCCAGTGTGGGGACCCGTCAGGGGTCAGGGTCCGAGCACTTACAGAGTTCTTTGTGCCGTGCAGGGCCTCCAAGGTCGCGGGCTTCAGTCAGCCGATCGGCGGCGGGATCAGCGCTCGGCCGGAGGCGTCACCGCAGGGGCCTCGCCCGTGACGGGCGGCGCTGCGGTCCTCTCCGTTTGGTTGGCGGATATCTCCGGGGACCCGCGCCTGCCAATCGTCACCGCCAGATGCACCCCGGTGGTGTAGTGTAGAGCGCCAATGTCTGCCAGGGAGCCACCCGTGCCAGAAGCTTCCGCGGGTCTGTACCAGGCGGGCCGCTCGGTAGACTGCCCCACGTACCAGGCCCAGACCACGGCGTCGCGTAGTTCAAAGCGGCGCCACGTACACCGACGTCGCCGCCACCTCCGCTCACAGTCGAACCCCAAATCGCTCCGCCAGTTCAGGGGCTCCAATCGACTTGGGGAGGTGTCCGACGCCGATTTCAGGGACTTTGACAGCCCAGGCAGGATGTTTTAGCAGGATTTTGCGGGTCTTAGGGACGGAGCTGGTGGAGCTCACGTCCTTTTGGCCATGTTGTTTGGCCACGCCTCCCATAATTAGTCCCTTAATAGGAAACATGGGAGGGCCCAGGGGGAGTTACTGGAAAAGGGACATACTTACTACTAAATTGGAGGGGGTTAGAGAGGAGTAATAAAGGCTTTAAGGAGGATTATGGAGGGATTTAGGGGCACATGCATCAACGAAAATACCGATCGCCAATGGGCTGATGCAAATTCGCAATTTAGGTAATTGCAAATTTTGCGATTATCTAAAGTGGAAATGCAGTTAGGGAATCGTAAATTGTGATTCCCTATTTGGAATGCTAAAAGCATTTCCTTAAAGCGACTTCGTATTTAGGAAACACAAATAACCATCAACTGCAACTGCAAAAAACTTTGAAAAATGCACACAAGTGCATTTTTCAAAGTGCCATGTGGCGCACACTTCTGCCCTTAGGGCATGTTTGTTTGCCACATGTGCACACATACCAATTTCGGGAGTGCATCAGGGTGTCCTTTTCGCCCCCTTGCACCCTTGAAATTGCAAGCGCAATTTGCCAGTACCTATTTGGTACTCGCAAATTGCGCATGCAATTCCCATTCATTAGCGGCCCATAGGAATAAATGGGAAACTATTCCTTAATTGCTGAATATGTAGGAATCGCTAATATTTTAGGAAACCTACATGCATAGATACCATCCCGGCACGCATTATGCCACTTTTGATTGACGATTTGGGTGCAGGAATTCGGCAGGTAGTTAATCTATCCCTGTGCACTGGGGAAGTCCCCCTGGACTGGAAGCAGGCCCTGGTGAGACCCCTGCAGAAAAATAATTCTATCCCCTGGACTGATCTGACAAACTTGAGACCGATCTCTCTCCTTCCTTTTTTAGGGAAGGTCACTGAGAAATTTGTGAATCAGCATTTGTCAAAATTCATCGAAAGTGCGGGGGGGTTAGATCCCTCTCAGTCGGGTTTTAGGCCTAGGCACAGTACTGAGACCGCCTTGCTGTCCGTCGCTGACGATCTTCATATGTTACAGGATAAGGGTTACTCCGCTGTCCTGGTACTTTTAGATCTGTCAGCGGCGTTTGACACAGTGTCACACGACATCATGACCTCCAGACTAGTTGACATCGGTCTGGAAGGCAAGGCGCTGGCCTGGCTAAGGAGCTTTTTCACCAAACGCACTCAGAGAGTCATTTTGGGACCATATCAGTCAGAGGAGGTGGAGATCTCCAAGGGGGTGCCACAGGGCTCTTGTTTGAGCCCTACGTTATTTAACATCTACGTGGCACCCCTAGCTAACATCATGAGATCCCACGGGTTTATTCCCGTATCGTATGCGGATGACACCCAACTCCTCTTTCCTTTTAAAATCATGACCCCTGAAGTGCGTAACTCCTTTGCCCGGGGGATGAAAGAAGTGGCACATTGGATGGCAGAAAACTTCCTACAGTGTAACGTCTCTAAGACTGAGGTCATGCTCTTTGGGGAAGCCAAACGCCTGTGGACTCCGGACTGGTGGCCTCAAGATCTAGGCCCCGTCCCTGAGCCCAAAGTGGTGGTAAAAGACCTGGGAGTAAAGCTGGATCAGGAACTTGCCCTAAAACAACATGCCAACCAAGTGGTCAGCTCCTGTTTCCATGCTATTGGGCTTCTCCGGAGAGTATTTACCCTGTTACCTGATACCACCAGGAAAACACTTGTTCAGTCGCTCGTGTTGAGCAGGCTGGATTATTGTAATGGTTTGCTGCTAGCTGCCAATGAGGGGATCTTTGCCAGACTGCAGGTTGTGCAAAATACTGCTGCACGATTAGTTCTTAATGTCCCGGCCCGTACTCCCTCAAAACCATTACTGGCTAAACTCCATTGGCTCCCAGTGAAACAGAGGGTGATGTGTAAAACTTGCTGCGTCATCCACAAGTGTCTTATCGGAAAAGGTCCAGGCTACTTAACCGAAAAATTCATTCCATACGTTCCCTCTAGATCCCTGAGATCGGGAGATCAAGAATTGCTATGTGTCCCCAGGGCCATGAAGACAAGAAAAGGGGGAAGGGCCTTATCAGTAGCTGGCCCAAAGCTATGGAATGAACTTCCTAAGGAAATCAGAGTATGTAGGGAACATTTTCCCTTCAGGAAAAAGCTAAAAACCTTCCTTTTTAATTATTAGATGTCCCGGTTAGGTAATCATGTGACATGACTGGGCCCTCTTTGTTTCTCAGATGCTGCCAAAGGCGCGGAGATACTCCTTCGGGAGTCGATTCCCAGCGCGGTACAAGTATGCAAATCAATAAATAAATAAATAAATAAATAAATTGCGATTCTATAATTGCAATTCCTTAATAATCGGTATCATGGAATCGCAGTTGCCTACCTTGAAGCATGTGCCCCTAAGGAAGGGAGATGTGCCCCCTCACAAAAGAGTAAGCCCAGTGCTATTCACAAACTCCAAAGTTACTACAGCCAAAATGTACCCAGTACATTACTCTAGCTCAGAGCTGGAATAAGTCCAGCACCACAATGGACTCAAAATAAAACCTCATAGGAAATAATGTTAAGTTCAAGTCATTTATTTAAAATTGTTAAATAATATGAATAAATCGAATTAAATGGTTAATGGTTTTATTACCATGCAATTAAATTACATTTAATTTTATACACCACGTTTAATAATCTTTAAAGCATAATATTTTTTTCCCATAAGATGGGAATATATTTTTAATATAAACTTCAGGGAAACTAAATATTTTTATTTAATTTAATATGTTTACCTGATTCCATGATGTAATAAAAAATTAAGGTAATAGTATTTTGCCATTCTTGTATTTTGTTCTAAATTTCAAACAAATATATAAAAAATATTTACATTAATACTTATTATAAAGATATTTTAACATGTTTAAGTTAAATAATCTTGTTAACAACCCTGCACTTTACCATAGGGAGACTCCACAGTAGGAGTGGAGATCTCCCTGTTTAAGACCAGGTTTTCCCTGTCTTAATTTTGGCGCTGCCCCATATTTACACCACCCTTGTAAATATGGGGAAAAATCAATGGGTGTTGCGGCTGAATGCCCACTGCAACACCCATTGCCCACCCCTTCCACACTTAGGGCCTCATTAGGATGGTGGTCGGATCGTCCCCGCTGGCCCGGCAGGGGCGATCCGCCTGACATTCTTGCAGAAATGACCCCCGCCATATTACAATGGCTGGGGAGTCCGTGGCGGACGGAAAGACTGTCCGCCGCTTTTCCGCTCGGTTGACATGTCGACTGGGCGGAAAAGGGTTCAATATGCTGGCGGTGCCTGAAAGACACCGCCAGCCATATTAGGATGTGACCTTGGAAATGTCTTGAAAGGCATGCAGAGTCTGCTTGGGGGGCCCGTTGCAGGCACCCAGGGACTCTGGGGGGAAGTGGGGGGTGCACATGGGGGGTAACTATGGTACCCCCCTGCCTTTCAATGAACAACGTGGCAGGCACCGCGCGTTGCCTGTCATGTTGTGCCTTGAAACGTACAACCTGCCTCTGTGGCATTGCAGCGGGGGGTGCTCTCTGCACCGCCTGACGCAATTTTGCAGATGCCCTATGCACCCGCCAGTGTGGCAGGCGCATGCTAATTGGGAGTGCGGGACCCCCGCACCCTCAGCGGGCTGTCCCGGTTCTCGAGGGTATGGCGGGGGGACAAAGTCCGCCCGCCATACTAATGGGGTCCAAAGTATATAACATGAAAGAGTGCCAGTGCCTTATTCACAAAGCAGTAGTAAGCCACATTTGGGACCTGATTCTGATGCGTTTGGAAAGCTTCCAGACCAAATGTGTTTGGCAATGGATTCCGACCGAATCAAATTGGGAGAGTGCAACCGACTGAGTACAATGCATCCAGATGCTTCCAGATACGATTTGGTTGGACTCCCATTGACTTCAATGGGAGCCTTTGATCCGACCAAATGCAAAGGCTCCCATTGAAGAAAGAGGTGGCTGGGGAAAATCAGGAACCCTGTGTTGGGCACCCCCTGGTACCTGCCATACTGTGTGTGGCTGGTAAGGGGGGACCTATGGGCGCCCCTGTGCGCCCAAGAGGAAAGGCTCCGGGGCAGGGGGGCCCACTACGGGCCCCCAAAGTCTGATTCCAACCGTCGATTTGAGACCGGCGGCATGATTCAAAAAGGCTGTCCAAATTCAGCATCGTACTCGGTCGTTCAGTAATGCGGTGCAGTATGCTCCGTACAGCTCAGTCATTCCAAATGGGTTTGAATTGTGATATTCCTAACCCCTAACTCGCATCATACTCGGCTGGTCAGAAACCTTTCCGAGTTGGTTGGAAAGACACGTTCCTGATCCGATTTGGAAAGAGCAAATGCCGTTAGGAGGCATAACTAACTGCATCAGAATCAGGCCCTAAGTGGCTTAATGTTGCGTTCTTAATCAGGCATAGCCCTTTTCGCCACAGGAAAGTCAGAAAAAGTGTTGTCACTGTAGTTAAACAAGTTTACTATCAGCCATATCACCTTGTCCATATCACCTTATCAATTGCTTCCTGAAATATTTCTGCTGCTGAAGAGTTGCCTTCAATGGAGGTGAATGTGCGGATATACCTAGATCCTTCTTCGAGCTCCAATAAGTCATATGCCTTGTTTATACCAACCTATGAGATTGCAATTATCTCATTACCTGAATGATCATATTACTAATATGTGAACCACAATGTCATTACAGCTAAACAGCCTTGTCCGAATCCTACGTACTTACACAAATCCAAAGATTTTCACTTTCTATGTTGGGTACCACGGCAATAGGTAATATGCATGGTATGGGGCTCTTTGATCGTTTAATGATATGAAGGTTCATTAGTGGCCTGGGTAGTTTTTGAACTGCGTCATTCAAATGGAAACACATTTCTTTGGTTCGATCTGGATCAATGGGCAGATAAGCTCATATATGTGAAGATTTTATCCTCTAGTTTTTCTAGACCACTGAACAAGATCAGGAATTTTTATGTTGATGAGGCTGCACCTTATGCTGTTTCCAGAATATAGCAGAAAGACATCAAACCCATTTGTTCAGCTGCCTCTAAACACAGTAGGCGATATGCAGCCATGTTTCCCTGTATAAGGATCATCCCTGTTGTTTCATATGTGTTGTGATTTAAAGGCCTAATGATGAGTCTGGCAGTCCTGGAGTGGGACACCACACCACTGCCATGCACCAGGACTGCCAAACAGGGCTGCTGCCTGCCTCCTGATTGTGAGTTTTTTATGGGCGGGCAGTGTGTCAGTCCTGGGGTGGTGCCATTCAAAGGCACCTATGTATGCCTTCAAAAGGCACAGCTGCAGGATCGCCACAGCGCGTTCCAGCACGGCATGGGCTTTGCCCCATGCTGCACCCAAATGCATGGCACAAAAGAGGACCCTATAGGGCACCCTTTGTTTGATGATAGGCAGCGGTTTCATGTATAAAGAACCTCATGACACCGCTGGCGTTCCTGAAACTCGTAATAAAAAAAGCAGTGCCGCAGCAGCATATTGTGAGCCCATGTCTGCCACTGGACCACCAGGGAATGCGGTTCCCTGGCAGTTGTGGCAGTGTAATGGTAATCCAACTACCAACGTTGTAATACGGCATCCTTGGATCACCAGACTCCTAATCAGGCCCTTAGTGTTGTTTCAAACCATCCCAAGCAGTTGGATTTTTTTAGTGGCAACCCACGTGTAAACAAACACATTTGAGGGTTCGAATTTTTGGCTGCTTTGGCATTCTACTGTACATATGTCTCTACACACAAGGCATTACGGAGCAGCACTATCTAGTATGAACTTGTGTTGTGTGAGCATCTACATTTAGTTTAAGGCGGCTTTGCCTTGGCCACGTCAGTCAGCATCCTGCTCTGAGTGATCATGTATACATCATCATCTTTGTCACCATTGGATGTAGACTTGTCCAGCTTAACCTCAACTTCCAGTTGAGCTTGTCCTGGTTACCAGTTCTTGTGTGTGGTTTGCTTTTCACACTGTTTCGTTGCACTCACAATTGCTATGCCTGGAAATGATTGGCTTTTCAGCATCCTTACCATATCTGACACATTGTCTGGAACTGATCATCAAGAGGGTAGTCCTGTTGGGATCCGAAACACGTCTTTTTATCTGCCTGTGACTTGTGCACAGTGCACATACTTTTTCAGGTTCTCCCAGTATTTCTCTGCTCCGTGATGCCCCTTTATTCAGGACACTACCATGCTCTACTAATGCATGTTGGTGAACAACCTTTACAACAAAACTTTTACAACACACTACCATTACAACGCGGTCATTACAACGCAAACCATTACAACGCATTGCGCTGGGGGGCGCTCTAGGATAGGGAATAAGTTTAATTAACTATCCAACACCTTCCCTAGTGTCCACGGGGACTGGTGTTGGAATAGTAAATTAAACTTTTCACTATCCAGCACCCCAAAGCGCTATGCGTTGTAATGGATTGCAATGTAAAAACCGCGTTGTAAAGGCAGGCGTTGTAATAGCCTGCGTTGTAACATCATACATCCATGCATGTTTACTGGTTCCATTGCCTTTGTCTCACCCTTGTCATATGTCTTTGTCATTTGAATGATACCGTCCAGTTTAAAAGTTATCTTTAGGAGTTGGCCCGGCAATGACTTCATTTGATTTTGAGAATGAAACATAATTTACAGTGTTTTATCAGTTCGCGAGAAGACTGATAAATTGATCAGTTGATTTGCCATTCGATTTTTTTTTTGTTGAAAATATATCCCTTGTAATCAACATAATAAACAATGTTTTTTGGGTCAAAGTATTATTCATTGAGTGCTTTCTTGGTTCAAGTGGTAAAGTTTCTATAAGCTTTTTAATGACATCTCCCACTGTTTTTTTTTTAAATCACAGGATCTGCCTGGCATGAGTTTCCTCTAAAACGTCTATAAATTCATCGAATGATTTTGATCACATTACCTTATCTCAAAACCGTAATCTTGACCTTGAGTTTACTTTGGTGTATAAAAAATTATTTAAAAAGTGAGCTAAATGTGCACACACTGGCTTTGTTTCGCAGGTCTATCACTTCTTTAAACTGATGCTTTATAAAGGGTCTATGACAAAGATGGTTGCTGTGGTGCTAATTTTGTGTGGTAAATATGGCCTCTTTTTATGAGCTCATTTTGGCCCTTATTACGATGGCGGGCAGACTGCCATCCAGGGCATCGGTCTGAATGCTGCATTACAATGCAGCCCGTCGGACCACAGAGGTTGGCGGGTAGAACCGCCACCTCTGACAGGATCAAAGAACCCATTGGGACGGCGGTCGGATTCCTAATCAAACAATGGAGACGACATCCCTTTCTGACTGCCTGTTCATGGCGGTCCCACCGCCATGGAAAGGCAGAGAGAATTGGACTTTAGGGGTTCCAAGCAGGGCCCCCATTCCCTGAGCCCACCGTTAAGTGGCCCTGGGGTCACATGTTGTACCCCGCCACACAACCATGCACTGTGTGCCAGGCACCACATGGTTCCTGGCACACAGTGCATAGATGTGCACAAAGCGCATTTTTCTACTGCTGCTTGTGCTGTGGTCCTTTACCTGGGCTGCAGCACAAACCACAGTAGAAAAGAGCACGTTATAACTGCCTGCATGGCAGTCCTACTATAATAGGGCAGGTGGGACAGCCGACTCCTTTTCGGATGGTCACCTGTCTGATACGATGGTGATCAGCGGTTCAGCCGACTGCTATCGCAATTAGGAGCTAAGGGGGTGATTAGGATGGTGGGCAGACTTATGTCCGCCCGCCACCTAATCAGACAACAGGACCGCCTGACTTGCTGTTTAGGGTGCCCCCTAAACCCAGAATTAAGAGCCAGGAGGGAAGGGGGGCCCGCTAAGGCCTCCCAGTGTCCCTTCCTATGACGGGTGAACTGTAATGAAACAGCTGGTGGGGAGAAACATCGTAATCCCTCAGGCAATCCCATTGCAGGGATTGTGAGGCCCTCTGCCACACCGGCGGGCTTAAGGAGCTATTCGGAAGCATGGCGGTTGGTGTTTCCGACCGCCATCACTCCGTCTGCCATTGTAATGTGGCGGGCGGGAAACCTGTCTACAATGGCGGTGAGACCACCACCGACAGGCTGTCGGTGGCAGTCTCACTGCCATCATAATCGGCCCCTAAATCTTTAAAAATTGCCATGTTTTTTTCTTTTAGAGACTTGCTCACAGTGCCTTGCAAAATGGCTGTGCCCCAGCAGATTTGCAAAATGATTGTGCCCAGTTGCTTTCATGTGCACTTCGTTCGATGGCATGATGGATTGAATGTTTTGCTTCCTACGTTAATAAAATTCTGTTTAGTTTGGCATGGCTCAGAGAGTGGCACCTCCCACTTCCTGGTAAGGTTTCTTGTTTTGGGGAAGATATTGCTTGGAGGGTGGCATGGTCTTTGATCAGCATTTGCATGTCCTAGACTACGCATATGTGAGGATGTGTTCAGACAAAATATAGAAAAAAATACCAACAATCAGAAATATTGAGTCTTAAATATCATTACACAGAAATATCATGACAAGGAATATCGTTATCAAGAATGTCAATTTTAGGGTAAGTAATATTGATTTTAACAATATCGAAATCATTAATATAGTTCACAAAAATATTGTTGTTGAGAATATCATTTTTTAATTATTTTATTTTAATTATCTTTCATGTTTTTAGTATGCATTTTAATTGGATATGTTATACAATGTTTGTTTAATTGTTATTAATGTTTTATATAGTTTTTAAATTGTAAGTAGTTTTGAAATGTAATTGTTGTTTTCTTTCATTTTAAGTACCGTAGCGCATTGTGGTGTCTAAAGTGGTGTAGGATAGGAAGAAAGTTCATTATAATGAATGAATACTTAATTTAGTATTCATACTTTACAGTTCATTGTTAATTGTCTAATTAATGGTATTTTTTTAATGAACATTGAGGTGCTGGTTGTGTGTTTTGTAGGGGTATAGGGCGAGAAGTACATTTCTTATAATTATATAATAAATCGTTTTAATTAATATTAATTATTTAATTGACAATTAATTATTTAAATTGTTTATGTTTCATGTGTGGGTTGTGTGTTTTGTAGGTGTATAGGGTGGGAAGTAAATTAAGTATCATTAATTAATAAATAATTGTTAATTAGTAATTTAATGGACAATTATTTATGTAAATTGTGAAATAAAATATTTATTTATTTTTGATGTGTGTTATTTATGTATGAGTAAAGGGGTGTAGTACATGAATTATAATAATTAATTAATAATGTTAATGCGTAATGATTATTGAAATCATAAATAATTATGTAAAATATGTAATGAATATAGTCTTTATATTAGGTGTGAGTTGTGGCATTTGTAGGATTAAAGGAAGTGAATGTAATTAAATATAATACTTTTTTCATTGTTAATTAATAATAATAATTGTATCATTGATGGCTAATTATGAAAATTATGCAAATAATATTTATTTTAATTATTAGGTGTGGGTTGTTTGTTTTGTATGGATAAAGGGTGAAGAGAAAAATACATATAATTATTTTAGTAGTAGTTAATTATTAATAATAATGTATTACATTTTTAATTAAGTAACGTGTAAATAACAGTATTTAAAGATGTAATTTTAGATATTTGTTGTGTACTTTGCAGAAATATAGAGTATAGAGGTATTTAATTCATAATACATTTAAAAATGCTTAATTATTATGTTATACATATGTAATTTATTATTGTATGTTTTAATTGTGTTGTGCTTTGAACATTTAAATAATATTGTATTTATTGGTTAATATTAATTTGCAAATATATTTTTGGATTTTAATTATAATATGTGTAGTTATTTATGATATGTATTAAACTGATAAAATTATGTTATTCTGTTCAAGTTAGTTGGTCTGGGCCTGATTCACAGAACTAACTTAAGACAAAATCCCAAACTTACTCCCATTTTGGTATTCACAGAAGGCACTTACTCGTTTTGGATTCACAGAAGGCACTTACTCATTTCAGTATTCACAGAAGTTAGGACTCCTAACTTTAGAATTCCTAAATGCCTTCTGTGAATACCGAAAGTCTTAAAGTTAAGATTTTTCTCAGTTTAGGAGTCCTAACTTTACTACTCCTAAACTGAAAGAAATCCTAACTTTAAGACTTTCGGTATTCACAGAAGGCATTTAGGAGTCCTAAAGTTAGGACTTCTAACTTCTGTGAATACCGAAATGAGTAAGTGCCTTCTGTAAATACCAAAATGAGTATGTTCCTTCTGTGAATACCAAAATGAGTAAGCGCCTTCTGTGAATACCAAAATGGTTGTAAGTTTAGGATTTTGTCTTAAGTTAGGTCTGTGAATCGGGCCCTCTGTTTTCTGATTTGCACTGACTGCAGTGGGAATAGTACATTTTAGCCCTTCCTAATCCAACACGTTCCCTGCTATTGCATTGACAGGAGTGGGAATAGTACATTTTACCCCTCCGCAATCCAACACTTTTCCTACTATTGCGCTGACTGTAATAGGAATAGTACATTTTAACACCTCCGCCATTCAACACTTTCCCCACTGTTGCACTGGCTAGAGCGGTATTAGTAAACAAACTCCTCCGCAATCCAACACTTTCCGTACTGTTACACTGACTGGATTGGGAATAGTAAAATGTACCCCGCTGCAATCTAACACTTTCCCTGCTGTTGCACTGACAAGAGTGGGAATGCTGAATTTTACACCTCCTGAGTATAACACTTTGTCTACTTTTGTATGAATTGTGTAGATTATATTGCTTACATGTATATTATACTTTTTTTGTTTATTTAAAATTATAATATTTATAATTATTAATGGTCTTATGTAATATATTTTTAGCAAAATGAATTTTATGTTGTGTTTCATTTTTTCGTTTGCAATTAAAAGGGTTTCATTTTTAAATATATTATCTTATTGTATATATATATATATATATATATACACATATATATATAAATATATGTATATATTATGTTTGTATAATATTCAATTAAAATATTACTTATAATATTATTACTTTTTAAACCAGATTTTATTGAGTTTTCAGATTGTCACATTGAGACATTGGAGTTTGTGTAAATCTCTGCATCGTGTAGCAAGCACCTCTCGGTGTCTGCCACTGTCGCAGGGTTTCTGTTCTCACACAGAACTGTGCACAGAGGAGTGGAACCTCGGCAAATTAGGGTGTCCCAAAACTCACCTTAGCAACCAACTCACCCCTTACCGAGCTAGCTACAGTGTCTCATTGGACATATCAAACTCCCAATGTTTAGACAAACCAGAACATGAACTTACAGTACCTCAGGGTACGTGGGACTCATGAACACTCTTTCGTTATATTATCATTACAAACCAGAACATGGAGTAAAGAAGACACATGTGCATTTGAAATGTTTATTTACTAATGCCGTCTTCTCAGGCGCAGTATCTTAGATAATACAAGTATACTTATTATCAGTAGCAAAATTATCAGCATAGTTACTAAGACATAAAAAGCGAATGGTGACAGCATGTTAACATACTGTAATGAATAAGAGTTAACAACACTTATATCTCACCCTCCCTAACACATATATTATATTATTAGCTAAGAAGGTCTCTTTGGGTTGTTTCAGGGCGGGCCCATACCTTAGTGTCCTAGCATGAAGGAATCACATCAGCATACACCAGCTCTCTCTGCATGTGCACCGCATCAAGTGTTCTTTATGTGCCTCGTGCAAAGCAATATCAATCCCGCCTGAAGCCAGAGTTGGCAAAGGCTGCACTTGTGTTATGACTATGAAGGCGTGGAGATCAGACCTCATAACAATTCCATATCGTGTTGTTGCTGAAACTTCAGCACTCTTCGTGCAGACATAGTTTATTAAGCAAAGCTGATATCAGAGCAATAACATATTATTCTCACATACACCACGGCAAACTACTAGGTTGAAAGCTAAGTCAACAATTAAGTGTCGTGTGCAGAAGTTGCAAGAAAGAAAAATGGCGTTTAAACCTCAAATGTACCTATGCTAACTTAACACGATATAAGGATATACAGGAGCTATATGACACCCCCCCATGATCCGAGAACGGACTAAATATGATAACAGAAGTGCCATCTCATAAGAGCAGAAGTCAACAGTAAACGAGCATGAATTGAAACTAAAGATCAAAAAGGTAATGCTAAAAAATAGCCCAAAAATATAATGTGGCTCAAGCCAATAGGCAAGAAAAATTAAAAATTCATGACAAATAAGTCAACGAAATGCTATAAATCAGCAAGTCAATTCGAAGCAGTGTCTATGACAAAACTGTATATGAAAAATAAGTAGCAACAGCCTCCAATATGAAGTCACTGTCCTCATCCGAAAACAGTTCAGCCATCCAATTTAAAAGATGAAAGGAACATACGTGTTCCTCCAGCACCGGATCCTCTATAACCATCAGAGGACAGCTCGGTGGGTTTTCAAGAAAACTCAGTTCCAAGAAATTCCGTGCTGCCGACAACACATCCCAGGGACCAATTAGTCCATGCGCCACTGCTAAGGCCATAATCCTCTCATCAGAACAAACCAACTCGTGAGCAATGATAGGACTCATCAGTTGATTAAAATCGACGTCAGGAGAAACCGGTCCGCAGAGACACAAATCAATGGCCCACTGGAAATCACAGGTCAGGCAGTGAAATACAGGCTGGACACAGGTGAAGTAGGAGAATCGAAAAGATAATCCATATGCCATGCTCAATGTCGCCAACGGCAGTGTGCCATAATAGTCAAGCATGCGGTTGCGAAACCGCGTCAGTAGCTGTTGCGTGGGGTCTTGCACAGGATGGACATCCATATTTAAAGAGACCAAAAACCACTAGCGCGCCAGCTGCTAATGCAAGTAAAAAAGGGAACCCTCCAAACAAGGATGAAAAAATAGAATGGAAGAAAGCAGGGATGACTCCAAAAATCTTTTCAAAGGAAGTCACGAGACCACTGCTAACAACTTTAAAAAAATGTGCAAGGCCTTTTGTGGAGGATGCGTTAAAGATAGTTCGAACCATCGCTCCGAAATGCAAAGGCAAATCAGTATTCAAAAGAGCCTGAACCTCTGTACGGGTGTTTGCAATGTGAAGCACGAAAGTTTCACGGGCCGAGCTCAAGGCCACCTCTTTCTGGGACAAAAGAGCCCTTATTCTTGCCATGCCGCTGAATTCTGCTCCCAAGGTCGGTATCTGTGGCCAGATGGAAGACTCCTTATGTTCACGTGTGGGAGGATAAAGCACATTTCTGCAGCAAAAAACCCGCTCACTTACTGTTACTATGAAAGGAATACCTTTAATTAACCCACAACAGTCCTCATTATTGAGCATTAAATAACTACCATTCTCTAATAATTTAAACGTGGGGATGATAGCAGGAACTGGCGTGCCCTGTAAAACGCAAGCCATATTCGGTCGGTCCTTGTTGCATGAACCGTGTAACTGTATATGTCTACACATTAAAGAATGATCTGGCGTCTCAGTGCACTCCTCCCCTGTCAGATAAACTTCCTGGTCATCCTTAAAACATCTGTATGTGTATGGGAGTGACCAGACTTCATGAAGGAAACCGCTACCTAAAGGTTCATAACGACCTATGGGTACATATTTCATGCAATTTGAAAACTTATATAAAGCAAAAGGCAGCGTTATTAAACCGTGGATAAGCCACGTTGCAGCAGTGGCTTCAGCCACGGAAAAAGGTAAAGATTCTAACCTTTCAATATGTAACATAGAAAAGGAAGCATCACGCATTGAAAGTAAGCGTTGTTTGTCAGTCAAATTAAACGGTGCAAATAAAGAAGAAACGTTCATGTACCCCCAGGGAACTTTACCCATTTTCAGTGTTTGAAGGGTCCATGCAAACTGCATTATTGATCGTAATTGATTTTGACCATGGTATAATACTGACACCTCATCATGTATAATATCGACGACTGACGACACAATATTATCCAATGTGTAAATTCTAGAGGAAAGCACATTAATGCTATTGTCAACAACTGCAAGCACTTTCTCAAGATTTGCTTGATCAATGGCCCTAAGGCGTGTAGCAGCCTCAATCTGTGATAGCTTCCAAATTTCATTGTAAACCCCATATAACCACCTTTTCGACCTGCCACTAGCCGGGCCTTTAATGAAATCATTCAAGTCCACGTCTGCATTTAGTTTAGAAAGGTGATTCTTAACCGCAGGTAAAGTTGAATGTTTCAGCCAGTTTTGACACAATTTGCCTACAGAATACGATGTGACAGTATGACCTAAGTCAAAACGGGGATCAGATCTAACAGTTTTAAAACCGTCAGTTAAATTCAAAAATCTATGTTGGCAAGAATCAGCACTACGGTGCCAAAGCAGCCAACCCTTAGGATTCACACTGGAAATGTTAAAGGAGGAATTAAGAAGTAGAGTCTGTAATTCTCTAATGGATAACTGAGTAAAATTACTCCAACCATCATATTCCTCTAACTCCGGGAAAGAAGGAGCGTTTAATTTTTTAGAAGTAGCCAATCCAAAGCATGTGGTCTGGGAAATTGTTTCATTCAGAAACAGCATATGATTCGGGATGAGACATGCACGGTGCAAAGCCTCAGTGCCTTGTACCTGCCAGGCCTTTGAACCCCAAACTGATTTAAGGTCTATCGTATCCTTCCATAACTCATAGCCTCCAGTAACTAAGTGATCAAGGAAGGACTTGGAATACAACAATTTAGTATCGGTAAGTCTAACCTTGGACATTGGCATTTTTCGAAACTTAAAATAAAAGGACTCGGGATTGGACTGATTAAAGTCAGTGAAGTAAGTATACTTTCTCAGAAATGTTTCAGAACTCCCCTGATGAGGCGCTGGGCAATGTTCCCACTGAGTAAAGTTAACAGCATCCCTTCTGGATGATGTTTTGTGTAAGAAGTGATTGCCATAATGTTGGTAACAGAATAATTCACCATAATTAGCAGATTCTAAATATAAATCCTCAGCATCAAATGCAGCATAGTATTGCAAATCAGAAAATAAACTTTCTACAGCTTTGACATCCCAGTCATCAGAACGAATGTTTTGTTTCACCACATCCCCCATATTCACTCTAAGTACATTAGGGACATTAACGACTTCCGTTGGGCCATGAATCTGAAACCGAACTGCATCCCACACGATTCCATCAAGGACAGGCCATGCTGTGATGTTAACCAAAGTCAAGTCTCTTTTTAATCTGTGTGTAGAATGTGAAGAGGAAAGTGGGGCCAAAGTTCCATTTAAATGAGTAATGCAAGTTCTCTCCTCGACATAGTGTCCATTCATAATTCGAAAAAAATAAAACACAAAACCAATTGACATAAAAAGGTAAACTGAAAAAAGGACCAGCCAAATGTAAGTCCAAGGGGGTATCAAAAAATGTTTTTTACACAGGCTAGCATAAACTGCAATTCGAGAGGGTTTCTTCGAGGCAAGGGAAGCAGAGTCAAATGAAAATCTGGATTCCGTGGCTAAACGAGCTTGCAGGTCAGGCATGGACAAATCAGTGGGGTAGGTATAGTCTATCTCATCAATGTTAGTTCCGGGTAAATTATTTAATAACGGACTGGAAACAGCAGGTAATTCGATGGCCACTTCAGGTTCAATATTAGAAGCAGTGGGCATAACTGAATTCCTCACAATGGAAGGACAGGAAACAGCCGGTGTCATGCTAAGAAGAATCGGCCACTCTGTGTATCTTGACATTGTCAATTGAAATAAACCTGTTTTCCTTACGACCAGGAAGTGGTGGTAAAATGACTGTTCTTGTGCCCTTCACTCCAAGGACTGGAACCGGAGCTCGATAGGAAGGACCAAATTCTTTCTTGTTATCGATCTTCTCGCGAACCAGTTCGCCAACTCGGGGTAGCCAGCCAACTACTGGGATCTGCAACGCATCATCCAACGTGGAGGGCAAATGTTCCTTTGCAAGACTGTCTCTGGTCTTTTGTAGATTCTGTAAAACATTGCAATGTTCATCTGCGTCAAAGCAAGTGGCGCGAACCACACAGTCTAGACCGTCAAGGTCAGGGACGTACATCTTGATGCCAAAGAGCATTTTGTATGGGGTCCGCCCACCCAGAGACCTTCTAGGGAGATTATTAAGAGCACGCTGCACGCCATAGAGGTGAGCCAGCCAGTTTCTGCCAGTGCCTATAACTCGGGCTGTCAAAGATTGCTTTAAATCACGGTTCATTCGCTCAACTACACTGTTACCCTCAGGTCTGTAGGGAGACGAAAACTTGACTTGGACCCCCAACGAAGTCATGGCATCCTTATACGCCTTAGAGGCGAAAGCCGGACCCTGATCCGAATGGAAGGTACCACAGGCAAAAATCCCTATAAAGACACGCAAATCTCTAATGACAGTCCGTGAATCAGCGCTGCGATGTGGCCATACCCACACAAAGCGTGTGCATGAGTCAACTGCTACTAAGATGTACTTATACGCAGTATCAGATGAAAAAGGACCGCAGTGATCTAAATAAACACAACCTAGCGGTTTATTAGAAATGTACAACTGAGTCTGTGGCGGACGCGTAGCAGTTGAAGGTTTAATCTGCTGGCATATGTCACAAAGAAGGACATAATCACGCGTCTGTTTGTACAGTCCCCGCCACCAGAAACGTTGTTGTAATTGAGTTACAGTGGCCGAGACGCCTGCATGCGCAGACGCCACACCTTCATGTGCCGCTGTAATCAAGTCTGCTCTGCGATCCGAGTTGGGAATCAGCCGTTCCCCAACGTCAGGAATTGTCACAAAAGGAACCTTTTCGGGACTTAAGTGGTAGTTGTACTTCGAAGGGAATCCCGCAGGATGTTTACTTCCCTTCTCAGAGGCAGCAACTGCCGCCAAGATGTCGCTATCAATCTTGGTTTTCGATCTAGTAACCGCTGCAACTAAGTATGTAGATACTGCTGATTTCGCTGCTTCATCAGCAAGCGAATTGCCAACAGCGTGTACTCCCACGCGCTGATGACCGAGAGTATGAATCACATAAACGAGTGGCAACATAGCCTTAAGCTCTGCCACTCGAACCCAGATCATTTTATGTTTTATTGTGCTACCTTTGGAATCATGAAATTCATTTTGAATCCAAAAGAACAAGTTCTCATTGTAAGACTGGACACAGTAGAAAGAATCACTTACAATCAGAGTAGTAACACTTGGATCTGCGTACTCCAACGCTAGTAAAAGAGCACGAAGCTCAGCTAATTGTGCAGTGCAATCGCCCAGGGGCAACGTGTGTACCTCCCTGGAAATGAATTCATCGTTCAACATAGCACCAACCACAATAGCGCATGCGGAAACGTAGGCATGTTTAGAGCCATGCGCAACCTGCGCCGACCCATCAGTGTAAATGATGCAATGGAAGTCCTCCAAAGGTCGCATAGCCAGAGGAGCAGGATGAACGAACTCATACTGCAAGTACTCTTGCGACCGAAAAGAGGCGTCAAAAATAAACGTGACATCCGTGGACGTCAATGACGCTGCCCATTGAATCCACCGTGGGTGCAAAGCCTTCGAATTTGGTACACTGGCTTTCGTGACTGCCTCCAAATGAGGACAGGGTGTTACCACTAACATGCGATTCCCCTGTGACAGAGCTCGTTCTTTAAGAATCGCCATCTGTACAGCAGTTAAAACCTTTTCCACAGTGGGAAATCGCAATTCAGCCGAAGTGTACAAGTGTGACTTGTAAGCAATAGGTACTGTGTCTCCTTCATTAAAAGTGAGGTACGTGAAACCCACTGTCCCAGGAATTATTCTTATTACCAGGTTGGTGTGGTTATCACGAGTCAGTAAGTATTTAGAAGCGAGCAGATCGGCCTGCAAAGATTGCAAAATGGCCGAATGCTCAGGCAGCCAGCATGATTTTGAAAAAGTTGGTTGTATCAAAGCATACAAAGGCTTGATACGCTGGGCATATTCCGGAACATAAGTTCTGCCGAAATTCAAGAAGCCCAGTAAAGACTGTAATTTCTTCAGTGTTGTAGGAGCGCGCAACTGTGCGCATTTCTCCAGGAAGTGGGGAGCCAATCCTCGACCTTCATTGTTCAGCTCATAGCCGAGGAACAACACTGTGTGTTCTGCAATGTGCGATTTTGCAAAATTAAACTTGTAACCCATATCAGCAAAGTTACAAATTATTGAATTCACCCGACACAGATGCATCCAAATTTCGTCGTCTGTGAGATAAATGTCATCCACATAAGAACATGCATCTGGATCGATACTCTCCAATATAGTGACTATTCTTGAGGTGAAGACTCCAGGACTATTTTAGTAGCCCATTGAAAGTCGCCGGAAGCTTTTTTGCACACCAGCGGACGTAAAACTTGTTCATTGGGAGCTGAAGCTATCCAGTCTGTGTGCATAAAAACCGTTAGATATGTCAAGCGTTGTCTTGAAACGCTTACGCACTAGACTATCCACTAGCGCAGAGCCGTGAGTATTCTGTACCGCACAGTTACGGCAATGCGAGTTCAAATGACGGTAATCCAATACCAAACGATATGATCCGTCAGGTTTGGTCACAGTAAAAAGGGGATTATTCATCGGTGACACACACGTTTCAATAACTCCCTGATATTCCAATTGTTCAAGGATTTCTGCGACGGCAGCTTTAGCTTCACGCCGTATGGGATATTGAGGCTGAGGCTGAGGCTCAGACCGCAAAGGTATTTCGTGGGAAGGAGACAATTTATCCCAACCACATTGGTTGCGGTACAGAGCCGGTGCAAGAGCCCGAGCCCACTCTTCTGCAAAATGCTGCGCATGCTCAGTCGAGACAGTGTGCGCGAAACTGGGAAGGATTACCTCCTCCCCTCGCGGCGCTGCGAGCACAAAAGGTGGGGGCCAGTCAGCCTCAGAAAGCAAAATGTCGTACGTAGACGAAAGGTTCTCCCAAAATACCCCTCTGACAGTACGCTGTATGTCACCTTCAATTAACAGGACAATTTCAAAAAGTCTTTCAGGGGGAGCCAGTCTTGTATCGGCTGTTTCAATTACAACGAACACTTCAGTCGCTGTCACCCTCAGTAGTGGACGCAGCGCCTCTCTGACTATGGTTATCTCCGCCGCGCTGTCCAGCAAGGTCAGAGCCCACGTCAGATTCCGAAGCCGCGTTCTCACTATCTGTGGCATATCGATGCGCTGTTAAGGCTGCGACTTTCTTTTTCGCAAACTGCGGTCTTTTAGGCGTAGAATCCTCCTGCTTCACTGCGCCGTCAGCTTGGCGGAACTGACCACGTCCCTGTTGGCCACCACGTCCACGTCCACCCCCTCCTCCACCGGTCTTCGGGGCCGATGTTTCCTGTAAGGAACGAGGAAAGCGTTGATCAGAACCCTGAAAACGATCAGGTGATTTAATCATCGCGCGATCGCGCAAATCATATACTTTCTCTGTCGGCGCAGGAGCCTGAAGCGCAGGAAAAGAATCCTGAGTCTGCTTATATTGCTTCCCCTGTGTCTGTTTTTTAGGCCAATTCTGTTTTTTGGACTTGGGCGGGACATCTGCAACTGCAGATTGTCCCTGAGGTTGTTTTTTCTCCTTTACTGCAAAATATTTCAGACCTCTACTTGTGCGGCCAATTGTCTTATAAGCGGCCACTACAATTTTTGCCAACTGACGGGGTTTGTCGGCATCGGGCAGAGCAGCCAAAGCATTCGACACCTGAAAGTTCACTGCATCTCCTTTAACATTGGAGAGTATGAGATCATTTACAATCTCGAAAGAACCACACAGGCGCATACCCAATTCAACCGCTGCCTCCGGACCGTGGTCATTCTGAACACGTCTAATGATGTCAGGCAGGGCCGTCATAGAGGGGGTACCGAAGCACCTCGTATAAACAGCCGCAAAAGTTTTTCCCCAGCTTTCACAGTCAACAAGTTCCGGAGTTAAATCCTTCGGTAAAGTGATCGTCAACATTCTATGTTTATCAGCAGGAGTCGAATTCGGAAAAACCGCCTCCAGTTGATCAAACTTCTCTGCTAGCCAGAACGGGAAGTCATCGTTGTCAACTGGATGCGCACCAAAAAATGAACTTACCATCACCGGATTGAGACGCATACCGCCTCGATCCACGGGAACGGCCGCACCCCCCTGGGGACCACCAGGAAGATGGCGACCGATGTATTGCACTAGTGCTCGAATCACGGAAATAGATACAACATGTAGCCTGCGAATTTCCTGAAGGGTACATGCGCCGTGATTCGGGTGCGGGGTAAAACCACCCAACGCAGGCCAGTTAGTACCTGGAATCGAGAGTGGACCTAACCTCGCAGCGGACAAAGAGTGGGGGAGGGCGCCATCAAACCAAACTCGATGCTGCCAATGATCAATAGGTATTTCCAATGCCCTGTACGGTGTATACTCAGCTGGGACAGCCGAGGCGGTGTAGGAGTGGAACAAACCAGAATTAGCGTCCACAGCCGGAAACGTAACCCAAGAGTAAAACAACTCGTAAGGGAACGCCGGATCTGCACATACCACGAAAATCACAGCCATCCCATCCACCGGGACTTGGTACGTCTGAAGGTGGTTGCGCACCGCTACTCGACTATGCTGCGCAATGGCCACCGCCGCCATGACAACACTGGAAACAAGAAAACACAAAGAATACTTTGTAGCACAACTGGGTAGTAATTCAAAGAAACCGTTTAAGAAAGAATCAAGCTTGAATAACACCTATTTCAAAAAATAGGTAGGTTTCACCGACACCCCGCTTTCCGGAAACGGAGGTGAAGGGGTTAAGGTATGAACGATAAACTACTCGAGTGTCATGATATAAGACCACCGAATCCGTTGGGCGCCATGTCGCAGGGTTTCTGTTCTCACACAGAACTGTGCACAGAGGAGTGGAACCTCGGCAAATTAGGGTGTCCCAAAACTCACCTTAGCAACCAACTCACCCCTTACCGAGCTAGCTACAGTGTCCCATTGGACATATCAAACTCCCAATGTTTAGACAAACCAGAACATGAACTTACAGTACCTCAGGGTACGTGGGACTCATGAACACTCTTTCGTTATATTATCATTACAAACCAGAACATGGAGTAAAGAAGACACATGTGCATTTGAAATGTTTATTTACTAATGCCGTCTTCTCAGGCGCAGAATCTAAGATAATACAAGTATACTTATTATCAGTAGCAAAATTATCAGCATAGTTACTAAGACATAAAAAGCGAATGGTGACAGCATGTTAACATACTGTAATGAATAAGAGTTAACAACACTTATATCTCACCCTCCCTAACACATATATTATATTATTAGCTAAGAAGGTCTCTTTGGGTTGTTTCAGGGCGGGCCCATACCTTAGTGTCCTAGCATGAAGGAATCACATCAGCATACACCAGCTCTCTCTGCATGTGCACCGCATCAAGTGTTCTTTATGTGCCTCGTGCAAAGCAATATCAATCCCGCCTGAAGCCAGAGTTGGCAAAGGCTGCACTTGTGTTATGACTATGAAGGCGTGGAGATCAGACCTCATAACAATTCCATATCGTGTTGTTCCTGAAACTTCAGCACTCTTCGTGCAGACATAGTTTATTAAGCAAAGCTGATATCAGAGCAATAACATATTATTCTCACATACACCACGGCAAACTACTAGGTTGAAAGCTAAGTCAACAATTAAGTGTCGTGTGCAGAAGTTGCAAGAAAGAAAAATGGCGTTTAAACCTCAAATGTACCTATGCTAACTTAACACGATATAAGGATATACAGGAGCTATATGACACCACACTGTGCAAGGATTTTCAGGGGGGAACCATAAATGCCCCCCAGGGCCACAACCGGAGGCCGTGGAGTGTTGGGGCCCTGCTAGGGGCCCCCAAAATACTTCCTGACAGCAGTTCTATGTCGGAAAGGCCAACATGGAACTGCTGTCGAAAAGTGCCATCATAATCCTGACCGCAAAAATGCTGTTCTTTAGGGATTAAGAGGCCCTTCCTTCTTTAGAGGACCTCAGCCCACCTTCAGTTACCCACAGCTGATCCCTAGCCCCTGCTCAGAGCTCCAGCCTGCATTCAGATGCCCCGAATTGACCCTTTGAGACCTTCAGCTCACCTTCAGACTCAGGCTGGTTGTTAGAGACTTGCATTTAACTTTCAAACTTCGGCTAGCCCTCAACTAGCCCTTAACACCCAGAGTTTGCATTCAGAGAGGTTCAGAGAGCCCCAACTTTTCATCAGTCACCTGTAGACAGTCCAAAGAAACCATCATTGTGCTCTCTAAAGGTCTCAGCCGTGTATCAAACTCCCAAAACTGTTACTACAACACCCCAAGACAGACTTCAGAAAAGCTAGCACCATTGAAGAGATAGGCTGATTGCCACAGACATGATATTAGACCAGCTGGTTGTGTACATTAAAAAAGCATTGTTTGCATGTAAAGTATGTCAGTCCTTCATGTTATTGTTTCACAGCTACGAATAACACAGTATGCTTACTGAAGACTGGGAGCAGTCTGAGGACTTATTGACTAAATGGGGTCTGAAGGCTGCCTGAGTCTTAAGCTATGCTTATAGTCTCTGTTGGTCAATCTGGGATACCTGATGGTGTGCCTGAGGTAGGTGAGAGTAGACTGGGGTATCTCGATGTAGCATGAGAGCCTCTAGGGTGTGGCTGAGGGTATCTGGGGTCATTAGGAAGTCCAAAGTGACATCACATGCCTCTTCCCGGATTTCTCGATGCCCATTCCAGGACTCTCATTCAGTGCATCTCTTTCAGTGCAGCAAGGAAATATATGCAGTCAATGCTCTCCTACACTGAGGTGGTCTTGCAAACACACTATGATATTTATAGCTGTGAGAAAATAACATGGTGGTTTGAGCATGCATCTGATTTTCTTTCCTACCCTAATATAGCCAGCTGACTAAACCTGGCATCTATGGCAATCTGCCTATCTCTTCAGGGGGGCTAAGAACATCTACTAGAGTGAGAAAGAGCATTGTACTCATGAGTAAGACCTTAATAAATCCGGCATTTGTAATGCGTGAACTACTCACCCTTGAGGGTCTCAAGGCGCTGGGGGCTATTGGGGAGATTAAGTGATCTATTGCCCAGAGTCACATGGTGCTTAGCTGAGCTGCCACCGGTGCCAGGGATAGAACCGTAAGCCCTGCACCCCGGAGTCAGCGGCCCTGGCCGCTGCACCACACCTGCCGTTACTCATGAGTGAATACCACTTTCTGGGTGTAGTTTGGTATCTGGGGTTCTCATTTGTTGTGTTTATTACTGTCTAAGTGTCACACCATGCACTTCAAAGCCTACCCTTGCCACCAACGACTTATAATGTGGATATAATGCTGTTCTCAGCTGTTTAGGTAATTGTGAAGGTTGATGTCGCCCAATTCAGCAATAGGATGACTGGTGATACTGCGTACCTAGGGTGGTATAACCCACTAGTTCAAAGCCTACAGTTCTTCAAAGATCTGTGTGAGACAATCAATGTTCAGTGCAAAGGCTGTGATGATGGATGATGAAGGAACCAGTCAATATTTTAGGCCTTTAACGCAGGAGTTTGGAGACCAATTGCCTATTTCTGCCCACATCAATAATTAAGCTTTGGGTGTACACAGTGAAAATACATGCCAATGTTTCAGTCCCTTTGTGAAGTGCCAGGCCTCTAATTCCTTTAACTTAATTCTGTAAGCTATACTTATTTGTCTTTTACAATGTGTGGTATATAAGTCTCATTACCACACCATTGTCTGAATGTATGTGAGCAGTTAAAATACGTATCTATCATTCCACTCAAATCAGCACTGTTCATCATGCAGAATAATATTCTCTAATTTGAACATGGTGTACATTTGCTGAAGGCCATTGGGATTAGTAAATATGATAGGGCAAGCCAAAAATCCCCCAGGAGACTGAGTATGAACTAGAGCAACACAGAAAGGTAGTATTCTGGTGGTTGGTATCACCAGAATCCAATCAGAGGTTAAAATGAAAGTAATAATCATAGAATGAATTAATCTACATATTATAGCATATTTTGTTCTCCTCTGGGGGAGTGAGGCTCTCTATTTAGGTTATTGGAGAGATATCAAATGCCCGGTGGTTATATCAAGAACATATATATATATTAAGATACATATCTGCACCATTCTCTATTCAGAGGGGAACCAGGCACATCTTCTCAAAACATTGGTGTAACACTACAGTCAACTCAACACTAAGGGGAGCACAGATTGCGGACTGCATGTACCATGGTGCAAAGGAGCAAACTTTTCTGGGATGTGATGTAGTGGCTGGCCACATCCTTTTCCCTGCCCAAACTGACTTTCATGAACTCCTCTACCATTTATCTCATGATCCTAATGTTCCTTTTTGTAGAAGATGTGTTCTGGCCCATTGATTACACTTCATCCGGCCCAAGCCAGAGATTCCATCTCAGAAGCGGATATTCCAGCCTGGGTGTTAAAATTCCAGCCTGAGACGGAGATACCAGCCTGATTGTGGATGTAAGGTACACCTCTTAAATTATTTCTGTGAATACCAAATGTGATAAAGTTAGAATTTTGTCTCAGATTGCCTTTATGAATCGGGCCCTCAGTGTCCTGCATACGTAAGTCACAGAAATACATAAATCTTGAATTCATTTTGTGTGGTTCATCAAATCAATGCAGTTAATAAATTCCCACAGACAAAGGTTCCAGAGTTATTTATGGTTTCTTCTCTACCTAATTGAAAGTTGGAACTGTATTGCCCAAACCACCTGACCTTATGTCAGTGCCCCAGATCACATGATTGTAACTGGCTCTCCTGTGGCGGGTTGTGTATTGCTTCCTGATTTTGAGAAAAAAGCTGCCTAGGTGTGAGGGAACAGGGTCTTTCAGATTAGGTGGCCTAGTAGAATCTGTGCCCTGACACTGTTACACTTCAAAGGCTTCGTTCTGCAGGACACACAAAAGAACCTGACACTAGGCCTGTCCTTATCTTTCTCACCCAGGACAGTTTGGAGCCAGGACCAGGGGAAGGGAAGAACTGAACAGAATCAGTTTTGTGAGTTGGTCATGGAATTGCCTCACCCAAAGGCTTGCACCAGATATAAAAGGGAAACCTTCATAACACATCTGCTTTCCGATATGAAGGTACAGCACTCTCTAATCTTCAAAACCCTGAAAACACAGCTATCCCTTTTGAGAAGGATATCTAGCATTAATTGGTTTGGCATAATTGTTGCACCCATAGCTATTAGTTCTGAATTAATCTGTGTTAGGGCCCTTGCTGTATTAGAAGCAAAGGTATCCACAAATTTAGATAGCCTTCTAATATTCACATAATTCATCATCACGTCTTTAGATGGAATAAAAGCTTCTAATATATCCAATATTATCTCTCCAAGACTATGGTTTACTCTCTTCAAACGAACATCATCATCATTAATTTAACTCACATTATTTACTCTAGGAATCACCACACCTAAGTAGCAAGAACCCACCTAATTCCGAGGCAGGTTGAAATAGGCAGTCTTACCACAAACATAATAAATCCCTTCTAAAAATAGTTCTTCACCAAACAGAAAATCACCATAAACAACATAACTTCTTTCACCCTCACTCTCACCCTCTAATTTCATTCACCTAACTCCTGTAGGTTCATGACTCACCATGCACAACCCACCCGGTCATGCTTCATTTTCAATCTTGTATGCAAATTTGAAAGTCTAAATTCTTCTACAGCATTAATCTGCTCTCGGGTCTCCTCCTCATCCTTTAAATCTCTCACAACTTTCCCTTTTCCCTCCTGATATTCTTACACATTCACACTCCTCTTTACCCAAACTGCCCACATACGTCTGTTTTTTGTGTGTTATAATCAGTTTGTATCACTATATTCAGAAACTTTACATACATTTCCCAATTTGTAGCCTCTTTGGAAACAGGACGATTCTCCAGCGAAACACTGAAATCCAACAGATATTGCAATAGACACTCATGCTTATTAAATATACTAACAAACACATGAAACACCATAAGGCATTAGTAGCTGTAAATAGGCAGTGCCTTCACCCTAAGAAGAAGGTAGAAAAGTACTTACAAAGCAATTCTTAATCCTCATTATGTTAACATACTCACCCAACATTTCTGTATAAATATTGTCATTAAACCCACTAACTAAACTTTCCCTATGTGTCAGTATTTTACATCCAACTCAATTATATACTGTTGCTAATTCAATTTCTGTGGAGTCATATCCCACTGGTGAAATATGATACAACAATAAACCAACTAAGATTATTTGTATCATTATCACAGAGGTCAAGCTATCAATTTTACAGCATCTGCTGTAAGCCATTTCAATTGTGATTAAAGCAAAAAGGAAACGTGCACTCAAAAAATCAACAAACCCTTTTTTTAAGCTCTTTAGCTCTGTTGTTTAGTTCATACAGTTCATATTCTCAAATTATTTTCTTCATCTGCATTCTTTCACAATATTTAAATCTACTTTCACGTCTATCAGATTGTTGTCTTTTAAAATTCAAGTTGCTTTTTCTTTTCTACCTTGTTTTAAAAAATTAATTGGCAACAGCTTAATGGACTGCAGACCTCTGAATCTGACTCTTCTTTAGACACAATGCAAGATACGCCCACTCAGGAGAATTGCACTTTCTGTTTTGAATTCCCTTTTGTTACTAGTCTTTTAGCAACTGGAGACTCACTTTCGCTGTTCTCTGAGTCAATTTCAATTATTTCAGGTTTTTCTTTGATTGTCTTTAATCTTGAATTCTGCCAGTGCTTTCTTTTGCAGATTCTCTTCACTGTCTACAATGTTTTGCCTTTTGCATTTTTACTATGACTACTTCCAAATCTTCTCCACTCACTGATAAACTTGTGTCCGTTCATCATTATCAACATGAATCACTATAAACTTCTTCTTGCAGACACTCATGACAGCGCTTCACTATGACGCTCTCATTGAAACTGGCACTAGGGCTTTCACTAGAATCTTCACTATGATTTTCACTGTCAGTTTTAATCAAAAACTTCACCAGTTTCAACCCAATTTTCTTCACCCCCACCCAACATGGATCCACATTGCTTACTTGTGCTTGATCTTGAGAATTAGTTGTTGTTGTCACCCCTTTTTTCATCTACCGTCTAAACTCTTCTCATGTAAGCTGCGTGGATCCATTGTGGTACTCCAGCACACTTCACAGCAGTGTTAGTCACAAGCATGACTTGTAAAGAGCCATTCCAGCATTCTTCAAGACAGCTTTTGCCGACAGTATTTCTACACAAGAATGCAATCACTAAGGGATGACAGTGAGTTTCTTTTAAAAATGCTTTTGCCAAATTCACCTGATGAGAAACAGATTTCACCATAATAGCCAGAGCTTTACTGTAATCTAGGACAATGTCATCAGGTATTGTAACAAGTATATCTGAAGGGATGTAAGCCAATGTCATTGTGCCCATCTCCCCCTAATAATACTGCATGAGGTGAAAGAGCTGTCCTTTTGTCTGGGATACTCCTAATATTCATCAAGACCGGAGGAAGATCATCTGGCCACTTCAGACTGGCAGTTTCACATACTTCAGCCGGTTTGTTTTTGATGGTCTCATTCACACACTTAGTGGAGAAGTGTGGCTCAATGGTTAGAGCGGCAGACCCTGATGCAGAGGTCTAGCCCGGGACCAGGGTTCAATTCCCCGCCTCGGCGGGTCTTGGGCTCAAAAATTCCACGGACCTGATAATTCTCGCCTCGGTGCCTATTCCAATCATGGAGTCCTACTCTGCAACTCTGGGCAATAGCTTGCTTAATCTCCACAACGGCCCCCACAATGCTAAGGATGCCTGGCCTCCACCTTGGGGGTGCCCAGGAGTGGACGCCTCACAGGGAAAGCCAGGATGGGTTCCACAGCGGTATTCGTACAAGCGCCTTGAGACCCTGGCGGGTGAGTAGAATTAAAGAATAAGCGGACAATCATGAGTGTATTCTTATCAAGTGAGTCACATTATTTTGGCAATTCTGTTTCAAACCTACCATTTCCCACCTTCTCTTCCCATCATCTTGCACTTTCTCCTTGAGATACCTCAAAGATTTCTGTATTGCCTTTAACAAAAAACAATAAACATTTTTTGAACTTTCAACAGAACCCTTGTTCAATTCGTTTTGTCCTTCCTCTTGAAACATGATTGGTTTTCTATGCCTTACAATTTCATTCTCAAGTGCACAGTATCTTGCTACTTGATCCACATATTTATTTCCAAATGTGATCATATCGTTTATAGCTATATGGGCATTACATTTGACCTCTGCAATTCATTTTGACAGTTGCATTGCTTCCAACAAATCAAGAATATAGTAACCATTCCTGGTGGGAGTTCCAGGGCTGTCAGATAGTTTGTGACAATTGACAAAAATCATTGACCAGTCCAAAACCATATTTGCTGCCTAAACAGATTGTCATATGCAAATCTTCTGCAAGATATCAAGATCTTGTCAGTGCAATCAACTCTGCCACTTGTGCTGAAGTCATATTAAGCAAGTATGATGATTCAAGAATTTCAGACATGTAACATACTGCATAGGCAGTCTTCTATGCTCCACAATCTCTCATAAACAAGCACCATCTACAAACATAATCAGTAATTTCAAGCAAAATTATTTTCTTTGAAGTCTGGTCTTGGTTTGGTGCAAAACTCTGTGACATTTATGCAATAGTGCTTAGGTTCATCATGATCATCATCATCACCCCAGTCTTTGTCTTCTTTGCTGTCTGAAACAGGAGGCAGCATTGCAGGAGTCAGTAAACTACATCTTCTAATAGAGATGTTCTCAGCCACCAGTATGACTTTTTCTTATCTGTAGGACGACTGTTTGTCAATCATGTGCTGTGTCCGGATATGGGTACGCAACATTTCAGCTGAATGCAGGTGAACACAGTTAGTGTATGTCCCATCACAACTCCTTCACTTTGCTCAATTGCACTGCAAACAGGTGCAACAGCTTTCAGACAACCAGGAAGAGCTATAGCTACTGCATCCAACACAGCTGATAAATACAATATTGGCCTCATGAATCCCCATGTTTGTGGGTCAAAATTGACAAAGCACACTACCTCTTTTATAGTAGGAGAGATCAAACTTTTTATCGTAATCAGTCATTCCAAGGGTGGGTGCATTACATACATTTACAGTCAAAGGCTTCACAATCAAGCTAAAGTTTGGAATGCTCATATGAGGGGAGCCCACAATTCCAAGGAATATCTCTCTGTGTGGCTGGAGGATCCATCTTCAGAACTGCAGTTCTTTAGAGACTGTTGTTGCTCCTTTCTCAGTGTAATGACCAAGATAAATCAGTTCCTTTTTACCGTTCTGCATCTTTGTAGACAAAAATTTGTGAATCTTGTCAGCAAAATAATTCAACTGTGTTATAGTATCAAGTTTACAATCTTTTTGCCACGAATAAAAAAGTAATCTATATATTGCTTCAAAATTGAGTTAAAGGCAACTGCAAACTTTCCTGATCTTTCTTTAGTATCTGACCCAACCATTTAAGGATTTACAGCATACCCCTGTGAAATTCGAAACCAAATAGGAACTTTATTTTGGATCTAAAAACTGAAAAGAAATTGACTATCTTCATGCAGAGGAATGGAGAAGAACGCTTGACATAAATCAATGACTATACCATTCTGCATCTGTTTGATTTCAGAATATATTTACTGCAGGATTTGGTATCACAGGATAACATGGGATCACTTGTTTAACTCTTATTTTCAATTTTAAATATTAGATCTTATTTTTTGAAGATCTTACACTGTTCTCCATTTAACACTTGTTTTAAAAAAACAGAACTACCAAGAACTTCCTGCAGAATACCTTGCTCAGTACTTTTTTCAACAACATGCATCATTCCTTCTTCAGCTTCTTTAGAAAGTCTCTATTGTCTAATTCTAGGGAAAATTGCACTTGGATTTACATTAATCTACAAACATTTTGCACATTTTATAAATCTTATCTCTTTTCCTGTGAAGTTCTCTTCTTTAACAATATGTCTTAAATCCACAGGTATGGCATATTTTCTTAGAACAGGGCACAACTGAACTCTTGCATCATTTGATTTAATTTCACACACTGAATCTTCATCTTGAGTTTCAAATGCATTACCATCCAGTGTGCAATATATCACTCAGTTCATTTGCAAAGCAAGTCTCTGCCCAATACATTACCAGGACTCAAATCACACCACATGAATCATAATTACTCTCCTTTGTTCCTATCTTTGCAGGAACATCTGCCTTAACCTGTTTAACAATCTATTTATTTCTAATGCCTACAACATGGACTTATCTTCCTGAGAGTGGTAGGGTTGGAACCTCCAAATAACGAACTTTAGAGCAGGTTGCCCCTATGTCTATCAGAAATGGCACGAGGTGGTCATTCACCTCACCATCAACATAAGGTGCATTTTGGTCTACCTCCAGTACAGCACCAAGCAAGCAAGCAATCCTCCTCCCCCCTCAGGCACAGTAATTGGGAATTAGTCTCATGCAATGAATGAGGAAACTCATTATTCAAATTTAATGGATTCTGCTGATACACTAAAATGTAAGGAATATGTTCTCATCTTTTGCTGCATCACCAGAGCTATAGGCATATTCACATGGAACTGCCCTTGATTTTGCACATTCTGCACATAAGCTGGTTGGCTTGGGGTTATTGACTATGCCCATGTCTAATTCACATTGCATTGCATCTGGGGATCATACTGAATTCCGTCTGGATTATGTCTGCACTCATGATTCCAGCTGCTGATGGCAAAAATGACAAGCACGTCTATTTTTCAGTAAATATTTGCAAGCACTTCAGAATTGTTCAAAACTTCTCTTTCATGAACTTGCATCTGTACCATCTCATTTCCCATTCTCACATCATGCATCAGATGTGCTCTATTCATTTTTGAATTATTAGAATTATTAGAAGACACAAAACCCAATCAGAACCCCTTATTTCATTCTTGCTGTTTCTCTGAAACGACTTTGCCTCAGTAACCATCAATTTCTATGTGATCTTTTTCTGTTTTGCATCAAACCAATTACTACTATAATATGCATACTTCAATTGCATCCGTACCTTTAGCCTGCCAACACATCACACTCCCATATCCCAATCTTCTGAATATGTGCACAAAGCTGAAATGAGGATGCAAATGTATAACAAAGGCAGACATGAAACCACTCACACTTTCTTTCCCGGGATCTTCATCTCTGCTGTGTTTCTTCTGCAGAAGCCTCAAGTAATCCTGTGCCAACTCCTTCAATACGTATGTAGATCTCAAGATCTTTGCTTGATTGACTTCCTTCTTCAGCACCTTTTTTTTTCAAATCTCCTATCATTGCTCTTTATAAGTCCGCAACTATGTCTGATCGAGTGTTATTAGTCGAAACTTCAAACTTCAACTGGTTACTCAGTTGGTCAAGCAAAAGCAACCTTACATTAAGTCTATAAATAACTAGGAACAACAATCTCAAGCAGTGTATCCAAATACATTCAAAGCATGTTTTGAAATTGTCTTCAATCTATGAACATTTATACAATTTCTCAGGTTCTTCTCGCAATTGTGGAAAATTCTTCATGAAGGCATAAAGATAACCTCTCGTACAAGGCACATAATTCCTTACATGTAATTCTCTCTTTTGAAATTCTGCCTCTAACTCAGAATCACTAACTGACCCCTTCTTAAGCTTTCTTTTTGGTAGTAACTTTCTTCTTCTACCTTTCTCTACTTTTTCAAATACCCCCAGTCTTTTCAACTCCATTTTTGTGTGAGCTCGTAAAATCCCCAAACTCAATTATTTTATTTCCTTGTTGGCCAAATCCATTTTATGATTTATCTGTCCATTCCGCAGTCTACTCATGTCAACCTTGCTTTCATCAGCTTGTAACTAAAGCTTATCATGTGCTTCATTTGCACACCTCACTGCTTTTCTGATCAAATATCTAATTTCATCCACAGTGTTGGACATCAGTTTTTTCATTTGAATTGCCCCCTGTAAAATCTCTCCGAATTTAATCTTTAAAAGACAACTAGCCCTGTCAGCCTTAGGGTGGTCTTCTCCCAAACCTTTTGCCTCGCCTCCTCCAAGTTGATGAATTTATTTCCATTGGCCTAAGGACCCTGCGCACTTCCTTGTATTACATATGAATCACCAATAAGGTAGGCCCTAGGTAGTTCATAGCACAATGTCAACCCTGGGAGCAGGACTAGGCTACGCTCGCGTAGTTTGTATAGCTTGCATAGCTTGCGCAACTACGCGCTACACGAATTGCACGTAGCACAGTGAAAAAACGCGTAGCTGGCACTTTTTGCTTGCTCATGGCCCTCAATGTCAAGTTGGCGACCGCGAGCTAGCAATAACATCCGGGCGAGACTTTTTCCTTGTTCCCGATCAGCAACATCAAGTTGCAAATCGCGAGCGGGGAAAATAAAACTCCGGCGAGATTCTCAGTGCGGGGAGGTCAGGTTTCTCATTGCAAGTTGTCAAGTATGCTTGCGACTGCTCGCGATGAGAAACTACCAGACCGCGTTGAGAAAGCTGCTGCTCGAGTGGAAATCTACTTGAGCGGCAAAGAACAACCGCTTGCACTACAAGCTACGCGTAGCTATGCGTCGCTTGCGTAGTGCAAAGTGCACTTTGCGTAGCTACGCGTAGCGCTACTACGCGAACTACGCCCAGGGTAACACAAGGTGCCCCATAACTTAAAGATTGGACATGTACATTTTAGTATTACATGTCTTTGTAGTGAAAAACTCCTATATTCAATTTGCAATACTGTGAGTCCTCCCCCTCCATAGAATAACATTGGAGATTCCTTACTACAATCAACTAGCTGCAATTTCCTATTGGAAGTAGGTAGATATGTCATGTTTGGTGTCTTTGGAATTGTAACGAGAACCCCTATTTAATGCTAAAATGAGGTTTGTGATTATAATTTTGAAAATGACACTTTTTGAAACGTAGCTTTTTTCTGCCCTTAGCCGTTTTGTGCCTGCAGCCTGTGTTGGGTCACATGACTGGGTGTAACTGACAGTCTGACTTTGTGAATTCCTACTAGACAGTCACACAATAGAGGGATTTGATGTGCCTGGTTGGGCCATCTGCTGGCAGGATTGGGGGTTGGAGCTGAGCACAGCCCCTCTTGCAACTCACTATGGATGTGCTCTGCCTTCTGACAAAGGGCCTATCCCCCCACATTGTCACTGCAGCCAGCTTGGAGCCAGGGCATTGGTGCCACTACAGCCAGGGCATTGAAGTCAAGAAATTCCATGCACTTCAAAGCCAGGATCTAGAAGCTTCTCCCCCTTCCAGAAGGAAGGCATCAGGGTATAAAAATATGACCCAAGATACCAACTCTTCACTTAACTCCTGGACCTGCGGAAAGACTCTAAGAGTACTGCCTGCTGCTATGCTTTGCTGTCTAGAGCCTACCTTAAACCCTCAGTTGCTAGACTTGCTGTTGAGTCCTGCATCTTCACCTTGACCCAGGACTTCCAGAGTTACTCCAAGGGCTAGTTTGCTGGTCCCCTGTTTTGAGCCAAGGGACACAAAAGGCTCCCACCATCTTGAACCTGCACATGGATCCTTCTGAGTGAATTCTGAACCCCCAAGTGGTGTCCCACTAGTCCAGGGCCCTTGGTTATAGTGCTGAAGGTGCCCAGATAGTCAAATCCCAAAACTGAGGTGTCGCAATTGTTTGGCAAAAAATGCTTTGAGAACCAGAAGGAGCCCGGGTCAACCTAGTGACTTATCCGCCCGAGGTGCATCGCCGTTTGGATTGACTTTACAGCTTCTCCAACTACCTTCTTCTCTGCAGCACCGTCCTTTTCAGAGGTCTTTCGCCAAAGGGGTATCCTGCCTCTTGGAACTATCTTCAGCTAAAGCCCTTGGCTCATCACGCTGGAGATTTTCAACTACCAAACAATAAAAGAGACTAAGTCTGAACGCCAAAATCTTCACCGTAGCTTTGACCCAAGGTTCCCCAATGACATCGTTCCCTACTCAGACACTGCCTGCAGCCTTACCCCACTGAACTTAACCTTCTCAGCGCATTTTTCGATGAAGGTAAGCTCTGACCAGGCCCAGTCCACTTCTTGTATCCGAACAACTCTGGTTGTACTGATTGGATATTTGTTGCTTTGGTTTCAAATAATTTATTGAAATTTTCATCTATTTTTCTAAATTGGTGTTAGATTTTCCGTGTGTTGTGTTTTCACATAAATAGTGTTTGTCTGTTTCATAAATATTTTACACATTGACTTTGAGTTAAGCCTAACTGCTTTTTTTGCAAAACTAGTTCACCATGCATGGGATTGTGGCTGTTGCTGGACCAGGACTGGCAACCTAATCAACCAACAACCCAATTTCTTACACAAAATATTAATATATCTCTCCCTAGGAATTTCAGCACAAACACTAGCAGGAAAGTCAACAGTAGAATCTCTACTAGTACTTGGGAAAACTGTCAATGTTTTCTCAATGTGCCTGTACACTCATACCCTAACCTGCTGCACCCTTATCAGGCATCATGGAACCATGCACATGTTTGCAATTCAAAAGATTTAAAAAGTCATTCTCCTCATCTAAATAATGTTCTCGAATCTGCTTCTCTTTCTCTTAACCCAGTATTTTTTTGTAAAGCGTGAACTAATCACCCCTAAGGGTCTCAAGGCGCTGAGGGCAGTCGAGAAGATTAGGCGAGCTATTGCCCAAAATCACATGGTGTTGGTCTGACCTGCAGCTTGCGCCGGGGATCGAGCCGTGAGCCCGGTGCTCCAGCGTCAGCCACCCTGGCCGCTGCGCCACATCCCTCCGTTTTTCATCGTCTTTCTTTATGTATGTTGATTGACTATTATGGGAAAAATCTAACTCTTTCTACCATCTTCTCCTTCCAACATCTCTCCTGATGATGCCATTTTCATTCCAACCACTGTCTAAATGAACCTTTCATCCAATTCTTCATTTTCTTTCTCTCCTTCTAAGACGCCATTCAATCTCAAGTCAAGTTACGGCAAGAACAACTTTATTTTGGTTCAAAAGACCGAGAAAAGTTTACAGTAAAATGATCACAGTATCTAAAAAATCACAATCAATAACTTAAAAAATCAACACATAAAATTCCAGGAAGATAACATTCTTTACATACAGTAATTGAATTGGAGCAGCATGGTATTATCAGTTCATGGGATTCAAAAAGCATAAAATTATAAATCAATAGTGAACGGTTTAAGACCACGTACAATAAAACCATTTGTTATGCAGGAGCTCTTACTCATAGCGTTTTCTAAGAGCCATAGAAACATTTATGTAATTGGCTTCAGCAATACAGATATTGGGGGCAGCCAATGTGAGCAAGAAGTTAAAACCTTCAATATATGTTCAAGGGCAGAATTTCCTGAATAATGGGACTAATAATTTAATCCTTGCCATTTTGTATAGGGTGCAGAATAGAATAAAGTACATAGGGGCATATTTACAAGCCCCTTGCGCCGCTTTTGCGCCGCCATTGCGTCACTTTTGTGACGCAGCGGTGGCGCAAAAGATGCGCCAAGGTGTGGGGTATTTACAACGTGACGCATCTGGGAGATGCTTTTGGAAAAGATACTTATAGCAAACATTCAATTAATAAGTGCCAACTCTCTCAAACACACAAACGGATAAAACAATTGCAAAGAAAACTACCTTAAATATATTGTTATAAATGTAGCAAAACATTTGATATTGATATACAAAACTTTTAATTAGGTATAGGTAATCATATTACTTGTTCTTATTTCATTAAATATATTCATTTCAAATCTGATAATAAATTCAGTGCAAATAAATTGGGTGATAAACAAATTACATGAATACAATAAAAAACACAGAACATAAACATATACTACACAAAGTCACACTGGACCGGTCAATATTCTATTGTAGTGGGCAAAGCGGTTGGTTTTGACTACGCGCGTTTCGGCATTCTGCCTTCATCAGGTGACCGTCATTCGCATATACACTGAACAGGACAAAAAATAGGTTTTTATATCAGGTAGGTTTAAATCGGTGATAGAATTTTCTATGGTAACCTCATCTGGCTTTTACTTCCATTGATAGTTTTTGTCGAACATACAGAAGACCCATAATCACGGCCGATGGTATTGTGGGTATGAAAGAGGCTCCAATCAGAGATCAGGATACTTCGTAGGATAGAATCATAAACGGTACTAAATGGTCGATAGTTCAAATATGCCTCCAAAGTGGGTGAAAACAAGTCAAGGTGAGATCGTAGTCCAAACCGGGGGAAAGAAATGCTGGCACGTTTTAGTATTAAGCACGACAGTTTTCTTCAAATGGCAAAAAGGTCCTTGTTGGACGTGGGGATAGCGATATGGAAACTTGCAGATTAGGCTGTTTTTGATATTCCTTCGTTTAACCTTGCATCCTCATCTGGGAGATGCGTCACGTTGTAAAGCTCTGCGCCAGAAGGAGGCGTTCCTGCGCAGGGGAGGGCGTTCCAGCGCAGGAACGCCTCCTGAAAGTGGTTGAGTGAAATCTACAAGATTTCACTCAGTCATTTTAGTGCCCATGCTGCGTCAAAACCCTGCGCCTGCTTGAAGCAGGCATAAGGATTGACGCAGCATTGGAATAATAGGCCCCCCCGAGCATTGCTGGAGGTGCGCTGTGCCGTTTTTGCCCCATGGTGCGCCGCATTGTAAATGCAGCGCTACCATTTTGGCGTAGGCATAGCGCACAATAAGTGGCGCATCCCTGCTGATATGCAGGGATGCGCCACTTATTGTAAATATGCCCCATAGTGCTTTGGCTCGTAGAGTTCGCACACGGACAAGGTGTGAGCTTATCAGCCCACCCTCTTTGACTTGGAAATTCCAACAAAAAGTGCACAGTGCGTAAACGGAATGTGGTTTAATGAAATCTAATTTGCAAATCAGTAGGAAAAGTTAAATAATATTGCAGTGGGGCAAGGGGAATCTGTGGTGGGCCCATCTCATCTTGTTCTCGATAGCACCTGTTGACCCTGGTGTAAAATGACCCTTTAATATGGGCTTCACAAAGCGGAGCCATGGTATTTTTAGATCATTGACCAGGTTTTGGCAGTCTATAATTACTTCACGTGAAAAAATGAATTCTTCAGACCCCCACATTTTTGCCCATAAAAACAAAGGGGCGCTAGCTATGCAATCCTCTACAAACTTTAGGGCCATCAATAGCCTTTTGGTAATTTGTTTTCCAATGTTTGTAACTGACAGCTTTAATGGTGTCCCCAAACTCCTGCCCCATTGGTTGCAATAGAAAGCCTTTTTTCTTTATAGAGGGTGATTAATTCCCTCACAGGCTTGTGTCCCAATTTACATGCAAAGCAAAATAGCCCATCCACAACCCTGTTTGTATGATAGGCTCTTGCTGTGACAAGTGGATCTCATTTCAACTGGTTATTGTATAAATTCCCCAGGGACATAAAGTTGTCTACCTTTTATATTCTCTTGTCTCTAACAAAACACAGTTCTTGGCTTTTGTGGTCTTAGTGCCACAAACCAAAATATATATGATTTAGTAAAATTGACTTTAAGGTCGAGTGAGGACATTAAATCAGTAAAAATATTGAGTGCTTTCTAAAGGCTATTAGCTGTTGTTGCCATTAACACTGTGTTGTCTGCGTAAGCTAATAAGGGAATGGGTTTGCTGGTATTGTAAAGAAAATCAAACTCCCTACTTAATAAACAGGCCTTCAAACCATTTGTATATATTAAAAACAAAAAGCGGGCTAAAATACAAACTTGTCGGACACCCTCTATTGAGGCAATCAGATTGTTTTTTTCCCCTTGGGTACCATTTCTTATGGTGACTGTGGTGTTAAAGTGTAACCTACGGAGGAGGGATACCAGTGCTTTTTCTACACACATGCCTTCCATCATGGCCGACAATTTGTCCCGATTAACTGTGTCAAAAGCACTTGGCAAATCCATGAAGGCCAGTAGGATGGAGCACTTCCTGGCCTTCATGTACAAATTAAGGCATTGCTCGGTCGTGCCTAGTCCCCTCCTTAAGCTATATTGTGTTTTTTAGACATGGCCCCTATGGAGGCTGCCCAGGCCTCCAAGTGGGCAAGGAGGACTCTACCTAGCACCTTGGCTGTGGCGTCAATGAGTGAAATTGGCCTGTAGCATGCTGCTCACTTCTATTGCCCTTTTTTTAAACAGGAACCAATAATGCCTCCTTCCAGGTAACTGGTATGAGGCCAATGATAACTGACGTAAATACATTCATCAACAGTGGTGCCCACAAATTAGGATTGCTTTTAAAGAGGTCAAGGGGCACCCCATCTGGGCCTGGTGCTTTCAAGTGAATCCCCTGAGCTACAGCCTACTCAACCTCAGATACTTTGCTGAATAAACAAAGTTGGGTGACTGCAGATAAATCTATGGGCAGATCCCTTGTAGACTCTTATGCCCTCTTGGACTGCAGAATAAAGATGCCAGTAAAATGAGCTACACAAGCATCTCGCAAAATCAGTGAGTCCATCTGCGTCACTTCTTCTGTAAATAAAGGGCAGTTGATAATTTACCAGAATTTTTTTGTATCTTTTAGGACTCCTGCTCTTTCCAGATCTTCCCATGTTGAGCTTCTCAATTATGCTTTTCTTTCCTCAATCACAACCTTATATTTGTGCCTTGCAGCTTTAACTAAATCTCAGTTGTGCGGGGTAGAGTACTCGTTTTTAATTCCTTATGGGCTCTAGCACATTCGGAATTAAGCCATCGGGCCCCCTGAGGTTCCCTATGTTGAATGCTCCTGGTCAACCTTTTGGCTACATCGCAGCACAGTAATCCGAACTCCCTGACAGCATCCCCTGGGGAAAAGTCTAACTGCAAGCACCCCATTATTGAGTGGTAGTTACCTCTGATGGTATCTTCCTCAAATTTGGGGGATTGATTTTAACACAATTTAATCTGACTCCCTTATTCGGGTGATAATGTATCAGGCGTTCATCGCAATCCCTCACCTGGATCTTTGAATTGAGGGAGGCAATGAGGGGGTTATGGTTGCTCGCACAAGTAGGTTCCAACATAAAATCGTGAACAAACATGGTAAAATTCCTAGCTATTAACATGAAATCAATAAGGCCGGCCCTGCCACAGCCAGCATATGTGGGGCACTGCGATAGGAGTCACTAACCAAACAATTCATCAAGCCTAAATCATTCCCTACAAGAATAGTGTTATGGCTTCACCCTGGGGTGAAAGAATGAAGTGGGGCTGGGGCTGGCCCTCAGTGTATACCAGCCCACACAGAACTATGCTTACAAGTTGTACAATTGAAATCCCCTGCCCAAAAGATACATAACGGCTGACACTTCCCAGTGACTTTAATAATCTTATTTTGTAGGGATTTGATAACCTGACAGTTGTTTTGATCAAAGATATTGTGGTACCAATTCATCAATAGTACTCTGACCTTAATTAAATTGGAGATCATAATTAGTTGATACCAGGGTGACAAACTTAAGCAACTGGCTTTTATAAATCATAATGTTACCGCTATGAACACCAAAATCCCTCCCTTAGCCCCCCTTGCAGCTGATGGTGATGCAGGAACACAAAAAGAATGATACCCAGCTATGGTAATTTCAGCTCTGGACCTGGATTCCTGGAGGCAAATTATGACAAAGCCTTTGATATGCCCCAGCCAGTCCTCATTCATTTCTCCGATCTGGTACAACAAATTCTTAAAGATAAATAACAGAGCACTTTTCTGGAAAGAATTGATTGACAAAGGCATCATCACTTATGATAATTTACTTAAAGATAATTCCTTGAGAGATTTCTCAGACATTCGTGACTCTTTTCATCTTTTCAACACACACTCCTCTCAGTACCCCTTGCTTAAAAATGCTCTTGCCTCTATTATCTCTGAAACTAGTTCCCTGACCACTACTCTCCCAACCCTTTCCCCTCCACCAGACTTCTCCAATCCTCTCAAAGCTGCTGCTGTTTATAAACTGCTTTCCCGTTCCACTGATGAGAGGTTTAAATGTAAACTCGAACTCGCATGGGAAAAAGATCTAGCTCAAGAATTGTCCCTTCAGGTCCGGGACTTCATATGGTCTAACATACACACAGTCTCCCATTCTGCCAGCACTACCCAGACTTTATACTTCTTTTATAACAGACTTTTCTTTACTCCTTCTGATTTATACAAATTCAAGTTACTAGATTCCAAAAAATGCTGGTCTTGCTCTTTTGCTGATAGTGATTTTTTTCATATGTTTTGTCACTGCCCGTTGGTTAAATCCCTTTGGTCTCATATCTGGTCAAAATGAAACGATATTTTAGATACAAAACATCCTTTTGAGATTATTCATATTTTTCTGGGAAGTTCCTCTCCTATATGGAATGTTCAATGTACTGTATGGAAATGTATAGATCTATATATAGCTATTTCCCTGCAGATAATTACAACCAACTGGAAAGACACTTCAAAGATTTCACATAGTGCTTGGTGGAATCTGTTATGTCATCACCATAGGTTTGTTACGGTTGCCTTTAACTAATTTCCTCTCTAGACAGATTTCCTGATTTTTTTATGTTATCCTTCTCCTTTTTCAATTGTGTTTATTACTTAGTTTTGTATATTTATCTGATAATGTTAATTTATGTTATTAAAATTGTATTTTAGGTTGCCTTTCTCCTTTCCTCTCCTCTCCCCCTTTTCCTTTCTTTCTGCCCCCTCTCCCACATAACAAAAACCTTTAAAAGGTTTTTTCTAGGTATAGTTTTTACATCCCCTTTGGGACTCCATTGTATATTGTTAACTTTCAACATTTCCTTACCTTCTTTCACTGCCTTATGTATGTATTTCTTTTTGTAATGATGTTTTACTTGGCTTATCATACTCAATAAAGCTTTCTAAACTTAAAAAAAACATTAAACTTTTTTACGCGAATCACACCGATCAAACCACCAATAGAGCTAAGAATACAAATTCCATATACAAACATCTCACATGAAGCATAACTATCTATCACACAACACAAACTGCAACCCTTCAATAAAACACCAAAGCACTCTCAAACACAGTATTCATTCCGCCCTCTTCATACGTATGTTTCCTTTTGCTCAGTGACAGCACTTCATCCACCAGGATAATCCACTAACATTAAGGAGACAAGAAGGGAACATATACAGCAGAAAGAAGGTGCTCGTAACTCGCTACCATCCATTGCTACCAAAATGTGTTGATGCTGGGAACCCTGGAAACTGTCATGTCCCAAAATGTTACCTCCTGAATCTGAGAGGGTGTTAAATCTCACTTTCATAAAACAATGTGTCCCAGAGGTAAAGCATTTCTAAAACATCTAACATACATTAAATTAAGTGAGGGTTCACTCAGTAATTGAGTTCTACATCAGTGAAACACATTTAAAGGTTTGTTACCATTTTTTTTAAAGATGCTTTACAGTGTGGTGTTAAGTCATGGCCATGAAGTATCATAGCAAATAGAGCATGCAGAATAAAGTGCAAAATCAAAATAACTCTAAGTTCTTGTCAATCAATAAAGACAAGGACAGCTTCCCTAGCAAGCAAACATCCATTGCAATGCAGTCATTACAATGAGCTACCTTTACAACGCAACTGTTACAACGCAACTGCCTTTACATTGCATGCAATTACAATGCATGCCATTACAACGCATGTCACGACAACGCATGCCATTACAACGTATACCATTACAATGCATGCCATTACAACACATTATAAGGTAAGGAATAGGGATTCTTTTTGCATTAGGGTGTGTATGGGTTTTGGGGAACATGGGAGTAGTAATTATTACCCCTACACTATCCAACACTTTCCCTACTGTTGCACTCACTGGAGTGGGAATAGTAATTTTTACCCCTACACTATCCAACACTTACCCTACTGTTTCCCTAAAAGTATTATGCGTTGTAATGGTATGCCTTGTAATGGTATTGAAGGACTGGACTTTTAACAGTACCAGCGGTGCCAGGGAACAACACCTATAACCTTCATGGGATACCTGTTTTGGCGCACAAACTACAGAGACACGGGACACTTCCTTCGGCGTCAAAGATCAGCATTTATTACTGCAGGGAAACAAGAGTCATAAGAAGTACATGGACATGTAGGTTCTGCGAGTCTGCTTCAAATTGCATATGTAGGTCGCTCTCTTTTATACAAAATGTTGCCATTGCACAACATGTGGACAAAAGATTACAATTCAGTTCCCACAGTAAAACTTCAAAAGGGTCGCTTTCATGTGCTCAGAATCCCGCAACATAATTACAGTAACAATGCCGGTTCCCAACTGTAAAAGTACATCTTTCCACCATTTGGCACACCCATTAGAGTTGTAAATGACCAGGAGAAAGGTTCAAAGAACAGCTGCAAGGAAGTCAGACACGTGTAGAGAAAAGAGGGTGAGGGTAATATCGGAAGCATGATCGTAGCATCAAAGAGCTAGATCCATCGCCTGCGCGGCTGTCACAATAGGCCGGTACAATCAGATTACCCTCAAGCTGGGCCATCTGCCTTCGCTGTATCATTCCTCCGGCCATAAAGACGCATGAAAGGAATATGCGTCTTCCGCAAGGCTTGGGAACTAGAGGGTCAAGGAGCGAACAGTTACCTGCTCGCTGACTACGTGAGGGCAAGAAACAAAATGGATGCCGTATCTAAAATGGAAACCGAGGGTTCAGATGAAGAACACGTAATATTAGACGAACCCTGGCAGGTAGCGTAGCAAAAATACACACACTTGCCGAACTCGTCATTTACGGTTCGTAGATACCAAACTCGTCCATATTTGGTAATGCCCAGAACGTCGTAATAATTTTTACGGAACCTCAGACGGTCCTTTTGCCCTCATGTAGGCAAGCACTAGTCGGAATCATAATCGATTTCGATACTCATCAGATCATTCAGATGTTGCTGATGCATTATTCTATCCTTCAATGCCTCTTTGGTGACAACGGGCTGTCTTATACACGTCGTAGCACAAAGGCCACATAAGGCAGGACCACATTGCACACAAAGACAACATGAGAACAGAAATGTCACAACAACCCCTATGATCATCAGAATCTTCCAACCCCAAGTCGATATCAGACCCCAAAACCATCCCAGAAGCGTCCAATTTCCTTCGTCCACGTGTATGGACTCCGAAATTTTGTGCAACTTAGAGATGGCTTGATAAACCGTTGGAGCGTTATCAGGTATGAATACGCAGCAGCTCGAATGGATGACTTTACAAACCCCACCTCTATCTGCTAGAACGATATCTAGAACCATACGGTTCTGCAACGTCATTAGTCTATCCGCCTGGAGTTCGGCTGTCAAATTACCAAGGGCATTTGCAGTTATGTTGGCAGTTGATTCTACTACACGGGTTAACTGCCTTAGGTTCCTGCTATTAACCATCGGTCCCCAGAACGGTAGGAAACCCTTAAAGAAGTCTCCCGCTTCTTGTCCGGAAGTATCTTCTTTGCTAACCACACCTCTCACAAACCTAGTTCTGTGGTAATCAGAGGCCACAGTGAAAGTCGGAGGCAAAAGATTCGCAATATAGCAGGTACCCGAGAAGTCATGAGGTAACCACGTATAGGCTCGATCATAACATACAAGGTAGGTACCCTTGGCAGGCAGGAAGACAGGGGAGGAGAGCGTCGGTAAGACATACGTCTCGGTACAAGCACTCTCCCCAAACTGAGCTCTCGGATTTCGACCAAGACCTTTCAAGCAGAAATTACCAAGGTGAGGTACAATCCATATCGGTGACGAGCTTTTAAGCTGCCTCTCACCCACTGATAAGCTGTACTCAGCCTCACTTAGTTCCTTATATGCTCGCACCTCTTCCTCTGGGATGAGCGATGCGTCAAAAATATCTCTATCTAAGTCTGCAATAGCTCTCGCCAGAGTCTTGTGGTACGGGCCAGAACCAGAGTTTGCTGAGCGTGGTTCTCGATGGGGGTAGGAATCTAGTGCGCTACGGAACATAGTTTGTAATGCTCGAGCTGACCCTTGTGCACTATAAGGCAGAACTAAGTACGGAATACCCTTATCCATGGTATGTGGCATTAACCCACACACCCAACAATTGGTAGTGTTTACCACTAACTGATGCTGATGCAAGAGTTGGATAAAAGAGTTGTTTCTGAATTCCGCACGTCTGACTTGTTCGTGTTGGGGCAGAAGAAAAAAGGAATGTGGAGAGACAGTAGAAACGAAATATAGATCATGAGATGGAAGAGTAGGTGTAGCAGAAGACAATAAGAACTGGGACCCATAATATACTCCTCCTACCAGTAACATAGATAGGGTGAGGGACAGTATGATCATCTGTGAGAAAAACCATTTCGTATGAAACATTTTATGCAATGCAGATCTTTGCGCCAACATTTCCTCTCTTTTCGACAGCTCAGACAATGATGATTCCATCCCCTAACGACCGTCCGCAACGTTCTTGACGCACTTCGTTCTGAGTAGCGATTACCAATTCCCAGGAGTTCCCAGAAATCGATAAAAGAAATCGACCTTGTGTCGATAGCTGCTAAACAGAAGGAAGTACCCGCACGGCCTTACGGTCAACCTGGATGGTAGGTTCTAGTTAAATAATGTTCTTAGCTGTACGAAAAAAGGAAAAAGATACACAATATATAATGTCCAATGTTTTCAGAGCAATGTAGAACCTAGAAACAAAAAAATCTTTTTATTTGTGGCTCGTTCGTGAACGAAGAAAGTATCGGCTGCTTCCGGGGCGAGTCTGATCTTCAAACAGTGGATTGGATGGCAAATGAGTGTTCAATTGTTCAGGCAATTTTTCAGAGTTCTCCAATGGCGATGGCAAAGAGATTGTTCGAGGGGTGTCAGCTATGGACTGAGCTTCGCTGAACGGAACAAAGTGTTGTGGAGTGTCTGTTTCACAAGAAGAAAAACCTCTTTTCATCCAGGTGTCCGACGGCAAAGGAAGCGGGACTCTTTTGGTGTGGGTAGCGTGTACCCAGTTTTTCCGGCCTTTCAGCCGAACTGCCGTTCTCGTTGCTAGCTGTACCTGGAACGGTCCCACGAATCTCGGCTCAAGATTTCGCTTTCGTCCGAAGTTTCGGACAAGAATCCAATCTCCTGGTTGGAGCCGATGACCAGGACCTTCTGTTTGTGACGGCAGAGCCTCAAAGACCTGTTGGTGAATCAAACTCAATTTAGCAGTCAGATCATAAAGATAATCGATCAACATAAGGTATTCGACTCTATAAAATTCTTTAGGTCTTGGGACTCCACATACATTAGCAGGACGGCCGAACACAATCTCGTATGGGCTGAGCCCTACTCGAGAGTGTACAGTTGCCCTGGTCGACAGGAGAGCTAGCGGCAAAGCGTCGGGCCATGATAAACCAGTTGTCGCCTGAATTTTAGCCAATTTCAGTTTTAGGGTGCCATTATATCCTTCCACCAAGCCTGCTGATTGTGGATGGTTTGCACTATGAAATTTTTGCACGATCCCTAAGCCGCGACACACACTCTTCATCACACTCCCAACAAACTCACTTCCATTGTCCGACCATACGACCCGAGGCATTCCGTAACGAGGAAAATATTCTTTGAGCAAAATTTTTGCCGTGGATAAAGCCGTATTATCCTTAAGGGGGTAGGCCTCAATCCACCTAGAGAATGCACAAACCACAACCAAAACGTACTTCAAGTTGTTACATCGGTCCATGTGGATAAAATCCAACTGGATGACTTCGAAAGGGTATGTAGGAGGGGCAAAATGGCCAGGAGGAGTGGGGGTGCCCTTACCAGGATTGTGCATCAAACACACCATACAATTCTTAACCACTCTCTCGGCACACTTAGTAATCCCATCATTCTTCCATACATGAGACAACAACTTGCATATGCCTTTCGTGTTGATGTGCGCCATACCATGAGCCATTGTAACAACAGCGAGCACATACGCATCCGGTAACATCCATCTCTGCTTCTCTGATAAATCAACCCAACATCCATTCTCATCCAATCTTCCCGTGCTCTCTTTCCATTTAGTCCTTTCCGTCTCAGTGGCTTCATTCTGTATTCCTTTCACACTTTCAAATGTGTCTTCACACATACCGGTCTCTGTTGGCCATCTCACTGAGTTCGTAACATACATTCTGTTCGTCAAATCTTTAGCCGTCTCTTTAGCCGTTTCATCCGCAAACGCATTACCACGACCCACATCGTCCGTTACTTTCTGATGTGCGCTACATTTGACTATGGCCACCTGTTTAGGCAATGTGAGTGCATCTAAAAGATCATTTACAAGCTGACCATGTTGAATCTTCGTGCCATGCGACGTAAGGAATCCTCTCTCTCTCCACAGTCGTCCAAAACTATGTGCCACACCAAACGCATACTGGCTATCTGTAAACACATTCACCCGTTTATCTTTAGACAACACACACGCTCTTGTCAGTGCGATCAACTCAGCAGCCTGAGCCGAATTCTGACTTAATCTTGCTCTTTCCATAATCGTTCTCAATGTTACTACAGCATACGCAGTCGTCACATCACCATTCGGCAACTTAAAACAGGAACCATCCACATACAAAGTACCATCGGGATCTGTCAATGGAGTATCTTTTAGGTCAATACGACCCTTGGTCTCCTCCTCAGTTCTGAGATAGCAGTCATGTACTGCTTCACCACTTGACTCTGTGTCGATCGGCAGCAATGTTGCTGGATTCAACACATTACATCGTTTTATCCGTATATGACTGGCCAGCAACGTCAACTCATATCCAGACAACCTTGCGCTCGTCAGATGTTGAGTTTTCGTTCGATTCAATAGAGTGTCAACTGCATGCGGAACCATCACCATAAGCATATTATCCATGACTAGACCTGCGGACTGTCGAATGGACGCCGCAGCTGCCGCTGTTGCCCTTAAACAACTCGGCAAGGCTCTGGCTACTGGGTCTAAAGTCGAAGAAAAATAGGCGCATGGGCGTTGCTTGCCGCCAAAAGGTTGTGTCAGAACACTCAACGCGCAACCATCCCTCTCGTGAACGTATGGTGTAAACGGCTTACTGTAGTCAGGAGTGCCCAACACAGGAGCCAAACACAACGCATCACGTAATTCAGAAAAACTTTTCTGACACTCTTCAGACCAAGGCAATTGGGATGGAACATCTTTGCACGTAAGAGCTATCAATGGTTTCGCCAACAATGAAAAATTAGGAATCCATTCTCTACAATAGGACGTAATACCTAAAAAGGCACGAACATCTCTTTGGGTTTTTGGCACAGTCATTCGGGAAATCGCTGCAATTCTCTCTGGGGTCAACCTTCTCCCTTCTCTTGACAATAAGTGACCTAGATAGGTGACTTCTTGACAACAATACTGTAACTTTGAAGGTGATACCTTGTGATGTAAGTCATGTAGATAGTGTAACAATGATACCGTAGCCGTTTTGCAAATAGCTTCTGTATCAGCTGCCACTAAAAGATCATCAACGTATTGAATCAAAGTCGCACCTGTCGGTAAAACAAAGGCATCAAGTTGACCTTTAAGTGCCTGGCTGTAAATTGATGGACTCTCACAGTAGCCCTGTGGAGCGCGTTTTAGCCTAAAACTGCGACCACCTAATGAGAATCCGAATAGGTCTCTGCTCTCCTCTGCAATCGGAATGCTAAAGAAAGCATTCTTTAGATCAATCACCGTGAACCAGGAGGCAGATGCCGGAATCATTGTTAGTAAGGCCGTAATGTCGGGAACCACAGGAAATTGTGGAACCACTATTTTGTTCACCTCTCTTAAATCTATTACGAAACGATACACAGGAGGTTTGGTTGGGTCAGTTCGTTTCAGAATTGGCAATACAGGGCTATTACACACGTTTCCACGAGTTTCTTCAACAACACCTTTTCCAATGAGATCATGAACGATTGCTAACAGCGCTCGTTCGCCCTCAAGAGAAATACGATATTGAGGTAAACGTGGTAACCGCGCATTTGGTTTCAATTGAATCACATAGGGTGGAATGTCTTACAGGCCCACATCATTGGGACCTGTGGCCCATAAGGACGCAGGGAGGGAATTCAATTCCGGTGGGAATTTATCGACCGACAGATACATGGGAGAGATCACTCTCCGTCCCAATGTAAGCTCCACTCCTTCGGGGGAACAATACAAAGTTGCATATAATCGTTTTAACAAATCCAGGCCCAAAAGATTCTCACCACAACCTGTAGATAGAATCAGTGGAGCCGTTAGCTCACGAGGTCCAATCATAAGGGGCAAAGGACTAGAGACTGGGTTGCTAACAGGGGCGCCGGAGAATCCAACGGAAACGTTCGTTAAGCCAGACAAAGGTGCGCCAGGGAGTTTCGAATGCATGATGGAACTTTTCGTCGCACCAGTGTCTAACAGAAAAGGCTCAACTACACCCGATGTAGCCACTGCAACATAAGGCCCACTCTGATCGACCGGAACTGACACTACTCCCTCTCTTTGTCGTTGGCTGTCCTAGTAATGGTCGTTTGCAACAGTCTCATGCTCTACGTAATAATCATCCACATTATACTGTGCAGATCGAACTGACCCCGCATTCCGCTGGTCAAAACAATTATTCGCATCCGATTGATTTTGATGACGATCAATCTGATTGTGGGATGAACCACGACCTCTACCTCGTGGTGCCTGTTGAGGCCCACTACCACGGTTTCCTCGTGTCGACACACCATTCAGACGGTCCCGTAAGGCAAGACAATCATATTTTAGGTGTCCCTCTTTCCTACAATATGCGCACTGATTATACCCAAGTGAAGATCTATAATCAAAGTTGTCAGAGCGCGGCTGCATCCTATCGGGCTGTGCTCGTGGTCGATACTGCTGTTGTGAATCATTTTGGTTTGATCGTGGAGGATATGCTTGCTGCAACAAAACCTTCGTTTTGAGCTCCTTCGTTTTCTTTTCTACACGATCACTTTCTTCCTTTTCCCTATTCTCATAATACTGGGCCGTTGCTAGTATTTGCGCAGGGGTTGAAACCGCCCATGCACTCTCTGAATTCTTCAATTTGTTGCTTAGCTCAGGCAACAAATTCGACACGAACTTGTCAACAAATAACCGCTGGCCTCCCTCAGCGCCCATGTCCTGGCCGCTGTGGTCGACAAACGCGTCCTCAAACCTCGTGAAGAAATCCGAGACACTCTCGTCTTTCTTTTGCTTACAAGCTGATAACTTGTCCCAGTTCACCTTCATCGCTGGCATGAGAGTTTTCATGAGTGTAATTATTTTCTGAGGCAAATCCAAGATCAGCTGGTCAGGCTTAGCCCCACCAACTTGTAGTCCATCAGCCGTTATCAATGCAGCCCAATCACCCCCTAATTCAACTGCGTGATCGGCTTGACGAATTTTAGCCCAAACTGGTTGCGGTACAACATTACCGAACAACATGTCGATGTTGGCAAGGTTCATAATAGAAGCTTCCACCAGTTGTGATAACTCCTTATAATAACCAGCCGGATTTTTACGCGGATCGGGCAAGGATTGCTTCACTTGCAAAACTTCCGATCGTTTCCATGGAAGATGTATCCATACCCTTCGAAAATGCGGTAGAATTGGAGGGGCAGCACCAGGGTCACCAGGCACCCAAAGTGGCGGAACCTCTCTCATGGGATACTGACCAGGAACCGCCTTCCAATTCTCAGTGGTATCATCTAATGACACCCGAGAATGTGCTGTGGATCTGAATGCTAATAAGCGTTCCACGGCACGTCGTACATCTTCACCTATAATCATACCGTTCGAAAAGTGATTCTGAAGTTCAATTATGTCGGACGGTACATTATCTACATCATCATTATACCATTCTTCCCTCAAAAAGTTACACATCTCTTCAAACACGAATCTCTGCGTAGGCTCATTAAACTGAGAAAACGTGTCGAAGACCACACGTGGAGTGTAATTAGCAGGATGTCTTATCCACCTATGTGCCATGGTTACTAACGTCTCTTTCTCCCTACCACTAGGGATCTGACTCCGTCTCTGAGGAGTTTTAGATAAATCAGACGAAAATAACGGACCAGAAAGAGGTGAATAAAGGGTAGCAACAGAGTTAGGAACACGCTTACGAACAGAAGGAGAAAGAAAAACAGGGGCAACAACACCAGAGGTGAAGGAAGGCATAGTAGGAACGGACAAGGTAGTTGGAGTAGCAGAAGCAACAGCCTGTGAAGGTACAGGTACAGGAGCAGTAGGAACAAGGACAGGTGATGGAACAAACGTAGGGTTAACAGCGGGCTGACCCGCAGCCGCTGGAGCAACAAGAGGTACAACAGGAGGAACAACCGGAGCAGCTACAGGAGCAGTAGCACCCTGTACATAAGGAGGTGGTGATTTCATCAAATACGATAACAAGGAATCCTCCTTCGAATCTTCTTCTTTCTTTTCTAGACTACTCGGTAAAACCGGGTAACATTTATCTATTTTCATGTGATGCAATCTAGTAGAAATTTCCATTTCCTTTTCTTCTTTATCCTGTCTACATTCTCGTATAGTTTGCATTATCAGAACAAACCCTTGTTTTTGATCCTTTTTGAGTTGTTTGATTTCTTTCTTCTTGGCCTCTTTACGCCATATCCGAAAGGAATCAAACATAGCTGGCCTAGCTTTCTTTAAAAATAATTTTGCCTCAAGATTGTCTAAAATCGAAAGTTCAAAAGTTCCATGTGGTGGCCATCTAAGGTCACCGTCTTTCTTTGTATAGCGGATCCAGTAATCATTATATATTATAGGACCCACCCCATGTCGACTATAAAGATCATGTATCGGAGTTCCAACTGGAGGTATCGGACACGAGTCCTCCAACCGGGAATCCATTGCGCAACATTTGAAAATACGAAACAAACCACTATGGCTAGGCATCGTGCACACTAACCTAGTATCAAACTTCAAGGATTACCGAAGCAATTAAACCTCGTGTAAGTCAAAACCCTCGGTTTTTGGCAATTGCAACTGTCAAATAATACTAAGAACCGATACTAAGAACCACAAATGCAATGGAACCATGCAATACAACAAAGCCTTAAGGCTATCACAAAGCTCGGAGAGCTAACAACAAAGCCTGAGGAGGCTATAACAAAGCTCAGGGAGCTATTACAACAAAGCCTTAAAGGCTACAACAAAGCTTTCAAAAAGCTGGAACACCCACTAAGGACTGGGAGCGACCCACAAATACTTAACTCAGAACTTCAATGGCGTCACCAGGAAGGCCCGTCTATCGTCTCGCTTGTACGTAAGGTCTGCACCGGGCGTCGAAGACAGGTCGACAGTCAGGGCATCGGTCCGTCGCAGCCGTCAGGAGGCGGGAATCTTCGCAGGGAAAATCGTCAGGCCACTTATTTCGACAACAGGATCGATGAAGCGGGGTGCACCTTCCCTCGGAGATTTCACACGAAGTTCCTCACGATCATCAGGCTTTGGACCGGTACCGCTGAAGTCGCCCCACGTTGGGCGCCAACTGAAGGACTGGACTTTTAACAGTACCAGCGGTGCCAGGGAACAACACCTATAACCTTCATGGGATACCTGTTTTGGCGCACAAACTACAGAGATACGGGACACTTCCTTCGGCGTCAAAGATCAGCATTTATTACTGCAGGGAAACAAGAGTCATAAGAAGTACATGGACATGTAGGTTCTGCGAGTCTGCTTCAAATTGCATATGTAGGTCGCTCTCTGTTATACAAAATGTTGCCATTGCACAACATGTGGACAAAAGATTACAATTCAGTTCCCACAGTAAAACTTCAAAAGGGTCGCTTTCATGTGCTCAGAATCCCGCAACATAATTACAGTAACAATGCCGGTTCCCAACTGTAAAAGTACATCTTTCCACCATTTGGCACACCCATTAGAGTTGTAAATGACCAGGAGAAAGGGACAAAGAACAGCTGCAAGGAAGTCAGACACGTGTAGAGAAAAGAGGGTGAGGGTAATATCGGAAGCATGATCGTAGGATCAAAGAGCTAGATCCATCGCCTGCGCGGCTGTCACAATAGGCCGGTACAATCAGATTACCCTCAAGCTGGGCCATCTGCCTTCGCTGTATCATTCCTCCGGCCATAAAGACGCATGAAAGGAATATGCGTCTTCCGCAAGGCTTGGGAACTAGAGGGTCAAGGAGCGAACAGTTACCTGCTCGCTGACTACGTGAGGGCAAGAAACAAAATGGATGCCGTATCTAAAATGGAACCCGAGGGTTCAGATGAAGAACACGTAATATTAGACGAACCCTGGCAGGTAGCGTAGCAAAAATACACACACTTGCCGAACTCGTCATTTACGGTTCGTAGATACCAAACTCGTCCATATTTGGTAATGCCCAGAACGTCGTAATAATTTTTACGGAACCTCAGAATGCATTGTAATGGTATGCATTGTAATGGAATGCGTAGTAATGGTAATTTAAAAAAATGCGTTATAATGGCATGCGTTGTAAAATCATGCAATGTAATGGTAGTTGCGATGTAAAGACTGTGTTGTAAAATAATGCATTGTAATTGCATGCGTTGTAACATCATATATTCTCCCTAGCAGCATAGTTAAGGTCTCATGGACGTGCTGGCTCATCTCAAAATCAAGGGTTTCTATATACTATGATGGCATATTAAATCATTAAATATGCGAAATCATCACGGTCTGATCAAAAGCGTTAGATTCTCAGCAAATCAGAGCACAGTTTTACTAAACATTACACTATATAAATATTCATTCTGTCAACTCAATGCTAATGTCATCCAGAGATGGCAGGACAATGAACAGTAGTAAACAGGGCACACCAGTGAGCCAGCGCAATGTTCTTGAAATGGTGCATTATTGTGACCAAGCTGGAAAGTTTTCCACCTAGAACAGCAAGAGAAACATCAATGGAAATAAACAAAGATGACTCTGCTTGAGTACCTGCTGTAGAAATAATTAACGGTGAAATGCACAGGAGGAAAAGATCCATTTTGAAAAAGATGGCGACCGGGCCTAAATTGAGGCCCAGTTAACAAGCCCTAAGAAAAACACATTTCTGCAAGCCATAGAAATGTTGTTTCAAATCTAATAGCTTTATATCAATGTGTACATGTATATCAGAGAATAAATCCTCATTCTACACATTGTTAATAATGCACTAAAATGTAATTTCAGGAAAACTCTAACACTGCCAGCAGCCTAAATAAAATGAAATGTATAATAATACATTTCTAGAAAGGTTGCTCTCAATGTTTTACTATTTTGTAGTTCCATGAAGCAGAATGTAAATTTAATTTACTTTTATGAAAATTACATCAACCCGCCAGCTAATAAAAGAGTGATGGAGGAAAACATTGATGCAGATTTGTTTCTGCCAGGTACTGTCTAGTTTTTCTACACAATCCTATCCCACATTAACCAGAATGAATGAGTTTCTGTTAGGGATCATCCAAGAGCCACAGGCTGAACTATTCCAATCGGCTGCTTTTCTCTAGGTGCTGTCATTGAAGTCGTATAAATATAGACACATCTGTGTATTACACACCCTGGTAACCTGCAACAATTCGTATAATGTGGATGTGATTGTGCTGCCAGCTCAGAGACAAATGGCACCTCATGATGTCTTTCTTTATCATTTCGGGGAAAAACAATTCCGTACTCAGTCAAGAAGAAGATTTCTCTTCAGTGTGCAGACAGCAAAACAGCAAACAGTTCGCACAGTGCATGGAAGAGCCACAGTTTCATTTTCTAATCAAGTTAATGGTACGAAAGGCTGTTGCCTAAATATCTGCCACTTGTTTCAGAGATCTGACGGGCCTGTTGCTGCTAGAGCGGCCATCTTGAAATCATCCGCCCAACATTTATTTGGTGACGGAAGAGAGATTAATTTTAGTGTTCTGTGATCATGAAAAATGAGAGGCCCGGTTTGTTTTATTAAGAGGAAATAAATGAATTCTCCCTGGGGTGCCAGCAGTAGCAAAGGTGACATTACTTCCGGGTTAATGGAGTAACAGCATTCCATTTTGTGAAATGTAACACTTGCAATGATGATTCCTCAGCACCCATCTTGATTATTAATGATCTTTGTTCACACCTGTTGGCACTTTCATTTATTAGTCAGATGAAAGCACTTCAAATGGACGTACAGGGAGCAGTGTTAATTACCCATGGATTTTGTTGCTCCTCAACTGGAACTAGTAACAACAAAATATAAAGCAAACTGTAATGGAAATGCCCTATCTTCATTTGGGTTGCTGCTTTTAGTATGGTGTCCCGGGTGTTCTTGGGAGTTCGGAAGGCCGGGTTTCTGGCTTTGGTATGCTCCACAAGTAATGAATGGGACGAGGACTGGAGAGACCTGGGAGTAATGCCCTATTACTTACCGGTATTCTTCATTACTCCTGGTCCCGTTGTCCTTGTCCCATTCATTACTTGTGGAGATAACCATCTCCCAGACAGAAAAAGGATCAGAGGAATGCTGGGACCCCTACCACACCCCCTCCCATTGGTAGTACTTAAACAGGTCTTACCCAGCATTCTGCCTGAACTACCAAGCCACCGAATGGAAGGCTAGCCAACCCGGAGGGAGGGGCGTGAGGAATGGGACGAGGACAACAAGACCAGCAGTAATGAAGATTACAGGTAAGCAATAGGGCATTACTCCCAGGTGCCTCCAGTCACCGTCCCATTCATTACTTGTGGAGCATACCAAAGCAAGAAACCCGGGCTTCGGCACTCCCAAGAACACCCAGCACCAGAGCCCGAGGCCAAAAAAGACAGGAAAACAAGCACCATGCCAGGACCACAAGAACAGGAGAGACAAACAGGGCGACCCACAGCCCAACCCAGCAGACGTCCCCAAAGGTACCAGAGAAGCCAGCAAATCGAACCACAGACCCACCAGCAGAGTTAGGAGGCCACCAACATGGCACCCCCACAGGCCCAGAAAGAGCAGCACAGTGCCAAACAGCCAATATCCAGAAACGCTCCAACAACCAAGGGCAGAGAGAAAGCCGCCGGAGCCAGCCACAACCAGGCCAAAGAGGCAAAAAACAGCCAGGAAGCCAGGACGGAAGACAAGCAACCGGCACTGGCACGCCAATGAAGACAGGAGCAGAAAAGAGGTCAAAGAATAGGGCAGGAAGGCTGGCCTAAACGCCAGCTACACCAGACACAAAACCACTGGTCCAACTGGTGGACCAGAAGACCCACACCCAAGCAAGACACAAAGAACAGAAGGGGAAGCTAGAAAGGCCCACAGCCTGACACCCAAAAGGCAACCCTCAAGGCACTAAGGCCCCAACAACCAGCGGCGGACACCTCCCGGAGGCAAGCCCCTCCCCCAAACCAGGAAGCCCCCAAACATGTGTTTCAAAAATGAGTAACTGTCCGTCTGGTGTTAATATGAATGTTGGACTGGTTTAATTTCAGGCTGGCACGCATTTGTTATTGACGTTTTTCTTGTGATTACTGATTTGGTGTAATTATTTGTTTGCAAAAACGTTCCATATATTATTATTTTTTCTCCCAACATTTTTTTTTTGCACTATGTATATGTTGTATATAGTTTTATTTCAAACGTTTTTGAATTGTGCGATTTACTAATGTGCTGTTTCTTTGAAAAGACATGCTCTATTGATTTATGAATGTCTGTTGAAATATCAAAAATAAGCGTAATAAAGCTTAAAAACTTTAGAATTCAAGGTCTAAGGTTTATCACAACTCTAATCAAAATAACGCCCCCAGACATCCTGTTTGCTTATTTTAATATTGAGGTGGTCCAGTCTGGGGCGTTACAGACCCAAGCCTTGTTTGATCACACTTGACTGCCAAAACAAGGCCCCAAATCCATACCAGGCACGTACCACATGCCAGCATACCCGAGACCCAGCTGTCCTCCGCATAGCCAGCCATGTGTCCAGAAAGCATCATGTACACCGCCCCTGGTAGGATCCTGTACACTTCCCAGGAAGCTCACAGGGTATAAAGACCAGCGAGGACAGCTAACTGCAGCAAGCATGCTGAGACACACCAAGGCCCCTTTACTGGATATTGTGAGCGAACACATGCCTCAGCAGTGCTTCTTCCAACCGACCCATCCATCAGGAAGACGCGTGCCTGCAACCCGGAACCGATCTGTGAAACCGTACACCCGCCACAATGGGCCAGTCGGCAACATCCGCACCTCCCTACAAGCCCCGGAGGCCGGGAGGCAAACAAAGAAACCTGCCAAAGACAGCCCAGCCGTCCGATTGGGAATCCAGGAGACCGCCACTCCCGGCCAGCTGGAGCAGCCACTAGCACCATCCTTGCCCCAATCTGTCGGCCTACAGAAAAAGAACAGGTGAAAAGTTGGGTAAGTACTGGTTAAGTGCTACAAGTGGGAGCTGGTGGGGTAGGGACCCGGACGAGGATCGGAGGGGCCTGCTGGTAATTAGGCTTTACAATTAAAAAAAGGACTGATAGTATGATATAACCATGAAGGTTTATTAAGGGTTAACATCATTACAGAGGGCAAATTGAATGGTTAAAAGTCAGTCATTTATTCATTGTATCAAAAAATAGCATGAAGCCTAAAATAAATTAAACGAAATAATCACCCTGAATCAAATATAGTTAAATTCTTCTGAATAAAGCATAAATCAGAGGTCAGACCAGCGTGGTGCTGCCACCTACAATCAAGAGAAAGAAGGGCACACCCTCTCCCAAGAAGGGTCCTCTAATACAATGCATTATGGAAGGCATACATTTGGTACAATTGTGCAAGAGTCACAAAGAGAAAGCAATATAGTTTCTGAGTTCACATGATCAACATTATCCCGAAGATTCACATGATGCAGTTCCCATCCCTGATGCTCTTCAGACACCTTAGTTAGTGCAATTAATACACAAGGACAAGCTTTCACAATCACACAGTGATCCCAATAGGTGAAGCCTTAGGAGAATTCACTCTCAGTGTAGCTTTGTGCTACAAAACCTAAACGAAATAAACATAATTTTGTACATAATATTACATCTCAAAACATTGTTTACAAAGTTGCTTCTGCATGCATCATCTGTATGTGGGTAAGACTTTGGTGAAAAGAGGGCTAGTGCGGAGGGAGGGCTGCTAGCAGTACTGAACATTTGAAATCGAGGCCTACATTGACCAATGATAGAATAAGTGCAGTTTTCTCAGCATAATGTCTATGCATTAAATGCATGTTAGTCATATTGTGTTAATACTACTGTGCATTCATTATAAAATTCACTTTCGGACAGAGTGGCGGGGCTAGTGAGCCCGGCTGCAAGATGGCCGCAACCCTGTGAGGCTCTGCAGGCCGGTTGGATGATCCAGTATTAATCCGGGACATTGGGCAGACATCGTACACATTCGTGAGTAACTGACCTACAGACCCAGAGCCCCTGTCAGTGCAGATGTGGACATATTGAGAGGGGAAGCAACCTTTACAACACAGTCCTTACATCGTACTACCTTTACTTAGCAGCCATTACATCGCAACATCCTTTACATCGCATGTCATAACAACGCAGCCATTACATTGAATGTCACTACAACGCATGTCATTACAACGCATGTCACTTCAACGCAGGCATTACATCGCAAGTCATTACAACGCATACCATTACAATGCATAGTACCCTTACACTATCTGACACTTACCCTACTGTTGCACTCACTGGAGTTATAATAGTTTCTCTTTTTTAGAACATGTATATATAATGATGAACGAATCAATTGTTTTTATCTGTATTGTATTTGATTATATGTTGTGCTTTTATGAGAAATTGTCTCGAATAAAGCTTGTACTACTACTACATAATAGTAATGTTTACCCCTAACCTATCCAACACTTATCCTACTGTTGTACTCAGTGGAGTTAGAATAGTAATTTTTCACCCCTACACTATCCAACACTTGCCCTACTGTTTCACTCACTGGAGTCAGAATAGTAATTATTACCCCTATACTATCCAACACTTACCTTAAATGCAATGTAATGGTATGCATTGTAATGGTATGCGTTGTAAAGGTATAATGCGATTTAATGGAAGCGTTGTAAAGGTGGTGTCTGAAAAAACGATGTAGTGGCATGTTATGTAAAGGAATGCCTTCTAAAGGATGTTGTGATGTAAAAACTGCGTTGTAAAGGCATGCATGGTAAATGTATGCGTTGTAACATCATACATTCCAATAGGTGGTCCTCTGCACACCTGTTTGGGTCCCAGATATTGCAGGTCAACCAAAGGTGAACAGACAGCAAAAACAATGTTAGTGCTGCCTTAACCTACCCATGGGTGTATGAAAATATAAAGAAAAGACATAAAGAGCTCAAGTGTAGGGTGAGAGAAATGATTACTCATCATCACAAATAGAGTTTGGCCATTGGAGGAGGACAACTATTTGCATTACATCTCGAGGTCCAGGGAGAGAAGGTTATGGTGGTCATAGACCTGACGGGCAATGAGGACATTGCAGGAGAACTGGAGGGAGGAGATGCCTCACAGCTAAATACATGAAATGTATGCACATCAATTTAGTGTGGCAATTCCAATGCAAAGATAAAATTCTTGATCATGAATTTGGTGCACATTGTGTTCGCCATTGCGTTTTTATTTATGTATTTTTATCAGCTAAATATTACTTGCAATGTGCAGACAAATAGTGCTATTTCCATGTCTTCATGTGGAATGTTGGAAAATACATGCAATTTGTGTGCATTACCCTAATCCAAGCTCCAACAAACCAGGATGGATCAGTAGATGTGAGTCTGATAAATAATGTACTAGGCAGAATTGCTCTACACAAAATACACAAGCTGCAAACATATTATAAAAGTGGGGTGATGCTCCTCTGCCAGTGCAGCGGAGCCGCCGCTGGAAAAAATATTCAAACCAGTCCCTCTTTGTTTCTCCTGTCTCTTTCTCCGTATACCACTGCTGTACCTTCCTTAGTAAATCCAGCAGGCAGTGATGGGGTAGGGTATACAGTCAAAATATCGAGTTAAAAATATAGAATTGCAGTAATATCGAATTCAAAATATAGAATGGACAAAATATCGAATGGACAGAATATAGTCAACAAAAATATCGAATTTTAAGGACAAAATATCAAATGGACAGAATATAGTCAACAAAAATATCGAATTTGAGGTAAGTAAGTTAATATCGATTTACATAAATATAGAAAGTCAAAATATCGAAGTATATATTACTAGTAGCCCGTCCCGACGTTGTCCGGGTATGAAATAGAAAGTGTGTAATGTGTGTATTTGGCAAGGGCAATTTATTTTAAAATCTCGCGGTAGACATCATTTTTTGTTTCATTAGAATAGGGACGGAGAAGGCCCAGCTGCAGCCCTGGTTGATGTTAGCAGGTGCGTGTAATTGGTGTAGTGATCCACCGCCTGAGCCCGGCTACAGCCCTGGTTGATGTTAGCAGGCGCGTGTAATGTCGTTGAATGAGAGAGTTATCAGCCGCGGGTAAATCCGTTTAATGAGAGATTGAGTGACAGTGAGTAGGAGAGGCTACAGTAATTGTCCCCGCAGACACGCTCATTTGCATGTTCCCCCGCTTGAGGCCCAGATGCAGGCCTGTTTGATGTTAGCAGGCACGTCTTCCCCACTTGAGGCCCAGCTGCAGCCCTGGTTGATGTTATCAGGCGCGTGTAATTAGTGTACTGATCCGCAGCCTGAGCTCGGCTAGAGCCCTGGTTGATGGTAGCAGGCGTGTGTTATTTCGTTGAATGAGAGAGTTCAGTAACAGCGCGCAGGAGAGGCTGCAGTAACTTTACTTACCAGGCCTCCAGGTGAACGCGTTTGTCACGCCCCCAGCACATGGCCCAGCAGACGATCTTCTGATTAATGTACGACCCACATGACATGAAGGGGCTCTGATACCTGATTCAGTTTGGGTCAAGTTCGCGCTATATAAAACTCTGCGAAAAATAAAATATATACGGTGGCCCGCTGCATAGCCTATGTCCTTCTGCTGCAACTTCCCTTTCCAACGCTGTATTGGGTGTTGTGATTGGTGCTGTGGTTACTGAGATTACCCGCCTCAGACGTTTGGGCTCTCTCTTTATAATATTAGTATGGATAGGTATTAAATATATCGATTTTTTTTAATAATATTGAATTTTTTCAAGTGTTTTTTATGTTAGTATATGTGTGAAAAGTGTATATTTATTTTATAATTTATTTTAAGTAATGAATTTTATGGTATTTAATTTTTGCGTAATTTAATTCTGTAGCGGGTTGTGGGTTTATAGGGGAATAGGGTGGTAAGTAATGTAATTATAATTAATTAAATATTTTAATTTATTTATTGGTATTCATATTGAATTAATTGTTAATTAATTTTTAGTTGGCAATTAATTTAATTATAATCGGTCATTAATTTTACTTAATTTATTAATTGATAATTATGTTAATGTTATTAATTTATTTTCTGTAGCGGGTTGTGGGTTTATAGGGGAATAGGGTGGGAAGTAATTTAATTATAATTGATTAAATGTTTTAATTTATTATTGGTATTTAACTTGAACTAATTGGTATGTAATATTTAATTGGTAATTAATTAAATTATAATTGGTAATTAATTTTTATTAATTAATTAATTGATAATTATGTTAATTTTATTAATTTATTTTCTGCGGGTTGAGGGTTTATAGGGGAATAGGGTGGGAAGTAATTTAATTGTAATTAATTAAATTTTTTATTTATTTATTGGTATTTATTTTGAATTAATTGTTAATTATTTTTCAATTGATAATTAATTAATTGTTAATTGGTAATTAATTTGCATTAATAGGTAATGATTTTTAATAAATAATTTGTATTTGTATTTTAATTGATTAATTATTATATTATATTAAATTGGTAATTATTATTAATTAATTTGTAATTGGTATTAATATTTAATTTATTTTAATTAATATATGAAGTTTTTAATTTCCCTACTGGTGCACTCACTGTAGTGGGAATAGTAATGTTTACCAGGGTTTACAAGCAGAACGCGTGAGGTGGCATATATGTGACACGTCACACGGTCTCTTCTAGCCAATAACACATGAGTTATCGCGTCTCCCGGTCACCATGGTTGCAACACGGTACACACACGTCACGTAGTCACTTCAAGCCAATCACGTGCTAGGAACACACATAATCAGGCATGCCAGGCATATTACTGAGGGACACCGGATATCGCTAGGTGCAAGTTATATGCGACAGAGTTTACCTATGGATGGGGCTTTGCTCACGCCCCTGTCCAGGCATGTGCACAAATGAGGTAGGCTCCTAGGAGGGCTTACTTGCAGACACAGGAAACCCAACGTCACTAACACGCGCTCACTCAGCTGTAGCCTTTTAACGATCAGCTGTAGCCCTTCAATGATTTCGCTGACTTGGGGCATGACTATAAAAACCGGCTACCGCGGAGCCATTGCATCACCGGGGAGGTGGAGAGATGCATACTCTAGGTGATCGGACGGAAACTGTTCCTTTAATCAGTAAATCTTGAAACGCTGCTTTTTAATGGCTCTCAAGTATACTACGGCAATTTGATTATCTAGATACTTTTAAGCTCTGTATATTCCATACATCGTCTTCTTTCTCTAGCATAGTGTGACCACGGGGACTTTCCGAAAACTACCCCCTTCCATGGGGCAAGTCGTCCTTCTTGAAGGGTAAAACATATAACTTGGAAGTCTCTCTAATTTTCAGCATAATTACTGATAACTGTTTTCCCTTTTTTCGTTTCTTTATTGAATTAAATTCCACAGTATTAATTTAGAATGTGGATTAATGTACTCATAAACCCTCAGACCAAATTCTATTGATCACAAGTTGCCAATAATATTCTTGTATATATTGTCACAGGTTAATGGACCCAGCCAGTGGAGAGTGATTAGTGATCACACCCACACAGTGGTACTGCCAGCAACGTTTGGTAAGATTGGAGCCCCCTTTATTCTGGTCCTGACGAAAGCCACGTACCCACAGGGCAACTGCCAGAAACATGTTGACCTATTTCTTAAAATAATCTCACAGCGGTGACGGGATGATAGGATCCTTATTCACCGCACTTTCCATTTTAATCCCACACAGTCTCCCTTTTGAATAAAGAATTTATGGGTGTACTGTGATGGCCTTTTAATTTTCACTTTTTGGGCCCCCACTCACTTAGAAGGGCATCCCTGTCTCCAGGTGCATGCCCGCCCTCCACCAAACGTACTTTCTGGAGGGCGAGGACTGGCAGATGATGAAGCATGACACCTGGTGGTGTGTGATGCCAGTCCATCACTTTTTGTGAGATGCCTCACTATCACTAGGCACCTCACTGTGAATCTAATTTGGTCTCTAGCTGGGAGCAGTCTCTATTGTGTTCACTACAGGAATTTTTATCCTCCCACTATCCAACGCTTTCCCTACTGTTCCACTCACTGGAGTGGGAATAGTAATTTTTACCCCTACGCTATCCAACGCTTTCCCTACTGTTGCACTCCTTGGAGTGGGAATAGTAATTCTTACCCTCCCGCTATCCTATGGTAAAAATATTGTATATTTTTTATTAATATTACGTTCATATATATTTATAAAGGCGGAGACCGCAAAGATCCAACCAATTACCGCTTAATAGCCCTGATCGATGCGGAAGCAAAATACTACGCATCCCTGGTGCTAGCCGAACTAGCACAATGGTCGGATATTAACAGCAAAATCCCGTTAAACCAGACAGGGTTTCGTCGCGGCACTATGGCAAATGCAATGGCGTTATGCTTGATTGGTGAAAAAAGTTTACAAAACCACCTTGAACTTTACACCTGTTTCGTTGACTTCAAGGCGGCCTTCGACCGTGTCAACAGGAACTTATTATGGGCCAAATTGAAGCAGCAGGGCCTGCCAGACTCAATCCTAACGCCGATCATTGACCTGTCTAGTAACACCTGGATGCAGGTAAAGATCGACAACGGACAGAGGTTAACCCGGAAGATCAATACCTTTGATGGATTGAAGCAAGGCTGCGTGCTGGCCCCTAACATTTTTAATTTATTCATGGCCGATCTAACAGTAAGCCTTGATCAGATTAATGCTCATCCACCGCGGCTAGGTAATCTCTGTATAACACACCTATCCTATGCCGACGATGTGGTCCTACTAAGCCAGACAAGAATAGGCCTGCAACGTCTACTACAGGAACTGACCTGTTATACCAAACAGAATTTGCTAGCAATAAACAGCACAAAAACAAAGACTATGGTCATAACCCGACGCCACAAAGTGCAACCAACCTTCACTATAGACAATGTCAAACTGGAAGCGGTTGAAAGTTTCAAGTATCTTGGGATACCACTGGATAAGCCTCTTAACTGCACTACGCATCTCAATAGCATGGAAAAGAAGGGCATGGTCCTATTGCACGCATTCAGTAGCTTGGCGACCGAACTCAAAGGCCCCCTGGTCTCCCCCTGCTAACAATAATGAAAGCTAAGCTACTTCCAACAATAGCTTATGGGAGCGTATTACACCATGGCAAGAGTGCACAACTCTTGGACAAAGTTCAAATGAAAATCTACAAGCGTGTATTTGCATTACCAAGCAATGCATCACCCGCACAAGTCAGACTTGAATTCGGTTTGCAATCCCGAGTGCTGCTGAAAAAGTACGAGACCATAAAATTCTGGTATGATGTCTGGATGAACCGAAAAATCGCGCTGTACCGGGCCATGTGGGAAAGAATCAGTAAAAGCCCCAACTCGCACTATGCCAAGTATCTTAAAACATCACTAGAATCAACTAACTTGGCTGCACTGTGGGTAACCAAGCTTCTAGTCCTTTCCTTTAAACAGTTGGTAAAGAAGGCTGCCAACAGGCATTCGTTGCTCGATGATAAATTAACTTTCAGTCATCGGTCCCATGCCTGGATGACAATTCAATCTTATAAAAAATTAGTACCGGCAGCCTTCCTAGACCTTGCTTTCTCGCCATTCATTAAACGGAAACACCTCAATTTAAGGCTGGGTAGCCTACCAACAAATGCTGAGTCACCAAAATGTGACGGATGTGGTTTATGTGGCGCAGGAAGGCAAGACTTTATCCATCTGATCTGTATTTGCCCGGCCCTGATTCAGGAACGTCGGGGTTGGTTAAAAACCAAGTTTAAGGAATATGGAATACGTACCTGCCGGTCTGCGATCATACTAATCCTATGCCAGTAGATCCGCAACTCATTTGCAATGCAGTCAAATTCATTGACAATTTCGAGAAAAAGCAAAGAACACTGGCAAAGTCTTGAACCCGGAACACTTTTACTCTTCTAAATTGAAAGACGTTCTCATTTAAATTTTTTTTTATAATACTCACTCAGTAATGTACATTTTCTGTGTTTTAGTATATTGTCGTATTTATATTTTGTAGCGGTTTTCACTAACTATACAATAAATGATTACTTACACATTTATATATATATATATATATTTGATTTTTTAATACATATATATATATATATTACCTACTGGCGGTCGCCAGTAGGTATATATAGTTAGGATTTTTTCCCTATGGGATTTTTGAAAATTCTATGTCTAATAACTTTGGCGTTTGTGGACGGAATTGGCTGAGATTTTCTGGAAAATGGAACATTTTGTTTCTGAGCAGCCCCTGAAAATTTGGGGGGGGTTCGTCCAGGGGGGGCCGAGAAAAAAGGGGGGTCCCAAAACGTGTTTTTAACATTGAGTTTTCCATAGGGCGGTTGGCCTCACTTTTAGCCCGAACGGCTGAATGGATTTGCACGAAACTTGGCAAAATTGTAGGGACTGGTAGCCCGATGTGCCTTTTGTAGGTCTCAATATATGTGCTTCAGTGGATTTTGAGAAATTAACGTTTAAAAAAAGATATATATTTGTAACAGCGGACCGGTTAGCGCCCCGGTTTAGCGTACTTTTCGCGTAACGGAACTTCGCGTAGCGAAGTTGATTGGCTCTCCGGTGTCTGTCAACATTCTAAACAGTCCGGAGCGGCCGCCATCTTGTCTCTCGGTAGGATTGAGAGACAAGAGGAGGCCAAAACAAAGGTGGAAATAACCATAAGGGGGCATAGTAGATCCTCCCTGACCCCCTAGGTTTAATGTGGAGGTTTTAAAAGGGCCCCGCGGGGCAAAAAAAACAAAAAAAAATTTTTGTATTTTTTGCGTGGGGAGCGCCCGGTCCGCGAACCGGGAAGCGTTCTGGGCAGCGTACTGCAATGAAAAATGAATGATAGACTTTTCAAATGCTGTATGTTAATTGATTGTTGGTTTTGTTGATTATTTTTTATTTTCTTTATTTTTTAAGCATTTTTTTTTATTGTGATTGTGTTTCATAATTTATTAAACTTTCTAACATTTCATTGTCAGAAATTTCATAATTATCATGGAATATACATTGTAGTCTCTGAGGGTGTAAAATGTCCTCATTTGCAAGGAGGTTATCTACTGCTTGTACACATTGAAGTAGTTCATTGTCCCAAGTTTCATCGAAAAATTCAATGTCAATTTGATCAATTGTATCAATCAATTCTTGGCTGCTCTCTTGCAGGTCCATTTCAAAAGAAACTTGGTTTTCGCCTTCCATTTTGCCTGAAATTTGGATTAAAAAAATATATATTAGTAGAGATAGGGCAATGTTGGGAATCATTTTAGATAGGTATTTTTTATCAGTGAATTTATCTTTGGGCAGTGTATAGTATCAGAGTGGAAGTAGGAATATAAAAAAGTGTATGTGATTTAACGTAAGTAAATTCATAATTATACAAGAGAAGCCTAACTCCATCCATAACTATAACAGAGAAGTCTCTCTAAATCTATAACTACTACAGAGGGATAGTATATATCTATCAGAAAAAGTTTACCATATTAACTTATAGTGTACAATATACTTCAGTTTTAAAAATAAAAACTTACCTTTAGAAAGAAGTTGAAGGAATTAGTGAAAATACTATTGAAATGTACAGCAAGAAGTAGTAGTCAAAATGGCTGTGTTTTCTTCTCTTCCTTTATATATATTCAGGTATATAACCAATGAAATGTCAGGTAAAAAAAGTAGAAAATGAAAGTAACATTTTCATTGGTTGTCAATTCCAACACTTCAGATGTGTTTTGTGAAGTAATTTACCTCAGGGTATTTAGAGAGGTCTACAGGCTAAATGACTGAATGGAATTCCAATCAATTTTGTGAAAATGGTGGGGATTGGTATGTAGTATGAGCTAATCTATATTTGGTGAAATTGTCTCCAGTGGCTTTTCTGTGAACTACTTTCCCACCTTTTTTGATGGTGCGCTTCCCAGGGAGCGACCCGGTACGCGAACCGTTGAGCGCCTCGGTTCGCGGACCTTAAGCGTTCCGGGAGTCCACCATTTTGTGTTTCGGTCGAATTAAGATACAAGATGGAGGGCAAATAATGTTCAGAATGGGTAGAAGGGGGCACGGTAGAGTTATCTTGACCCCCTAGGTTTTGTGAGGGTGGCTGAGGAGGCTTATATGTGCGAAAAAAAAAAATATTTTTAAAAAAAATTCGCGAGGTTAGCTCCCGGTTCGCGTACCGGGTAGCGCCCCAGGGAGCGTACTTTGTTGAAAATTAGTGAAAAATGTTAGAGTAAAATAATAATTGTGAGTGATTAGATGTAGGGTAGCTCTGAGAAGAGCTTTTGGGTTTATGGTACATTTAGGTACTTATAAGTAGGTACCAATGCACATTCTTAAATTCAGAGTGAAAATTCTGTTGCCCTCATCTGAGAAGTGAACTCCATCTCCTCTGTAGATATCTTGCATGTAGTAACGCAAGTTATTGTTGTACAGGGAGCCCATTCCATGGTCTCTCATGTAAGCTGAAACAGATTTGTTTACATGCTTCCTCGACTTCTCAATTTGTGGACAAAATTGGTTTGACCACCTCCATTTCTGTCTTTGGCATATATTTGAATATACCAAGGCAGTCTGAGGAAAAAGTGCCATTAATTGCTCAAAGGTGTCCTTTAAAAGCATTTCCAGACCAGCACCAGTCAAAGTGCCCAAGTCATTACCTCCACAGTGCACAATTAACAGGTCAGGTTTGGGCAAATGCATAAAGGTTTTCACCAATGGTATCAATTGGTGACATTTTAATCCTCTGTGGCCAAACCACTTAATTTCCACATCTTGTAAATTGAGGTTAGGTAAATTCCTGTTTTCAACGTACCTTTGAGCCCAGTGAATATAACTATGTCCAACAATCCAGACAGAAAACATGGTGAGAGAAGGTTCTCCTGCAGTCAGATGAAGTGTGGCAATGAAATGGCAGTTGAAAAAATGAGAGTGTAAAATGAAAAAAAACTGTGGAGTTTCTGTGTTCATGAAGCAGTAACAGTGATTGGTGGATTTTGATTGCTGAAAACAGAAAGTTAGGGTGCACGGATGTGTTCTTTGAAAGATGTATTTTGAGTGGTCAATAAAAAATCATTAAATGAAAGAATGCACTGGATATGCAGGTGCACTGAGAGTTCAGAGTTCAATTGCAACATTGTTGTGTGAACTTGCAAACAACAGAGGTCTTCCAAGAGGTGGTTGCCATGCAGAAAAGGCAGAAAGGGGAGAGGGGGGATGGGTTTTCATTTGAAAAAAAATGAGGGAAGAGTTTTGATTGGGTGACATGAGAGATATGTGTGAAGAATTACAGCATTTCTGTGCTTTTGATAGCTGCAGACTCTGGAGTGCATACCTTTTGCTCTGCTGAAGACAAATTGGTGTGTTTCTGAGACTGTTTTCAAACTCAAAGTATTTGCTAAGGTGAGAAAATATTTCTTTAATTTAGATAGAGAATAGTGTGCTTTAAGGAGAAAATTATGAATTATGTGGCGCAAATTGCTTGTAAATATGCTCCCACCTGTGCATGGAAAATTTAGATTTTGAATGTTTGTGTTACATAGCCATGTTAAAAGTGATACAAACATGCTGCAAAGGCAATCAAAAAACGCTTTTATGTGTCTTAAGGACATTTTAAGTAATTTTCCCATGTGCAGTGTTTTGAAATTATGATTTGAAAATCGTTTTTGGGGAAAAGGAATTGTTTTTAAATTTATGACAAGGACATGATGGTGTATGCTTCTTTATAAGGCAATTGACTGTCCCTGATGTTATTTTTCCCATTTTAATGTAAGACCTTTCTCTGTGGCACAAATTACTTGTAAATATGCTCCCACTTGTGCATGGTAAATTTAGATTTTAAATGTTTGTGTTACATAGCCATGTTAAAAGTGACCCAACCATGCTGGAAAGGCAATCAAAAAACGCTTTCATGTGTCTTAAGGACATTTTAAGTCATTTTCCCATGTGCAGTGTTTTGAAATTATGATTTCAAAATCGTTTTTGGGGAAAAGGAATTGTTTTTAAATTTATGACAAGGACATAATGGTGTATTCTTCTTTATAAGGCAATTGACTGTCCCTGATGTTATTTTTCCCATTTTAATGTAAGACCTTTCTCTGTGGCGCAAATTGCTTGTAAATATGCTCCCACCTGTGCATGGCAAATTTAGATTTTGAATGTTTGTGTTACATAGCCATGTTAAAAGTGATACAAACATGCTGCAAAGGCAATCAAAAAACGCTTTTATGTGTCTTAAGGACATTTTAAGTAATTTTCCCATGTGCAGTGTTTTGAAATTATGATTTGAAAATCGTTTTTGAGGTAAATGAATGTTGTTAAAATTTATGTGCGCCATATGCCCCCAAATTTCTTTTTCAGGGGTGCAGCAGGGTGTTATTGAGACACCCCTGCACCTTTGGAAAAATTCCTAATTTGCGATGAGAAAATTGTTAATCGCAAATTGCACCTTCATTTATATGAGCCTCCTAGCCCATGGAAATGAATGGGTAATTTGCAATTAGCAATTTGCTCATCGCAAATTTGGAATGGTAAAGAATCGCTATTTATTCCTTAAAATTCGCTATTTTGGAAATGCAAAATAGTTATATGATACATATGGCGGTTGATGTCTAACAAGATAAGAAGCTTAGGGATACATTTATGATGACTGGCGCAATGAAGTGGACATCACTTACTTCATTGGTAGCGCTTTACATGTATTATGTCCTCTGTATTCTTCATCAAGCGTAACTTTAATCTGCAATCCTGAGTAGGCCTCACCTTAAACAAACCTCTGGATAGGCCACATCTTATTGTCATCCTGAATTAATCATTTAAAATGCTAGGGACAGATTTATGATAGGTGTATGCCTCTTTTGCGCCACTTAGAAAACACTGTCCATGGGGAAATGACTTAAAATGTCCTTAAGACACATGAATGTGTTTTTTTAAAACGTTTGCAATTTTTTTGGGTCACTTTTAACATGGCTATGTGACTCAAACAGTCAAAATCTAAATTCGCCATGCACAGGTGGGAGCATATTTACAAGGAATGTGCTCCATGGGGAAAGGTCTTATAATGTAATATGGGAAAAATGACATCAGAGACACTGAAATGCCTTATAGAGAAGCATACACCATTATGTCCTTGTCATAAATTTGCAAACCATTACTTTTCCCCAAAAACGATTTTCAAATCATAATTTGAAAACACTGCACATGTGGAAATGACTTAAAATGTCCTTAATTCAAAATTTGCTATTCCTTATTTTGCGATTGCACTGAAGGATTTGCAAATTTTGCGATTCCTTAAATGCAATGTATCAAACAAAAAATATGTAAAAAATGATATTAAGGATTTGGAAACTACCACCAACTTCTAGTTTGTGGTAATTTGCGAATTCTTTTCAAAAAGCATTTTTTTCCAAAAAACCAAAGGTCCCATATGACGCCCATACATGCCCTTAGGGCATGTATGTGTGCCATATGCCCCCAAATTTCTTTTTCAGGGGTGCAGCAGGGTGTTCTTGAGATACCCCTGCACGCTTGAAAAAATTCCTATTTTGTGATGAGCTAATTGCTAATCGCAAATTGCAACCTTCATTCCTATGAGCCTCCTAGCCCATGGAAATGAATGGGTAATTTGCAATTAGCAATTTGCTCATTGCAAATTAGGAATGGTAAAGAATTGCTATTTATACCTTAAAATTTGCTATTTAGGAAATGCAAAATAGTTTGATGGTACATATGGTGGTTCATCTGTAACAAGATAAGAAGCTTAGGGATACATTTATGATGACTGGCGCAATAAAGTGGACATTACTTACTTCATTGGTAGGCCTTTACATGTATTATCTCCTCTGTATTCTTCATCAAGCGTAACTTTAATCTGCAATCCTGAGTAGGCCTCACCTTAAACAAACCTTTGGATAGGCCACACCTTATTGTCATCCTGGATTAATCATTTAAAATGCTAGGGACAGATTTATGATAGGTGTATGCCTCTTTTGTGCCACTGTGCGTCACTTTTATGATGCAGTGGCGGTGCTAATTTGCAATTAGCAATTTGCTCATTGCAAATTAGGAATGGTAAAGAATTGCTATTTATTCCTTAAAATTTGCTATTTAGGAAATGCAAAATAGTTTGATGGTACATATGGTGGTTCATCTGTAACAAGATAAGAAGCTTAGGGATACATTTATGATGACTGGCGCAATAAAGTGCACATTACTTACTTCATTGGTAGGCCTTTACATGTATTATCTCCTCTGTATTCTTCATCAAGCGTAACTTTAATCTGCAATCCTGAGTAGGCCTCACCTTAAACAAACCTCTGGATAGGCCACACTTTATCGTCATCCTGGATTAATCATTTAAAATGCTAGGGACAGATTTATGATAGGTGTATGCCTCTTTTGTGCCACTGTGCGTCACTTTTATGATGCAGCGGCGGTGCAAAAGATTTGCTATGAGGCGACAACATTACAAATTGATGCATTTAGGCAGATATGTCATGGTGTAAAAAAAACGTACCACATGAAACCGATGCAGCAGTGATGCAAAAGATGCACCATGTCGCAAGACAGGCCTCACTTGGGGCCATATGTATCAAGCTAATTAGCATTCGCAAAGATCAAAATTCTACGAATTTCGGCCTTTGCGAATGTTAATTAGACAAATGGTATGTATCAAACAAGTTTGATGCAAAATAAGGAGTAGCAAAATTTGCTATTCCTTATTTTGCAATTGCACTGAAGGATTTGCAAATTTTGTGACTACTTAAATGCAATGTATCAAACAAAAAATATGTAAAAAATGACATTAAGGATTTGGAAACTATTGTGGTAAATTGGTGGTAATTTGTGAATTCTTTTCAAAAAGCTTTTTTTCAAAAAAACAAAAGGTCCCATATGACGCCAACACATGCCCTTATGGCATGTATGTGTGCCATATGCCCCAAATTTCTTTTTCAGGGGTGCAGCAGGGTGTTCTTGAGACACCCCTGCACCCTTGGAAAAATTCCTAATTTGTGATGAGCAAATTGCTAATCGCAAATTAAACCTTCATTCCTATGAGCCTCCTAGCCCATGGAAATGAATGGGTAACTTGCAATTAGCAATTTGCTCATTGCAAATTAGGAATGGTAAAGAATTGCTATTTATTCCTTAAAATTCGCTATTTAGGAAATGCAAAATAATTTCAAGCTACATATGGTGGTTCATCTGTAACAAGATAAGAAGCTTAGGGATAGATTTATGATGACTGGTGCATCACCAGGGATGTGTCAGTCATCCTGCGCCGCTGTTCCGCCACCCATGGTGTGCTGCATTTAGAATGCGGGGCATCATGGGGCAAAAATGGCACAGATGCGTGACGTATCTGTGCTGTAAAGGTAGTGATTGCTGGAGTTGTATCGCAAGTGCGATGCAGCTCAAGCAAGGCTCAGGGGTGCCCCATCTCCACAATGTTGCGTCAAGACCTATGCCTGCTTAAAGCAGGCGCAGGGTTTTGACGAAGCTTTCTCCTATCTGATTGTAAATACGGCACACCATGGGTGGCAGAGTAGTGGTGCACGTTAACTGGTGCATGCCTGGGGATGTGCCATTTAACATAAATCTGCCCCTTTACATTTAAGTATGTGCAGGACACACAGAGTCGGTGAGGCTTATCCAAGGTTAAGAAGAGATGAGTCCTGTTCACTGAAAATTTAGACATAGTCTTCACCTGCTCAGCATTGTTGGACATGGCTAAATAATAGCTGCAAAATATTACTCTTGTTAAACAATTTTACTATTATAATCTCTGAGATTTGTCTCTTACTCTGCAACATCTCATTGTTGTTATCTTTCTTTAAAGATAAAGACAACCTCAACATGAGCGACAATCTGCAATCAGTTGATTTTGACCTCATCATTGAACTTGTAATTGAAACATCAGTGGATGTTGATCCCTTGGATGATTTAAATCCTGAGGATGAAGAAGAGCGTGATGAGGATGCAGATTTGTCCGAATTATATGACATAGGATGGGAAGCTGACCTGCTTGAGCCTATGGAAATATAAACATTTATTTTTAAAATTTATAATTAATAAAAAGTAAAAAGGTAAACCGTTTAATTTAAAAATAAAGACACCTTCAAAAGCAGGTTATGTGTAGTGTCTTCAATAAAATATTAAAATATGATCATAAAATTAGATCAGATTCACATATAAAATAGCATAGGTAACATAAATATAAATGTCATTTCTTTTCTGCTATTTCTGTATTGTAAATTTGCAAGGACTAAAAAATCTTCTATTTAAAATGTCAAGTAGTGTGTTAAGTTTTTGATCACTGTTATTGTTTTACTGTTTGGTAATAATGGTTAATAACATTTTTTATTATATTTTACCACAGATTCAACTGCAGATCATTTCAAGATTTCACCATGCCAACAATAGAAAGACAGAGAAAGGCTGCAAAACGTCAAAGACAGCAGGTGAAAGAAAATAAGCAGCAGTCCTCTAACAAAAAGATTTGTCAAGTCACGAAGAAAGCACCGGGTAAGAGCACAAAATATTTCATAAGAAATATGTGTAGTAAAAAAAATATTACTACAGAAAATGTTTCAGTCCATAAAACGAGAAGGAATTCAAATGGAAAGGAAAGGCCAATCAAAAATGTTACTGCTAGAGCAAGAGATAACTCTGTGCATGATAGTAGAAGGAAACAACAGTTTAGGGAGATTCGTAAACGAATGTTCCGCAACAGGATAATTGGCAATTTGTTAAAAAATATTAAGAAAGGTCAACAGAAATTGGTTTTTTATAAGAGAAAAAAAAAGTTGAGAAAGTTATTGATCAGGCATTTGAAATTAAACGTAAGTTATTTATTTTGATAATCAATAGAATTAGGAAGCTAAACAAGGCAATTTATGATTTCAAAAGAAATAGTAGATGGAAGAGAATAGTTAATCGTAGTAATTTTTGTGAAGTTTTTTCTGGAGAATGGATGCATAGTTCAAGCTGTGAGGCATTTTTTAATGAGGAGAGTTATTTCCAGGATAATGATTTGGTGCATGCAGTTGACACCAGTGGTCGTGCTTATGAAGTGAAAGATGGTTGTCCAGTTGAAAAAGAAAAACTTGTGACAACAGAGGCAGAAGAGGTGTTAGGTAATGAGGTTTTAGGAAGACGTGCTAAGGGTCCTGTGTACACCTGGAAGTGTAGTAGTATTTGCAGTGTGCGACAGGATTCCATCAATTTGCTTTGTGATTTTGTACGGTCATTTAATAAGAAAAGTTTGAAGCAGAAAATAAGGTTGTTGCAAGAATTAGATCCTTGCAGAGTAAGAGAAGTGACAGGTTTGCATGGTCATTCACTGGCTTGTCTTTCCAGGAGAGTATGCCAGAGTGTTTTTCATCATTTCAGGATGCTAGCAGTGCATCATAATAAAGTGAGGAAATTAGTTAGAATGTTGTATTATGCTAAGAGTCCAGCAATTATGCTTAAACAATTATGCGCTGCTCTTTTGCATGGTTCTGAAATAGATGTGAAGAATATATGTGAAGAAATTGAGTTTTGTTACTTTGGAAGTAAAGAGGAGAATGTTGAAATTGAGCAAGAAGAAGAGGGTCATGTGGAAGATAGTGTACAGGTTTCCAGTACAGATAATTTCCAGAGGGAAATTGCGACGTTTGAGGTGAAATCAAGTGAGAGGCCTAATTTCACTTGTGTGTGTTGTCGACGCACTTATTATAAGAATCAGACTAAGTTAGTGGATTTATATGCAAAAAGTGAAAGGGAAAATAATAGTGAATGGAAGGATTTCGCAACATACTTGATGGTAGAAAATTGTTTTGATTTGGGATTGGATCAACGTGTGTGTAGTTATTGTTGTTGCAAATTAAATCAAAACCAGATGCCTGCTAGAGCAGTTCATAATAATCTGGAATTGATTGAGATTCCTTCTGAATTGAAGGATTTAAATACTTATGAATCTATTTTGATTCAAAGTATCCATCCCTTTCAGGCTATTGTAAGAATGGAGCCAAAGACAGGGAAATTGCCTCCATCAGATTTACAGAGAGGATTAAAGGGAAGAGTTGTTTATTTGCCTCTAGATTTGAAGAAAAACATTAACACAATTGGAGTAGAAAAAGTGGAAGAGGAACCTCTGGTTATCTTAGTTAATGGGGTTCCGACAAAGAATAAGAAAATATGGCAAGATTTAGTAGATGGTAGGAAAGTTAAAAAGGCAACATTGTATTTGAAAAAAAATAATAAATACTATAAGAATGTATATGTTGCAGAAGAGGAAGTAAGTGAGGAAGAGGATAGCGATTTGTGTGCTGGTCAAATTGAGAAAGTAGAACCCTCTACTAGTGAAGAAATATATGAACATTATAGTGTTCATCCTTTGCATTCCAAGGAAGTCATGGGGAATGCTATTGAGTTGTTTCAAATGAAACAAGCCAAAGGGAGTCCCATTAGTGTTTGGGAGGAAAGTTTGGAAGCTCGGTGTTTCCCACAGCTTTTTCCAACAGGTCAGGGAGGAAGATATGATGAGCGACCTCATCAAATTCCTGCTTCTGAATACCGGACTTTGCGATTGTATGCAGGAGATGCTAGGTTTCGACAATGCATTCCTTATTTGTTTCATCTCCTGTTTGAAAGCGATCTGTCTGGACTGTCATATGCAGTGAACCACATCTTGAAAAGTGGTATACACATGCAAAACATCTCGGCAAGTGACTTTATGGATAAAGTCAATGTCCAAGACAGTATTTTGGATTCTCACCTGATTAATCTCATGGCGTGTCAGCGTGGTACTAATGAGTACTGGTACCGTCGTCATGGTGATTTAAAATGTATGCTGAGGAACTTAGGTACTCCCACATGGTTCCTCACTCTGAGCTGTGCCGAGTATGGCTGGGAAGACTTACTTGAATTTCTACGAGAGGCAAATGCTAACGTAGATAACATCGAATTCAAGACACCCGGAGAACTGTGTTCTTTGGATCCAGTCAATGTATGTAGGTACTTCAATCATAGATTTGAAGCTATGATGTCTTTCATCATGAATAAGAAGAATCCACCTCTTGGAGAGGTGTTGGATTTCTTCTGGAGAAAGGAGTACCAAGCAAGAGGTGCTCCTCATATACATATGTTGCTGTGGATCAAGGATGCACCTAAATTTGGAACGGATCCAGAAGACTCAGTGATGAGTTTCATCCAACAGTATTCTACGTGTGCTGTTCCAAACGCAAAGGAGAAGAAAAGTCTAAGAGAAAAAGTTCTGCGTTTCCAAAGCCATCGATGTGGAAAGTACTGCCGTCGTAAATTCCGAAACAAGGATAAGTTCTACACTAAATGTCGTTTCGGCTTTCCACGACCGGTGATTTCTAAAGGAAGAGTAAACAGTTTGATGTCTTCGCTGCGACACAATGTCATGAAGAAATCACCTAAAAACACTTACAATTTGAAGAGGAACGAAGAGTCCAAGTACATCAACGACTACAACCCGGTGATTTTGTCCATGTGGAATGCTAACATGGATATACAGTTTGTGGCTGATAACTGTATGGCTGTGGCTCGGTATGTGACGTCTTACATCACCAAAAAAGAGAAGACAGAATTGAAGGATATGTGGGAGGACATTTCCCATGAAAAGAGCCTCAGCAAGAAGTTGTACAGTTTCAGTCTGAAGATGTTGTCGCATCGAGAAATCGGAGCGTACGAATGTTCTGACCGGTTGTCTTCAGCAAGTCTCTATGCCAAGTCCAGGAGTATCGTTTGGGCGAGTCTTGGTCTTGCTGCAATGCGTAATCGAGTTCTCAAACCTGTGCGGGAAATTGAGTATTTGGCGGAAAAGGAGCCAAACAGTACCGACATTTTGAAGACCAACATGTTGGATACATATTATCCAAATCGAAGCATTCACCTCGAGAATGTTTGTCTGTATGAGGTTCTTCAAAATTACATATTCAAGAGGAACATCAAAGAAGATACTGAGAAAGGAGTGTATGCTGTAATAGGAAGTGAGGGATGTCTGGTCAAGCAAAGAAAATGCCACTTGGTAAACCATCGAAAATTGAGTGGCGAATCTCCTGAAAAAAAGGAGTTTTTCTATTTAGCACTTTTGCAACTTTTCAAGCCTTGGCGTGCAGAAGAGGAACTGCTTGGAGATTTCCTCTGTTACGAAGACTCTTTCAATGCCGCCAAGGAGACCATAGAATGTCCTGCTTTTCCCAAATATGTAGAAATGTTGAATGCGGAAATTGAGCAGGAAGCAACGATTGCAGCCGAGATTGCCAGAGACAGTTCTCAGGACAGTCAGAGTTCTGCTTCATTGAGTCAGGATCCACTAGGAGGACCTGTTATTGAAAATGAAGCTGCCACTGCTATGAATGAAGTGGAAAGAGCCATGGCACATGCTCAAGAGGATGCGGTTAACTTAGAAGAGTTGGAAAGACAACTCAACGTTGAGCAGAGGAAAATATATGACGAAGTTACCATGCAAATTGATCATGGATTAAGTCATGATAAGAAAGAGTGCTCATGTACGTCGTTGAAGCCTGTCCGACTGTACGTGAGTGGAGAAGCAGGAACTGGAAAAAGTTTCCTCATTAAAGCAATTCCATGCTATTTGCAGGAAAGGACAGAGTCATCGCTGTCTTGTGTTGTCACTGCTCCAACTGGACTGGCAGCACATAATATTAAAGGGATTACTTTACATCGTTTACTGATGCTGCCAGTGGAGCATGACAACAAATTACAATATCACAAGCTATCTGGAGATGCTTGTTTTGAAGTTTCAAGAATCTTGAGGAAAATGAAACTTCTTATCATTGACGAAGTAAGCATGGTTTCCAATGTCATGCTTGCCTTTGTGCATTTGAGGATGCAAGAAGTTCTCAAAACAGAGTATGATGTGTTATTTGGTGGCAAACACATCATTGTTTTCGGAGATCTTCTGCAGCTGACACCAGTGAAAGGGCAACCTGTGTTCAAAATGCTCACGCATGAAGATACCAGGAAGTGCCTAGGCAGCATTGGCAACGTCAATATATGGTTAAACTTCAATTATGCTGAACTGCATGAAAATATGCGTCAGGCGAAGGATGAAGTTTACAAGACTATTCTACAAGATGTTAGAATTGGAAAAGTGACCGAGCATGGGAAAGAAGCTTTACATGCACGATTACTGTCAAATTTATATCCAGAACAAGATGTTGTGCCTGAGAATATTTTTCAGAAAATTACTGAGAAGAAATCTGGAATATGTTTGATGCCAACTCTTGCAGAATGTGCCAAATTTAACAACAATTATTTTGTCTGAGAATCTGAAAACAAAATTGGATTAATTAGAGAAGAGTATATCTAAAACTGCAGGTTTTGAAAAGACTCTGAATGTGTGCTTGAACTGCCGTATAATTTTAAGAAGGAATTTACATGTTGAAAGAGGTCTGGTAAATGGATCAATGGGTAATGTTGTTGATTTTGTGAAATACAGAAATAGAGATGGAATTGAATTTTTAAAAATTAAATTTGATGGCATTGAGGAAGTACAGCTAATTGGTCGTTGTTCTGCTAGATTTTTGCTTGTAAAAGACTTATATGTTCGCCGTAAGCAGTTTCCTGTTTGCTTGGCATATGCGGTGACAATTCATAAATCGCAAGGTTTAAGTGTAGACAGTGCATTGGTGAATATTGGCAGTTCTGTGTTCAAGGAGGGTATGGTATATGTGGCATTGTCACGAGTTAGAACTTTATCGGGATTGTACTTGATTGAGTGTGATGTCACAAACATTTGTGCGGATCTAGATTGTGTTAAGGAATACAATAGGTTAAGAAGAGAGTATGCGCCACATTTGCCTCAGTATCCTTTGTTTGAGAAACGTGTGGTAGGCCGGAAACGAAGAAATGAGAACAATACTGGGGAGGTTGTAGCAAAAAGACAAAAAGTCAATGAACCTAAAATTACAAGCAGAAACAAAAAGGATTCTGTTGAAGATGTTGTTGGTTTTCAGTTTGAAAACAGTTCTGGTGTCAACTGCTATGCTAATGTAGTGGTTAATGTTTTGTTTTCTCTAAAAAATGTAAAAGAAGAGATTGTGGTCAATTCTGATCAAAGATTTTGCAGTTTGTTAAATTCTGTGTTAGAGAAATGTAGCACTGATAGAAGAAACATAGAAAGTGTGTCTGAAATTCGAAATCTGCTAGACAGATGTTCAGGCCAAACACAATTCTCTCAAAATATTCAGCAAGATTGTCAGGAGTTTTTAATGTATATGCTTGATGTATTACATGCTGAAGGTGTAGATGTAGATCAGCTGTTTGGGCTTTCTTATCAATGGCAGCATGACTGCGAGAACTGTATGGTATCAAGTACTACTAGTGTAGACTCAGAAAGATTTATATATTTAACTTTGCCAGACAGTAAATCAGTCTCCTTTAATAAGCTAGTAAAAGCAGCTGATCACAACATGGAGTGTAGCCAATGTAAATCTGAAATGATGTCCACATTATTTATACGAACATATGGCCAGTATGTCATTTTAATGTTCCAACGATGTAGGCCTGATGGAACAAAATTGACAACTTTAATTAAAAATTTTGTAGCTTCGCAGTTGTCAATATCAGGAAGGACTTTTGTAACTGCAGCAATTATATATCATGACGGCCCTTCAATAACATCAGGACATTACACAGCTTATTTAAAGTGTAGAAATGGCTGGTCATTCTGTAATGATTCTGTTTTAATTTTTTTAAAAAAATTGCCGTATGACCTTAAAAACTCTTACCTGGTGTTTTTAAAACCAAAATTTTAGGGAAATAATCTCGGGATGTGCTCTGTGGAATTTCAAGACGTTCTAATGGCTCCTACACAATTTGGCCTTGAGGATAAGTGTAGTTCAGAGACATAACTTCTAACCATAGGACTGGACGTCATGGAGAAATACGTGCACTTTGAATGAGTTCAGAAAAACTGTTTCTTTTTATAAGCTAATTGAAGCAGCCAATCAAAACATGGAGTAGAGGGAATGTAAGTCTGCAATGCTGTCTACTGTTTTACATTGCTTTGTGATTAAAAGTGATGTAGAGAATTAAATAATTGTAGTAGTCATAGAGGTAGTGTAAGTCTGCTTCATAGTAAGCAGTATCAGTGTCATAGGAAATGTAGAACATGACTGTGCAAGAAGGGGAAGATATTACTATTCCAGGATTGTGAAAATGATCTTCAACATTTTAATTCTGAAAGTTGCGGAAATGCCAAATGACGGGATTGGCTTACAAGAAATCCAAGAGTTATAAATGGCTCTGACCAGATTTGGCCTTGTGGAAAATTGTGGTAGAGAGCAAGAAGTCATTTATTGCATGTAACGTGTTTTTAAAAACGATGGAGATTTTCTTTCAGAAAGTGGCGGGCTGAAAGTAATAACAGCACAAAAGAGTGTAAGCTGTTCATAGGACATCCTTGGACGTCATGGAAAGTAAGTTAACTTTAAGGAGTTCTGAATTTTGATTTCTGATGTTGTATGGGTTTTTTAAACACAATCATTTTGATTGTGTTTTTTTTTCCCCGCTGTTACATGATGAATACCTTCAAGTCACTGTTTTTAGTGAAATTTGATACATTCTGAGAACAGCAAAAATAAACCATTTAACATGTATAATTAATGTTCTACTTTTTGTACTTATAATATACATTTAGAAATGTGAGGTAGATATGGAGAAACTGAGGCTTCTGTAAGTGTCAAAGTTAATGCTTACAGTGCTGCACTTCTGGGTACTGTTTTTTTTTGAAAACTGAATAGGCCTCACCTTAAAGAAACCTCTTGAAAGGACACATCTTATTTGTATCCTGAAAGAATCATTTAAAATGTTAGACACAATTTTATGATGGCTTTACATCTTTTTTGCGCTGCTATTGCATCACTATTGTGAGACATCAGCAGTGCAAAAGATGCACCATGTTCCAAAATAGGCCTCACTTCATCAGCATCAAGATACTGTTTGTTTAAAATATATATCTTTAGGATTGTGTAGGGGACGTATAGCAGCAGAGGCTTCTGCAAATCTCAAAGTTTTTGAAAAACTGTTTCTTCTTGAACCTTTTCCCTTGTCTTTTCAAATTTTTAAATACATGTTTTAATATTTTTGAAATGTTTCTTCTCTCTTTTACAGATTGAAAGTATGAAAAAATATTTGAAAAAGTTAACAAGAATTATAAGGTAAATGTTTTCTACTCTTTTAACCCGCAATCCACTGCTGATGATGTCATTGACTATGTCATGAATGATGTAATAAGTGGACATGACTTACTTCATTGGTAGGCCTTCACATGTATTAATGCATACACTGCTGCACTTCTGCGTACTGTTTCATATGCTGAACTACATCTGCCCTATGAGATACCTAAGCAAAGGCAACACAGGTGATGTGATTTTGAAATGAGCAAAAGAAACTCCACGTTTTTCAATTACATTACTTGTGTTTTCTAAGTTTACGGATGACATTGTGCAGATGAACTTTAGGTCTGTCTATGGACACAGAAGAGGTCTGGCCGTTGTTCAAGAGTGAAGTGGACATGTTTTACTTCAATGGTAGGCCTTCACATGTATTATCTCCTCTGTATTCTTCAACAAGCATAAATTTGATATGCAACCCTGAGTAGGCCTCATCTTAAACAAACTTTTGGAGAGGACACACCTTATCGTCATCCTGAATCAATCATTTAATCTATGACATTTAACATCTATTAGTTCTACTGCTTCATTTCTTTAATCCTTACTTTCCTGCGTTTGCTACTTCTCTCATTCCTTTCTCTATTACTTAATTATTCTACTCCTTCCAGTATTTTTCTCAGTCCCTCTCTTCTCATACTTCTTCATTATTATTCACTCATTCTGTCTCTATTAATGTTACTGTTTCTGAATGATCTCAATTTTTTTTTTAAATAAGAACAGTAAGTATAAGGATAGGAAACAGACATTTATGTTACAAGAAAGACAGCTATAGGAAGTAAACAAAAGATACTGTTACTCGCAATCCACTGCTGATGATGTCACTGACCATGTCAAGAATGATATAATATGTGACATGATCAGAAGTGGATTGCGGGTAACAGTATGTTTTCTTTACTCCCTGTAGCTGTCTTTCTTGTAACATAACTGTCTGTTTCCTTCCCTTATACTTACTGTTCTTTTTAAAAAAAAAAATTTTTGGGTTCGCTCCTGGTTCGCGTACCGGAGTGCGAACTGGAAGCGAACTAAAAGAAATAGAGGTTGGCAGAATTTCAAAAATTCTACCAATTTTTTATTATAATGGGGAGGTAGTTCTGAAAAGAACTTTTTTTTTTGGTTTTTGTTGTTTTAAATTTTTTTTATTATTTTTCTGAACATTTTTTATATTTTTTTTGTTTTTTCTGAACATTTTGTAATTTTTTTGTTTTTTGGGGGGGAGGGGGGAAACAAAAATGATTCATTGAGAAGGGCTCAACAGGAGCAACGAAAAAAAGAAGAATTTATTTTTTGGGGCGTTTCGGGCAAACATGATTTTTGATAGCTCTCATTATAAGAGTAATGCTACTTTCTCGGTAGCAAAGTGTTTGGCTGCACCACACGCACACTTGCTTTACTTCCCCCATGTCCATTTGAATGTTCGGGATCACCTCCCTCGCCTCTGGTCCCGATACTTCTTTGACAGCAGATCTTCTCACCATTGCCAGGGGATTTTGCTGTTCATCACGAAGCTGGGCAGCACTATAATTATTTGGGTGCCACCTACTCATATGCCTGTGCATCGTATAATTTCCGAAGCTGTATTTCTTGTCAGTGCCCCTTGAAAGTCGATCGTTGCAAATACGACAAAACACATATCTGGCATTGACTTTTTTTTGCCCTGCTGGAAATTTAAAAAATTGCCAGATGTAGTTTTCTTTTCTATTGTACCTCCTGGGCTCCTCTGGCAAAAACTCAGGCTCTTCCTCCTCTTCCTCCTCTTCTTGATCTTCCTCTTCTTCAAATATTGGTTGAGCAGGTGGTCCTTTCTTCCCTTGAGGAGGTGGGGGTGGTGGTGGGGGAACACTAGCTGAAGCAACAATGGAAGCCATTTCTCTATAATGTAAAAGGGTCTTTCTCTCACCAAGATGAAAGTCAGAGTGAGGAAAGAAGGAGGGGTTTTCATCATTTGGGAAAAGCAAAAGTTCTCAACCAATGAAAAGTGTTATTTTTAGGTCACCTGACCTAGCCTTCCATCATTATGAAACCAAAAGTGAAATGAACCAATGAAAAGTTTTATTACCAAGTCACATGACCTCTCACGCTCATGTTACGCGCTGCGGAACGCTCCCCGGTTAGCTTCCGGGTCGCTCAGCTTCGCGCCTCGGTCCGCGCCCCGGGACACTTCCGGGTGCGCTAACACGATACGTCACAAGACGCATTACGCGGCAACGCGGATCGCTTCCGGGTCGCTGCGCTTCGCGCCTCGGTCCGCGCCCCGGGACACTTCCGGGTGCGCTAACGCGATACGTCACAAGACGCATTTCGCGGCAACGCGATACCGTCACTGTTGATTTCTTATCGGTTCGCGGACCGGGTCGCGGCATCTATTTGAGCTAACGGAAAGCTTCCCGGTTCGCGGACCGGGAGCGAAACAAAAAAAATATTTAAAAAAAATTATTAATAAACATATAAAATATATTTTTGTATTTAAAGAAGAATACATTTTACAGCTATAGATATTAGCTTTTAAAAAACCAATGAAATTCATTGAAAAAACCATAGGTTATAGACCATATATAGTTAGGAATTTGCATTTACAAAACCTTGAAAATTCACTGAAAAAACCATAGGTTATACACCATATATAGTTAGGAATTAGCATTTAAAAAACCTTATTTTACTCACACAAAACCAATGAAATTCCATATATAGTTAGTTGTACTAACTATATATCACGCACCCGCAATCCACTGCTGATCATGTCACATATGACATCATTCATGACATGGTCAGTGACATCACTGATGACATCACTGATGACATCTCAAATGACATCACTGATGACATCACTGATGACATCTCAAATGACATCACTGATGACATCACTGATAAAATCTCATTTGACATTAATGATCACATCACTGATGACATCATTCATGTGATAATACGATGAACCTCTTCAGACTCTAATATAACCTTAGATACACTCAGTGTAAACAGACACTCACAGACTGTCACTCATCCATGGAGTTACTTACACACCTAGTCAGTCATGCAAAGAATCAATCACACCTCCATTTTCACAACTATACAGTTATACACACCTTACTTATTCAAACATATACTAAAACATATTTACTCACTTATACAATCCTGGATACAAGAGCACAATGATCCATACAGCCACTCACACATTCACTGGCTCTTATGCACAGTTATTTATATATGTCAACTCTCACATGTACTGTATTTTACATATGTACTTACTTTGACATGTAGCACTGAGATATCTATTCACTCACCAATACAGTCATGCACACAGTCAACCACCCATACAGCTGTTTCCACATGCACTTTTGAACCCATAGATCTATGCACAGAGTCATACACCTCCCAGCCACCCACACACACTCTCAGTCTCCCATACAAATGCTCGGGCAACCAATCAATAACCCATATAGTTACTCATATAGCTAATGATCAACAAATGCAGCAGTTTACAGAACAACAGACATAATGATGCACAAATTAAGACAGTTTAGTCACTAACCCATGCACTCAGTGAGACACATTTAACCACTCACTCATACAGTCAGTCATGCACCTACTAAATCCTTCATCCAGACACTTATACATCCACTCATTCTTAAATATGTAAGACATATTTTAACTTTACAGAAAAATACAGTCACTGGATGTTGTCATCAGTGATGTCATCAGTGATGTCATTTGAGATGTCATCAGTGATGTCATCAGTGATGTCATTTGAGATGTCATCAGTGATGTCACTGACCATGTCATGAATGATGTCATATGTGACATGATCAGCAGTGGATTGCGGGTGCGTGATATATAGTTAGTACAACTAACTATATATGGAATTTCATTGGTTTTGTGTGAGTAAAATAAGGTTTTTTAAATGCTAATTCCTAACTATATATGGTGTATAACCTATGGTTTTTTCAGTGAATTTTCAAGGTTTTGTAAATGCAAATTCCTAACTATATATGGTCTATAACCTATGGTTTTTTCAATGAATATATATATATATATGTATTAAAAAATCAAATTCTATGTTTTTTTTATCTTACATTAATTATTTATTAATTTTAAGGTTATTTAAGTATTTTAAATATGTTTAAGTTGATTATATTTATTATTTCATTAATTTTCAATTACTTTTAAGACATTTAAAAACTATTCGATATTTTGACTAACTATAGTTTTTTACAACGATATTTTTGATTCAATATTTTTGTACTTACCTGTTTGGAGATAGGAATTCGATATTTGTGCATTCTATATTTTTTCCTCGATATTTTGGTAGTTCTATATTTGTGTAATCGATATTATGTGAGTGATCCGGCAGTCTGACCCCTGAGACGAAGGAAGATGGACTCAAGGAAAATCCAGAAGTTGGAAATAGGAGCTAGAATATAGTGGCTTGAAGACAAAGAAAAACAGCCGGTAAATAAACTTTTGAGGTTGAACAAAAGAGAACTAGTCCTAGCAAAAAAGAGGGGCAATGGAACAGAGAGATAGTCAAACAGAGAGAGAGAATAGCAGTGGAGATACAGAAAAAGACCATTATAACATAATCTAAACCTAAGCAAGAGAGATTGATGGGTTAGTTCACCTGAACATAGGTATGTGCTTGCCACGTTTGAACATGGCTGGGCAGACTCAGTATTCCAATGTTCTCAGGTGGATCAAAAGAGTGCAATGAAGAAAATAGCGCGAAGATGTATTCTTTACAAATTATCAAATAATTTGTGCTTTCTCAGGAAAGTCTATATGAGGAAAAAAATACGTTTTTTGTTATAGTTGGTGTAAAAAAGCGAGAAAGAAAGGTATTAGAGAGACAGAGGTTCATAAGCATTAAAAGCAAGGTAATTACAGAGCAAGGTCTGAGAAAAATAACCATATAAATTAAAGATAGGAACTCATAATGACAATATTCTCAAACATGGGAGATAATGCAGGCGGAACATTCCTGGGATCACATCCTCCCACCATGCTCTCATCTTGGCATATTCATGGCAGAAGCTGCTCCACAATGGCTTCTAATGAGAACCAAATTGTGCAAACTGAAATTCCAAACACATAATTAAGGGTTCACAATAAATAAATGAGGCTTCTTTCTTCTTTATTGCAGCCCATCAGTTATTATTAGGTTTTGCTGATTTCAAAGTGACCATGCAAAAGAAAGGTTTAGCAGAGAAAAGCACAGCCATTTGTTTTCTTATCATTTGGTTCTTTATGAGCAGCTAACTTTATCCAAATGAGTTTGCATCAAAGATTTGTGAGAGCTCATACCTATAAAGTGCTGACACTGTGATTTGTCTTTGTTATACCCTGTGTAAGACAGTACTAGGAACAATGCAAAGATTTTCAACTGCACAGACAACATTTTTACTGGGTATAAACAAATTTAAAACATTGTTTTAAAAGTTGGGCAACTTCGCTCTTTAAAGGAGACTTGTCCTAATCTGGCCCTCCCTATAGTCTTATCATTCTCTGTGTGACCTACTAATCAAGAGTCACAGTGGGCGGGGAGCATTCTGTCCTTAACCCTGTTACCAATTGCAGTCCATGTTTTGATGTTCTTGGCCTAGGGTCAGCTGTCTGTGGCTTGTGGGATGGGACATGGGTATCTCTTCTCTTCTCGCTGCTAGTCATGCTGTGCTATGCCCTTGTAGTGTTGGACTGTTAGCCTGTTTACTACTTCTACCCTAGGGTTCCAGGCCTCTGCCAGTTAGCCCGTAATGCAACATGTAAGGTTTATATTTGTTATGGACTCGGGGTTCTGAGTTCCTACTCCATGGTTGCCAACTTCACCCTCTTCATTTGGAGTTGGAACCGCTGGAGGAAGGAACTAGCAGATGTGGGCTCCTGTACTTGGAATAAAGAAGGTTTCTCTTTCATTGTACTCAATCGCCTCAGTCTCTTCCCTTGATCAGCACCTTCTTAAGCGCTGTTATCCAATAACATAGATTCAGGTTAGCTCTAAACTATTGCATCCCTTCTATGTATCTGACACACATCTTGTATCCTTTGAAATTTTACCCCTTTACAATGACTGATTCCATTTGTATCATGCTGCTTATTTCCACCAAAGGACCCAATACTGGCTTGTTTTTGGTAGTTACTTCCCTTCTTGCTCTTTGCTCTTTTGCAGTGTCCATTGTTTACCATGGCTCCTTGATTCCCATTTGAGTGATCCTTGCTCCAAGGGGCAACCGCTGGACATGATAGACGGGTGGGATTTGATAGTTCAGCACAGGTCAAAGCTCTCAACCTATAGCCTTCTTCTTGGTCAACTTCAGTTCACACCACAATACGTATTCCAAATTACACCTACTCTAAGAGTCTTTGCGGGAGAGATTTTGTGTCAACAGGATAGAGTGATTGGCAAATAGAGAAGTAAAGATTAGAATCAAACATGATCCCAAGATTGCAGTCCCCCTCAGACAGCACATGGTAAGAGGGAGAAAAAAGATACAGGAAGGGAATGCAGAAGAGTGAGAGTAGAGAGCTTGAAAAGGTAGATATCTGTTCTTGAGTAGATAAAACATAGTTAGTGAGAAGTCATCCAGGATTTGATGAAAAAAGATTGTGTAGTTGTAAATTAAGTTGTAAAGGACAGCATAAAATGAAAACATATTGTTGAAACACTTTTGAGTTCTCCATGACCAGTTGAATAGTACATGTTTTGTAACCATTACAGAGAGAAATTAGCACACAATAATAAAGTACTATGCAGGCCTGGATACATAGATTTATCATATAGAAGCTTTCATTTAGACTTGCAGAATGTTCAAAAAATGTGCAAATAATCTCTACTGTAAAGCATTCTATTTAAAATATTTTTATAGTACCCCCTAACTACACCTCTATCACTACATCGTCAAAAAGTTTACATTGAGGCCACTATTCAATAGTGATCACTATATCCTGAGAAGATCAGAATGGGCAGGAGGAGTGGAGAGGACCACACGCCCCAGGAGTGACTGCAGCCGTCGCCGCCGTAACTCCGTCACTCTTGCACCTTGAGGTGCTCTTTCAGCTGTCCACGGCTTCCGCAGTGTGGGACCTGCGTGGGCGCGCCCAATCCTCGCCCAGGACAATGGTGGGCCCGTCTGCGCCCGTCCGCGGCCGATCCAGGCCTACTCTCTTGGTTGGTGGTTGTTGAAAATAGAGCTAAGCAGCCACATTTTGTTTGTCGAAGTCGGACAATTGCATGGACATCACATAAAAGGCAGTAGAAACTTAAACTGTGAGTACATGACCATTACTTGTGATACAGATTCCGCTTTGCCTTTTTGTTAGTGGGAGGCCCTACTGAACGAGGATACTATGGGGAAGAGAAAGGCCACTCTTGTGAGTTCCGCACAAGGCTCAAAAGGGTATACAACGTTTACAACGAAACTTTTACAACGCACTACCATTACAACGCAGGCATTACCACGCATACCATTACAACGCATTGCGCTGGGGGGCGCTCTAGGATAGGGAATACGTTTAATTTTCTATCCAACACCTTCCCTAGTGTCCACGGGGACTGGAGTTGGAATAGAAAATTATACTTACCACTATCCAGCACCTCTAAGCGCTATGCGTTGTAATGGTATGCGTGGTAAAAACTGCGTTGTAAAGGTATGCGTAGTAAAAGTATGCGTTGTAACATCATACATCCCTCAAAACATGGAACTATCGATTCTTTTCTGGCTTAAGCAGTTGGTGCCATCACAAAAGAAATAGACAGAGCACAAAGGTGACTCTCTTTGGACCTGGGTGGCACCCCGGTGCCGTAGCTGGGTGAGCCCTCAAGTTTGGTTACCCAAAGATCACTGGATGGAGCATCAGCACCGGAACAGGAGGCCTCTAGCCCTGGCCCAATCATATCTACTCCAGGGAACAACAGTCGCAATAAGTCATATACTGTCCCTAAGCAAGGTGCAGATCTGAATGGTCCCCCTGCACCCAAGAAGCTGAGGTGAGCTAATAAGAAATCTGAGATGAAGGGGAAGGGCGTCGTCAAGGCCGACTTGAAGGGTGCCAAGGATTTATGGTCTCCTTTGAAACAAACAATTGTGGAAGTATTGACTGCCTTATTGACCAATGTTTGCAGTGATATCACTAAGGTCATGTTAGTAAACAAAACAGAGATACACTTGGTAGAGCTGAAAAAGCGTTGGCACCTTCTTGCCAGGCTTTTCAGATGGCGATCCCGCAGCAACAGACAGTTCAATCAGGAGATGCCAGTGCAGGCACCCATACCATCACTCTGACCCCCAATGTCCTTTCCAGCGTATCCAGGGCCTTGATAAGTGGCCATGTTTCTTTAGTTACCCATTCTCGACCCTCAAACCCCTGCCAAGATGGCCGGGAGCCGACCCGGGGCCCACTGAGGCAGCAACAGGAAGTAACCATAATTTGCCCCGGTTTACCAGTAATTGATCTCCCCCCAGCCAGTTGCCCCTACACCGTGGTTCTGGTAAGGGTGCCAGGACATAGTTCCCCAAGGGACGAGACTACAGACCAGTTGATCAATAAAGTAACTCACTGCTTAAGTAAATATGCCAGGTTCAATGTGGCGGATCACAGGCATATCCTGATGGCTAGGAGGGCCTCCTGGATTGGATGGTCCAGGAAAACATTTCACGGTGATTGTTAGTTGTAACGCTTAGATTCCCAGAATTGCCCTGTAAGATTTTGTGCCACATCCCCCAATCCCTTTCTTTGAATCAGGCATTAAGTCACTCCCACTGGGTTTCTTCTATAGGCCCTCTCACAACCCTATACACATTAATTATCCCGTAACTCAGGATGGGGTCTTCTTTTCTCGTAAGGGAATTTCAATTTTGATTAACCCTTTTGCTCCCTTGAGGGACCTTAATGATTTGGATTGACAGCAAGACTGCAGGGGCACAAGTAAAGTTAGGGATAAACCTGCAGTGAGGCCTGTAGATATCGAGACAAGTACTGGGGAAACATGAGCTCCGGCCGTGGGCATCCAAGTACCTTAGGGTCCAGTAGCACACGGATAGCTTCCACTGTCCCCCATCTAATCAGACCCAGTTAAGGGGGTACATTTAAATATTATTTCCTGGAATGTGGCAGGATTAGCTGCACAATTTGTTGATGGGAGGTGGCTTCAATTAATCAGACGCTTTCACATGATTTGCATTCAGGAAACTTGGGAGACCGAAAACACTTTCTTTCTTGAGGGCTATAAAACATTCTTCTGCCTGGCAGTGGGCTCTAGAACGGGCACAGTAAGGGGAGGGCCTTATAGATCCTAGGATCCATGGCACAATGAAGCCCTTGATGTGGGACTCTAACGTTGTACAAGGTCTCGCTTTAATGAGTAAATCGTATTGGTTCGTAAATTTTCTACTATGCAAGAGGACAGCACCATAGGCCAGTAAGCCTCTTGGAATTGAGAGGGTGCCTTGAGCAAACACAGGAGGACGGTCTGCCGCAGGCCGAACTAATCTTAGTGGGAGATTTCAATTGTCACTTATGCTCCAACTTAGCCGCGACTTGTCGTGATTGGTCTACCTGTACGATTAGAGAGGGACTGCACATGGGACATAGCCCGGAAGGGCGGGATCTGAAAGCCCTCCTAAATACTTGTGGCCTAACACACACATTGGACCTGCTTGCCATTCCCTGGGACTCTCCTGTTCTTCTGACAGATAAAAGCAGGGGCTGTACAACATTCATTGACTTTATTTTCTTGTCCTTGAGGCTGTTTATATCCTCTTTTAATATCCATACATAGTCCATGTAGTGGCCACAACCCTTTGATCATGACATTTGAAGTTCCATGGGCCCAGACATGGGCCCAGACAACATCTCGTAGGACCAATGTAGGTACTATCTCTGTCATAGACCATGGGAGACGCTTGTGGTGGTCACAGCTGGACATTAGTGTTTTAAATAAATCTTTGTTTAGAACAAGCCAGCAGGAGATCCTAACATGTCTATATCCACAAGCCACGGGGCGGAAATAATCCAGGCATTTATTACTATTCCAGGCATTTATTACTATTTATTACTATTGCACAAACAATCCCAGCAGCCTCCTCTTGCGTTGAACTCCCGAAATAGTTTGACAGCGAGTGCTTATGTGCACTTGGAGAACTTAAGAGGGCCCTGAAACAGACCGCTGGAGAAAGATCCCGGGTGGTGACCTGCCACATTAGTTATAAAAGGGCAGCCAAAGGGTGGAAGCGCTTGCTGCAAAAACAAGCTTGGGAAGATTTAGCGGAGGCATGGGAGAAAAAAGATCACACAATCCCTCTCAAGACTTAATCTCCCTTTATAGAATTGAACCCATCATTTTTACTCTTGAGGAGGTTAGATTGGGAATTGAGTGATTGTCTTGGAACAAGTCCCCTGGCCCAAATGGGATTCCCCTTGACCTTTTCTGTAATAACTTAGACGTATGGGCTCCACTCCTTGTCGGGACTTTAAATACAGCAGTTACACCAGTTATGCCCACATCATGGTCTATGGCCACCATCGTCCCGATTTTTAAGAAGGGAGATAGGGACAATCTTCATTGTTACTGCCCCATATACCTTATCGATGCCACAGTGAAAGTGCTTGGCCGGGTCCTACTAAACAGGCTTTTCAATTGGGCGGACTCCAACCGCATAAGCTTGGAGGTGCAATATGGTTTCGGCATAGGAAAATCTACCACAGACAAAGGCCTTAATGTTTATTTACTCATTGCAAAATATACAGTAGCTAAAACTGGAGCGCTGTCCCTGGGTTTTATGGACCTCACCGCGGCCTTTGACTGGGTGAATCGTACTACCAGCCCGCATGCTGAGGGGTTTGCAGGTCTTACTTGATGGGATTGTGTGCTTTATGAACGAGAGAGATCTATCATCGAACCTATCCAAATCATATATCATGGAAGTAGGCAAACAGGCTAGTAGACATACCACATATAAAATAGGCACACACAGTCTAGAGAAACTTAATTTTAAACATTTACAAGAAGGGAAGCTTTTAGAAATAGGCACAACGTAATGTACAAAGTTCCCCAAGTGGGGTGATGGAAAGTTAGAGTATGCCCCTTTATGACCTCATGGCATAAGGTTGTATGAAGATCTTTTTTATATATTTTTTCACTGTGTAGTACGTCCCACTTAGGTCCTGACGAATTGCCATCCGGGCATGAAACATGTTGACCTGATCAGGGGGTTGTAGGTATTTTGCACAATACTACCTGTAGCATTTATCTCCCCTCCCACCTTTTTAACCAAGGGCGCCAGCCACGTTAATAAAGTTCATTGTGGACTGACCCACCTTTTTTATTTTTCACCACACTTCTCACGACTACACCCACTTTTTCCTCCCCGCACACCCGCATGCATCATATGGCAGGGACAAAAGATCTCCGCTAAAGAGCCCCTTTATGGGTGCCCGTCGGACATTGCAGCGCCAGTTCGACGAGGAGCAAACCCATATGATGAAGCATGACATCTAGCTTGCTAGGTGTGTGAGGGTTTTAGTCCCAACTAGGGTATTCCCCTCTTTGGCTTTTCCTATCTTTCTCTGTTCACGCTCCATTTGACATACTCTAACTGTCCATCACCCCACCTGGGGAACTTTGTACATTACGTTGTGGCTAGTCTCTCGGACACGTACACTGGACCCCATTAAATATTGTCCTTTTATGGTTCCCTTTGTTGTTATAAGCTTTTAGAAATAAACAGATCAATGGAAGTAATTGCAAACTATGCTCACAGATTGGGTACATGGTCCCCGGGGAATAATTTTTAAATTATATAATATCTACTGTATCTCCAAAATGCAAGTGAGGTATGGGATATATGTTGGGCAACAAATTACAAACCGCAGAAAAGAAATATACTCATACTTGATGCATGAAGAACTAAGGACTTAGCACATTATTGACTTGGCGGCCGTTAAAACCCTATTATGCTGGGTGAAGATCTGGTCTAATGAGGAAACAGGTGTTAGCAGACTAGAAAATCCAGGATTTCCTCTCGCTTGACAATGCGATAAAAAATCCCATGGTTAAGAAACATCAAGGACACCCTCTCCGCCTTAGGCAGAGTAGACATGTATTACAGAAAGGAAAATGTAAAGCCACAGGATAAAAATATTATCAAAGAGTTGATTTTTTAAATATGCCGTGGCTCACCGAGAGGACAAGGAGTTCAGAAAACCCATGGTTAGAGCACACATCCTACTAAAGTCTGTGCAGAGCATGTAGCCTTATTTATTGATTTTAACAAGTGCACGGGGTAGATTTTTAAACACTCATTTTAGGATGAACCAGCTTCACTATTTACTAGCCTCTCACTCAGGCTTTGCCACACATATAGAAGATAGAGGTCCCTGTGGCTGCGACTACTACTAAATGCCTTTTGTGAATACCAAAAGTTATAAAGTTAGGATTTTGTCTCAGATTTCTTTTGTGAATCGGGCCCAGTTTGTTTAATAATCCCTGAACACAACCTGCTTGAAGGATATAATGGACACTTTGCCATTTTGCTCATTGGTCAATATGTAACAAATTAATAATTTGATGTTTTTAGGCAGTTTCTTTTATGGCTGCATTTACTACCGAATAAAGATTATTATTATTATTGATCACTATATCTTCATAGGAAACTGCAGTAAGAAATTATGTTAAGTTAAAAATAAGATAACACATACAAAAGTGAAACATTTGGTTTTCAAATAGAACATAAAGAAAATACATTAGCTGGGGTGCAGTGAAATATATCATTTATTAAATTCCAATTAATGTAAATGATTTCCTTTGATAAAATAAAAAGTGTTCGAAAATATTCACTACTTTATTTAACACTATATAATGTTTATTATATTATCTTACAATGATGACAATGAAAATAATAAGTATATGTATTACTAATATTTACAACATATGCTAATAACAACTTTCAAAATCAACATATAGAAATAATTATATATTTAGGCTAATGGATATATTAAACGTATTTATTTAATTTTACAAATCATGAAATTAAATAAGATTTAGGTTCATTATAATGAATAGGTTTAGAATGACAGGTTAAGTAAATTAGGTGCAATTAAAATAATAAAGAGTATTTAAAAGAAAAAAATAGGAATATATAAAGCACAAAGAAATAATGCTTAGTATAAGTATTAGGTTTAAGGGAGGAAAGGGAAAATTAATTAAAAAAGAAAAGTGAGATATAAAATATTGGGCACAGTGGAAAGCATTTAATTTACATTCACAAGTGCAGTTAAGAAAACAAAAATTAAACATTAAATTCACAGTAGTGGTAAGGTTACGGAGGCTGCAAAAAATGTGAAAGGATAACTTGGACAAGTTAGTGGAAGATGTCTTGGTTTCTTATTGTGTGACCAACATGCTCTACAATTATTTCAAACCCCAGCAGCATGAGCACATCTAGGCAACTATCTAAGTTCTCGAATGACCCCAATCCTCCTTTAAGATCTCTTGTCCAAGTCAGATATTTTTGCACAACAAATAAATCCCATCACACAAAAAATGGTTAGTGCCATGCCAACCAGCTCCCGAAAGCAGAGGCACACAAGTAATTCCAGGACAATAACAGTGCTGCTGATCTCAAAATCAATGCTTGCTTACTCCAGAAGTTGGCAAAACAGAGTAGCATCATTTTATCTGAAATGCCTACCCCAACATATCTCATCAACTTCAAACCTAATTGTATTCTGAAAAAAGAATAAACATATTCTTTTAATCCAGCTTGTACAACACTGGTCCTTGAGGGCCAGTACTAGACTCAAGTTACAGGATATCCACATGAACTAAAATGAAAGCTAAGGGCCATATGAGTTTGGCAGTGTGTAACCGCCCCGCTCCCGCACTGCTAAACCCCTGTAGGAACCACCCGACAGATGAGGAGATTTCTTCCTGGTATGGTTGAAGGTTTTTGTGGCATGTTCAGTGTGGTGCCTGTGAAATAGGCACCGCAATGGGATTATCAAAGGCAGGGCATGCACAGCATGCACTGCTACAGTCCATGCTGTGCATTTTCTGGTGTGCATGCATGAGCCCCCCTGTGTGCATCCACATGGCGTAAGGCACCATGGAGCCCTGCAGGGCCCCCTTAGTTTCCTCAGTGCCACACCTTTCATGGCGGTTGCACAGCCATGAAAAGTGTGGCTGTGAGGAAACTCGTAATATGCTTAGCGGGCAGCAGCAGCCCCGTCAAGCATATTGCAACCTAAGGACCGCTACGCAACTGCCTGGAAATGGCGGTTCCCTGGTGATTGTGGTGGTCCCAGTGTGGCCTGACCGCCATAGTCGTAATCTGGTGGTCGGAAGACCACCACCGCGAGTCTGGCAGTCTGTGGACTGCCAGACTCATAATAATGCCCCAAATCAGAATCATTTATACAGCCCATGGTTATCCTGAAGATATGTAATAAAGTGTGTAGTTGTGGACTAATTTGAGACACCTCTGTTTTACCCCATGTCTTTAACCACAGATCAACCTTTAAGGAGCATTTCCACTTACTTCCAGGTCTCATTTCCTTTCTTAACAAGTCATTCTATCACCACTGTGCACACAACAACAGAACCATTCTCCCAAGTCACATGTTTCTCATCTAGATCTATTCAGCCTAATGCTGCCAATCTCCACAAGAGTAGTGGTGAGACTTTGAATAACCAAAGAAACAAACCAGTATTACTTTCTAACCACATTTTGTATTCCTGAATTATTGGAATGGAAGCAATCACACCCATAGCTCCACATTTTGTATCTCCAAGTACTATTGTCATTGTCATCTGGTATCCATGTAGGGGAAGGTATCACTAGCCCAATCTTACTACACTGTTGCTTTGTTCAATGGATTGTAAGTCAGACCTTGCATGCCTGCATGGGTGGTGCATATGTGCAGAATAGTCTACTAGAAAAGGGTAGGTGTCATGTGTCAAGTCCATAGATCATTAGATGCCACTCCACCAAATGGAAGTGAACTAAAGGGTAACTGTGCTGGAGTCACGGAAAACTATAATAGGCACAAATGTTTTTCACATTCATGCACACATATCCCATTGTGCTCTTCTTGGGTCACATCTAAGTAGTTAAATGTTCCGGCTGAATCAAAATCTTTCAGGTGCCTGACTTGCTAGCGGCAGTGCCTTGCCCGGCACAACCTTTGGTGTCTCAACCACCAACAACTGTACCTTTTTAGGTCTCGCCCTGAGCCAGCGTATGCGCTGGTCTCGGCCGAGACATATAGTAAGCCGCTTTTGGAAGTGCTTCCAAAGCGACGACCAGCTTACCTGCACACGCAGAAGCACCAGCGCAACGTGCACATCAACCTTTTTCGTCGCGCACATGCGCACAACTCGCGGTTTATTTTTTTTATTATTTTGCGCGCGTGCGCACAACTCGCGGCCAATGCTTGTTATTCATTAGTGCAGAGCGGAGGCTCCCCGAGGTGCCGAGTTTCACCCTTCCCACCAGGTACCGCCTCTTATTCATTCTTTCCTTTAATCAGTAGTCGCCCCGCCTCCATATTTCCACTTTCCCTACATTTTCTCTCCCTCCTTCCTCCACCCGACTACTTTCCCACTCTCTCCTTTCCACTCTTTCTTCTCATACTCTTTGTTCCTTACCTGTATTATTTAAGGTCTCTCCGCTACTTACACAAACCTGGATCTTCACGTCACAATGGGAACGTTTCCTTGGAAAATAGCGAGAGCAGCAGAAAAGTACAATTTTACAGTTAAACTCCGACCAAAAGACTGTTTGCAGAGCAGTTCTGCGCAAAGTCACACATCTGCGCTGCAGAAATTATTTTTGATCCACGACAACAGGACACGCACATGCCACTGAAGTTTGAGGTCCCTTTGACCATTGACATGTGCCCTTCACATGCATTCCCACAAAGATGTGGCACAAGGTACAGATGAACTCTGCCAGGCCGAGCATGCATGGGTGATTATAGGCAGATATCTAGCTCCTGTCATGCTGCTGCCTTCAGGGCAGTATCTGTCCTACATAGCTGAGAAGGTGTCAGCATTGATTTTGTTTCGCTGGGGGATTACCTAGCTACTGAACGCGTGGTAGCGGATGAAAAGGAGCCAGCTGTGCGCCTTTCATGGCAGCTTATCAAGCTATGTGTCCTCTGGCTCGATGCACAACTGCTGCTCCTACGTCCGGAACACTGTTTGCATCATGTCAATAGTATGCACAGCATTGTATAGTATGCGTTGCATATCACACCAGCAGCAGTGAAAAGTGAAGTCCAACACTATCTGACATTATTACAAACGGAAAAACTTTGAAGAATAGCCTTGTGCAGCTCATTCAATCAATTTTTCATGAGCTCGACATCTTCTCGTCTCCCTTGCTTCTCTTTATGTGGCCCCCGTTGTCTTCTCATTAAGCCTCCATTCTCCTGCACCCTGCTTTCCTCGCGGAGTATCTCACTTGCCTCCTTTCGCAGCTTTCTATCGACATGTTCACATTCTGCCTCAACGCCCCAGTGCTCTTAGCTTTTTTCTTCCTGTTTCAGTCCTCCTCCCCCCTTTCTCCCGATGTTTTTTTGGCCTTTTCCTTCCTGCCTCCTGCAGTTTCTTCGTCCTGTCTCGCGGTTTTCTTTCAGCCTTGTAACTACATTTTCCTTCCACTTCATGCATTTCTAACAGTCGGCCTCTCCGATCTCCTTTTAGGTCCCTCTCCCTCTGCTCTTTCCTACACTAATATTCGGTTTCTTATTCCAGCAGCTCCTCACTACATTTCCCAGAATTCCCTTCAGCTCTTTCAAGTTCAGCTTCATATTCTTTGTCTTTATATTTTCCCTCAGTTTCCCCTCACGCTCATTCTGTTTCTTGCTCTCTTTCGCTCTCTCTTTCAGACGTTCTCTCTCTAGCCACCATCTCTTCCTTTTCTGTTTTCTGTCTATCTCTGCTGTCTCTCCCCTTTTCTCTGATCCTTTCTCCCCACTTCCGCAGGGGTCTTACAACATGTTGTTCTCGCTCTCTCTTTCCTGGCCTCTCTTCCATTGTTTCTTGATTATTATTCTCTTTACTGGGCCACGGCTCTCGGTTTCTATAGCTGCTTAACACTTATTCTTTTGTACTTCTTGCTTCCTTCTTTCTCTACTGTCTCTTTCATCACCAAGCCTCATTACTTAAGCTCTTACCACTTACATTTTCATCTCTTTCTCTCAGGGCCCCTGTACTTTCATTACCTCAAACTGACCACCTCTCTGCCTGCAAATTCAAATGATTATTATTGACATTACCAGTTATTCCAATGTTGCCAAACTCAACACAAGACGCGTTTAGACAAACAACCACACACGGTAGTGGTGGGTATAGTATCGCACTTGAAACAAAGTATTGGCAGATATGGATACAGATTAGCTATTGCTATGTAGCATTCAAACACATTTTAGATAGGTGCCTCTCGGGGTAAAATATCCCACTATCCAGAAAATCAAATAGAACAAGTCATTACCGGCTTGCTCAAAATACAAGAAAGACTGAACCCCGGCACTCTTAAATAATGTAGATACAATTGGTAAATGAATTTAAACTAGCAAGCAAGCACCTTTGATAATGAGAGAAAACTTTTCAAGCAGGGATTTTAGTAAACCAAATAGGATCAGATGATTGAATTGTGATTTATTACATGAAAGACACAAGAAAAGTATTTCAAACAATCTTAGCATTTGCCAAAAATTATACAACTCCTTATGGTGTAAGTGAGGTTTCAGTTCTTTGACTTGGTAGCACAGAAACAGCCAACGCGCGTATCGTCACCACTGTGACTTCCTCAAGGCTTGCTTTAGTAGTAGACTAGCAGCCCGCCCCGACGTTGTCCGGGTATGAAATAGAATGTGTGTAATGTGTGTACTTTGGCAAGGGAAATTTATTTTAAAATCTCGCGGTAGACAACATTTTTTGTTTCATTAGAATAGGGACGGAGAAGGCCCAGCTGCAGCCCTGGTTGATGTTAGCAGGCGCTTGTGTAATTGGTGTAGTGATCCGCCGTCTGAGCCCGGCTACAGCCCTGGTTGATGTTAGCAGGCGCGTGTGATGTTGTTGAATGAGAGAGTTATCAGCCGCGGGTAAATCCGTTTGAAGAGAGAGTTGAGTGATAGCGTGGTACCCCGCTTGAGGCCCAGAGGCAGGCCTGTTTGATGTTAGCAGGTGCGTGTTCCCCCGCTTGAGGCCCAGCTGCAGCTCTGGTTGATGTTATCAGACGCGTGTAATTAGTGTACTGATCCACCGCCTAAGCCCGGCTGGAGCCCTGGTTGATGGTAGCAGGCGCGTGTAATTTTGTTGAATGAGAGAGTTCAGTAACAGTGCGCAGGAGAGGCTGCAGTAACGTTACTTACCAGGCCTCCAGGTGAACGCGTTTGTCACGCCCCCAGCACACGGCCACAGCAGACGATCTTCTGATTAATGTACGACCCACATGGCATGAAGGGCGGAACGTAGCATACGCCCCCAGCGTTTCTCACGCCCCCAGCGTACCCCTTGATGCGGCGCAATTGTGTTCACATGGCATGAAGGCCGGACACACGCCTCCAGCGTTTCTCACGCCCCCAGCGTGTCATGCCCCTAGCATGCCCCTTGATGCTGCAGTGCAACGTAATTGGCACTTGTATGTATGACTCACATGGCATGAAGGGCGGACACACGCCCCCAGCGTTTGTCATGCCCCCAGCGTTTGTCACGCCCCTAGCATATGCCCACAGCCCACGATGTGATGGCCGTACCACACCACGCGCCCAGCGTTAGTCACGCCCCTAGCCCACGCCCACAGCACAACGCAGACACGCCCACAAGGGACTACTTTGCTAGCACGGTTCTTTTACCTTTTAAATGTATAGAGGAGTTGGCCTAATGGCTAAGGCACTCGACCTCGGACCTGGGGATCTGGGTTCGAGTCTTGGTAACGAAGCCAAATATCCTGTGATTTTGGGCAAATCACCTAAACTCCCCGTGCCTAACAAAAATGAATGTGTGTCCTCATCTAACGTAACTGGTGCTATGTAAAGCGCCCTGATACCTGATTCAATTCGGGTCAAGTTCGTGCTATATAAAACTCTGCAAAAAAAATTAAAAAAAAATAAAATAAGGTGGCCGTCTGCATAGCCTATGTCCTTCTGCTGCAACTTCCCTTTCCAACGCTGTATTGGGTGTTGTGATTGGTGCTATGGTTACTGAGATTACCCGCCTCAAAGGATGGGCTCTCTCTTTATAATATTAGTATGGATGAACCCGGCAGGATCCTTCAGTCGTTGCTCTACAGTCACAAAGTAATGCGGAACCCTTGTCAGAGCTCAAAGTTGAAGGTGTATAGGCCCGAAAAAAGTGATCCAATTGGCGACTCCTAATATTCATAAATTGTAGAACCCGAAATAAGCGTTACAAGCGGGAAAGACTGCAGATATATGTGATGCTGCAGATTAGTCGTTAGTGCCACAGTAGATGTTCTCAGAAACTATACTTTTAAATCGAGTTCCTTTATAAACGCAATATTAAAGTCTTCCCAAAAAATGGATCAGGAAGCATGAGGAAAACATCTTAGATGGGTAATCTGATAAGACCCAAGTAGTCGTCCGTCCGTCATTCCAGCTCCCTCAAACGCCCGTTTCCTGTGTCGTTTAAACTGACTATACAGCGATATTGATACACAGTTTCGGTTTTGATAGAAAAGTATATACATTAGAGTACCTTTCATGTCACATCTAGCATCATGGCAAATTTCGGCTCGTCAAACATTGGCATGGCCAATAGGTCCCACCTTTGGGACCTTATACGTTTTTAGCCATGCAACAGTTGATGTTATTGCACCAAGGATATTGTGCTGCATAACTAAATACTTATAAGGTCCCAAAACCGAGACCTATTGGCTATGCCAATGCTTGTTCATTTATTGGTCACATTAATATGAAAGTACTTGCAGTGAACAAATGTTATTACTGCTGCATCAGTGCACACCATCATATATACAAATCGATAAATAAACCATCAAATAAATAAAAAGACCCAATAAATTAATACTGTAAAGGAAACCAACATAAATAAATAACTTCCCTACATGCCGCCATGCCTTACTTCAACCAGAAATGATTATGTTTATTCTTTAAAAGCTAAAAGACTGCCGCAAACCTAAAATGGAACAACAGTAAAGTACTAGCAGGTCATAACATTCATTCTCCATGTGCATTCAGAATGATTCATTGCTGCAAACTAATCATTATGTGAGGGCTTGCAATAGGTTAGTCTTTGAGCCAAATACAAAGAAGCAACTCAGAGCACACACAGGCTCCTTCAAAATTCACAAGATGAGCTAGCTCCTAAACGTGGAAAATGTATATGTATTTTTTACCTGACCTAGATATTATCTCACATTGTTATAACAGTGTGCCTTGTTTGTGGTCCCACCAGGGCAGCAGTTACAGCATATTACAGTCAATCAAAAGCAGTAGGTTATAGAGAAATAATGACATACCGAGGCGAACAGGCAACAAAGATAATGCACTTAATAAATTATGATTCATAAAGCCCTCATCAGCAAGCGAAAGCTCCTTTGTCTGTGGCCTTCATGACTAATCCTATGGAGGAAATCTTATTTTCTTTATACTCCACTACTTAGTGAAAACAGCAATGAAGACATTTATGAGATAATTAGCGGCTTCAATCCCAATGGCGGGGGTGCCACGGGCTATTTCTAGCATACTAGTATTAGGAGATATGCAAAAAGACAAACATTGGCAAAGCCAATAGTTTTCGCATTGGCTACCAATATTTTGGCATTGGCAATGCTTGTTTTGTCATGGTTTTTGCAAAAGGTTATAGTTGGGCGCGCTGCCAGGACCTCATCAATCCCCCCAAATATTGGCTAAAGCAAAAAAAATGTTTGATCTCAAGAAGTACTCATTCCTGTTGCCAGTGTTGCTTAAGGGAACTACTTTAGGGCATATTTACAAGGCTCTATTGACTCAGGAACATCACCTTTGAGGATGTTTCTGTGGCAATAGGGGCTTTGCCTTATTTACAAGGTGGCCTTATGCCACTGAATGTGACTTAACATCCCCTTGTAAATAAGGCACCCTTTCACTGAATGCTTAGCATGAAAGGGGTGGGCAATTTGTGTTGCGGTGGGTGTTCCACCGCAACACCCATTGTTTTTGACACTGTCCCCTATTTACGGGTGGGACAAATAGGAAACATTGCCATAATTAACACCAATAAAACCTGTTCTTATCATGGCAAAATGAGGAGAAATGCTTTATTTCTCCTCGTTTTTACTGTTTAAATGAGTGCTGCATTGTGCAGCACACATAGAAACAGCTAAACACCATGAATGATCGTTTATGCGCAGGAAGGTGTCTCTTTCTGCACATAAACAATCATTACAAAAATGACGATTTGCAACTTCTATGTGTGCTGCACAATGCAGCATACATAGAAGTTGCAAATCGTCATTTTTGTAATTACCCCCTGTTCCCTTATGTCCTCGTCCCATTCATAAATACGTGGAGATAACCATCTCCTGACAGAAAAAAGATCAGAAGAATGCTGGGACACTAACCCCGCCCCTCCCACCGGGAGTACATAAACAATCCTTCTTTGCTACATTTAGTGAAGCACTAAGGGAAAGGCAGGGGTGCACAGTATTCCTGTGAATATGGAGCATCCCTGCTTTTTTAAACTGTCGGAGGGCAACAAGGGAAAGCCCTTTGCCTCGTTTACAATAGGTGCCTACACACTGTTGCTATGTTACTGTTTCCTTTTACTAATTTAATACCTGCCTTTTGGTGTTCAGACCTAAGGAACAATGCCCACATTTATGGGATTTTGGCTTACAGCAGTGCAGCAAGGCAGCTTGTTGCGTTGCACTACATCAAAATGAAATGGCAGGAATGAACTGTTTTTATTCCTGTCCTTTCTCCCTGTGCTGGCTCTGTTTCGGCAGCCTAGCGCCAACATAGGCAACCTTACGTCCATTGCGTACAGGATTGTTTTGTATAGAAAGTGATACCTTCCTGCACAAAAACAATCCTAAGACGTGTTTTCCTCATTCCATGTGTGCTGTAGAATACAGCACACATAGAGAGAGGGAAAAACAAGGAGAAATAAAGCATATTCCTGCTCGTTATGCCTCACCTCGGGAGGCATATGGATATGGCGTTTACCCAGGTTTACGTGATTTTCTAAATCTAGTGCAGCATCAAAATCTATGGGTGTTGCGTGGGAAAACTCACCGCAACGCCCATGGAATGCCTCCCGGGTGCAGGGTAAGGCAACGGAATGATTTACACTGTGTTGCCTTACCCAAGACTTATGAGGCCACTCATAGCCATGCAGGGTGGCTTTGTGTGTCTTCATGAATCAAATTTAAAGCCCTGTATCATGCATGTTCCACTTGTCATGCATGTATCTCTTGAGCTAGGCAATAGAGGGTGCTTAGCACACCCCTCCTTTCTTTCACTCTGCTCACCACAGTGTCTGTCACAAGCTGAAATGATGCCCTACTTGCAGATCTGTCATGACTGTAGTGCACAGAGCACTCAATGCAATGAATCAGACTCACATCAGTTGGCTTCTTTTTTATCATTTACATGCGATGAAAAGTTTCAGCATGTGCCGAGACGTTGCCTAAAAAGCAGTGATTAGCTTAGGGTGTCACACATGTCATGGAGGTGTGGCGCTGCGGCCAGGGCGACTGAGACCGGCCGCTGCGGCTCACTGTTCGATCACTGGCAGCAGGTCAGCCCAGCACCATGCGACTCTGGGCAATAGCTCGCTTAATCTTCCCGACGGCCCCCAGCGCCGGGATGCCTCCGGGTAGCTGTACGCTTTACAAATACTGGATTTTTTTTATTAAGTAGCTATTTTAGTTAAACAAATGGACATTTCTTCGTAAATCTACTCTTGGACTGTACCACAGATGACCTGGGGAAAAATAAATAAAGCTTCTACTAATAAATTAAACATACAAGTCTACACAATAGAAAACCATAAACAAGTTTCAGGCTGTAACTGGTAAAAAATGTAATTTGGAGCCATTTACAATGGAAAGCTACGCTTTACATGTGTAAATTTACACTTTTTAATAACTTTTCAACTTTTTGCTATTCACAAAATCCGAGAGTTAAGTTACTTGAACGTGTGGACGTATAAGTCCCCACCCCCTCAAAAAGGGTGTGGAACCTAACAGAAAAGTGTAAGTAAATTGCTAAAAAACATTCATAAGTGTAGCATCACACATGGCCAACCCCTGGTAGGGCAACACCCTTCTTTGGAAAACAATGAAGAGAGGGGCTTAAATGTAAACCCCATAGGAAATATTGTAAATTTGAAGAAAATTATTTAAAATATTTAAATATATAAAAAAATATATTTTATTGCTAAAACTATTATAAGAATGGCACATATTTTTAAATTTAATTCTACAATATTTCAAAAACCTTTTTTGGATTACAACATGGATTTAACTATAATGTTTATTGAAAATAATTGAAGGTACTTTAAATCAATTCTATAAATCTCTTTTAATAATTATTAACAGCAAGGAATACCCCTAAGAAAGATTTTCTTGTAGAAAAACCTCGAGCCATATCATTTCAGAATTTTTCTTAAGGAAATTGAGGAGATTAGTTAGGTTAGTTTTGAAATGATAGGGAGTCATTATCAGGCCATGTTTGAAACAACTACAGAAAGTTTAATATCCAATTTTGAGAGATAATGGTATTTAGAGGATGGAATACTTGATATCCATCAGCAATTTCCCGACTAAGAGCCTGATTTAGAGTTCGCTGAACAGGTTACTCCATCACAAACATGACGGATATCCCGTCCACCGTATTTCAATTGTCATTGTATATAAGGCACTTGTAATACGACAGATGGTAATCCCATCATGTTTATGACGGAGTAGCCCATCAACTGAACTCTAAATCAGGCCCTAAAAGATGTTCTCCTATGACTTTATCTACAAAAAGCTCAGGGCCAGCAGAGTAGCTGATCTATAAACATTAATAGACCTGGAAGACTTGCTTTGAGATACATATGAGGCAAGGAAATTGAAAATTTAAGGAATGTTTACTAAAATGAAATAGTAATTCCTTTCCACAGACCAACAACGTTAATGTGCCCAAGAACCTGCCTATAACAAAAGGATACTATAAAAGTAGGGCAATTGTGAGTTCAAACATGAGAAAAAGATCTATTAGCAACAGGCCCCAGTGATCATTCAGTGTTTGAAACACTACTGGACGAAGGCTCCTGTCTTCAAGGTGCCTGGATTACCAAACTGCCAATATGTGAATGCCAGGAAGAACTTCTGACCCAAGTGAAATATTTTGATGGGGGCAGATCTAACAGGTGTTCCGACTTGGCACCTCTGAGATATTTTATATATATTGGACCATGGAAATGTGTCCCTCTGCTGAAGTATGATGAAATGTGCCTTATCCTTGGTGAAATTGGCTCAGGCAGGTCCAGTTGAATGTACAGGCTGGTCTCCCGGCAGCAGTTCAACTGGGCATTTGCAGGGAGGCCTCTGAAGCATGTTGCATCCCTGTAGCTCACACAGTAGGCCAGCCAACTAACCCTTGATGTAACTCTAGGTTAGCCTGGGATGAAGATAAGCAGGTACAGTCTTCCTTCTAAAACAGCGGGGCAGTCCTCTGGCAGCAGAGCAGTTGTTCTTCTGTACTTTTCATAGGTGCAGGTGTATTTTGAAGAGTGGCTCTGTAGGTGCAATATTTACATCTGGTGGCAGTCTTTTTATTAGGGGGGGGGCTACTTGTATAACCCCCACATCTGTTTCTTACCCTGTCAAGGCTCCAAACTGCCTGGAGTGACAAATGTTTCTTACCCTGTCAAGGCTCCAAACTGCCTGGAGTGACAAAAGTTGGGGCAGACCTGGTGTCATATTCCTTAGTGTAGGAAGTAGGCAAAGCTCTTGGAAGTGTAAGTGGAGTTGGGTACAGCTCCTCCTAATCATCCTGCCAGGATGGCCCATCCTGTCCACCCTCAAACCCCCTTTGTGTTACTGCCTGGAAGTAATAGACCAACCCCAACAGCCATGCATTCACAGTCATGTGACTCATTACAGTGGCAGAAGGCATGAATGGTCAGGACAAGAACATTCCAACTTCCTAAAAGTAGCATTTTCAGAATTGTGACTTAAATGAATCTTCTCCCTTAAAGAAGATTTGAAATGACACTTCCTTTGAGTGTAAAGAGTATATATCCACATGCTTCCAATTTAAAGGTATCACTTATTAAATACAATAAGGTAACCCAGTGATAGCCAAAGCAAGTGATAGGCCTTACAACAGTGAAAAACAACTGTAGCACTTTTTCACTGCCAGAGCATGTAAACTTTAAGTACACATGGCCATCTTTTTAAATACAGTGCAGCATGCTTTGTGAATTTTTAGGGCCTAGCTTAAGTGTTATAAGTATTAAAAAGGAAGGATTAGACCTGGCAAAAGCTTAATGTTAACAAGTTGAAATAGCTGTTACATACTGCACCACAGGCTGGAGTGGCAGGTCTGAGTCATATTTTAAAAGTCTCCTGTAATGGGTGCAGGCCCACTAGTAGCATTCAAATTACAGCCCCTGGGTACCTGTAAGTACCATTTACTAGGGGTGTACAAGTAAACTTGAATGTGCCAATTATGTGTAGGCCTGTTTTACCATGTTTGAAGGAGAGATCACAATCACTTTAGCATTAGTTAGCAGTAGTAAAGTGCACAGAGCCTTAAAGCCAACAGAAATGAAATCAGCAAAATAGGAGGCGTTAGGACTGAAGGTATGGGGAATACCACACCAAGAATGACAGCCATCACAAGTTCCTAATAGGATTACATTGAGAAACTTCTTGAAACATAAAGAAAAAGACAGAATCAAAGGGTTGAGATTTAAATTGGCAACCCTCTGTGTGCCAATTAAACTAAAGGAACTTTTTCTGCTCCGGAAACATTGGAGCAGAGAGGTAAGAGTCCTCCTCATGGTCAAGCTTCACCATCCATTCTCCTGGAAAAAGAACATCCCTGAAATAATATGAGTCTTATTTTGAAGTGATTTTTTTTGTTGTGTGGGGGGTTTACTTATCTATCTTTGGTCATATGTGGGCAAAAATCTTTTAGGACTGACTGAAAAGAAGCCTTTCTATATGCCATATGAGCTGTGATTTTTCAGAATATTAAATGAATTGGTTTAAGAGAATTGGGGTGCTGAATATGAAATGGATGAAACATAGGGTTCACATTGGCATCTAGAACTGCTGATATTGATTTGGGGATTCTCGCACCAAATCAGAAGGTATGGGATTCATTCTGCTATCATTGCAGAAATCAGTGGTAATGTAATTATCATAATCATACTTTTGTTCATGCTCCAAAATAACTTTTTTATATTTCTTAACCTTGCATTCTACTTCCAGAGATGAGAGTCAAATGACAGACTAAGGAGTCTATTATGATGTGGTTTGGAAAGGCTCCAAACGAGATTTGGATTCTTCAAATCCGATTCGGACCTATAATTCCAACCAAATCGGATATATTTCTGAATGATTGATTATGATGCAGGGAAACCGTTTGGGCAGTCCAATTTGGTTCCGATCTGCATTCGGACACCCCGAGTCGTTCAGAGCCGAATCGTACAGTTCTATGGACACGGTTTTCGACCGAACGATAACGATGGCCGAATCTGAAATCTGTTCCGAATCAGTTTGCATGACAAGAAACGGCTGTCGGATTCTGAATTTGGTGGCCCATAGTAGGACCCCCTTCACCCTGAGGTCTCCGGTTGGGGCCTGTGGGGGTACCCAAGGGAAACCCCTGTTAAACCATTCACAGTATGGCTGGTACCATGGGGTGCCCGCCACAGGGTGCAAGGTTTTCCCAACCACCCCTTTTTTTCACTGGGAGACTGTGTTCTCGTTCAGAACAGAGACTCCCATTGAAGTCAATGCGAGTTTGAACAAACGATGTTGGGAAGCATCGTAATCGGTCGGTCGGACTCGCAGAACCCGATTCCGTCGGAAATTATTCCGAAACCAATTCGGTCGGAACAGTTTCCGAATTACATCATAATCAGCCACTAAGTGATGTTAGATTTGGGCATTTGAGAACTGCTAATCTCAATATCAAAAGTGCTGAAATTTTTCCATTTTTCATTGTCTGAACCAGTGGCATCCTACTTATGATTATCTTCCTTTTGTGCGTTCTCCAAAACAACATTGGTTAATTTCTTTGTCCTGCATTCTACTTCCAGTTGTGAGGAATAAAGGATTAATTGAGTGTCAACATCTTTGGGCAGTTGTGAACCGCTAATCACAATACTGACAGAGTCAGAAACCCATGACTCTCTTACCTTAAGAAAATACACGTTTAGATTTAAAAAAGAGTGATCTCTTTTGGTTTAAGTCTGAATTTCTCCAACCACAGAAATAGACTCTCCAGAAGCGTGAGCACCTTAAGGGTAGAATATACACAACCTGCTACTACCAGATAAATGAGGGTCAGGTTTTCAGTAATCGCAGTGGCCAAAAAAAAAATATATATCTAAGGCCATGAACTTTCAGCAGAAATATTGAGGAATACAGGCTGGTCACTGTAGTGTCTGTCTTGTCTTGAAACCATATGTCAGTGCATGAAATATAGTGTAACTAAAGTGGAAACCTGTTAGAATTGGGGGTCTCTAGATGGAAGTGGTATGCACCTTATCCAAGTAGGGAACCTTCCTTCGTGTCCGGATGAGTAAAGTACGCACATAAGTTTGCCTGTGCTTACCCTCTAGTAGCTTCGCACAGAGCAGTTAGGTTAAACTACAGAGCCAATGTGTAAAGCAATTGTATATAACCCCCAGTAACACAGTGAAAACACCACAAATGAACACCACACCAGTTTTGAAAAAACGAAGTGTGTTTATCTAAACAAAACAAGACTAAAACAACAAAAATGCAACATACAGGTATAAAAATAAGACTTTTGAGAGGAAAAACAGTTCTGTCCATAGGTAACTATGGATGTGTCACTTTCAGCACAAAGTACCTGGGATGTGTCAAAATCACAAGCAAAAACAGCGGCAGGGAAGGGGATGTGTCGGTTCATTATGCACTGGGAAGGTGATGCGTCTGTTCCTTACTCCAGGGGAGGTGATGCGTTGGTTCCTTACTGCCATGAAGGGGAGGTGATCAATGGGTTACTTACTAGAGAGGAGGTGATGCATCAGTTTCCTACTGTGTGGGGAGTTGATGTGGAGAAGTGTGGCTCACCGGTTAGAGGCGGCAGACCCAGAAGCAGAGGTCGGCCCGGGACCAGGGCTCAATTCTCGACGCGGCAGGGTACGGAACCAATGTCAGCGGGCTCGATAAATCTCGCTTTGGTGCCTCTCTAACCATGGGTCCCACACTGCAACTCTGGGCAATAGCTTGCTTAATCTCCACAACTTCCCCCTCGCTGCTGGGGATGCCTGGCTTCACCTTGGAGATGCCCAACAGGGACCATCTCACAGGGAAAGCCAGGACGGGTTCCCCAGCGGCACACAGCGCCAAGAAACCATGCGGTGAACGTGCGCTCTACAAATTCAGACTAACATAACATAACATAACTTGCGTCAGTTTCTTACGGCAGCAGCAGAGTTGTTATAGAGTTTGCACCCAGGTGCTATGCGTGCAATATTCAGACGCGCTGTAAGAGAACTAGGTGCTGCGTCGTTTTTTCCCATCGTTGACCAGCAATGCGTCAATTCTTCTTGCTGCCTAGCAGGGCTTGCGTTGGAGTCAGTGAGGTGATCTTTGACGTCGGAGATCGGTGCACGGGACTCAGTGTGCGGTGGTTTCTTGGGCTGCTGGCAGATGGTGCATCTTTTTTCCGGCCGTACGGGGCTGTGCGTTGGGAATTTCTCCCACACAGCAGTGCTGCATCAGAAAATTAAGCCGCAAGGAGAGCAAAGTGTCAATTTTGTTCAGAACTTTAGTTCTTGGTAGCTTCCTGTATCAAAACAGCTCCAGAGGCCCAGAACTGGAATAGGCCCCTCCATGCAGGTCAGAATCAAGCCTTTTGAGATTCTTTTCATGCAGGTTCACAGCAACCTCTCCTTGGCAGAAGCAACAACTGTAGACCAACCCAGCATAGCAACACGAAGCAAAGGGGCAGTGTTTTCCTCACAGCTCTTCTCCTTGGCAGAGGTTCCTTTTGATTCCAGAAGTGATCTAAAGTTCTGGGGTCTTAGGTCTAATGTTGAAGGGGGTTGGGACAAAATAATAAAAGAGACAAAGACGTGCGTCCTATGAGTGGTTTCTAGCTCCCTAGCCTGCTAGTGAATGCCCCAAGTGTCTTCCTCTTTCTGTCCGCGTCTTCCAGGGGCGAAGAGGAGAGTAACTAAGGAGAATGAACAAACGCACTATATTAGCATTGGTATACATTGACATAGTTCAAATAACAATGTCAGTACTTAAATTCAAAGAGGTTGCTAACAACACAGAAAATGTGTATTCTTTAAGTTCTTGCGAGATAGAATTACCCATTCCTTTCGTGAGCTTCAGATAACAGTTCAAAGGTTTCCCCCTCTCAGCATATTACGCCACATGCTTTTGTTATGAGAGTGCTCTTCCTTTTGTTGAATTCTCCTTTTCTCTTTTATAAAAATGTGCAAATTGTCTCTTGAACTTCCAACAGATAGCGTGGGGGTCTTATGTCAAGATTATTCACACGTCTTGAAGTTTTTATTGTGTAGAATTGTAGCTGGAGAGTTTTTGAAAAGAAACAAAGAATAGTGAACTAACCTTGTTTTCTCTTGCCTTTCCTTTCATTGCAGGTTATGCTGTCACAATGCCTGGATGATCAATGGGCCAGATCCTGAATAGCTGCAGCCGCGGAGAGGACTTACCGCCACCACTCAATGGTAGGTCTTTTCTGGAATGCAGGGACCAGAGAAGTCCAATGAGCTGCTTAGAGATGTCTTCAGCAGCGCAGATGTCACTCAGGGCCGGACTGGGAACCAAAACCGGCCCTGGCAAAGTGCTCGTCCCCCCCCCCCCCCGCCCCACCGGGGGTGGGGGGTTTGGGGGTGCGACCGCGCTCCTTGCCAGTGCGGGTTTCGGCCGATTTTGTTACAGGGCTGTTTTTGCAGCAACGCTGCAAAAACTGACCTGTAACGAAAACAGCCCCCAGGGGCCCAAAACCGGCCCCCACCCTTGCAGCGCACCGGGGGATTGCCCGGTGCCGGCAACAACCAGTCCGGGCCTGATGTCACTGGGCCAGGCGAGGAAAGTTGGATCGGCGAGAAGAAGGTGCGATGAGCCAGGAGAGTGGGAGGGAGGGGAAGGATTCTCTTTTCAGGAAATAAAACCAAGCGCCCGATTGGGGTTTGTCTGATTATTTATAGGTGAACAGTTCTTTCTAGAAAGGAATACGTTTATTTATTCAATGGTCCTGGAAAGTATTCAACAGGTGTATAATTAATGGCAGGTCATGCTGGAAAGTACCTGACTGGAAAGTCCCTGTCTGCAGGCACATGGATAATTATCAAGCAGGTGAATAATTACAGCCACTGAAAAAAAGCCATCAGTGAAGTGAGGCTTGTATACAAACATGTGGAACGAAAACATGAGCTTTTTAGTCAAACCTGAGAATATTACAAGCACATTGAACACTGCAAACATGAAGATAATCTAAAGGTTTGATATAGGCAACAGTGATACCACACATAGAAAAAATACTTCACCTAAGGTGTGTGAGATTGAGGAGTGACTACATGATATATAAATCGATGGGTTGTTGAATATAAGGTACATGCTTGAGCACAGGAATTATTGATGGTAACAGTATGACCAATTAGTGTGCCCTGTGTATGAGGAGGGCATAATAACTCAAAAGGCACGAGTTATCAAAGCAACATGATGAAACAAATGGAAACACTGCAAAAAGCAAGCATGACGCCATGAAAGGGAATATTGTACCACGCAAGCACGTTGCTGCAAATGGTCTTAATGCAACAAGCATTGTGAGGTCATAAGTCAGTGGTCTTCAAACTTTTTAAAGCTGTGCCCCCCACAGTGAAAGAATAAAAAATCATTGGCCCCAATCAGAATTGTTCACAATTATTATATTAAATTGGCAATGTTCAAATATGCCTAGACTTATTTAAACTTTGCAGTAAAGTTCTGTTACCGTTTTAAAAATGCAACCAATTGCCAAACATACTATTCTGGTCAGGCATGCCTTACTAATGTGTAAAGGTATCCACAGTCTGATTATTAGAAATGGGGTGGGGGTTTTGAAGAATATTTGGAGTTCCTTTTCTCTTTTGACACGTACTCTCATGTAGGCTATACATGACAAACGTTGTTTGTGATGGCCCATTACAAAGTGGCTTACCAACACTCATTTATTTCCACTTAAAACAAAGCACTGCTATCAGCATGGATTTTGACCAGATCCATTCGCGCAATAACTCACTCTCCACAATTTCTTGGTTAGCAAGAAAGGCCACTTTATTAAGACAGGTGCAAATTAACTTCCAATCAAACATCTTACAATTCTTATTTAATAAACCAAATCTTCCTTCAACTTTATCTTAGCATCCCTATGAAAGATGTAACCCCCACCAAGTTAACCCAAACAAACCCAGGAGCAACTGACTCTTGTTGATACCCCCCTCCTTACTTTAACTGCCCTTTGAGGATGGACCAACCCGCTCCAGGCTGCCCACCCCCCAGAAAAAGCGCCTACGGAGTACGGACTAAAAAACATGCACCTAGACCTGTCTTAGCGTGGCAACCAGGAAAACAGCTTTGGCAGTACCCAAAGCACAAACAAAACAGCAAACAAACAGGACCTTGGATTGGAGGGTCTGCCTTCTTGCAGTATTTTCCATGTACTGGTGTTCGGTGCCCTTTTGTAACATGCACACACCACTCTGCCCTTGCAACACACGGCTGCTACCTCTCACATGTCTTTACCTTTGATACTTGCACAAGTGCCACCTTGCCCACGTAACGCTTGTTCTTGTGCCTGAGTGTCTAGCACTTATTGCAGGACTATACCTCTAATTATACTCTGTTTTCTCTTTTAACTGCACACTTGTCACTTTCATTTCCTCTTGTGCACTTTTGAATAACTCATGTATTTTGGTTGCTCATAATTTTTACTCAAGTATTTTGTTTGCTCACGATTGTCACTATTACCTTTACTACCTCATGTATTTTGGTTGCTCACAATTTTTACTCAAGTATTTTGTTTGCTCACGATTGTCACTATTACCTTTACTACCTCATGTATTTTTGGTTGCTCACAGTTTTTCCTACCTCATGTATTCTGTTTGCTCACAATTGTCACTATTACCTTATGTAAGTAACGTATGTTTTTGCAATCTGTTCTTTTGTAATGTTTCTCATTATGTTTCATTTCTGTTCCTAATGTGAAGCGCTCTGACGCCTTCGGGTAAAGTCCGCGCTATATAAAAATGCATAAATAAATAAATAAATAATAAAGGACCTGAAAAAGTAAGAGGGAGGGAGGGTGGGACAAAAAACAACCTACGCCACCCGCCTCCCACGTCACCGTTCCTTTCCTGCCCTTTCTTCTCCTATTTATGCTCTTTTCCCTTCCATTCCACTTAACTAATCACCCCCCACCTCCACCTGTGGCCAGCTCCCTCGCGCAAAACAACCCAGGGGAGAGACCGGCTCGCGCACGGCTCCCCCTGGGTCCCCCCACACCCCCTAGGGATAAGTTGAAGCCCCCCCACTTCTGGATTACCAAATAGGCAAAGTAGGCACTAGCCTATGGGCCCCACTCCTTTTAGGGGACCTGCTACACTGGATCAAAATAATATTGATGTGATCTTGAAAGAATCATGCTTTCATACATTGTTTCTCATTAATTTTTGTTTCATTACATTAATAATTGTTAATGTTTATTCAAATTATTGGCTGGTAAAATTTTAAAAAATATTAGAAGATCATTTGCGTGGGGCCCCCCGAAATTTCGACTGCCTAGGGGCCTCCAGAGGGTTTAATCCTGGCCTCCCCAGGGGGGGGGGGGGCGCAATCATGGCCTCCCTAGGGGGGGCCCGTTCCCTAGTTTGACGACCCCTGTCATACGTAGACATCAATCCTTGAAGGTTGTGACGTTCTTAGTGTGCAACCTATTGGAAATATAAACGGGTTTTTACTGATGAACTTTGCCAATGTATTTCAGGAAAGATCAGGAGTATTTTTCAGAATATGAAAGAACCCGGCCTTGATGTGCGCCTCGCCTCCTCCTCTCCGTGGACCGAGAGCCACAGGTGTTTCTGCGATGGAATTCGTGTATCAGCAAAGACATTCACACAGTAGAGCCATTACGGGCTAGAAATTCATGGCTGCCTGCGACCTCTGACCTCCCCCTGATTTACTGTCTGACAGAGACTGAGCGTCCATGTCAGCTGCAATTTTCCAATTCGCCTCAGAATCCTGGAGCAGCGATTTCCGACAAAAAACGAAAAGCCCGTATGAATATCTCGCACCCTAGATCGGTACCTCCGCTGATTGCTTCACATAAAAAAGAAAATCGTAACTCCGGAAAGGATAACAGGAGGCTGTTATTATAAATTAATCATGGGTAAATGCAGAACATTTTCCATCACTTTTTGAATACAAAGTGCCTCCGTTCCCGCGTGCCCCCTCAGTGGCGCAGTTAGCTTCATGAGTATGTTAATCTGCTAAACCCTCGAGATAAAACCACGGCAATTTTGGGTACGTAATGAGCAGGGATTAGCATTCAAACAACTGTTAATTAATCAGAAAATAAGCTAGTTATCTTGGTTTTAGAAACAATCTTTCAGGTGGCGCTGTTACACACACGCGAGTGACGCAGCTTCTTTGCTGTTTGTGTGTCTACGCCACACAATAAACATATCGCTTTAGGATACCTAACCAAAGAAGCCGAATTTAATTTCACTCAAGGTTGTGAGACATAAATGCGGTGACATTGTTAGTTTAATTGAGTGTGCAAGCTGCTGAGGAATGGTTGGGGACAAATTGGATTAATTGAAGTACGTTTCGTGTCTGCAATCTTTTTCGACAGTAATTTTTCATTTATATTGTTGGGTAATAGTGTTTACTTCAGCACTACCGGACTTGGAACCAAATTTAGCCCTGTCAAAATAGTTTACAACAGACCGATTCTATTTTTCTACTCTTCCTCTCTTTCTATTTCTTTCTTCGCACTGATATAATTACTGTATCTTGTTCTCTATGATCCATGGAAGGCGGTTCACAAAATGCTAGCGGAAGTGACATCACTTTTTCACATCTCCGCAATAACATTACAGGAAGTGAGCTCACATGACCTTTGATCCTACCATCACAGGAATGTATGTCATGTGACATTATACTTTTTTGATATAACTGAAGTGACATCACTGAACTTCGCAAACACCTACCACAAAAGCAATTATTTAACCCCTTGGCCGCAGCGGTAATTCTGTCGCGGCACTAGGGGAGAGGGGGGGGCCACGCGGCGCCGCCATGCTCGTGACAGAACCACTCCGTCACGAGCCGTGGTGGCGCTGTGCTTGTGACAGAATGGTTCCGTCACGGCCCCGCCCGCCTAATAGAACGCTCAGCGCAGGCGCGAAATCAGCGCCACGCAGGCGCGACGGCCGGGAGGGAACCATTCCGTCACCAGCACTGCACCACCGTGGCTCGTGATGGAATGGTTCCGTCACGAGCATGCAAGGGGTTAAATAACAAACAATATAAAGCAGATACAACACTACCATATTAACCATCATGGTATACCTCTGTTACACGTTTGTGAGACGTGTGCAAGGCCATCAAATGCTTGCTGTACAGTATTTCATTCCAAAGTACAGTCATAATATTCCCAAGCACAGCCATCATTATGTAAGGCACAGCCATATTCCCTGACATTCGTGCATGCCCAGTTCTGGGCTTACGCACAAGTGTGCATGTTTTCTACACTCTCAAAATTAGTCTGCATACAGTTTGAATGGGCGCTCAGCTAACATAGCACACGAGAACCACTCAGTGTGTGCTCAGAAAACTGGGTTGAAAGAGATGTTTGATGAGTGAGATGTGACTACATGCCTTCTAAACAGCTTTCTGTAGCCTACATTTATCCTGCAGACCTATTTTATAGCAACGAAAATAATTTCCCACCCCCCAAAAAAAATCGTTATTTATTATGCAATAATAATTGTTAAAAGTAATGTATAGAATTAACTACATTTGATTTAGTTATATATCAATATAAATAATGTTACATGAATTTATGAATTCAAAAAAGTTGTTAAAATGTTTCATAATTAAATAATGAATGTTATATGTTAAGATTTGTTTTGACATTTAATTATATTTGCCTTTTTTAACTGTTTCAAATAATTTAATAATCTAACATTATTTCCTATAGGCGATTTATTTTAAGTCCCTACCACCATTATTTTCTATGAGAGGGTGTTGCAGTACCAGTGATTGGCCATGTGTGGTGCTGGACCTACTCCAGCTCTGACCTGCAGTAATTTACTACAGTTTTGGGCACTTTCTTTGGCTATAGTAACTTTAGAAATGCAGTTTGGGAATACCAATAGGCTTACTCTGCCGTAGTTGGGTGAATGGCCCTCCCTGAATCCCTGCATAGCCCTCATTGAAAACGCCCACTTTAGTGGTGAGCATGCTACTTTCTTGAGCCACTAACCCTGGTCTCTCCACATTTACTGCTAAGGGGCGAATTCGATGTCTGACGGACCTGAGTCCATCTGAAATTGATCTGGAAGTGGGACCGACCGACCGACCTCCTGTTTGCTGTCCCAAACCAGCAAGTAGGATGCGACTGAACACTGTTCCGTCATAATCTTGTTCTTTACAATGGGAGTATGCAGGAATGCATGCTCTCATTGTAAAGAGCAGGTATGCAATTCATGTCTGCACCCCGTGGCAGGCACCTGAACAGGCCGCCATCCGGTGGCCTTGCACCCATGGGGGCACTCCTGGGGCCCCCCAAAGTCAGATTTCCACAGCCTCTCTGTGTCGGAAAGGCCGGCACAAAAAAAGACTGTGGGAATCCGCCATTGTAATCCCTTGGGCGGGAAGAGCTGCCTTTGGGATTACATGCCCCCTTCCGAATGGCAGACAGGCTCTACGAGACCATTGTAAGCCATTCGGAAATCCTGTTTGGATTGAATTCCGACCGACTCCATCAAAATGGGTCAGTCAGAAGTTAATCCAAGCAGGAGATTACGATGCCATGGAATGGCTCCAAACAAGGGTTGGCCCCTAAGTAATAAACTTACATGCATGAGGATCTCCCCATAGAAAAGATAATAGAGTTGAAATTTGAGACTAACTCTCTTTGATAGTACTTTAGTAGTATTATTATAATACTATTAAGGTACTACAAAAATAAGTTTGTGAATAGGCCCCTAAGTGTTTGATGTTATACCACCTGCTTGAAAAAGCCTTGAGTGGCCCACTTCATTCCCATGTGAGTGCCAAGTGCTAAAGGGGAGTATTTGGAGATTGAGTTGGCGTGCAGTGGTATTGTTGCCCAAGACAGCAGTGCTAAACAACTTCAATTATTCCCATTGTTTCCCTGTAACCCCAAACTGCCTTGGTACCATAAGAAAAGGGTTTGCATGAGGTCTGAACTTCTGGGCACAGCCAAAAGCCATGCACAGTGTCCTGAGCATAGTGCTCATGGCCCAAAACAATGTGGATCTGGTTGAATGTCAAAACTCAGAAGTGATGTAATCGAAGATGTCATTAGTGAGGGGGTATGTGATGCTACCTTTGTGTTTCCATAACCGTTTCTACTCTTGACATCCGTCCCTCCTCAGCTTTTCTTGTCTTTGTTTCCGCAGCATCTCTCAGTATCTCCCTTCTTTCCTCACTGGCCTTTCACTACCTTTTCTCTCTCAATATACACCACCTCATCCTTACTTTCGTACTTCTCTTACCCTGTCTATCTCTTGCACTTCCTCACTTGATCCCTATCGCTTCTTTTATTTAATTTTCTCTCTTTTATTTTTCTACACTACTCTTTCTTTCTTACTAATTTTCTCTGCTTTTCCTTCAAAGCATCCTTTTTTCTAAGTGTCCCACCTCCAAATGTATTTTTTCTCTTAATCTTGCCTTCCCCAGCTCTTTGTCACTCTCCCTTTTGTGATTCCCAGTTTGTGTTTAACGATTCCATTTATATACCTCCTGTGTCTATGTAAATCTAATTACTATTATAAATTGCTTCCATCATCTCTATCAACGATGCCCTAATTGCAAAGGGTTCGCTTTGTTCTTATCTACACTGATTATGTAAGTTTGATACATGAGGTTTCACTTTCAGTGCCAACCCTCACCTGGTGACAGGAGCTAACATATTCTGCAGCTGCTTCCCCATCATCCCAGAGGACCAAGGCGGCTTTCATCACTGCTAGCATGCAGGATGTTTACCTTTCTCTGAGGGCATACCATTCTATATTTATCTTATCTCTAGTCTTCTATCTTGCTATAAGGGGCCATGTTCCTTAAAGTGGAGCAGCTACAGTTCATGTGGAGGGGGTTGCAAACAAGTACTGGGTGTTGTTATCTAATGTTCTAACCAAGATACCTGCCCTTATATGAAGTCTGTTTTTCACAACATTCATACAAAGGATTTTTCTTTCAGATGCAGTGATGCTGAAGTTAAAGATGCAGGGGTGGTGCATCATCACCAGATAGTCTTGAAGATGTTCACTTAGAAAATTAACTGCAAGGTGCCCTTGCATATTTGTTTTGCAACGTGTAACACAGATTGGTAAACATGCTGCTGATAATTGGTTTAGTACAGTGTTTACCTTTCCTTTCTCTGACTCAAAAATGCAGGCATCTTGCACTTTGACTTCAGTTTCACTTAGTTACAGGAGACCATGAAAGGCTGCATTTTGGCAATCGTATGTAGCATGCATGCAAACAAAAACATCTGCTTGCTTTATAAACTACACTTTTTAACTTTTTCAAAAATATAAGCAACAATAAAGCACATTAGGTATCATTGTGATACCTAAAATATGTGAGAAGGTAATACTGCACCCAGTAAATACCTGTGTGATGCTGTATTTCTAAGGTGTGCTATTGCGCTAATAACTACCAAGTGTTAGTTCTGCACCTCAGAGCTGCAACCCTAAGAAAAGTGTAGGGTTCCTACATACAAATTCTGTCAGATTTCACTTGACAACTTTTGTTCATGCAAAAATGGGGTATCATCTCACCAGCCCCAATCCAAGCACACATTTCATGACAATCTATACAACCACAGTTTAGCCATTTATTTATTAGCATGTGCTCCAGAATGCACTAATGAATCTCACACATCTCCCTCGTGCACTAAGCAGGAATCCCTCATGGAGTACACTTTCTCTTTAAGTAGCATTTTAATGTTCCATAGCCCCTTGCTTTGAGTGAGTTGATGTCGCTGGGCTGCACCCCCACTCTCAAACCTATTCCAGCACTATTGTTTAGATGTTTCTTAGATGACTCACAATGTATTAGGTAGGAGCAGGACTCCTATGTAGAATGCTCTTTCTACTGCAAGAGCAGAAATATTTGGTAGGTGAATAGCAGGAGTCATGATACAAGTTGATCCCCTAGGGGTATAACTGGGCAAATTTCCATCAATGACTTTGTGATAGAAGATTTTTAAATTACAGTTATTCCACTCGCACAGTGAATAAACTAGTTGTGTCTTGCTCAAGTCTGTATCCAGCATGTCAGGGTGGGAGCAATCCAGGATCTATTTGAATACATCTAGAGGTACGTTAGATGACGTTTACTTTTGTAGGCCCTCATTAAATTTTTCCTGGTAAAACCCATTCAAGGGTAAACAGGAGTTTCCACCTGAATCGGTATTCCACGTTTTGAGGTTAAACCTGAATCTTTAGATTTTTCCCATACACATACAATTTGTCTGCATTTTTCAAATTAGGTGTCAGAATGAAGGAAATCCCTAACCTGTCCCTTTGTGATGCACCTACAACTGCAACATATTGCTACGTGATGACAAATGTAGTGTAATGTAATGTGAAATACATCTATAGAATGCACTGTTGCCTATAACTGCATTCTGGCACTAGTGTGTGCCCAGAAGCGCACTGTCAGATAGGTCTAAAACGCCTACATCAATAGACTTTTTAGACTATAGTTTCCCATTCCCCAGTAAATTTGTTTCCTAAAACCACGCCCTGAAACATGGATGGGAAACCAATAATGGACTCTCAAAAACTTGCATCCCCTCCTCCCAAACTCCGAGCACCACCAAGGTTTCTGACATATCTGGGTGGGTTACAATGCTGCTTTCTAAGTAACTCTAATTGCTTTGCTTTGGACATTTTTGAGTGTCTGGAGATGTAACCCCTTGCGCGTTGCGCTAATTCTCCCACTGTGTGGGCAAATTAGCGAGTGAGTGGGATTTGAATGACGAGGGCCGTCCTCTGCACACGCCCACCGTCACGTTGGATGGCTGGGAGCCGTCCGCAGTACCAAAGGGGTTTAGGGGTTATTTAGACAATGGCACTGATGGAAAATCAGTCAAAAAGGAATGGCTATCCTCTAATCCAACTTTTGCTTTCCCCCAAGTCATTTTGAGGTGAGGATAATCCTGGGTTTCCTATGACAAAGTATGTCAGACATACATCTGCTGGCATCTGGTGACATGTATGCCACTAGGAGGTCTGCTATACTTAGGGTGGAAAATGGCAACAGTATAATACCTCCACATAGCATGGTGGGTCATCCAGCATTGTGCATTTCTATGGAATGTCCTCTTGCCTTGTCAGTGCAGACTGTTCAGGCTAAAACTCCAAGCTATTTGGGAACCTCAGAATATGTCAAACAAGCAGTGCCTGGACCAGCACAGACTGTGCCAACAAAGCCCCGGCCTCTGAACGGCACTGATGCCTACACTCTAGGGGGCATATTTAAAATAAAGTGGCGTAGCGTGTCGTTAACCCAAGAAGACTAACCACACGCTTCGTCACTTTAGAAACGCAGGGCTGCACCATATTTACTAGAATATGGTGCAGCCCTGCGTTTCCCCCTGCACTGGAGCTAACTTTAGCTGCCTAGCGCCAATGCAGGCACCCTTGCACCATAGTGCAAAGATGCCTGTGTTGAGGGGTAGATTGTTTATGTGCAGGAAAGTCCCCGTTCCTGCACATAAGCGATCTTTAAATGCCGTTTTGTAACGTCTATGCATAGAAGTTGCAAAACTGCCTTTTTTTAAAAAAATGATTGTTTATGTGCAGGACGGGGGACCTTCCTGCACATAAACAATCATAGGCAATTTGCTTTCTATGTGTGCTGCACAAGGCAGCACACATGGAAACAGCAAAAACGAGGAGAAAGAAAGCAATTTTCCTTGTTTCATCTGTTTAATACCAGGTTTTCCCTGGTCTTAATTTTGGCACTGCCTCCTATTTATGATGCCCTTGTCAATAGGGGCAGCGTCAAAATCAATGGGTGCTGCGGTGGATCGCCCACCACAACGCCCATTGCACACCGCTTTCACACTAAACACAGCATGAAAGGGTGCCTTATTTACAAGGCAGCGTTAAGTCGCGCTATTGCCCCTATCGCCCCTATTGCCATCACAACGTCACTGAAAGTGATGTTGAGGTGGCAATAGGGGCTTGTAAATATGCCCCAAAATGAGGACCATACTGTTTAAACAGTCAAGCATGTCTGTGTTACCGTTTTTGACATAACCAAAAATAAAACTATTTGTTTTTTGTAGAAATCATACATTTGACATTTTTCAATATGTGAGGTGCTGTTCATCCCAAATATGTGAGTGTAAATATCTGATTTTCTCAATTTATTTCAAGTAGTTTTGTCAGACTGATTCCAAATGAATTTTTCATAGGCATAGGACCAAGTCTACTAAGCTATTTAGAGGTTGCAAACCCTGCAATTCACTAAATCACAGGTTTTGCAAATGCTACATGGCTTTTTACAAGGTACATAATCCGTTTTATGGTTCAGTAAACAATTACTGGTTCACAAAATGGGTTTTGAAGTGCATCAGCAGTTTGGAAAGGGCATGCTTAAGGCGGTCATCCAAATGGCATTTTTCAATGCAATCTATCAATAATTTGTGACTGCAAATTTGGTCAAATCCATTGAAAAGTTACTAACTCCTCAAAGGAGTTAGTAACCCATTCACAAATAGGGAAGGTTTGAATGTTAAAATAACGCTTGTTTTGGAGTAGGCACTGGTCCTTTATGCAAAATACGGTTAAAAACAAAATGCATTTTAAAAATAAAAGTTCATTTTAATGCGATCACAGACATGGTGGTCTGCTGACCCCAGCAAGCCAGCATTCCTCTGATGGCATCCAATCAGAGTAAGAAACAAATTGTGACCTACGTCATTAATATTCATGAGGTAGGAGGTCATATTCAGACCCATTCCAAATGGGAATTTTGTGAACCGATCGATAGGTCGTTTCAAAGAATCTCATTGGATTTGCAAAAAGCCAGTGCACAGTGTATGGGCCCTTTCTGAAAATCCAGTGTTAGTTCGACTGGCCCATTGTATCGCTTATTGCGATGATTCTATTTGTCTGTGCCTTCCGATATCAACACCTGTCTACTGGTCACCCCTCTACTCTCAACAATCTCAGTACATAATATTGAAATAGTACTCAAACCCTCCACCTGACGTATTTGTTGTCCTGGAAGAGCCTTGATCTAGCTTGAACCTCAGAGGAGTGTCCAATGGTATTTTAGTGCTCCAGGAAGGAAAATGTGTGTGAAATAATCAGGGTTGGAGTGATCTCGAGGGCAATCAGGAAGGCCCAAAGGGCTGGTCCGACATGTCAGTGTGTGGGTTGGTTATTTGCCTGTTTATGGGCCTGCTTTATGGTCTGCTGGGCTGGTTGTTCTATTGCTTTCCCTGATATTACCACAAACATTGCCTGCAGAAAGGAAAAATGCATGTAGTCTCTCATACCGTGCAAAACACCGCTACAGCGTGTCTTTACAAGTTCAGCACTCCCCCAATTTGCAAATATGGGCCACTTTTTTAGCTACCTTATTCACCAATGAGGGGGACAGTTTTATTTTGATGCCTGGGATCCTATTTCTGTCCCGGTCCAACCCTGGAGATATCAAATATGCTTAATATACTTTGTAAAAAGACATTGCGCTGTCAAGTAGTGTTTCTACTGCACACATCTAATTTTGGTTTTATCCACTGGTGTTGTAAGGCAAGGTTTCTGCAACTAAGGGAACTCAGGGTCAATAAGGAAATTATTATAATGAATATTGCCAGTTTTTAATTGAATCTCAGGGTCAACCTAATATTGAAAACTTTCGAAAATGTCAAGAACTCTCTCCTTAAGCATCAACTGTCTTGGGACAGAGAGAGCCTGCAGTCAAGGCTTACTCCTGTAGACTGATGTAGGTTTAGTGACTCAGGTACAGATAACAACTGAATGGCAAGCTATGTAATTTCAAGAACGTGTTATGACTTTATGAAAGTATAGGACTTTCAATAACAGTAAGATATACTTGCATAGAAAAATTATAATAACTAAGCTGTAAGGTACTTTCTCCTCACTTATCAATACGGAAATAGTCTTGAGTCTGGAGGAGTTACAAAGGGACAAATATGTGCATTATTAAAAGGGAAACGCATTGTGCTTCAGCTGCATGCTTAGAAGCCTAGGCAAGGAGTCTGCATGAGGAAATTTAGAAAATGTTTGGGAAATTCTCAGTCTTGCTGATGCAAATGTCACTAATTTAAAAATTGTCAGCCACCGGGCCGTTTTTCTGGCTCTTGAAGTTGAGGCCTGAGGAATGGTGAATTCAACTGAGTACAGATGAAAGTTCTTGGGCTCCTGATCCCAGTGGTCAATTATGACTGCTCTCTCTGCAAATTAGAGAAAACAATAGGCCTGATATGTACAGTTCACAGTCATGAGACTCTGGATGACCCTCATACGTAAATAGGGGGAGAGCACTCAGATCATTTGCATATGCAAGTGACTGGGCATGCAGCCTCTGAGTCACATAACAATAAACAGGAAGTCAGGTACAGTGGAATGAAGAGAAATTTGGAACACCCACAATTCACAGCAATTCCCTTTGCAGGCTTCTTCAGATCTTCCAGTGATGATTGATGGCTCTGGTTCAACAGCTATAGTTTCTCGTGAGACAGGGTTAGATTGGCAAGAACACAGTATTTGTGGTGGTGGACGTTGGACCTGTATGGGCAGGGACTTTAATGCTCTGATCTCAGTAATAGTCTTTTGCTGGCCAGCATTGTTAAAGCAGTATTGATTGCTGCAGAGCCTCTAAATTTAAGAGCTGATTTACAGGAGGTTCTCTGCATGCATGTAGTCCACAACTTTCCTCTTCAGATCAAAGTGCGCTTTTCTTCTCAGTCCAGAGTCGTGTCCAAGCTCTGATGCACGGTACTCATTGTTTTCTTTGCATGAAATCAAGTAAGAACACAAATGCCTGCTGCATAATGCATAGTGACATTTACCAGCAGTGAAATTTGGTGCAGCATTCAATTTATTTTGTGGGGAATTAATCGAGTTCAAGTGCAACCTTTTTCATATATGGTAAAGTCGTATGGTAAATAGGGGTGGATGTAATTTGCATAGTCGCGCTACGCAAAGCTCTGCAAGATGGTAAAAAATCTTAGCGAGCATGCAAAAGTTCAGCGAACATGCGGAATTGCTTGTTCCGCCCGTTCGTGATGCTTTTTTCCTGTTCGCTAACGCTCTTTGCGTGCTCGGGGAGAAATAGCTCGCAAACACGCATTTTGAAAGCGCAAACAAGCAGAAAATTCTGCGGAATTTTTGGCAATTCTGCGTTCTCCACGAAAAGCGAAATTACCCAAATTCCACGAGCAGAACGGAACTTACTGCCCAGGCCTAATGGTAAGGAACGTGCCATTATGTTCATAGTGCCTCTGATTCCAGAGTCATTGCAGGCATACTAAAATACCACCAGGAAATGTGTATTTCTCCCACAACTGTTTCTGGACTTCGGATTTCTTCAGACAGAGTGGACTACAGAATACAGGGATAGGCAGCCCCCACATCTCAGCTGATCTCCTTTATTGATATGATATCAAGATATTTCTCAATATGTTTCTTCTTTGCTGATCAGAAGCTAACTTTTCAAAAATAACTTGTTCCAATTAGGTGATCACAAAAAGTCCTTCTCCGCTTAGTTGAAAATATTGATTATCCAAACGAGATATACATAATCCGTGTTGCAGGACCATGTGCAGAAGGGAAGAGTAGCAAAGGACATAACACAGGGACGATAAAAGAATTACCTAAAAGAACCTTTATTGTCTAATGACAACCTTGCATTTTGGAGCTTCATGTACACTGGGTGTACTCACAACTCTAGCTACATAGTCACATCTTTATTGCAACTAGGCTTAACTGTCGCTTGACTCATCAACAGTACCCACCATGACCCATGCTGAGAGTACACATTTATGTCTACCTGGAGTTTCAAGATGACTTAGTAGATTAACTTTCTTTTGCGAACAAAGTACCTTGAGTCCTAGATGTGGGGAACACCACAACATTCACCTTTGATAAAGCTTAGTTAGCCCCATGACTGCAGAGTCCTGGGCAAGAGCTTGACCAGAATTATGACTAGAAAATATGCTTCACACTTATCTTTGAGACTAATGCTCTCTAGTCAGTCAACCCCAAAGTGCAGGCTCCTCAGCGAAGTAACAAGCCAGCCTGCTCAGAAGACAACCCCCCATAGATGGGAGGCGAGGTTTGAAACACTGCTCCATTCACAGACGTTCATGCTTACACACTGGTCATTAATATTTTCAGTCTGGGGACAACATAGTTGTGGATGTGATGATCGGCCGTCTCATTAGAGGCCACCCATGCTAAGAAACAATCAGTGCAAAATTCAGTTACTTGTCGGATGCAAATGGCACTCCGATGACACCACTTCAGATCACCTTTTCAAGCTCTTACCAAACCGCACAAACTACCATCAGTGCTGGTTTTACAACCCTAGCTGCTTGTTAGTCCATTGCGAGCCACGATGATGCTATCCCTGAAAAGTTGATGCAATCATCCTTGATTGTAAGATCTTTTACCATGGTGTAATAATGTCTCCTCTGTATATTTTTCATCCTGAAGAAGATCCTTCTCAAAATAATTGTGTTTTTTTAGTCAAAACGCCAACATAAAACTATTACTGTGGACTGTTTTTTTAATTGATATAGAATATACACACTCCAAATGAGAGCGGTTGCTTTAACAACCTAAATATCCTTGTCAGCCAGATGTCAATATTTGCCTCATGTATAGCGTGTGCACACTATTCAGTCACTTCCACTGCACAATCAAATTTTTAGGAGCACCTTGTTATAAGATTGATTCAGGAAATGGAGTTCCTGTTAGAAATAAACATTTTCATTGTGAAATTGTACAGAGTCCTCAAGTGGGAAAGAAAAATCTTCAAGCGAATGGATATCAGAAGAGAACCTGAATAGAATACTAGCCCAGTTTAATCAGAATCCCACAAAATAAGACCTTTTTATAGGAGTACAAGGATCATAGGAGAAAGAGGGATCATGCCTTTTAGGACTTTAGTATTGTTCCCTAGCTTGTACCTGAGAGAAAAAGTAAATGCTGTGACCATGGAACAACTAAGACAACAGAGGTGCACAGCGGCACACTATGGCAAAGTACTGTTGCAAGGAGTGAAGAATGCTCATGTAGCTAGAGAATGATAGCAAAAATATAGAGAGTAACATCCAGATATGGTGCTGAGCGGCAAACAATGCCTACCTCTTTAGGTGGTTTAATATCTGTGCACACTAAATTTAATTCATTACTGTTGCAATTGGGTTCCGCCCATTCAGTACATCTGAATTTTTAGCTTTTTGGTTCACTCCGGATTAAGACATTTACTGTGAATGAGTTCCACTACTCCTATCTCACCGACAGGAAAATTCCATGCCAAATGGATTGTGCATGTTTACCAACAGTGTCTGCCTTTTCAGATAAGACCACTGCGATGGAGCAGGGGTAAGGAGCACTTGGCTGGTTACACATGAACACGTGTACACATGAGTATGCATGCATGTGACGGCTGCACTTGGGAGAATACTGTTGTTTGCACAAGTAGCCTATCACAGAGGGGACTCTGCAGTAGTAGATATTGAACTGGAGTAGGACTTATATTGTTAGTGTACACTAAGAGTGAAAGTCAGTGTGATTTAATGTTTTTTCTGTCGTGATACTTCATTATATACTGAGGGAGAAAACTGCATTACAGTGTAGTTGTGCCTCCTGTTGGCCTACAGAGACCAGTGCCATACCATAATGGGGTGTAACCTGCACAGGAAAATCAAATCTGAAAGTACCAAAAATATATCTATATAACCTATCAGTCAACAAGAATTGTCATATTTCTCTGGCTTAGCTCAGGATCAGAGCCCAGAACTTTTGTCACCTTGCTGTGCGAGGTTAAATACATTTCTCTCTAACAGCAGGAACAAAGGGCTCCCCAAACAAAGGGAGCAATTGGCAGTGCTTCATCCACCTCCTGAGGAGGAAAGGGGTGGGGCTAAATGATCTGCTGTCACACTGTATCAGGGAAGGGCCTGCCCAATCCCACTGAACAAAGGAGGAAGCCCAGACCTCTGGAGCCAACCCACAAGGGCTCCCCTTTGAGATGTTAATGAGCAAGGCCCTGACAGAGATGTCAGCAAGGGAGAACAGCCATAACAATGCAGGGATTACCCCGCACTGCCATTACAACGCGAGGATTACAACGAAAGTCGTTACAACTACTTTCGCTGGAGGGCGCTGTTGGATAGGGAATAGTTTAATTTTCTATCCAACACCTTCCCTACTGTCAACGTCGGCTGGAGTTGGAATAGAAAATTAAACTATTCCACTATCCAGCGCCCTTCGGCAAAAGTCGTTGTAACGACTTTCGTTGTAATCCCCGTGTTGTAATGGCATGCGGGGTAATAGCCCGCGTTGTATTGACATAAAACCGTCAGCGAGGGGTGGAACTGAGGCCCCAGAGGAGATGTGACTAGTGACTCCTGGATGATGACATTTTGTCCTAGCATACTGTGCAGAAGTTTTGGGAAAGGGTTGAATAGGTTTAGTGGCACCCTAGGATTGGCCAGGGGTGCTTGACTTCTGGAGCCTTCTCTTCGCTTTGAAAAACTCTTGCTTGGTGATTTCTCTGCACTTTGCTGCTGGACCCATGGATCGCCATGGACAATTGGAAGGAAGAACCTCCTGATGACCATAATTGACTAAGGACTCTGCCCAGTTAATGCCAGAGTCCGTGGGTCTCTCCAAGGGCAGGTGAGGCCACTGAAAACCAGTTGAAGGACAACCCTGGACTTCTCCACCCAGAGTCAAAGACTAGGAAGAAGACTGACACAGGAAGCCAGGAAAACCTGCTTTCTGGGAACTACATCACTTTGAAGATGAGGAGGTCTGATGCAACTGATCCTGGTGGCTAGTGTCTACCACCAGGAGTATAGTGAGCCCATGATCGTCAAAATCTGTCCAACGGGCTCGAGTTATGGCATTTTAGTTTGGAGACCTTTGATATTCTTTTTGGATCCAGCGCATGGGTCTTCAACGCTCTTTTCTAAAAACACCCCGGGGTGGGCCAGTACCTGGCGATTGACGCAAGATTTATTTATCTAATTTCCTTGGGGAGGGGATGTGCATGGGGGCTTTCCCGAACTCTCTAGTGGCCCCAGGATTCTATACCCCGATACCGTTTATGCAAAAAGGGGTGCCCCCAAAACTGAAGAGGAGGAGGAGAGCGCCATCTCACCTCTCCAGCAATGGTGACCTCACTGCTGCTCCCAATGCCCATGTCTGGAGGGAGCAGGACAGCCACTGTAGAGTTCTGTTCCTGCTGCTGTATTATGAGGTGTGGGCACAGAGAGAGAGCAGCTGATAACATAGTCTCTGCTCCTGGCTGAAGCATCCCATAATGCTCTGAAGGGTTCATTTATTTTCATATTTTTTGTGTCTTATGGTGGACCTAAGAGGACAAGGGCCTCACCAATGAATTTGAAGAGTATTGTGGGGGGCTGTAGGAATGACATCAGCCCCCCAGAAGTAATGTTTACATAACTGATTCTATGTTTGTGAGGTTGTAGATACCAGGACCCCACTGGACTTTTCCTAAGTTTGTAAAATATTCTCAGACTGCAACTTTGGTTCTACAGCTGGAAGTGCAATGTTCTCTATGAGATTACTTTATTATTGCAATTGTTTAGGCCTGAAGGTGTATAAAGGAGACATGTATAAATATTGAAGCACGGTTTAGGAGTTAAGTCTATGGCTTCACCAAATGCTCTACAGGGACTGTCTTTATTATTGCATTTTCATGGCAGGAAAGTTTACATTAAGAACAAAGACACATGTCTTGCTCATTTTAAATTGTGTATGGATATAGTTACACTGACAGTGAATACTGATCACAGTGAATATGCTTTATTAACAGGGATAAATGCACTTACACATGATTTTATTATTGATGATTGCATTGATGTACAAAATCATGTCTTTAACAGTGTTGTTTGTTCCTCTTGAGCCTTTGACCAATCCAATAGACTTACCTTAAATGTTTGCACAACCCCCTTGGGGGTCAAAGATGATTAGGTAATGTCATCTATAGTATTTTCTGACTACCTATGTGCATATTTGTAAATAACTACATAGTAATTAGTAGTGTATGTGTAATAAATGTACTTCTCCTTTTTCTAAAGGTACTGACTGAACAATCGTTTATTTGGTGAATGTTATTGTGCACTAGCGGACAGTGATTACTAGCCCACACTACCTCCTCTTGCAGTGCTCTGCCTCGCTACCCTGAGAGAGTCAAGGGCTACAGTGGGGTGCTTTGTTCCCAGTAAGGACCTAGTACATGTGCAAGTCACACAACTAATAGCCCCAGTTTCCTACGTGGAATAGTGTCTAGTGTGTGCATGGCTAAATATTAAGGGCACGTACAATATTGTATAGCTTCCTTTGCTGCTGCAGTGTGATTCAGCTAGAAAAACATACTGGAAACCTGCAGCATATCAAGTGAAAGGAAGCCGACCGTGTTACAGTGCCCACTACCGCCGGGGATCTTAACAACAAAAAGCACTCATTCCTGAAAAAGACATGTGCATGGTCTAAATTATGTGTTGTTTGAAAGTTACAACAGGTTTAAAGCATCAGCTCATTTTAATTACGCACAACAGGCTGACAGCTACCGTAGGCCTGCTTCAGCTTTCACAGAAACACTTTGGGACATATTTACAAGCCACTTGCGCCACTTTTGCGTCACTTTTCCCATGTTACAAATGACGCAAAAGTGGCGCAATGGGCTTGTAAATCTGCCCCTTTATTTTTTCCCTTCTCTCCCTCTTTCCTTTCTTTTCCCGCCCCTCCCCTGCTCTTCCCCTTTCCTTATTCCTCCTATTTCCTTTCTGATATTCCTTCTGTCTGTGTAACTGAAAATCGTTCTCTGAAAGGCCAATTTTCTGCTGACATCTCAGTATTACTCTAGCGAATGCGCTTCTGTTTGACCCAGGCTGGAGCTCAGTCAGTCCCTGTTTAGTGGATACAATTTGGAATAACCGAGGCAATAACAATTCCATCGAGGCTCTGCATTGCTTCCCAGTGCGGCCCATATGTTCTCCATCTTTGTCAGAATCCATGTAGCCTCCCGCGCGCTCACCCTCTCAGCAAGCCTGGCCTAAATGATCTTCTAGGAGGGATCAATATTCATTTGCAGGTTTTCCAGCAGATGGCCTCCAGGGGACACGAGCAGCTGGCATTTTCTTTCAGCATTCTTGCTTATTGCTTCACCTCCACTTCATTGCAAAAATGGGGATGATAGTCTTTTAATGCCCTCAAATGACCAATTCCTCCCGACAGAGCACCTTACAATATGTGACACTGAGCGGGGCTTGTGGCGCTTGAATGGGGTGGCTGAAAACAAGCATTTGTCATTCATTTGTTGCAAACCGTACAAGCTTATGATTTTTGTTTTCGTATATATAGAGATAGCAGCCCGTCTCGACATTGTCTGGGTATGAAATAGAATGTGTGTAATGTGTGTATTTGGCAAGGGCAATTTATTTTAAAATCTCGCGGTAGACAACATTTTTTGTTTCATTAGAATAGGGACGGAGAAGGCCCAGCAGCGGCCCTGGTTGATGTTAGCAGGCGCGTGTAATTGGTGTAGTGATCCGCCGCCTGAGCCCGGCTACAGCCCTGGTTGATGTTAGCAGGCGCGTGTAATGTCGTTGAATGAGAGAGTTATCAGCCGCGGGTAAATCCGTTTAATGAGAGAGTTGAGTGACAGCGAGTAGGAGAGGCTGCAGTAATTGTCCCCGCAGACACGCTCATTTGCGTGTTCCCCCACTTGAGGCCCAGATGCAGGCCTGTTTGATGTTAGCAGGCACGTGTTCCCCCGCTTGAGGCCCAGCTGCAGCCCTGGTTGATGTTATCAGGCATGTGTAATTAGTGTACTGATCCGCCGCCTGAGCCCGGCTAGAGCCCTGGTTGATGGTAGCAGGTGCGTGTAATTTCATTGAATGAGAAAGTTCAGTAACAGCGCGCAGGAAGGCTGCAGTAACGTTACTTACCAGGCCTCCAGGTGAACGCGTTTGTCACGCCCCCAGCACACGGCCACAGCAGATGATCTTCTGATTAATGTACGACACACATGGCATGAAGGGCGGAACGTAGCACACGCCCCCAGCGTTTCTCACCCCCCCAGCGTGCCCCTTGATGCGGCGCAATTGCGTTCACATGGCATGAAGGCCGGACACACGCCCCCAGCGTTTCTCATGCCCCCAGCGTGCCCCTTGATGCTGCGCAGCAACGTAATTGGCGCTTGTATAAACGACTCACATGGCATGAAGGGCGGACACACGCCCCCAGCGTTTGCCATGCCCCCAGCGTTTGTCACGCCCCCAACCCACGCCCACAGCACAACGCAGACACGCCCACAAGGGACTACTTTGCTGGCACGGTTCTTTTACCTTTTAAATGTATAGAGGAGTTGGCCTAACGGCTAAGGCGCTCGACCTCGGACCTGGGGATCTGGGTTCCAGTCTTGGTAACGACGCCAAACATCCTGTGATTCTGGGCAAATCACTTAATCTCCCCGTGCCTAACAAAAATGAATGTGTGTCCTCATGTAACGTAACTGGTGCTATGTAAAGCGCTCTGATACCTGATTCAGTTCGGGTCAAGTTTATGGTGGTCGTCTGCATAGCCTATGTCCTTCTGCTGCGAATGCCCTTTCCAACGCTGTATTGGGTGTTGTAATTGGTGCTGTGGTTACTGAGATTACCCGCCTCAAAGGTTTGGGCTCTCTCTTTATAATGTTAGTATGGATTATTGGAGGTACTAACTGTCCACTATATAGTGGACACCACTTACAAAGCAAGATAACACTGTGGGCCATATTTATGACCCCACAACGTGAGACACGCACGATGCAACTTAAACATGAGGTTTATGAAGCCATGCAAGGCCACTTTGTGTATACTGAGTGGATTCATAAATCTCTAGTAAAGCAATGCAGCACCAATCGAAGCGTTGCCTTACTCTGCATTAGGGAGGTGTTCCATGGGTGCTGTGTGGGTGTTCCCACGCAACTCCCATGGTTTTTGATGCATTCACAAATTTAACAGAACTGGTAAACCTGGGAATGAGCAAAAAAGATGCCCCTTCCCAGGAGAGGTGTAACAAGGAGAAATATCTCCTTGTTACTACCTCTTTCTATGTGTACTGCACTCTGCAGCACACTTAAATATAGGAATATGCCTCTCAGGATTGTTTTTGTGCAGGAAGATGCCCCATTTTGTACATTTACAGTCCTGCAAATAACACAGGCCCCCTTGCACCACATAGTAATGCAATCTTATAAGTATGACACCCACAATCATTGTGTTATGTTTCAAATCCTGTGTTAATAGGGCAGGTTTACTAACACTTTGCTCTTGATTTGCATCACAAATATGATCCAAACTTGATGGAAGGTGTTGTTGTGGGGTTTACTTTCCAGCATAAATCCTGAATTGGTTGGAAAGCAGTAACACAAAGAAGCACACTAAGCTACTTTGCATCAAGGAGGCTACCATGGGTGGTACATGGTGATTCCCATGCACCCACCCATTGTCTTAGATTCTAACCACTATCTACTAACTTTGGTAGAATGTGGTTTGCATCCCAAAAATTACAACTGCTTAAAACAGGCGTAAAGTTGGAGAAACAAATTATTTTTTCCCAACCTTTCCAACTTTGCATGTATGCTGAACCGTACAGCGCACATAGGGACATATTTACAAGCCCCTTGCGCCAAGGAGCTTCACAGTTTTTTACACTCTGGTGGCACAATGTACTGGTCCTTATGTGCAAGGCCACGCAAAGCCACCCTTGCATGGCTTTCCATGGCCTTGTAAATATGGCTTCCTTTCATGCATTACTCTGCGTTAAAGGGGCATTCTGTGGGTGTTGCTTGGGTGTCTCTACGCAACATGCATGGAATCCGACGCATTCTCAGATTTACAAGGTTTTGTAAACCTGGGAATGTGTCAGATTCTAACGTCTCCCCAGGGGAGGTGTAAAAGTGGTGTACCGAGGCGAAATGCCTTTATTTCTCCTCGTTTTTTCCTCTTTCTATGTGTGCTGAATTCTGCATTACATATTGAAGGTGGGAAACGCATTCAGTGAATATTTATGTGTGTCCCTTCCTGCACATAAACAAACATCCCTGTAACACAAGCACTCTTGCACCATTGTGTACAGGTGTTTGTATTGGCACTAGGCAGCCTATTGTGCGCCAGCGCACAGGAACGTACAGGTATGTATTGTATTGCTGTAAATGCCGCACATCTCTGCACTTTCCTAATGGCACAGCAAGCTGGCTTGCAGCACCACCCTGCGTCATTTTCTTGTAAATATGCCCCATATAATTTTGTGCTGGAAGAGTACCCTTCCAGTATAAAACCTATGCTTGATATCATGTACACACCTTTGTGCTATGGTGCAAGGGTGGGTGTATTGGGATCCTAAGTTACAGCAGCAGTAGAGGGAGAGCAACAGCATTTATATCCTAGTAGATATGGTGCTGTTATGTCCTTTACGTTCCCCAGAACACAAGTGCTGCAAGTATGGTTACTCTAATGCATGAAAAGGGAGCAAATCTGCTACTTTTTTCTCCAAACTAGGCACTCTTAACATACAATATCTACCAATACAGATGACATAGTCTCCTACACCTTGAAGTCCTCATTGTCTTAAGTAGCATTTCCTATACATTGATTTACACACTTGTATGACTCATTGTCTCTGTGTAATATGTTATTGACGTATAGCGCATTGACATTCTACATTGGAATGAGTAGCTTTATAAATTAAATAAATGTGAGGGAGAGACTAAGGAGAGATCAGGGGCACCATTGAAGGTGGCAGTGAGGGAATCTGAGAAGGAAGGCTTGATTGCAGGAGGGGCGCCATAAAGAACGTCGAACCAGGCACCACCAACACCAAAGCCGTCCCTGAACACCCTCAACTAGTGAAAAGGAAAACCTAACAAGACAAAACATTTATATACTACTACAGCATCAAAGCAAACAGGAACGAATCAAAGGAACACAATACACATAACATTAGCATTGCAAGTACTACTGTTCATTTTAATCCAAGTGAAATTAGGTCTTCTTTCTATTTTAAAGGTTGTTCTATCCCGTTGGTAAGTAGCTCAAAACATGATACAGGAGTAATACCATATGGGCCGTTGTTTAAAGTGGGCCATTGATTAAATCAAATACATATTTTATCACTACTCTATCACTGGATGAGAAGGTGCATTGACCTTTTTCATAGCAAAAGCAGTTCAAGGAATAGGTCTTGTCTTAAGCAAGGTATTTCAGAGTATCACACTAGACCCAGATGACATTTTTATTACTTGAGTGTAATCTTACGAAATCCCCCTTTATAGAATTTCGCATATTTAGAGTAATTTCCTTTAAGTAATTATGTTTTTCAATTGCCTCCTACAGGCAAGAAAGTAACCCGGAAAATAAAATATCCTCAATTTTGAGGCATGTGACATGAAATGACCTGGCATAGTGCGTGCTTCTGACCCTTCCGATAAAAGCCAATGAGAACTGCTCACCTGAGGAAAAGTTTGCAAAACATGGTGCAAAACGATGCATTTTACAGCATGATTTGAAAGAAATTTAGCCCAGAACTGCATTTGCCTGTTTTGCTCTCTTTCTTTCGTTTATTCCATCCTTCCATCTTCTTTCTTTCCTTTTTTTCTTCTTTGTTCCTGTCCTTTCTGTACATCTTTTTTCAAGTTCTTATATAGTCTTTCTTTTGTTCTTTCTATCTTCCTTTCACACCTTCTTTCTATGTTTCTTCAGTCTGTTCTTCATATGTCGCATTTCTCATTCTTTCTATTCCTATTTTATTTTCTTTCTTTGCAACATTCTTTCATCATTCTCTTATTCCTTCCTTTCTTCTTAAAATCAACTTTTCATTCTGCATCCTCATCATTTCACCCGTTGTTTTTGCAGTCCTTGCATTTATTACTTATTTCTCTCTTTTTCATCTTTTCTTTCATTTCTTCTTTCCATTGTTTCATTCTGTTTTCCTGTTCTGCCCATCTTTTCTTCTTGCTTCTTTTCTTTCCATCCTTCATTCTTTCTTTCCTTTTTTCATTCACCTCTACTTTAATTTATTTTCCTCTCTCTTCTTATTTCTTCTTTTGTGCCTGCTTTCCATCCTGCTTCTATTTGTCTTTCTCTTTCTTTCCTTACTTGCATTCTACAGCACCGCCTTCTTTCATACTCTCTCAGTCATGTTTGTCTCTCACTTATTTTTTTCTTTATGCTTTGAATAATTTCTTTTTCTCTCGTTCTTAGTTTTTGGCCTGTAGTTCGCAGATCAAAATTAGGAAGGGCCATAAAATAATTAAATCTGGTTCAGTAGTGCCTTGCTTAAGCGGATATAGCGCATGCTGCACTAGACCCTTGCCTACATGAGACTTGTTCGAACAGAAAAAGTCTTGAGGGTACTGAGAAAACGATGTGAGCCATAGCAAGAAGACAGCTTCTGCTTAAATGGGCCTCACGGCTTTATCTTCCGTGACTTTTATAATTTAGGGACGTTCTTGTTCACAATTTTCATGCACCAGTACATTTTGTCTAATACCTGTCATTTTGTGTAATTTTCAAAAAACATATGCACGTTAAAAGAGGGAATTATTAAGCCAGTCCATATGTGACTCTCAGAAAATGGGGAACTAGATCATGGACCAGGTGGAATCGGATAAGAAATTGAATTAGCTAAATTAGAACAAGATCATTCAATATTTTTATCAATTTCAAGTGACTGTAAAGAGTGAACTACGTAGAGGTGAAGATGACCATTTTCCCTTGAGCCCTACCCAAGCCGGAGAGACAGCACTATCTCTACCCTCTTCCCAACTGTGCCGACCATGCAGAGTTAAAGGGGAATTACTGCTAAGGCTCCTGGGTGGCGTCTTGCTACTAAGGGCTTCACCCACTGGGGCAGCCAGCCGACTCTCCCATGGCACCATCACACTTGTGGGGCTGCCGGGGTCTTCCACCGGCATTGAGCCAAATGGCACATCACTCTTTTGGCTATCAATAGCCATGCTTAGACCTGAAAACTTGCAGCCCGAAGGGTCGCTCAATCCCCACTGATTCCTATAGAAGCTCCCTGCAGGCCCAAGTACTGCTGTGAGTGCCTGCTCTTAACCCCCTCTGGACACATCAGGGACACAGAGCTCTGTGAGAGCACTGCTGTGGAACCATCGCCCCCCCCACGGGATCCCACCCTATGACCATCTCCGGAGCCTTAGCCCCTGGACTGGCTCCTAGTAATTTAATGCGCTGTGGTTCGGCAACTCCCTTGTCACAGCACCTCAGACCCTCAAGAGGAGCAACATCTTCCACACACATCAAAGAGGTTGCACCAATGGCTTCTCCTCACATAGGACATCTAAGATCTACTGGTGGCCCTTCCTAATACCACCTCCTTTCTATACAGCCTTGACAGGAGGTTTTGAGAAAAACAGTTCCTGTTGCTATCAGACCTAAACCTACTTAGTGCACTGGTGCCCTTTTTGTTTTTTTACCAGACCTAGACTGCCAGCTTCTATCTTCCATGCTATGTCTCTTCTACTGGCCTACTTCTGTGATCTTCCATTATTCAGCTGGTTGTTATCTTGGAGTAGGCATTCTCTAGTCCCCGTTCTGGACCCTCACAAAAATACTTTCACGGCCTGCCTTTCTTGTCCTATGATGGCGTCAGGAAAATACCCTTGACAACTCCTTTTTATGGAGATAGCTGGTGGCCGGAAAGCGGCCCTGCTCCTATCTTGCAGGTTTCTCTCACCCTGATGGACACGCCCCTTGAAACCATCTTTAAGAAACTCAACACCTTCCAGTTTTCGCCTCACTGACATGGATAAAAAAATCACGGACTTTACCCAAAACTGACATGGGACTATTCCACTCGAAAATGGGTGCCTTAGATCAGCGCCTTGCAGTAACGAAGGAAAAAGTGCTGGAATTGTAAGTCTCTCAATTAATTATATGGCACATTCAACAAAAAATTGATTGAACTGGAAGACTGCTCCCATTGCAAAAACATCCAATTCTATGGAATCCCAGAGAAGATGGTGCAATCAGACCCATGTTCATTTCTGCTTGAGTGCATCTCTAAGGTGACCGGACTCTCTTTCAACCCTCCTTCCTGAAATCCAAAGAGCACAAAGAATTCGAGCCAAAGGCTCACCTGCAGAGGTGGAGTATAAGCCCTGTCCCATCATTGCCTGCATTTTGTGACATGCATACCCCAGGCAGATACTCTTGAAGGCACGCATGAACCATACAGCATTAAGGGCGATAGTTCCACATTGTGGCAGATTTCTCTCCAGAGTCTTATGACAAATGGAGGGCCTTCCTTGCCCTCTGATCCCAACAGAGGAAATGCGATATCAAATATTGCCTTCTAGAACCAGCTGTGATGTGAATCACCATGGGCGGCCGTTCAAGGAACTTTCTCAACCTGTGGACTTCCATGACCCTCAGCATCAGCAAAGTGGATGCCAACATGACTGGCCCCTTTGCAAACACGTGGAGAGAGAAGGTGTTATGGACAGTAGAGGAACTGACTCACTCTTATGACTGAGATGAATCCAGATCACGTCTTAAGCTCTCACCCTCCCATGATGAGAGCTCTGTCCTATCACCATGAATTGCCTATAGACACTACCAGCCTGAATCCTCAGTCTACAAGCCAGATGAGTATAACAACCCTGAGAGAGGGTCCTATTATTGGTGTTGTTTCCAGTCTGGTTCTAGTATTGGTCACTGCTGTTCTTTTTTCTGTTCACAGTTTTGAGGCCTTCTGATTCTTCCTCTCTAGCCTTGATTACCCATCCCGCTCTTCGGATGTATGACGTTACAACGCATACTTTTACATCGCATGCCTTTACAACGTGGTTTTTACATCGCATACCATTACAACGCATAATGCTTTTAGGCGCTGGATAGTGATTTATTTAATTTACTATTCCAACTCCAGTCCCCGTGGATAGTAGGGAAGGTGTTGGATAGTATATTAAATACATTCCCTATCCTAGAGCGCCCCCCAGCACTATGCGTTGTAATGGTTTGCGTTGTAAAAGTTGCGTCGTAATGGTAGTGCGTTGTAAAAGTTTCGTTGTAATGGATGTTTCCCCGCTCTTCATGGCTCCTGCGTCCTCCCTCTTCCCACCTCCTCCTCCTCTTCACCACCAACCCTGCCTTCTTCTTCTACTCTCGCTATGTAGAGATAGAAAACAACATTAATATGCTATAACTTGATCTATATTCTGATCTCCTTCTCTCATTGAGGATCACATTAATGTTACATTACCTTTGTGAAGGTTATTGTTGTTTATGATGTTTTACTTGCTCATCTTTTACATTGCTCGAACTGACAATGCCGTCCGTCCTCACTCCAGCCCTCCTTTCAGTAACCACCTTACCTAGCTACCCCAACTGCCTTCTCCACTCTCACGCCACCATGAAAGAGATGACCTTGGGAAAATGTAGACACGCTGTTAACAGAAAATGTTACAGCGGGTATCTCTAGTACCTTTTGCATGCACTACGAACCCTTCCAGGCGCCACTGACTAATTTCTTTCCTCCCCATGTTCTTCATTGAGGACCTTCTTTGTATATTACCCACTCCCTTCCTTTCTTCTCCTCACCAACTTGCTTGATTCAATCCCCATGTCCAGTCGCACCCATTTCCCTTCCATAACCCCCATGTATGCTATTCACTGTACCGCTGTACTGTTAGCGTTTCTTACCCAATAAAATCGTTTAAAAAAAAGAGCGAACCAGGCCACAGGAGACAGTGGAATGAAAAAGGAATACAAAGACATGGATTAAGCATGATGCCTATACAGAGGTTTTCAATTTAATTATTCAGAGTAATGAAGTAATAAAGGATCATAAGAGTTGGAGGATTTAACCATGCTTGCACCATTTACATTGCATTTAATCCTTGATTTGTTTTCAGGCATCTATCAGTCTGAGGATGTGGGAAGGTTTCAGGCTATAAAGAGAGTGTAGTGAGAAAAGTCCGTAGCAGATTGTACGTGGAATGGTAACCGTCTTAAGAGTAGGAGGAAGACATTACAGTGTTTGGCCCAGCTGCAGGACAATACATGTGTTCTGGCCCTTGCGTTAATTGACTCGATGGATTACCAAAAAGTGATGCTGTTGGGTTGGTGTTCCTTTTCCTCAGGGGAATAGCTGTTTAAACAACTCACAGATGCACTGGTTCCCCATTCGAGAGTTTCTTTTCATTCTTTTGGAATGGGAATATACCACTGCGGAGGTGTATGCCTTCTCTCTTCTCCTTCTTTCTCTGTAGTGTTGCATCAATTTGTAATGTTAAATCTGTAGGAGCTGTGGTCATAGCGGGTTGGATTACCTCCAAAGAGAAAGCACTCCCCAGTGTAGCCTTGATAAAACATATCAGAATAAGCGCATGTGGCCTAAGCCATTGACTGCTTAACATGGTCTTGACTTCATTGTTTCAAAGTGTGAAGGTGAATATGGGCCAAATGTAAGGCTTGATGTTTTTCAAATATCGCCTTAAGTTGTACCCGAAGCTAATCATAATTCAAAAGCCATGGACTCTTGTCAATATTAAAAGGATTCACCCGGGCCATTGCTTCCTTTGTGAGATTGGGCAAAATGAATGTTATCTTTGAAAAGTCATTGGAAAAATACTGAGGTCTCAACCAGGAATGCAAGCGACACTAGGCCAAATGTAATGAGTTCCCAGAACACTTTTCAAACAGAGCGAATGGGTGTGTGGGGGTACCAAATCCCATTGGTACTGAAGGTGCTGTCATTGTCTGACATCCGACAGAATTACTGTTAGTAACTGGGTAGGAATCTGTTACTATGGATTAAAGGCTGGAGGGTTTCAGGGAGGAGTCGTGACTGATAAACCTAGTTTAATAGGAAGACACTCACCTGAGTAGCCATTACAAGATCAGCCTGAATCTTAGTAATACCTTGACAAATTGACATGCAACAGGATAGGAGTTTCTGCTCCCTTATGTGTCACAATCAGGTTATTCCATGATTGTTGTGACGGGTGATGGAGGGAGAGCAATGTTTCTCATGGTAGGTTCAGACAGACCTTAAATTGAAAGAGTTATTCTGTGAAACCCTTACCAACTCACCTCTGGACTGAAATCATGACAGCAATAGGCCACCTCATACACAGTGTAATTGTGTGACAATTCTACAGCTATAGGTGGGAATGTTGGAGAGAACATATCTGTTATTGTGGACAAAGCATGTACTCATGCATGTGCACCTTCATGTCACTACATGCGCTGATCTGCCCAAGTAACACCCTGTTGGCGCAAAGTAACTCAAAGCAATTGAAATAATTTTTTACGTTGAGAAAAAGGCACCTTTCCAGCACAAAACACCTTCTGCGCTGTTAAGTAAGTGTACTTACTTACACGTCTTATGCATTTGTTTCTGTCACTTTATGTTGTTTTGCGTCTGCACAAAGCTCTAGTAAATCTGGTACATTGTCTCTTTCCCTTTAGCATGCCATTCCACCCTCTGATCATCCTAAATAAAATAAGATGATTAAATATAACTCGCATTAGCTTTCTTCATCAAGCCAGTCGATCTAGTCAACCAATACCGTTCAGGGCACACAGCTGCAGGCTCCTTACACAAAACACTTTCTTCTGAAATGGACACAATTAGTTGAGGCTGACATTCTGCTCCTCTGGCCTTTATTAAAAGGCTAGTTTCACAACGTTCTGTATCAATTCAAGGCTGATAGTGCTTGGGTCTGCCAATTAATGGATCAGGCCTTGTAAGTACAGGTTTACCTCCTCCCTGGCCTCATTTGAGACAGCATGCTCATGTACAAATTGCTCTCAGCAGACAGGAATCACACTTTTGCATGACAGACTAAATCAATGGTGTTTTCTATGTCAAAAACCTAATCACAGGGTCATACTGAATATGGCTGTCAGTGTCGAGGGATGTAATTGGAAGATGAATCATTTTTTGTGAAACTGGACTTCGTGCACAGGGAAGTACCAGAAAGTATTGATTCAATGGTATTGCATTTTGGAGAAGACACTTAGGGGCTGATTTAGAGTTTGATAGATGAGAGACCTCCAAGAGACAGCTTGTGTTCTGTCTGCTGTATTTATTGTTAATTAGGGCAGATGAGACATAGGACACTATTTGTCAGATGTCCCACATCTTATCTAATTTTCACTCAACCAATTGCTATGGTACTTGAGTTCACTACGCGTTTGCTGCACACTCACCACCACCTGAGTCCTGTGTTATCGTCACGGGTTCCTTGACAGATGTGTCTACGCTGGGTGACCATGCAGTGCCTTAGGTCTCAGAGTACTGTTGTTAGATCTGGGGGTCTCTAGTTGGCAGAGGTAGGTACCACTGTCCAAATAGGGACCCTTGCTTCTAGTCAGGGCAAGGAGATAACCCTCTGAGATAACCCCTGCTCACCCTCTAGGTAGCTTGGCACGAGCAGTCTAGGCTAACCAGAGGCAATGCGTAAAGTATTTGTACCAACACTCACAGTAACACAGTGAAAACACCACAAAGTGACTCCACAACAGTTTAGAAAAATAAAGGTATTTTTAATCTAAACTACACAAGACCAAAACGACAAAAATCCAACATACACAGTTCAAGAATATGGTTTCAAAAGGAGTTCTTAAGGTTGCGTTAGAATTCTGTACGTTGCGATAGAATTCTCTACTGATGCGTGAAAAGTTCACAGTTGCGTCACGTTTACTCACAGTACCTTTTAGTTGCAACAAAGTTCCAAAAGCAGAAGCTGGTGCGGTGGAAAACAAGCGATGCGTTGCTCCTGAGACCCTGGGGAGGCGTTTGCGACAACCCTGCTGCAGCAGCGGGCGTGTTGCGACGAATCCGGTCTGTATGGGGAGGAAGGCCACTTGTATGGATTCCGGTGCGTAGGTTCCGTAGGAAGTCTGTTCTCGCAAAGGCACGATGCGATGATCTCGAAGGGGGCTGCAACGATCTCCGGGGCGACGATGCGCGGTCTAGCGGTGATCCTCTCTCTCGCAGCTCCTCGATGCGATGATTCTGCGATGATGCTCGCAGCGACGTGATGCGGTCCGCAAGCAAGCGGTGCGGCGTTCTCACCCAGCGACGACAGGCTCTGCGACGATACTCGCAGCGATGTTCGATTCTCCCGCACCGGTCTGGTGCGTCCCGCAAACGAAGGATGCGACGTCTCTGGCAGTGGCGTTAGACGCTGCGACGATCTAGACCTCCGTAGCGGCGGGAAACTTCTCGCACTGTCGGGGATGCGCTCCGCAAGCAAGCGATGCAACACTTTTCAGTATCAAAAGTCACTCAAGCTTAGTTTCAAGCTTCCCAGCACAGGTCCAACCTCCAGAGTCCCCACAACTGGATCAATCACTCTAGGAGGGACAGAACTCTCTCAGCAGAGTTCAGGGAAGCTGGGGGTGAAGTCCTTTTGTTCCTGGGACTTCAAAACAGGGAGCCAGCTCTTCTCAGGCCCTTGGAGATTCCTTCAAGACAGGGGACACAGCACACAGCAAAGTCCTTCCCCTCTCCTTGGCAGCAAAGCAACAGCAGGTCAGTCCAGCAGAGCAACAGCAGGACAATCTTCCTTCTTCAGTTTCAGCTTTCTCCTTGGCAGAGGTTCCTTCTTGATTCCAGGATGATCTAATTTTCTGTTGTCAGGGGTCCTGTACTTATACCCCTAAAGTCTTTGTTCTCTCTGTGCATGTGGGCCCTGAGCCCGGTCTGAACCAGTTCTGGGTGTTTCCTGAGTACATTGTTTTGCTGGCTGCTTCTTTCCTTTCAGAGTGAGGGGCAGGGTCCTCAGCCGCCCAGCAGGGGGGTGGAGCCAGCATTGTGGAAGGCAGGCACAGTCCTATTCAGCCCAGGTGCTAACTCCTCCCACCACTCCAGTTGCAAATGCATTCATTCAGCCTCCTGGTGAATTCCCCAGCCCCTGTCACTCTCAAACCAGACAGTCAATACACAAACAGGCCCAGGCACACAGAAGGGTCAGACAAGAGAACAGCAACTTTCTAAAAGTGCTGTTCTCAAACACAGGATTTAAAAACAACCTTTCCTAAAAGATGTGTTATTAAATTCTGAGTTCAGGGATACTAGATACTTATGCCCTATCTTGTTCCTATGAGAAGAAATGCTGTTAACCACTGTAGCCAGCATCCCCCATGTTAATCTATGGAGCAAGATAGCCTTACAGTAGCGATAAACGGAAATGGCTGTAATTCACTACCAGAACATGTTACCTGCACCAGTACATGCTCTACCTTTCACATACACTGCACCCTGCCCAGGGGGGTACCTTGGGCCTTCCATAGGGGTGGCTGATGTGCACAAAAAGGGAAGGGTTAGGCCTGGTCAGTGGGGACACTGACCAGGAGGACATGGCAGTTCTAAACTGCCCATAGGCACTGCAGTGGCACTCCTGAGACACCATTTTAGAGCTACTCCCGTGGGTGGCACAATCAGTGCTGCAGGCCCACGAGTAGCATTTGCCATCACTAGCCCTGGCACACTTAGTGCACTTTACTAGGGACTTTATGGTGATATAAATATGCGCTGAGGAAACTGCGGAGCGCTTAAGGAGCTTTAACTTTTACTTGTGGAGCATTCCATTAAACCGGCGAATCTTCTCTTACCCGTGGTCTTGTTGGTGAACTGTTGGTACACAGCGCCATGACTGCGAGTGGCGCTATTAGACTACATCCTGCCTTCCTGTGGGGGACTGCAAGTCCCAAGACTCTCCTTGACACAGCACACCTGCTCCGGACCTCCGCCACGCCCGCTGCCTCAGGCGCCTACATAACAGCTTGCCGCACCCGCTGTCGCGGGTGCCGCTGCGCTGAGGAAACTGCGGAGCGCTTAAGGAGCTTTAACTTTTACTTGTGGAGCATTCCATTAAACCGGCGAATCTTCTCCTACCCGTGGTCTTGTTGGTGAATTGTTGGTACACAGCGCCCTGACTGCGAGTGGCGCTATTAGACTACATCCTGTCTTCCTGTGGGGGACTGCAAGTCCCAAGACTCTCCTTGACACAGCACACCTGCTCCGGACCTCCGCCACGCCCACAGCCTCAGACGTGATTTAATCGTCATACTATCACCGCGTCGCGGGAGCGCGCGGGAGCGCACAGGCCAAGCCCGGGCAAAGGGCGGGCCCTCTGTGGCCCTCAGGGGACCTAAGGTGACGGGACGGGCCATCCCTCTTTTGTGTTGCACTTTACAGACTCACTACTTTTAATACCGTCAGGATTTACCTTGTCTTGCAGCCTATATTGCTGTCTGCCCTGAACCAGGACTGTTTGGGAAGTCAAGCAGGAAGGTAGCAAGACTTTTTTGTGACTCTAATTGATTATACAGTTTGTAGAAGGGTAAAGACTGTTAGTAATTACTACGAGTACTTAAATGTCGAAGGTAAAAAATCTTATAGCTCCGGGTAACACCATGGATAACTACCTGGTACAAGTGGTGGAAAAAATTAATCATGATAGGAGGTCATCGTTGGGTCTTGGCACCCCACCATCGTTGTCCCAAAATGAGATCTTAAATACGGATCTAATTGCTCTGGGTACCCCGATTATCTCATCTCCAGCCTCCCATGGGCTGGATATGGGGCTAACACAAAACGTATCAGCCTTGGTACATGCAGCTATCAATGCTGAAACGCCAACTGGAGATTTAGACCCAGACCTAGAAATCTCTTTGCATGATCCAGACTTAGAGATAGTAGATTCCACCCCCTCTCACCCGATGTTCCTGTTCCTGCCCCAAGAGTAACAAAAGTGATCGCTAAGATCCTGACAAAAAGGGAAGGGTTAAGGTCTAGCAGGGAAAGGACAGCTACTCCGCCTATCAGGAAAAATGTTGATGGGAATACGAGCAGAGGAGATCTGAACCAAGGTTGGGATGATGATGGTATGTTAAAAAAACTTATGGGCATGCTGGATATCAAGCTAAATCAGCTAATAAAACCCATATTGTCAAAAATCGATCATCTTACTGCTAAAATAAATAAAATGGAGGACTATATAACAGCAACTAATAATAAAATGGGGGAATTGCCGTCCGTACTTGTAGAAAAACTGGCTGAAAAAACTCAACTAGAAGGCTCATCCCAAGGTGTAATAGAGATACCTCAGAATGAGCAGGTTCGATCTGAGCCTGGCCCAGATCAAGTTAATCTTGCTACTATTGCATCTATAGAGCCTGATGTCAATTGTATAGTACAGGGCCCCAACTTAGAAAACAACCCTATGGAGCTAATTGTTGAAGCTTCACCCCTTATCCTGGTACTTGCCAATGTTCCCCCGTTCAGGTCAGAAAGAACATCCAGAATCCCTATTAAATAAGGCACTCCAATGGTTAAATAACAACATGCACATGGGTCCTGGGGGTAAACACAAACTGGCAGAAGATTTATTAACCGCAAGACGGGTAAAATGGATAGGGAATAGTATCAAGAAATTTTCAGGGGACTGTGTGGTCTTGAGTCTTAAAGGCCCCGAAGTTTTACCTGAAATCTTGAACAACCTTCTTCCACCCCAACGCAGAACAGCGGAGTTAATCCCTCTCACCCTGGACTTTTTTTATAAGAAGAAAGGCTTAGCATCAAATCCGAGCATCCTGAGAACCAAATGGTCAACAGTGACCAGTAGATGTGTAAAGGAGGGCCCATCTAATGTCTGGGGGCTAAACTTAGATAATAGATACTCAGCATTGTCTAATCTAAACGAGTGTGATTGACTCACAATAGATAAAGGATTACCAGTGAAAAATGAGTCAGAATATCCCACATGCCAACTAGACAAATTCATGGACCGACATAAAAAAAACATGGATCCGGACTATAAGGTCCCCCTAAGTCTAAATAGCAACGTACTCATATCAGGGTTAGAGGATTCTACTAATATTAAATTAACAGTTGGGGATGACTTAAGACCTGAGCAGGGGGGTCTGTCAAGAGTGGATGTCAGGAGAAATATGGAGGTGCCATGTACACTAACTTTTATATCCTGGAACATAGCAGGTATAGTTAGTAAGATAGGTAACCCAGAATGGGCTGATTATATTGACAGGCATGATATAGTCATGTTGCAAGAAACCTGGTCAGTCAACCCAGTTTTTAGAATGGGATATCTAAATTTTTTTAAACCTGCATCTAGAGGTGGAAAAGGACGTCCTTCTGGAGGATTGTTGATATGGGTTCGTCAAGCATTGTCCTGCACCATTTCACAAAGGCAAATAACATCTAATGACATCCTAGCACTAAATATCAGATGGCCCAATGGCCAAGAAGTAGCCTTGTATAACATCTATGCTAGGGGGGTTGGCGCAGGTATTCCTTCTGATGTCTTTTCCATCCTAGAACAAGACGTTGAAACTCTTCGTCCTAATCCCCACATTATAGTGGGTGGTGATTTTAATTCAACCTTTGAGCCCCTAGGAGAAGAGGATAGGAGTCTAACGGAAGAGGAGGAGAGTAGATGGGGAATACCACAATTGGAGATTCCTCCCATAAAAAGATGGAGTGCTACGGCCATTAAAATAAAGAGCCTCTGCCTCTCTAGAGGCTTGAGAGCTGTGAACGAGAGAACACAATCCGACTTAAAAGGGAACTCCACCTTTGATAATGGTCGTGCTACAAGCAGGATTGATTATCTCTTAATTGATGTAAGAGCATGGCCCAAGCTACTAGACATGGAAGTTGTTCCATGATTAGAGAGTGACCACCACCCCCTGTACATGACATTCCATTCTTATCAAGAGTCTAGAGTACCCACTAACAAAAAGTTGATGGTAACACGAGATGTCGTCTGCTCAAATAATCAAAGACACTTGAAATGGGGAATGTTGTTAAGAGATGAAAGAAACTTAGAAAATTTGAAAACGCAGGTAAGAGAGGAAGTGAGCAACATCAAAGCGTATGCTGGGATTTGTAATTTCCAAGAATACGTGATGGAGGCTCATAAAAATCTATTTTATAAACTGCAAAGTTTTTTTATTAAAACAGTAGACCAAACCCCAGCCAAAAAACATTTAACCGTCAAAGGCTGGTATGATAAAAGCTGTAGATTGGCAAGGCAAAACTTAAGTCAAGAATTAAAAATAGGAAACCCAACACCTGTTAAAAGGGCAAGGGATTTTTATAGGCAGACACAAAAACAAGCAAAGAGGCGCTGGGATGAAGAGGGCTGGAGTGAATTAAAGCAGGCATGTACTAATAAAGATTCCAAGCGGTTTTGGGCCTTAGTTAAATGGAATAGGGGTGGGACAGCTGCCCAACCGCAAAATCATGTGCCAATGGACGGCTGGAATGACTTTTTCAAACCCCAGTATGCCAGATGTTTGATATATGCATCCATATCTCCCCCCCAAGCTGTCTTTTTCAGTGATCAGATATTCACTGAAAAGGATGTTAACCTGGCACTGGATTGTGTGTCGGGTGGAAAAGCGCCAGGCATGGATGGCATCCCAGCAGACGTTTTTCTATCTGACCGTATCTCTTGGTGCACATATTTTACAATGTTGTCAAATGCAATTGCCATGGGTGGAGAAGTCCCAGCCTCATGGAAAGGGGCAGAAATCATCCCTATATATAAAAAGGGGGACAAAACCCAGGCAAAAAATTACAGACCCATTAGTCTGATTGACACAGCGCAGAAAATAATGGGTCGACTAGTCCAGAATAAACTGCAGCAGTGGATTGAAGACCAAAATATATTGTCACCATATCAAGCGGGTTTCCGCCCCTTGACTAGTAGTGTTGACCAAGTCTTTTATTTTTTAGCCATTTATTGGAGAAATGTCACGCTGCGAAATGGCACATTGTATGCAGTTTTTGTGGACCTAAAAGCTGCGTTTGACCTGGTGCCGAGAGAGAAACTGTGGGAAACCCTGGCTGAGGCAGGAATAAGCCATGAGCTCCTTACTTTGCTGGTGCACCTTCACGAAAATAATTATGCTAAAATAAGGTGGGGCAAACAGGGGGAAGTGACGACCCCCTTCCCAGTAGAACGAGGGGTGAGGCAAGGGTGCGTCCTGGCCCCAACGCTTTTGTCAATCTACATTAATGGAATTGTGGAGCATTTAAATAAGTCTCCAAATGATGCTCCAACCATGGCAGGTGCACACGTCCCCGTACTTATGTTCGCGGACGATACGCTCTTATTATCACGTACGCCCAGTGGATTGCAGAAAGCGGTGGATGCCTTTGGGGTTTTTTGCGACAGCCGAGGTCTGGAATTAAATACCAGCAAAACCAAATTTATGTGCCTGAGTTCCCAAACAGGTTTCAAGGGGGTGATAAAATATAAGGGTGAACCACTGGAAAAAGTAGATGCCTTTGCTTATCTAGGAATCACCCTTCAACATGATATGAAATGGAAATCACACATCAACATGGCATCTTTAAAATTCAGCCAGTTAGCCGGCGCAGTTACTATTAAACATAATACTTCTTTGTCAAGACCTATAAATTGTGCACTTGAAGTTTATAGTATGAAAGTTGTAAGTGCATGTTTATATGGGTCTGAGCTCTGGGGTTTTTCAAACCTAGGAGACTTAGGGCAGGCGGAAAATAGATTCCTGCGAGGGCTTGTTAGGGCCCCACAAAGTATACCTATAATCCCACTTAAAATGGACTTAGGCAGGAAAAACATTGAAGACATTGCACGCCTACGTCCTTTGTTGTATTGGAGGCGGCTAATGGTAACCCCAGAGTTAAGTCACTATGCATCGGCTTTTTTTGATGTTGTGAATTTTGATCGCTTCCACTGCATTGCATAGCTAAAGGAACTTCGGGGAACATTGGTGAAATTGGGCTTGGACCATTTGTGGGGTAACAAGGATGCTGCCCTATTTCCTTCGAAAAAGCAACTGAAGGATATCTACTGGGAGTCAGTGTATGTAACTCTGTATCGCAAAGGCTTGCAATTTTCCCTGACTTCACGTTTTTTGGATACTAAACAAATCCCATTATATGAAAAATATTGGGATATAGTTGAACGTCCACTGGATAGGAAACTATATTTCCAGTTTCGTGTGGGAACTCTACCAGTGAATGCTTTTACACAAAATTGGTCCCCACCTCAGGACGCTTATTGCGACCATTGTAAAAACCAAATAGAGGACATTGCACACCTGTTTTTTTCCTGCCCCCTCTATGCGTCTCCACGACGAAAATGGCTAAAACCAATTTGTAAGAACATGGGCACCCGCTGTTGCTCACAGGCCCTAAGAATCCTAACATCAGATACCTCGACACCATTGGTAATAGGCGTAGCAAAATTTCTTGCCTGGGCGTGGGTTATAAGATCTCGTGCTCTAAAGCCTATTGAATAATATGAATTATTAACTGCCTGTATAATCTTGCTTGTCCCTTTTAACATTTTTATATGAAATTTTATAAAATTGTATGTATACATTTTAGTATTATTAGCATTTCGACTTTTGATGTTTAATATGTTTTTTAATGTACTATTCTTATATCTAGTATTTATTGTACGATGGTTAGGAGGTTGCTTTTATGACTAAAAGTCGAATAAAGCTTTGAAATTGATAAAAAATTGTTGCATTTGCCATCACCAGCCCTGGCACACCCAGTGCACTTTACTAGGGACTTCATGGTGATACAACTATGCCAATCATGTATATCCAATCATGATAACAATTTACATAGAGAGCATATGCACTTTAGCACTGATCAGCAGTGGTAAAGTGCGCAGAGTCCTATTGCCAACAGCCACGGGTCAGGAAAAATAAGGGAGGAAGAAACAAAAAGTTTGGGGATGACCCTGCAAGAAGGGCCAGTTCCAACACAACCCCCTTCCAGCTTAAAGCCAGGGTAGACCAAACGATACCTCGATGGGATTCCCTGCTTAAGGCGAACGAACATGGAAACTGGCCCAAACAGCAGGGCACTATTCCTGTTCTACGCCTTCCTGAACCTAGTTGGATCACTCCATCCATACTCTCAGGGTCCACCATGCCAATCCATGTGGAACCCTTCTCCTCACCTGTGGACACCACCTGTGCAGCACCTAACCTTAATTTACTCACAGGTGTGTCCCAACAGACCGACAGCAAGCCACAGTGACCACCAACAGTGATCAGGGATGAGACCCAGGCCTCATGCCTCTCATGGATCTCAAACCCCTGTGGCATCAGAGGGTGGGGGGCAGTAGCCCCAGGTGCTTGGCACCCTTTGTCCACTCCCTCTCTTGTCAAGTCAGGTCTAACATCCTGGCACTGACCCACCAGTGCCGGACCTGTATCCAGCGGCTGGACAGGAGGCTGAGGTGGGCTTCTCCACACCCGGTCCTCCTCTTCCTTGACATTCTGTACCCTCCAACCTGGAGCGGTACCCCCCTCTAGAATAGTCAGGGCACCTGTGGCAGGTGTCCTGCACCATTCACCCACCAGTTCAGGGGTTCTATCCTGCAACTGGTATTCCAGGTCAGGGGGGACACCCCGGACCTGGCCCTCAAACCTAAGCTCCAAAGCCTCCAGGTCAGACAACACCTGAACCTGGCATCCCCACCCAGGGACCAACCCCTGCGGTGGAACACTTGCCTTGCGCACCAGGACTTCACTCACGGATGTGCCCACACTAGTAGACAGTACCCACCTGGCCAACACAAGGGTGTGGCCTAGTCCACCCCCAGGGTGAGACTCCTGCCCTCCTTCCAGGGGCAACCCTGTCCACCAAGACAACCAAGAACACAACTTTCCCACCAGTTCAGGACCTCCCTCCAGCAACTGGTCTCCCAACCTAGGGTTTAACCCCTCAGGTTGTACCGGGGTCAGGGGCGAGGACTCCCTCCCTCTGCACCCCCTTCCAGAGCGCTGCACCCTCCCTACTGGAGAGGTACCCCTGAGAACCATATTGGTCAGGACACTGGTTACATATGTCCTTCCTTCCAGGTCAGGCGAATCCTGAACCTGGTCTCCCAACCCAGGGACCAAAACCTGCGGTTGTGCATTTGCCTGGCACGCCAGGACTTCTGGGGACTCACATAGTACCCCCTTGAGGGTGACACACTCATGTGTCCTGTGACAGTCTGCCTGGCGCAGATCTCCCGACCCCTGTCCACCTGACAGCGCGGGAAGATCCCCCAGGACAGAAATGAGGTCACCATGGTCACTCACTGGGGACTCAGCCCTTCCGACTGGTCCTTGACCCACTGGTTCTCCCACTGGGGACTCCTTCCCCCTCTCACCCCTCAGTCTGGACTTCGGTACCCTCCCAAATGGAGCGGTACAGCCAGACACCAGAACTGATGGAGGCCTGGTTACAGGCACTCCCCGTTCACCAGACACTAGGAGATCATCCTCAAATGGCCTACAAGTACAGTCTAGGTCCCCAACCTGGTGTTCCCTCAAGGAACCCTCCAGGCCCTGAGACTGGGTTTCGGGCACCGTGAGACACACCGTCCCACACTCACTCCTTCTCCACTGAGACCGGACATGAGCCCCTACACCCCTCCCACTACACTGGGACCTAACTGAGCTAAACTGAACCTCTTCCACCTCACAGGTCTGGAAGATATCTGAGCCACTCCTTTTGGGATCACTCCCCAATGCCTCCTCAGACTCTCTGAAATTCACCAAGAGGTCTGCCTCCAACGCAAGCTCTCTGGGATCAGAGAACTCACACTCCACCGGGTGTTGGCATAGCTCTGGAAAACAGGGACTTAAAATATGCACTCCAACAAATGAATCACACAGCCCCCCACAGTTGTTAACCAAGCTACCCTTTGCCTCACCCTCCAGTGCCTCACACAAGTACCCCACACCACTCTTCTGAGACTGGCAAGACAGTATCTGACTGTCTCTGTCACACAACCCACACTCTTCTGGCTGGTCTTCACACACACACACCAATGTTTCTACCATGGGGGAACCCCTCTCCCTGTACCTCTCATCTAGAGTCAGTAGAGTGTCCCTCCCACCACTAGGAATATGGTCCCCTGTGCCAGTCTCCCAATCTACTTCAGGGACACTGCACTCCACTGGAACTACATCATAAACCTGAACCCCCTGGTGTACGTCGACCCCCTCCCTCAAGTCAGGCGCCACATCTCTGGGTGTTTGTACCTTTCTTTCCACACTAGATATCATAATCATGCTGCCACCATCTGAGCTGGACTCCACCTCCAACTCAGCAAAGCTCCTTCCTTGAGCATCCCATTTTTCTTTCTGGGCTAAGGCCCACCGGATCATACCTTCCTTGTTTAGCCGGTCTAATTCTCTGCACCTTTGCTCAGCAGCAAGGAGCCACTCATCTTTCTCTTCCTCACTATCAGAGAAGTCCTCCTCCTCAGAATCATCTGCTAATGTTGCTTCCCAAATTCTGGCCTCATGGGAATACATTTTTAGTGCAAATAACAAGGACTCCCTGATTTGGAAATAGAAGTTCCAGAAGACAGGGACTAATACTTTGTATAAAAAATTATTAAACTAGGACAGCTGGCTAGGAAAAATTCATAAAATACAAAAATTCATAAACATTATATGTAATCAAAAATAAAAATAAATTAGAGACATATCTACTTCATTTACTCAACTTTTAATTTTTTACAGAATTCAAAAATCAGTTAGGAAGGAGGCTAATACACATATATATAACATAAGATTTTTTTTTTACATCACAATAATTAAAAATGGGCAAAAAGACACAATTCATAAAAACTTCTCATATCAATTCCTATCTCAAATGATTAAGTGACACATACTCTCAGCTGGTAACAGCCAAAGTTGTCCCTACTTTACAAAAATAAAATCAACCATTTGAGTTGAGTAAATGAAGTAGATATGTCTCTAATTTATTTTTATTTTTGATTACATATAATGTTTATGAATTTTTGTATTTTATGAATTTTTCCTAGCCAGCTGTCCTAGTTTAATAATTTTTTATACAAAGCTCATGGGAATACAGGCATGCCTCAAGATCCCTCCTTGTGGAACCTTTCTCCACAGGAAGCCCCCTCTTCTTGCAAAAGGCTTTTATCTCTTCTTCTGTGTAGATGCACAGGTGAAAAAAGTTGACTTCCATTTTGGCAGGATTTTACAGGTGCAACACTAGCCAGAGTCTCAATATCCCCAAAAAATACTTCCAGGAGGACACCGGAAAAAACAAACAGTATATGGTGGCGTAGTGGTCTGCACTCACTAGTGATGTACACCAATTACTGTGGGTCAAGTACAAATACAAGTTCAAATCCCACCGCATGACCACCAATGTTAGAACTGGGGGTCTCTAGTTGGCAGAGGTAGGTACCACTGTCCAAATAGGGACCCTTGCTTCTAGTCAGGGCAAGGAGATAACCCTCTGAGATAACCCCTGCTCACCCTCTAGGTAGCTTGGCACGAGCAGTCTAGGCTAACCAGAGGCAATACGTAAAGTATTTGTACCAACACTCACAGTAACACAGTGAAAACACCACAAACTGACTCCACAACAGTTTAGAAAAATAAAGGTATTTTTAATCTAAATTACACAAGACCAAAACGACAAAAATCCAACATACACAGTTCAAGAATATGGTTTCAAAAAGAGTTCTTAAGGTTGCGTTAGAATTCTCTACGTTGCGATAGAATTCTCTACTGATGCGTGAAAAGTTCACAGTTGCGTCACGTTTACTCACAGTACCTTTTAGTTGCAACAAAGTTCCAAAAGCAGAAGCTGGTGCGGTGGAAAACAAGCGATGCGTTGCTCCTGAGACCCTGGGGAGGCGTTTGCGACAACCCCGCTGCAGCAGCGGGCGTATTGCGACGAATCCGGTCTGTATGGGGAGGAAGGCCACTTGTATGGATTCCGGTGCGTAGGTTCCGTAGGAAGTCTGTTCTCGCAAAGGCACGATACGATGATCTCGAAGAGGGCTGCGACGATCTCCGGGGCGACGATGCGCGGTCCAGCGGTGATCCTCTCTCTCGCAGCTCCTCGATGCGATGATTCTGCGATGATGCTCGCAGCGACGTGATGCGGTCCGCAAGCAAGCGGTGCGGCGTTCTCACCCAGCGACGACAGGCTCTGCGACGATACTCGCAGCGATGTTCGATTCTCCCGCACCGGTCTGGTGCGTCCCGCAAACGAAGGATGCGACGTCTCTGGCAGTGGCGTTAGACGCTGCGACGATCTCGACCTCCGTAGCGGCGGGAAACTTCTCGCACTGTCGGGGATGCGCTCCGCAAGCAAGCGATGCAACACTTTTCAGTTTCAAAAGTCACTCAAGCTTAGTTTCAAGCTTCCCAGCACAGGCCCAACCTCCAGAGGCCCCACAACTAGATCAATCACTCTAGGAGGGACAGAACTCTCTCAGCAGAGTTCAGGGAAGCTGGGGGTGAAGTCCTTTTGTTCCTGGGACTTCAAAACAGGGAGCCATCTCTTCTCAGGCCCTTGGAGATTCCTTCAAGACAGGGGACACAGCACACAGCAAAGTCCTTCCCCTCTCCTTGGCAGCAAAGCAACAGCAGGTCAGTCCAGCAGAGCAACAGCAGGACAATCTTCCTTCTTCAGTTTCAGCTTTCTCCTTGGCAGAGGTTCCTTCTTGATTCCAGGATGATCTAATTTTCTGTTGTCAGGGGTCCTGTACTTATACCCTTAAAGTCTTTGTTCTCTCTGTGCATGTGGGCCCTGAGCCCGGTCTGAACCAGTTCTGGGTGTTTCCTGAGTACTTTGTTTTGCTGGCTGCTTCTTTCCTTTCAGAGTGAGGGGCAGGGTCCTCAGCCGCCCAGCAGGGGGGTGGAGCCAGCATTGTGGAAGGCAGGCACAGTCCTATTCAGCCCAGGTGCTAACTCCTCCCACCACTCCAGTTGCAAATGCAGTCATTCAGCCTAGGGCTGACTCAGCCAGCCTCCTGGTGAATTCCTCAGCCCCTGTCACTCTCAAACCAGACAGTCAATACACAAACAGGCCCAGGCACACAGAAGGGTCAGAGAAGAGAACAGGAACTTTCTAAAAGTGCTGTTCTCAAACACAGGATTTAAAAACAACCTTTCCTAAAAGATGTGTTATTAAATTCTGAGTTCAGGGATACTAGATACTTATGCCCTATCTTGTTCCTATGAGAAGAAATGCTGTTAACCACTGTAACCAGCATCCCCTATGTTAATCTATGGAGCAAGATAGCCTTACAGTAGCGAAAAACGAAAATGGCTGTAATTCACTACCAGAACATGTTACCTGCACCAGTACATGCTCTACCTTTCACATACACTGCACCCTGCCCAGGGGGGTACCTTGGGCCTTCCATAGGGGTGGCTGATGTGCACAAAAAGGGAAGGGTTAGGCCTGGTCAGTGGGGACACTGACCAGGAGGACATGGCAGTTCTAAACTGCCCATAGGCACTGCAGTGGCAGGCCTGAGACACCATTTTAGTGCTACTCCTGTGGGAGGCACAATCAGGGCTGCAGGCCCACTAGTAGCATTTGCCATCACCAGCCCTGGCACACCCAGTGCACTTTACTAGGGACTTCATGGTGATACAAATATGCCAATCATGTATATCCAATCATGATAACAATTTACAAAGAGAGCATATGCACTTTAGCACTGATCAGCAGTGGTAAAGTGCGCAGAGTCCTATTGCCAACAGCCACGGGTCAGGAAAAATAAGGGAGGAAGAAACAAAAAGTTTGGGGATGACCCTGCAAGAAGGGCCAGTTCCAACAACTGTCCATCAGGATCTCTGAAGGTGTAAGATGGACTTGCAGAATAAACCCTCCAACCGTAACATTTGGCCCTAAGAACATTGATTACATCATTTTTCATCATGAGATTTTTCGGGTCATACCAGCGGTCATGCAGCTCTTCCAACTTACAATGTGAGACTTCCAGTACATACTTTAGACTGTATTCTATGGCATATCACTTTTTTAGTATTTCCTGACACATTTGATGTTCTTTTTCCAAGCAATCTCCATTCTCCTTTGTGACTTCAATCCACAGCAATCTTGCATTCCTCCGCCATAAACCTCTATGGCCAGGGAGTCACCAAGGTCATTGCGATTATATTGATCCGCTACTCACATGCACATGAAAAATTACCTCCCTCAGAACACCTTTGGAGTTGAGACAGAAAGATCTTAGGCGTACTTTATTTGACACACAAAACATTATTCACATTACATACCAATATCACCACATAAAAAATGTACACAGTAATCACATTTCCTATTTACATGTTTGTCACAAAAAAGAGTCTGTTATTAACAAAGTACTCAATTACATTGGATATCCCTAGTGTAACTACTTGCTCCCATGCAACCAAAGAAAAAACAGTTCCTGAATGAGATCATGACTAGCTGCATGACCCTTCCTTTCCACCCCCAGGCCAGAGGACAGGAACCTCCATTTGGGAGCTCTCACCTCCCACTCCCCCTTTGAGAGCTCTAGTGCAGGGGGCCCATCTGCTCCTGGTATACTTACTTTGAGCACCCCCTGAACCCAACTTTTCTCTCCCCCAAAGGGCCAGTGCTATGTCACGCCCACTGCCCCTGAGCGAAGGTGACAAGTAAGGACCGCATGTCAGCCACTGCCCCCCCAACCCCGCACAGCTGCAACTTCCTTACTCATTGGTGCCAGCACTCCTTTGAGGTTGCTTTGACGCTGATGTTTTAGCCACTCTTTTGATAAAAGGATGCCGAAGGGGACCCGAAGACTCCTTGCCAATCATGATCTCACTCACCACAGGCCAGCATAGCTTGCCTACTATCTGCCCCCACTCCCAACGAAGAGTTAGTCACGTTAGTCAAGCTAACCAGTTCTTGAGAAACACTACATTACCTTATTTGGACAAATGTTCTCCATTTTGTAGTAAAGGACGCTCACCCTTGATGAAACCATGGGGTATTGAAGCCAACCGAGTGGTGTTCAATAGCTTAGCCACCTTTCTATTGTAACATTTCACACTCGCTGATAGCCCGGACAGACTTACAACCTCTCCAGTGCATCCTTGGCAGAATGTGCGATAATGCTATCTTGGCTCCCGGGAATCTCCTCGCCAGCCAACCCACCTTTGAAACTATTAGTTCATACAAGTCCTTACCACCCAGCTTGGCGAAGTCATTGCCTCCTAAATGTACAATTACTAACTCCGGAGGCAGAAGCCTCCATGGCAACAATCCATTCAGTGATGCTCTCAAATCCACTAAGTGCAAAGCTCCTTGCCCACAGAAGGTTAGATGAAATACAGCATATTTGGCACATTCTGCGAAATCCCCGGCTTCATACCAGACCCTTGCTCTCCAGACGTATGAATGACCCAGTACCAGCACTTCTTTGATATGACTTCCTCCTGCATTGCAAGGAGAGTACAGGAAAGGAGGAGCAGAGCATTATAGTCACATCATCATAACATATTGAATCTCACGTATTCGAGGCGGACTGCCATCTCCCTGTCTTCTGGACAAATTGCCCTTCCAAGCCTGAGTCCCCCTCTGTGGTAGCTATCCGGATCCAGAAGGAATGAGGGCTGTAATCTGCCAGTGCCAAATCGGCTGCAGTTACTGCCAAGCTGATAACCCGAGCAAACTGAAACCTAGTGAGGTGTGTTCCATCTTTGTGTGCAAACAACGTGCCCGCAGCCCCATGTGGGCGGTGCACCAAATAGTCCTCCAAACTCCCTAATGTGCAACACTAATTTCCTGGAGCCTGTTAAGCAGCACGTGCTCCCCCTACCTAACTCATTGGTCTTTGAGCCAGAGAGCCATTTGGCCATTCAATATCTCCTACCAGAAGACCACCCTGCCTGTCCTTCATATTGGTTGCCCACAACTCACCTACCTTAAACACCTCATAAAATGCCAAGCAGAAAGCTGCTATGAACAAGTGCACCCCAACAGGTGATCTGCACACCTCCGTCAGGCTGATGCTAAGCCTCTCCAATTCTAGGCTCCTAGCAACAGGTTTGGTCCCCTCCATTCTCTGCCAGACCCTGAGTGCTCTCTGCACTATGAACACCCTGGTCCCATTGGTGTATCCACCCATTCTGGCTAAAACGGAGATAGCTGCTGTGTGCCATCTAGCGTACAACACCAGCTTTCCCACTAGCATTCCCTACTCCCTCAATGATCCCAGAAATGCTATTATGCAATCAGGTGAAAACAGTTTCCCTGCCCCTTCCTTTCTCCGAAACATGCAATATTTGCTAAATTCCCCCTACTAGCCATGCCTTGTCATGGGTGCTGAACTGGCAGCCATGTGGTTCAGTAAACTGGGGCACCAGTTGCCAGAGTTGGTCCAGGAACTGTGTAGAGAAATCCGCTGCTTCTGGATGGAGGTATCTGAAAACCTGCATCTAAATCTTGACAGAGCATCTGCTACATTGTTCAACACGCCACGCACATGTTTAATTTTAAAAATTACAATGAGTTTCAAACATAGCAATATGATTTCCTTTATTATCTTTAAGATCATCTTTCACTTTGCGGTTGTTGGTTAATGCACTCCATTACTGGCATGTTATCCGACCAGAGTATGACAGACTGGTAGCAAAAACACTCAGGCCAGATTGCGAGGGTCACTAGGATGGGAAAAAGCTCCAAGAAACCTATGTCTGCCACCAGCCCAAACTGTGTCCAATCAGTTGGCCATTGTTGTGCACACCAAGAGGCGCCTAAAATGGTGGCAAAACCTACCCTTGCGGGGCTTGGCCAAACTACAGGTCCATTGAAATCCTTCAAACTGCCTCCCAAATCCTCATGTCCTTCCTCACCTAGCAGGACAACCTGCTGTGATGGTGTTTATGCTTCATGTCGGACATGGCCTGAGCCATACACAATGCAAAGTTCACCTGACCCACCACAACATTTAGCTGATGCAAAGTCACCTTCTTGACCACCTGGCACTCTTTTAATGCCCTTGTAAAACTTTTGAACTTATCCTGAGGCAGCCTAAATACATCTGCAGTGGAATCTAACCCTATTCTTAAAATTCAATTGTTGTGACCTGGCCACATGTCTTGGCGTATGCCAGCAGAACCCCAAATACCTCCATTAGCTTTTGAGAATTCCCCAAGCTCGCAACACACCCTGCTACGCCTTTAAGACCCAAGAATAGGAAATAATCCAAGTAATGCAACACCCACGTGTGCCCTGCCCGCTTCCGGAAAAAAACATACTAAAAAGTGCTAAACAGTTCAAAGTAGGTGCAGGAAACCAAGCGACCCATGGGCATGCATTTGTTGAAGTAGAAGGACCCCCTAAATTGAAAACATACCAAATGAAAAACCTCAGAATGGAATGGTAGCAGCCTAAATGCTGATTCTATATCTGCCTTTGCCTCTAACTCCCCAGGTCCAAGCTCCTGGAGCATCAAAATAGTTTGGTCCAGTGAAGTGTAGTTAGCAGAGAACAATACTCATTCAATGGCCTCATTGACAGACTGTCCCTTAGTTGCCATCAAATTATGTGTCAAACAATACTCCCCTGGTTCTTTCTTCTGAACCTTGCCTAAGGGGAAACTCACATAATTCTCTGGAGGGATGGGGTCAAATAGGCCTGCTATCCTCCCCAAGTTTCTCTCTTTCAAGATTTATTTTCTGCCTATATTAAGATTCGCCTTCAATGATTACTGATTCTTACAAAATGAAACACCTACACAACCTTCTGCAGAAGTTCTGAAACTATTCTTAAAATCCTGCTACAGCATCTGTGCAGCTGGTATGTTGTTGTTGTAAGCATTCAGCCTTGCCATCATTGCTTGCCAATCACCGAGGAAGGGGTCTTGTCCCCAAATGGACTGCTCACTCATGCAATTTTGGAGAAGCAATGTTTGAACTTACACATTTCAGGGGCTCTAGGGCAAATCTGTTTATTAAAATCCCAACATGACCCCTTTCTCCCTCCTCTCCCTGAGTGGGTGGTTGCCCTCAATGCCATCCAAAAGGGCTGCACCACTGCAGACTCTGCCTTTTGCACCCTCATGCATCATGACACATATTCACCTCTATCTGATCCCATGCAAAAGTGGGTCTGGTAGCCTTTATCCTTCTAAATTCTTTATCTTAATCCCACCAGGTCATGCTTCCAAACTTGTCATGAGCACACACTATTCTGTTCTGATAGCATGCCAGTTGCATCCCAATTGAGAGAATTGTTTCCCCATGATTGCTTAAAAGATTGTGAAACCTTCAACCCAATATATCAATTGTTCCTCAACCTTTTTCTTATATGGCCAATGAGAGCACTCCGTTGAATGTGAATATTCCTTACACCGCTTACTTTCCTCCCTTTCAGGACTATCCGAAATTAGCTTGCTTTTTTCAGTGTAACTTCCTTTCCATATTTTTCTTTCACTTCAACCGGCACGTGCCTGCCAAATTTGTCCTGCTCCGAACACACAGCCCCAAAACCCATGCTCGGTAGTGGCACAGTCGTACTTCCTGGAGTAGATACACAAAGTGCCATTGAATCAAAATATTGCATGAAGCTTTACAAATGACTGAGCTATGTCACTTCATTGCACCACCAGTACACCAAAAAGCCTGACTTGGGCGAAACCATTGCTGTGCACTGCCCTCCAGGACTGCCCACAGAGCGTAGAGAGTTAGTAGGTCAGACTGGAAAACAAGTATCCTGGCCCGTGTGGCTCCTGGATGGAGGTGACAAAACTGGCAGCTGTCAGCGGTCATCCTCCGTGGGGCAACAGTCAGTGGAGCACTGTATCCATGGAGGGAAGCAGGTAACAAAGGGGCCTGCCTCCTGCCTGTGGTCCTTTTTACCTCCCATAACCAAAAATATCACTCCTCACTACACCTGGAAGAACTATGTCCCTTTGGTGCTGTCGACATCCCTGGGGTGGCATGGCCATCACAAAGCCACACCCACCACTGCCCCCACCTTAGTTGGTAGCTCTCCCTAGATGGGAAAGCCTTGGTTCATTCTTGTGCTTTAAGCTCCATTTACCATTGTCACTAGGCTTGCCTGAGTCTATTGAATTGCACTGTCTGTTCTCCTGTCTGCTTTCGTTATGTTATGTTATGTTATGTTACGTCTATTTATTGTGCGCACAGATACTCCAGCCAAGGAGCGTCCTGGCGCAGAGACAAGGTAGCCCGTAACACAACGAGAGACTAAGAACAGAAACTAAGAAACAGCTAAAACAAGAAGGTTTTTATAGCCCTCCGAAAGGTCAGAAGGTCCTCCAGCAAGCGGATTTCAACAGGCAGGGAGTTCCATGCTGACGCAGCCATTACCCTAAACGAGCGGCCTCCCATGCGGCTGAGCCTGAATCTGGGAACCACCGCAAGGGCCAGACCTTGAGAGCGGAGGCTACGGGCAGGGACATAAAAAGACAGACAACTCGACAGGATTTCCGGGCCTGTACCTCTCAAGATTTTAAAAGCAAGGCACAAGACCTTGAAGAGGATGCGCTTCCTAACCGGAAGCCAGTGTAGGGAGCGAATGACACCTGTCACTGAGCAGAATCTGGGCAAACCAACAATCGCCCTCGCCGCAGCATTCTGAACCCGTTGTAAACGGGTTAGTTCAGCCTGGTTAGCCCCAGCCAGGAGAGAGCTGGCGTAATCCAGGCGGGAAATGATAGTAGCCTGGATCACCAGCTGCCTGGTCGGGGCATCAAAGAACTTGAGAACAGGTCTCAAGCCCCTCAGGAGACCAAAGCAACAGGCCGCGGTTCTTTTAGTATGGCCTATAAAGGAGAGGCCCGCGTCCAGCCATACCCCCAGATTTTTCACTTCCGATACCGGGATCGGAGTAGGTCCCAACTCTGAGGGCCACCAGTGGTCACCCCACAACTCCACTCCCTTCCCGACGACCATCACCTCTGTTTTAGTGGCGTTTAGCTGAAGGCAGTTGCCTGTCAGCCAGCTAGCCACCGCCTTCAGTCCGGACTGAAACCTGGGGGCCTCAATTTCCGCATCCCCGCTGAGAGTAACCGCCAGCTGAGTGTCGTCGGCATATGAGACCAAAGTAAGGCCCCACTGCCTAGCGACATCAGCCAGCGGTCTCACGTATAGGTTGAACAACGTGGGACTCAGCGAGGACCCTTGCGGAACCCCCTTGGCTAGTGGTTGGCAGTTGGTCTTGAAGGGAGGGATGGCAACACAGAAGGAGCGGTCATCTAAAAAGGAGCGGAACCATTGCAACACCTGACCGCCAATACCAGTCTCCTCGAGTCGACGCAGGAGGATGCTGTGGTCTACCGTATCAAAGGCGGCGCTAAGATCTAACAAAATAAGCGCCGCCGTTTGACCAGCATCCAACCTTGCCCGGAGATGTTCCACCATCACAAGTAACGCAGTTTCCGTACTGTGCCCAGCACGGAATCCGTTTTGTGTGGGGTCAAGGGCATTGGTCCGAGTCAGATGTTCAGACAGGGCCAAGTTGACGTGGGCCTCAGTGATCTTGGCTGGCCAGGGTAACAGCGAGATGGGGCGATAGCTTTCAGGCTTAGAAGGGTCCAGGGTGGGCTTTTTAATAATCGGGGACACCACAGCTTGTTTCCACTTAGATGGTACTGTTCCCGTTTCCAAGGAGAGGTTGACAAGGGAGCATACAGCTGTACGCCCCATAAAAGCTTGGTCTCGGAAGAGAGCAGGCCTTACTGGATCAGATGGGGACCCAGATTTGACTTGCAGCGCAAGTTTGTCAAAACCATCCAAGGTGAGGGGGGGAAAACAAGCAGTGTAGTCTGATGGTGAACCCCATTAATACTTTCCGTAGTGGACCCTATGCTAGGGAATGTCCTATATATAGCTTGGACCTTCCCCAAAAAGTAAGATGCAAGGGATTCACAATGGGAAAGGGAGCTTACGGTCGTAATGGTAGTCCGCTTCGCCGTGAGATCTTTTACGGCCTTGAAGATAGCTTTTGACGGGTTCGGACTGTTCCGGAATTCGGTGGCATAAAAAGCCGCACGAGCTCGACAGATAGCTCGATGGTAGAGCTTAACGGACTTGGCATATGCAGCTTTTAGATCAGCCCCATAGGTTTTCCTCCAAGCCCTCTCTGCTCGTCTACAGGCACCCTTTAGGGCCCGGAGAGTGCCATCGTACCAGGGACTCGACTCTCTGGGATTGATTTTAGTAGAAACGATAGGTATCAGAGAGTCCAAGGCCCTAGTTATCCATGAACAGAAGAGGTCATACCCCCTTTCCACATCCGTCAAAGGGCCCAGCGGCTCCTCTAATAGAAGACGATGAAAGTCCTCTAACCTAAGCTTTTTCCAAGCCCTCTTCTGAACCCGTCTAGCCATAGAGATGGAAGGAGTGGCCGAAACAGGGCAGAGGATGGACACCAAGAAGTGGTCTGTCCATTCCACCGGAGAGACAGAGGTAATTAGAATCCCCAACAGATTGGTAAACAGGGGATCCAGAATATGCCCACCCAGATGGGTAGGCTGGGAAACCATCTGGGGAAGTTGAAAGGCCTCCAGGTCAGAAGAGATGGAACGCACTGTCAGGCCAGAGAGGGTGTCGAAATGCAGGTTTAGATCACCCATGATAGAAAAGTTAGCACAGTCGGCGACCAAAGGGCCGACAATATCAGGGAAAGCATTTCTGAACGCCACATCACTGCCGGGTGGGCGATAGACGACCATCCCGGACAGGGTGAACTCAGGGCTGACAGAGACCTTGAACATGGCACTTTCACATCCGGAGATGTTTAGGGCACTCCAGACGCAAGGGTAGATAGATTTTACCACTAGCGCGATACCCCCACCCCTAGACAACCTATTCAAGGTGTACATAGAATAGCCGGGTGGGCAGGCTAGATTGGTAATAGCGGTATCAGCGTCCTGTAGCCATGTTTCCGTCATGGCAAATACGTCTGGAGCTTCCTCCTCAATGAGGTCATAGATGTGCTGATAGTGTTTCAGCGCAGACCTAACGTTTAAATTCAGGATCTTCAGAGTAGTAGGAGTGTCTGTAATACGGCGGGTCTCCGAGGAAATAGTCCTTGGGAGAGGACGCGGAGAGTCAAGAGCCCACCCATTACAAGGGCAATGATAAGGGCCACGCAATGGGTGTACCGGTGGAAGGGTACAACAGCGGCTTACCTGACCGATGGCAAACAGGCAATCCCGCGAATACGTCAGCATAGTGGACCCAGGATGGAATAATAGTCCTTAACCAGAGTACCGCGACGTCCAGCGCGTCCTTAGCGCGGACGGGCGCAGACGGGCAGGACTCTGGCACGACTCCGGCCACGCGAGGACGCGCCCGCTGCGCGATCCCGCTTCGCTAGGGAGGAGCTTTAAGTAGGTGTTCCCAGGCTGCTCCTGCGCACTGAAGCGCTGGAGGGTAGAGACACCTCTATCCACACACCCCACTCCAAAATGGCGGCCAAAACGGACAGGTCACCCACCCCAGAGCCAAATCCGCCAAAACGGCAGTGCGGGGGTCAATTATGGTGCAGGTAAGGGGCGCTGTCTAAAAACAGGTACACAGACAAATTACACAAAAAAGTAGTTAAAATTCACGAAGGTGAGAGCAAATGCGCGCTAAGCGCTCACGCAGCTACCTTGTCAGGGGCGGTTTCAGGAGGGACTCGCCTTAAGTAGGTGTTCCCAGGCTGCTCCTGCGCACTGAAGCGCTGGAGGGTAGAGACACCTCTATCCACACACCCCACTCCAAAATGGCGGCCAAAACGGACAGGTCACCCACCCCAGAGCCAAATCCGCCAAAACGGCAGTGCGGGGGTCAATTATGGTGCAGGTAAGGGGCGCTGTCTAAAAACAGGTACACAGACAAATTACACAAAAAAGTAGTTTAAATTCACGAAGGTGAGAGCAAATGCGCGCTAAGCGCTCACGCAGCTACCTTGTCGTGCCTTCGTCAATGTATTAAAGGTGCTGTGATGTCATCAGCGCTGGGCATGCGCCTTTGGCTCAATAGCAATCTTTAGAGAATTTTTAAGTATCAGTTCCATCCTGAAATTAGTGATTTCTTGCCAATAGCCACTGTGAGGCCTATGGCTCTGTGCATATATCACAAAGTTCCTGCTTTACTGATTCATAAAAAGTGCTAAGTAAAATGTACTGCACTCTCCTGCTACAAGGCCGGTTAAGGGGTCACAGGAGAGGCTTCTTGAAATGTACAATGTTTCTAAATGGAAGAATAAACCTGAGAAAAGTAATGTAATATTGGCAGGCACCAAAGTGGTCACTCTGAATAAAAGCGGTTGGTTTGTGACTTGAACATATACTTGTGCTGTGACTGATGTACTAATCCATCACAAATTCAGTAGGACTTGCCGAATTCTGGTACATAAATATTAAGGATGCAAGAATCTTCTTGTGTAAACTCGTGAAAGGTTAGAGAATGCCGCCAGGGCAGTATAATGTGAGGGGTATTTGGGGGAACATGCAGCAATACCATGGATCACCGCATGCTCCAGTGACACCACCATGCCCAAATTCAAACATATTCGCTCAATGACTTTAGTTTTCAAATCCTGTACCACCCCACTTAGCGAGTTGGTAAAGCATCACTGGTTTGCTACTACATGTCATCGTAATTTATAATGAGAGTGGATTTTTTTTTCCTGTCACCTTCCTCCTTTTCAATCTTAAGAAGGCGTGATATTAATAAAGAGGTTTTGCAAAGCCATTTGCAAAAACAAAAGGGCATATTTACAAGCCCCTACCGCCACCGGAGTGTCACTTTTTGTGATGCCCTCGTGACATAGCGGCATTTCCCATCTTTACATCCTCTGCAACAAAGGAGGGTGCAATGAGTGTTGCTGTTGGTGTTCCACCACAATTGCTTTTTGACACCACCCTAGATTTCCAAGGCTGGAGCAGCACCAAAAACTAATGCCAGGGAATACCTGGTTTCAGGATGGTGATACGAGGAGAAATCATTAATTTTTCCTCTTCTTTTGCTCTTTCTAAGTGTGCTGCATTTTACAGCACACAATGAAACAGCAAATCGCCTTTAAAGGTTGTTTATGTGCAGGAAGGTGTCCCTACGTGTACATAAACAATCGCCCCTGCAGCACAGGCTCCCTTGCAACATGGCGGCAGGAGGCCTACGCTGGCGCTAGGCAGCTTTTTTTGTGCTAGTGCTAGGGGAAACACTGGTGTGTGCTGTATTCTTGTGAATAGGGCACATCCCTGCGTTTTAAAATGTCAGAGCGTGGCATTGCTAAATTTGGCGTAGCACCGCGCTCCAACATTTCTTCGTAAATATGCACCAAAGTATGTTTAGCATAAAAAAAATATTTTTTTGACTAAATATTTTGGCAGATTAAAATACGAAGGGATTGCAGCAACGATTGAAAGTAGGTTTATTAGGTGCGTCCTGCAAGAGGTAACTCCGTCAGTAATAGACTCTAAAGGCAATGCAATAATTCGGGGACATAGGGGAGGGGCATCTCATGATGCTTTAAAATACAATTTCTTGTTTACATGATAGGCAGGAACTCCTGGAAATTAGCTTCTATCTATTTCTGCATTTGCCTGCAATTCAGAACTCTATGAAATTGACCACGGAATTTCTGCAAACATTGCTCATAAACTCTCAGAAAGGCGCCTGAGTCACCCACGTGCAGGTGGGCCCAGGTATTTCCAAAGCTCAGTCATGCCAATTACTGTTTTCCGCAGCTTGTCACTTTACTCTCTCACCTTACTCCTGAATTGCGGCCCCGGGCTCGTGTCTGAGAGAGAACAACACCTTCGAATTTGCAAACACGCGGCTGAGAGGTGTGAAAGGTGACAGAAAATAATCACCTGTTATGCTTTGGGAAACTCACGTGAAGAGTGGCAATTTGCTGCCTGCGCAATCAAACATTGCAACAGTGTTGAGGACCGCGCAGCTGTGACAGCATCACCCCCCTCCCCCATCCCTTCCCCACTGTGTAAATTACTTTGCCTTTCAGGCAAAAACTTACGCTTATCAAATCAAGGCGAGTCTAAAGAATCTGTGTTTTTGTTTAATATGACTGGTGCCACGGCAGATCATAATTACGTACAATAAAATAACACTTCATTTTGTTTCCATGGTGATGCAAAAGTAAATCATCAAGGAAAAGTTAAGAACTGAGAGAGAGAGAGACAGAGAAGGCGAAGGAATAAGGGGAGCCTGCAGCTGGGACACGAAACGGCAAGCATGTTGGGATGGTTTTAATTAGTGCCAGGTGAGATTTCCATGTTGGAAGAGGATGGGTATTGTAGGTGCTAATGAGAGCAGTATTGCACCTGTCACGAAAATGTTCAATGTTGTCAACTGCAGATTGTGACAAGAAATGTATCCTTTTATGGATTTAGTTCGGGGCAATACTATTGCCTTTCGATGCCAGTACACAAGCCTGCTTTCTTCAGTCAATTAATTACTTCACACAGATGCTTTGCAAATACTGTAGGGGGGATAACGTTCATATGGACCGTACTGAAGCTGACTTCTCATGACAACCATGTAAGAAATATTTAATTGCAATTAATCAAAACTGAAAACTGTCAGATATTCAGGGATTATTTTGGAAGTCTGACATTCGCCTGGTCTTGCCGAATGTACATTACACACCCCTCCACACATACAAACACGTAACTATCAGGTAGATTCATCAACACAAATTGCGATCGCAATAGCTGCGAAACAGCTATTGCGATCGCAATTCCCTGATCCGCAACTCATGAAAAGAAAAGTAACCAAATTGCGAAATCGCAACATATATTTTGCGACTTCGCAAATAAAATCGCAGAATCAAGCTGGAAACCCCTTTGCGATTCTGTAATTGCAATTCTCCAATGATTTTGCGATTCCATTTGCGAAATGGCAAAATAATCGCAAATGAAATTCGTGAAAAATCGCAATTAGCGAAAAAGCTGAAAATCGCTATTGGCGAGGCTCAATTTAAGGAGAACCCAAACCAGGAGGTAACCATAAAGTAAAAAAAAAAAAAAAAAAAAAGGAAAATCCGAACTAGCTACAGGTGCGGGGCTGAACAAACACACTTAAGGAGACACAGTAGGAGCATGAGGACATTCACAATGCCAGGACTCTACATGGTGGTAAGGCGGCGAAGGCTCCAGGCTGCAGCAAGGAACAGACGCCGGATCCATGAGCGAATTTTCCGCCAGCGGATCACACTCCTGGGCCAGACTGAGGAGGAAATCTACTCAAAGTACAGGCTAAATGGGGCAATGATTACCAAACTCATCCGGGACCTTGATCCCCTGATGCAGCACCCAACGAGGAGGACCAATGCCGTGCCCACCCATGTCCAGGTCTTGTGCTGCCTGCACCTCCTGGCCTTCGGAAGCTTCCAGGGGATAGTTGCAGTTGCAGGGGGGATGTCCCAGAGCACACTGTCCCGCTGCCTAAGGAGTTTCCTGGAGGCCTGCTGACCCGGCTACACCATTACATAACATTCCCAACCACCCAACAGGACTTGAATCAAACCAAGCTACAATTTTACAACATTGCGCAATTCCCCCATGTAACTGGATGCATTGACTGTACCCACATCCACATCTGCCCACCCACTGAGACAAAATACATGTACCGGAACCGCAAGTCCTACCACTCACTGAACATCCAGATGGTCTGCAACGCAAAGACAATCATCACCGACATAGTGGCACAATACCCGGGGAGCACGCATGATTCCTTCATATTCCGGCACAGCGGCATGCACACACTCCTGGCCAGGGGAGTCTTTGGCGAAGGACACCTTCTAGGTAAGTACACATGCCAACAAACAGTACATCGAGACCATGTAGCTGCGCATAACAGGCACTCACCCTCTGCTCCTTTCATTCAGGTGACAGCGCCTACGGCCTCCGTGGGTACCTCCTCACTCCTTACCTCAACCCTGCCACACCACAGCAACGGCGTTACAATGCTGCACACATTCACACTAGAAATTGCATTGAGCGGACATTTGGGCTTTTAAAGAGCAGATTCCGTATCCTACACAAGACTGGTGGTGCCCTCAAATACCATCCTGAGGTCTGCTGCCGCATCGTGGCCATTTGTGCAATACTCCACAATATTGCTACCAAGCGGACGATACCTGTGGAGATCTCTGGCAGTGAGTCCCAAGGGGACAACCGCCCACCTGCACATGTGCATCATGCACGCGGGGAGAACCCTGCTGAAGGACACAGGCGCCGCAACCATATCACAATGAACTGTTTCTAGTGCACCCATTACCCTCACACAACACTGCACTCATGCATGACAAATGAAATAATGACATGAGTCGGATTAACTTGTGACTATAAATTCTTATTGTTTTATTCACAATAATGTGTATTCCAATTTTTTCAAATTTACATGAGGACTGTATTCCCTCATACAGCCCAATGTTAGAGAAGAGGGCGTGCCTGTGTAATCAGCATGGCCCTGCTGGTACAGTACATTGAGTCACTGGCGCCTCCGGCCGGACGCACCCAGTCGCCTTTCAACGTCCTCCACGACACTATTGGCCCGTGATGCTGCAGTGGGCCTGGTGCTGCGGCGACGTTGGGTTACCAGCGGCAAGGACAGACTGCTGTGACTAGAAGTGCCCTCACTGGCATCATCCCCCCCACTTGCTTGGCCATAGCCAGACGCCTGCAGACTCTGGACAGCTGTGGTGACTTACTCAAGGGCCCTGGCAATGTCCTGGCAGCATTGCACCATCTGGATCTGCATCGCAAGAGAGCGGCGCGATAGTTGGGAGGTGGCATTTCCTATGAGATGGTTAGATCTTGTGTATGCTGACAGGCAGGTCAGCAGCTGGCGGTGGCGGCGGCGGGTGATATCCTGCTGGGACACCAGGATCTGGCTGTTCTCACGGACAGCTGCGGTCATGTCCTGCATGCATTCTGCGAGCTGGCCCACATTTCGGGCAGTTTTATTCAACTGCAGGTGGATGGCTGCCAAGTGCCGTGCCTGCTTCTGGTGTACTGCAAGCATCCGGCGTTCAATGGCCAGCCACGGATCCCGGACATGTATCCCCCTGCCAGCGTGTGTTGGGACGTCGCGCTGCTGCCTCATCAGTCCGCTAGACTGGGATCGCACAGTGGCTGTGCGCCGTGTCTGCCTCGTGGGTGGTGGTGGTGTGGCCTGTACCACTGCCATGGGTGTCACATCGGGTGGTTGCTGGGGTCCTGTGGCTGCAGGGGTGGCCCTGTCCACATGGGGAGGTGGTGGTACTGCTGCTGCTGGTAGTGATGGTCCAGGTCGTGGGGCAGGATGGCCCTCTCCCTCGGTGTCCTCAGGGTTCTCCTCTATGTGTAGGGCCTCGCTGTCGGTGCTGGGTTGTTCAGACGCACCTGTGATGTAAATGGGTGCATGATTAATGATATGTATCTTGCACATGGGATGTTGCTACATGCATGCAGGCTTGCATTCCCTGACTGGCTTTAGGAATGACTTTCACTTGACAGGTCTGGATGTGTGTGGCTATCCGGGAATTGTGGTCACACAACAGGTCCCACAATGCAATAGGGCATTTCAGGTGTGCATGGCCTGCATTACTGGGGTTATCAAATAGCTAGCTCTGGACTAATGGGCATTGTTAGGGGACGGGGTCGCAGTCACATGGCACTTACCTTGGGATTGTTGGGTGGGTCGGGTGGAGTCCAGTCGGGTGACCCCCACGCAGGCTGCAGGATTGAGGGTGTCCTCCACCAGGTCTTCCAGTGGAGTGTTGGGTGCAACAGTGGGGTCTCCTCCTCCGGTGGCAAGTCGCTCCCCCAGCCTCTCAGCGATGCTTTCTTTGGCACGCCCTCTGAGGTCCTACCACCTCTTTTTTAGATCGTCGATGGAGCGCTGGGTCACTCCGACTGAGTTCACCTTTGCGCGGATGCGCAGCCAAATGCGCCTCTTGTCCGCCTCAGGCACCCACCGGGACTCCTTTCCAAACAGGCGGTCATGGTCCTTCGAGACTCCCTCAATGAGGTACTCCAGTTCCTGCTCTGAGAATTTTATTTTCCTCTTTCTGCCTGGTGCACTACTCCCTGCTGCTTCCTGGGACATTTTCAGTTGTTCTTTGTGTCCTGGTGTGGTGCTGCAGGTACTCTGTTGTGGAGCTCTGGGCTGTGCTACTTCCACTTTCAGGCTCTGTGTACTGAATGAGGGAGGGTACTGCCTACTTCCTGGTTGTGATGTCATCATTGTGCTCGAAATGCGACTTCCCGTTTTTGCGATCTCGCAATTAGCGAGATCGCAATTTGCGATTTCGGTAATTGCGAGTTTGCAATTTCTACATGGAAAACGGACGATTCTGCGAATTTAATGCGATTTTGCGGAAATCGCAATCGGCAATTGCGGCCAATTGCGATTCACTTTTTTGACTCGCTTTTCTTGATGCATCCCATTCTGCGAATTCTAAACTGCGATTCGGTATTTTTCGCAATTTAGAATTCGCAGAATATGGGCTTGATGCATCTGGGGGTATTTCTCTTCAATGCCTCTATGTTCTACTCTTATCCTAATTTCATGTTATGTTGGATTGTCCTCACAAATCACATCTCAGATCCCACTAATTGTTGTTTGCCTGGACAACTGCATAATCATTAGATCTCACCATTTGGAAAAATAGATTTTCTTCAATTATGTTTTCAGTCAGATATACTTGTCTACAGGAGGTACTTGACAAATCCAAATTACAAATATTGAGGAAACACCAGTTCCCGATATTGGGATCTCAAATTTGTGACCACAAAACAGTTTCCAGGTGGGAAATAGCCTAAAAATGGCTACTAAGACACAAAAACTGTGGACCACTCTACTGATGACCCTTCAGTTTCCTTTGCCTATGCTGGAATTATTAATATCATGAACCTGGTGCCAGTGATAAAGTTGTGTTGTCCTTCCTGGCTATTATTCCCTGCTCTGCAGACCTTTTCATCACAAAGGAAGCAATGCGCTATGATTCACCTACCTACTTCAAACACCACTGAGTCACATTGAATACCCAGTTCCATTGTTCTACTGATGTGGAGCCTCAGTGTTCTGTCCGTTGCTTTAGCAACTTTATTCCCCAGGTGAGCAATGGTTCTCACTCCTACTGCAGTCTCCATGATGAAACCTCCCTGAGTCCGACCTTCATGTTGTCAATACCAAGAGATACCCCGGTTGGGGTGATTCATGCGCTCTAGAAATGACATAAATAAATAAATAAAATAAAATAAGTGAGGTGGCAATGCAGGCCCTGGGAGCTAGCAATACCTGCCCTTTAGAAGGAGGAGTTTTTCGAAGAGTAGTCCTTCATGCAACGCGGACTCCAGGACAATGAGGAGTTTATGATCTCCATATACACTCAACAGTGCGATATAACCACTGACCTAAGGGATGAAACTCAGGTTATTTTGAGGATCAACGAGATCCAGGACGATGTAAATTCAATTCCTGTGCACATGCTTTTGTGTGGAGTGAATGTTCATCAAATGTAGGTCAAATGTGGGTCCATAACTGTTGACTCTTCCCCAGCCACCTTGTTCATGAGTTGGCTGGACAATTGTAGACTGTGATCTTTTCGCTCCCTCTGTTGTTTATGATGTGTTTTGCTGTGCCTTCGCGAGAATGCTGGACAATTTTGACTTTGAATTTGTCGTTTTGGATATTCTGTTTTGTAGGCTAATTACCTTGTGATGCATAATCTGTAAAGCGCTCTGATACCCTTGGTGGTCATGTTTGCTCTATTTAAAAGTTTCAAAATAAATAAATAAATAAATAAGAAAGCAAGCAATGTCTCTTGACGTATTTTCTTAATCTTTGTTCAAGAGAACACCACAAAGTCCAGCCAACACGTGTTTCGTCGTTAGGGTATTAACCCTCGACTTCTTCAGTGCTAGAAACAACTGAAAACGGGACTCATATCATTATGAGTGTAAAGGAAAAGAAGTGGTGAATATAACCATCATACACCCTTGAGCATCTTTGAGATGCAACAGGAATATCTTCAGATGGTGAGGGAGGACAATCTCAGGAGATATGATGATGTCCTGTACCTCAGGCAGGCCATTGCAAACAGGAGCTCAATGCATCCTACTGGGACTCCTCATACCCTTCCATCATCTGTCGCACTACATGCATTAGCAGGGCCTCTCTTCACCTATCAGCCCCTAAGTGCAGGACCTGATACTGACTCTAACTTAGGCGCTATATTGGATAGCCAGAACCGTGAACTATCTCCTCATAGGCGAGGGTGACATTCCCCACCCTCATAAACACATCATGGACATCTCATCGTCACACATAACAAACTTTCATGTATATATGCCTATCCAAAACATGTAAATGTGTGTTGTGGCCTTTCCTGAAACCCCCTCCCACTAGATCGCTTTGTAATTACCTCTATTTTCTGTTTTATGATGACTACTTGCACCTAAGAATTAGAAATGTGTTTAAACAGACATTGAATATGATAACCAATCATGAAAATTCACACACCATTCAACAGGCATTTTCACAAAAGATGTACAAAAAGAAAGCATACTCAAATGTGACTTTACAACCAAAATATTGCAAATAAATTAAATGAGGTGCAGAAATTAATTCGATTCGCATTTAAGGTGCGGAGAGGGGTCGAAATTGCTAAGGGGGGGACTAAGGAAAGAAAGTAATTGCTGATTCCAGACAAATACATTTAACTTGCAGGGGGCAGGCAAATTAACTTGAATAATTAGAGAAACGTAAAGTTCGATACACATCATTAGTACCTTGCCCCAGGCAAGGGAGATTTTGTACACGCAGCATTGACTAGTGGGTCAACATGCACCATGGACACTCTGTGCCAACTCCTGGAATGCAATGCGCTTAAAGTTGTAGTTTCTTTCAATTCCCAGTGATTCTGGGGCATATTACCAAGCAATAGCGATAATTATCGCTATTGCTTGGTTAGAGACAAAAATTTACCGCTGCGCTGCGGCGATTTTTATCGCAGATAAACCTTGGTATTACTAAGGTTTATCGCAAATGCGATAAAAAAAGGCCGCAATGCATGAATATCGCTGAAAAGTCAGCGATATTCATGCATTACCGAGCTAATGCTCTTTGCCATGTTATCCACCTCCCATTGGATAACATGGCTAAGAACTGCTCAGGGCAGGTGTTAGCTTTTGGAGATATTCGCTCTTAGCCCGAATATCTCCAAAAGTTGGTAATAGGAGATAGCGATGTTAGCGACTGTTTCCAGTCACTAACATCTTGGCACGCCCATTTTGCATGTCATTAGTGATAAATATCACTGACATGCAAAGTGGGGCCCAAGATGGTCGCTATCTCCTACTAGCTGTCGCTAACTGGTGTTAGCGACAGCTAGGTAATAGAGAGATAATTTTATCTCCGCTTTCTTGGCTTTTAAAGCCAAAAAAGCGGAGATAAACCCCCTTGATAATATGCCCCTCTATTCTTTCCGTTATAAATTATTGCTGATTTTACGAAACATCACTATGTTATATGCCATGCAGGTTACCACCGATATGCAACGACTTATTTATAATGGAAGTTCAGGGACATCTTAAGGATTTCCGGGGCCCTGGGCCAAACGTATTTTGGGGACCCCTATTCAGAGCAGCTTTGAATTGATGCTCCAGTTTCAGCTCTTTCATGCCCCCTTTGGCCACGTCGTTGACAGTGCACAGCTACACTTGTCCAAATTCTAAATGTGTTTACCGATAGTGAAGTGTATTTTTTTCAATATTGCAACACAGCAGCAGCTCACTAATATCCCTGCAAATAACCTCTGTGACACCACTGTGACATATGTGAGGTCCTACTGTGACCTAAAAGAACCTTTATTATGGAAGATACATGAAACATAAACACAACATTTTACGGCAGAATATCTGTAATAGAGTCTTACACCTCACCCATATTAAAAATAAATTAAAGGAAGATGGTATTTAAAACAATCAGTTAAAGAATTCTTGAAGGTCATCAGGGCAGCAAGACTCTGGCAGAACAGAGCTGGCTCTATAAACCCCGCCCCCCACCGAAAGGCTGTGGCCCTGGGACAGAGCCCACTTTGCCCATGCCATAAAATGTCTCAGTGCAAGTTATTCTTATGACATTATCACCTGTTCTAAGCTTTTCTTTAAAGCACATTAATCAATATGTAACAGCTTTTACTTTCAGTTTGGCAAGGTGGCTCCAAATATGCCTTGTGTATTGTTACGGTCAGTACATAATAGAGCAAACAACCCAAAATTGCCCGGGTCTCTTTTCACCGCAGAACCCCGCCGATTGAGCGGCCCTTTTTCAGTATTATCTAAAAATTGCCGTAACTCGCCATCTGCGACGGCATCCATTTAATCGCGTGAGACTTGCATACCCGATATTCTCTTGGTCCACATCACGCTCTGTTGGACTGAATCCCCCGATCCACTCGCAAATTCTGCCTCACATATTCTATACCGATTGCCATCTCTTTGGCAACTGTATAAATTCAAGACAGGCATGTTTTATAATACTGTCCTAAAGATTATGCCACGCATCTAAAGTCTTGGCATCGAAACGTCGACACCTTTGTACCATATGTTTCCTAAATACTTACAATGTATTGCACAATTGTACCATGAATTAAGTCTGTCTACTGAACACTAGGAAACAGACCGCTTTGTTTGTTCTTGCCTGAAAATTGTTGTTCTGTCTTGTTGTCTGTGGGTCACAGGCTGTGCCCCCTTGACATTACTTTTAATCCATTGTTATCTTTCACCTTTGATAAAATAAATCCTGTCTGGCTGGACAAAGAACATATTGGCTATTTAGTGTATGTTGATTCTCACTCTGATGTTTCATGTTCTAGGGACTCCTGTCTTTAGTAACAGTTCTACAATGATATGCAGGTTGAACAGTTAACCTAGAAGCTTCTGCCCACACACTTCCATCCTACCTAATGAATTATTTGGAGACAATCACCTATGTTCAATGATCAACCTACCTGGTGCTCTTACTTTTTGTTGGATGTCTTTTGCAACTAGGGTTCAAAAATCCTTAAAGTCTTTTGCTCACATAGTTTTACATAATATCTTCTGTGCACAGTGTCCTGATTAAATACAATAGCCTGTGCCTTATAATATTTTTTAATATTGAGATAGGCCTTCCTACTGAGTACACAATTTTAAGGTATCTGTAATCTACATCTAGAGTAAAAGTCTGCGTCGGTAATTTAATACACTCTCTGATAAATCATGTCAGATCGGTAACTGTATTTTTGACAGTCACATTTTGGCCAATTATTTGAAATGTATTTTGTGTTCCAATTCGTTTAAACTACACATCATTGTTCCCCCCACTTTTATAGGGTCAAGGGTGGCACCTAACACATAGGTTTAATTTAGGATCATAAGTTCCTTCCACTAATCCATAACTTAAAATACCCTGGTATTCCATCCTGTTATTGCACCTATTTCACTGTTCTCCTCAAATGTTAAACTGGGCTGTGAAGATTGGCCATAGGAGTTAAATTCACAACTGATGAATGATGATCACTCTCTGTTTGACAGTTATTAATATTATTATTATTATTATTATTATTATTATGCAACTTGTAATGTGCACAGCTACCGAAGAGGGTTTCCCTGTGATGGATAATGACAGGTCCAATACAATAATTTAAAATAACAAGGATTCCAGAACTTTATGAAAGCTCAGGAGAGAATTAGAATTCCTTAAAGCTGAGGGAAGAGAGTTACACAGTTTAGGGCCAAGGTATGCAAAAGAAAAACCTTTTATGTAGGTTAAACACAACCTCCATACAAAAAAACAGTGTTTGCTATGAATATCTTACGGTGCGAGTCGGCTGGTAGGGAACCACCAGTTTCTGAATGTAACGTCAGGTTTGACTTTAAACATAAATTGCAGTGCTTCAAACTCAATGCGCTTGATGATCCTCAACCAATGCGAGTCCTGAAGCAGATGATGGGAAACTGAGGCAGATTTCGGTGAGCAAAAAAAGAAGCCCAGTAGCATCATTTTGCACTACCTGAATCAGGGTCTTTTCAGTGCCTAGGTACAGCACTTTACCATAGTCCAGTCTGTATATGATTAAGGCTTGAATGACCGTTCTTTGTGTTGCTAAAGGAATCAGCCAAAGAATCTTTTTCAGTCATCTGAGAACTGCAAAGCAAGTAGCAGTCACTCTAGCCACTTGTGGCTTCATGAAGAGTTTATTATCCATGACAATGCCAAGGTTTTTCATCAATGGAGATGGGGTTGGCAGGGTCCCAAAGAGACTACGACCAATGTCTAGAGCCCCACAGAGAGGCGCTCTTACCCACAATCATGACCTCTGTCTTGTCCCATTAAGCTTGAGGGAATTCTTGTTCATCCATGTAAAAAATTTGCTCAAGCCCAGGTTAAGAATTGAAGAGTCATGGTTCCATGCCAATGATAAAGAGAAATATCTGAGTGTCCTTGGCATATGAAAAAAGAGTAAGTCCGCAGCTCTCTACTGGTTCTGCTAATGGGCGGACGTAGATGTTAAATAGAAGGGACCTGGAAGCAGATCCCTTTGGTACTTCTGAGGTCAGCGCTTGTGGCTTAGAGCACACATTAGCCCAAAAGATCTGAAACAGATGGTCTCTTAAGAAGGAAGTAAGCCATTTCAGTGCTGAATTATCCAGACCAAATGCCTCCAATCTAGCTAACAAGATTGTTTGGGATACTATATCAAACGCCTCACTCAAATCCAGTAGAATGCTCCACAATCATGTAGATGTTCTCCTAGATGATTAGTCACACCAAAATGTGTGGACTCCATACTATGTTCAGTTGATGTATAAATCTATAGCAAGTTATCATGAGTAGCATCTATAAATGTATAAACAAGTACATTATTTGCTTCCTTGTATGAGTTGTGTGTGCGACAGGTCAGACAACTGGGTGGCATTATAAGGGCTTCAAGACTACCTTTAGCATTTAATATATAGGCCCAGGATACATGTATTACCATTTTACTAAGGAATTACAAGAAAATACAATGTGACAATTGGGTGCAAGCTAATGTTACCATATTTTAGGGAGAAAGAGCTTTAGCACTGTGTGTTATCTGGTAGTTTTAACCCTCTGCATGTGCCTGGTGTGGTTAGGTGACCAAGGGTTCTGAGAATGTTGTTATCCAAATGCTAAGGGAGTAGACGAGAGCTAGGAGGAAGCTGGGGAAATGTGATGCTAAGCTGGAGGAGGTGATATCTGTAACCTGATATAAAAAAGGAATTAACAAAGAATTGTGTATGTTCTTGACTTTTTACACTTGTGATGAGTGGAAACGAGACATCATATGCGGCACCTATACAGCTGAGACTCAGTATTTCTGATGCCGTACTCTGTGATTCAGTCTCCATTTCAGGTCAGTTTATTTTTTCCATCGCTTATTTTCACAGAAGGTATTTAGTAGTAGTAAAGTTAGGATTTTGTCTTAAATTAGGATTTTGTCTTTTTAGGATTTAAACTTAAGTTTGTCTCAAGTTTTGGTCTTAAGACAAAATCCTAACTTAAGACAAAATCTTAACTTTACTACTACTAAATGCCTTCTGTGAATACCAAAAGTCGTAAGTTTAGGATTTTGTTTCAGATTAGTTCTGTGAATCGGTCCCATAGAGTATTTGGTTGTCTTTCAATCTCGTTCCTCTGAGGGTGGCACTGGAAGTCTCTGTGAATCATTGATCACACTGGCCCCAGAGTGCTAGCCTCCAATAACTTTCCCTCACTGCTCACACATGGCTCTAAAAAATATTTTACCTTTGTTTATTACTTCCACTTGCTATAGTTGCCCACTAATTATCAGCTCAGGGCCTCCAAAATACAGAAATTAGTGGAATGGAATGCACAACTTTTACATGTAAAGTTAATATGAGTTTGACCTTATCAACACACAATCAGACAACACAATTTTAGTATTTTCTGATCTTAATTTAATTCCTATCTCCATTAGTTGACCAATAACCCCTTAGGTAGAAATAATATTCTGATTCTACTTCTCAAGGTGGCCATGCTTTTATTTTAATATATTTTTGAATCACAATTTACTTATGATGTGCTCACTGAGACAGCTTGTCTCACTATCAGTCATTTAAATCTACAAGGCAATTTAAAATAGATTTTTGATAAAGGCATTGGCATTTGAGACATTCTCAGGTTATTTCAATGTTTTTTTCCTGTGCATAACTGTGAATTGACTTTGCAATGACCAATTTGTTTTGTCATTTAGGCTAGGCTATACTCCACCTCCAAAGTGCGCTCCTCCACATACTTCATTCCATTTACATTGTCTGTATCAATTTTAAACATCCCAGAACTTCCAGATCATAACAGCAGTGGCAATTTTTTACCTGAACAGAGGCATAAGGAAGTTATGTTACAAGATTCTTAATGTATTAACATTCCATTTGTGTTATATTAGTTCATCATTTCTCATCCCCCACCTTGGTTATCTTTCCTCTCCTTGGTTACCTGTTACCTGACCTATTGCCTGTTATGCTTGCCTGGCTCTGTGGCTTACATTCTAGCTTTGATGTATTGCTGTGCTTTTCCTTATTCTCTTGCCTTTGCAGGAGTCAGGATCTGATACCTCATTCTCAAACTTAAGGCCTTCCCTCCCACTTGGTTTAAGTTTACATTGACACACAATTCCATGGCTTTTACCAGTAGTAAAACTCTGAGTGAGCTCTCTCAGATCAGTGAGCAATACCATTGCTGGAGAGCGTCAGGGGATAAATGAATAAATAAATTACTGTAATTTAGTTTAAAAATATTTCCTATCGAGTTTTATTTTAAGTATCTACCTCCATTGCTTACTGTGGGAGGGTGATTGCAGCAGCAGCGATGTAGTGCTGGTTATACTCCAGTTCTGAGCTGGAGAACATTTACTAGTGTTTTGGGTTAATTTTGGCTGTTGTAACTTTAGAAAGATAGTTTATGAATAGAAAATTGACTTTCTATTTTATGGATGGGTGCAGATCCTTCTCTAAACACCTGCCTAACCCTCCCTTGACCACTCCTTACTACTTCCTTAAACCCCATTAAGTAGTATGTATTCTCCACTTTCCAGCCACTCCCCTCTGTCCCTCGCACATTTACTATAAAAACATAGACTTATGTGGAGAGACTATGCAGTCTGAATGGAGGTTTCAGGGTAGACAAAGATAGGACAAAAGGAACATGTGCACATGGCTTTGTGAATAGCGTTTTGTAGTATGCTAGTAGTAAGATCGTAGTACTACTAAACGTATTACAAAATGATGTTTGTGACTTTGCCCCAGACACTTCACTCTTCTTAGGTAATCTACCCAACTTAAATATTATAGGGCATGAATTGTGTTTGCTGGACGGGGGCTCAGTCACAATAATGACACATATCCTATTTTTTTTTTTTTACAAGTGAATTAGCATATAATGCACTTGTAATAAGGCAGATGTGATACATGTCATGTTTGTGACAAAGTACCTCTCAGCCAAACTCTAAACAGTCAAATTGTTAATTATGTTACCAGTACTGATTATAATGTGGTGGTGCTACCTGAGGATAATCCCTCCATTGCTTTTGGAAACATTGATGCCTTATCAACTTCTAACTCCATAACATCTGAAAGTGAGGTTCATGCTGCTCCACGTTTTAGGGGTATCTGGAAATCAAAATACAAAGGTGCATCTGTGGACACAGCATTGAGAGAATGAAATTGTTCAACTGGTAAGGAAAGTACACATGGTACTTTAGACCAAGCATAGAAGTTTATTCTGTCTGTCAGCATGACGGACTCTGGGGTGATAATAATTTAACACGGTTATATCCTCAGAATTTCAGAATTTTAAAAGTACCCAACCCTGATGAAAAAGCGGTGAAAAGAATAACTGACAAAAACTGATTTTCAGTCTTTATGTATCACTGGGACAATCTGACATGCAAAGCCCTGACAGTGATATTGTTAATTAACACTTTATTAGGTCTTGAAACTATAAAGACATGTGACTTTACTATCATAGGATGTGTGCCATTTAGATGCAGTCTTCGCAACACAGTGATATGGGTAAAGAAACCAGATATGAAGAATATTATTTCTATCTAAGTGGTTATTGGTCAACTAATGGAGATGGGAATTAAAGTAAGATCAGAAAATCCTAAAATTGTGTTATCTGATTGTGTGTTGATTAGGTCAAACTCATATTAACTTTACATGTGACAGTTGTGCATTCAATTCGACTAATTTCTGTATTTTGGAGGCCCTGACCTGATAATTAGGTTGGCAACTAAAGCAAGTGGAAGTAATAAATAAAGGTAAAATATTTTTAAAGCCATGTGTGAGGAGTGGGGGAAAGTTATTGGAGGCTAGCAATCTGGGGCCAGTGTGATCAATGATTCACAGAGACTTCCAGTGCCACCCTCAGAGGAACGAGATTGAAAGAGAACCAAATACTCTATGGGGCCGATTCACAGAATTAATCTGAAACAAAATCCTAAACTTACGACTTTTGGTATTCACAGAAGGCATTTAGCAGTAGTAAAGTTAGAATTTTGTCTTAAGTTAGGATTTTGTCTTAAGACCAAAGCTTAAGACAAACTTAAGTTTAATTTAAGACAAACTCCTAACAAGACAAAATCCTAATTTAAGACAAAATCCTAACTTTACTACTACTACATACCTCAGGGGAAATAGGAGGTGGAAAAAATAAACTGACCTGAAATGGGGACTGAATCATAGAGTACGGGCATCAAAAATACTGAGCCTCAGCTGTGTAGGTATTGCATATGATGTCTCGTGTCCGCTCATCACAAGTGTAAAAAGTCAAGAACATACCCAATTCTTTGGTAATTCCTTGTTTATTTCAAGTTACAGATATCACCTCCTCCAGCTTAGCATCACATTTCCCCAGCTTCCTCCTAGCTCTCGTCTACTCCCTCAGCATTTGGATAGCAACATTCTCAGAACCCTTATTCACCAAACCACAACAGGCACATGCAGAGGGTTCAAACTACCAGTGTTTTGGACAACGTTTGAAACTTTCTTTTATTATCCATTTCAGTGACCCCCGAGGAAGGGCCCCTGTGGCCTGCAATGCATTGGGTAAAAGTAATACACACATTTTGAGTCAACACTTGCCTTTATTGATTCCTTTCAACGTGTTGCTGTTGAAGGCCCGGAGGGCATGCAGGAGGCATATGAAGATATAAAAAGAAATATGCTGGAATCCCGCTGGTTTTATCGTGATGATTGGGAGCAAGGATGAATATTGGATAATGGTTTCAAGATTATAGGTGGGTTTACTTTGAATAAGAGGTTTACAAGTTGCAAGGAAAAAGAAGTTACTGATGATGAGGATAGATTCCTGATTTCGCAGTGCCACAGAAGGGTGCGCACGTGCGTGCCCCTTTGGACTTTCTTTCATAAGAACTGTAATTGTTGGGGTGGGTCGCAGTCTGAGCGCACGCATTCACAATGGATAGTTTTTCCACTGAGTTCAAAAAAATCATTACTGACAAGGGAAGGAGTGCATTCTTGCTATTTTTCAATTTGTAACATTTAGGAAGTTGGCATTTTTTGCCCTAACCATTTGGTGCCAGCAGCCTGGTCACTGGGTCACATGACTAGATGTACCTGGCAGTTAGTTTTAGTGTATTGCTGTCAGACAGTGAAACAAAGGGCCACAGGTTTTGGCAGGATGGGCCATCTCTGACTTGAAGAAGGTTGAGGAGCTGTCAGGTACCACACTTGCCCATCGCAAAGGCCCCGCCTGAGCACACTCACAAAGGGTTTGACACTAGTTTATTGTGACCTTAAACAATTCTGGGGTCATAGGATGGAGGCATGAAATTCCAAGCATCTCTACTGGTAGAACCCTCCAGAACCTTCTCTTATTTCAAAGTCGGCACCAGGTATAAATATTGCACCAAATTCTGGGCCTATGGACGCCACAAGAAGAAGGACTGCCCAGCTGAGTAATTTCTGGTGTGCTGCCCTTACTGCTTTGCTGACCACGGCCTGCCTTTTGTCCAAGACCTGCCTATGCTACACCAGAACTGTTCTGCTACTGCTCCTGACCTGCTAACTCCAGCCTGCCTGTGTGGCCAGGATTCCAAAACGAATCTCCAAGGGTCAGGCAGCCTTTCCGAACCTCCGCTGTGTGACGCATCCATGACACAATTAGTATTGCCGCTGATTCATGCTTTCTTCGTTGCAAGACTTTACATCGCAGCTCTTCTGACCCACCTCTGCTTGACACATCCATGACGCAGAACCTGACAACACTTTTCAACCAGGATTTAAGGTACTCTTGTTCAGCAGGCCTAACTGGGTCACTTTACCCTGCCCACGCTCTATCACAGTCAGCCTGAATTTGTGACTTTGTCTTAATCTGGGGCAACCAAATATCCTCAATTGGCACTTTGTGCATCTAGGCATTATTTGTATTGAAAACGTGGAAATTGCATATCTCCAGTTATACTGATTTAATTTATGTCATTTTGGTGTCAAATAATGTATAAAATGTTACCCTATTTATCTATCTTGGTGTGGGGTGTGGCTTGTGTTGTTTTTTCACTTTTTCACTGTTTTAAGCACTGCATAAATACTTTAAATATTGTCTCTAAGTTAAGCCTGACTGCTTTTTTGCCAAACTACCAGAGGGTTAAGTACAGGTTTATTTGGGATTTGTTGTGTTTCACCCTGACAGAGATTGTGATTGGTGCTTGAGTTGGGTTTCATTCTCTTCAACCAGTGACCCAATTTCCAACACGGAGCTACACAAATGGACCAAAATTTATAGTGATGATCTCATCATATCCATATATTTCCCCAGTGTCACTCTGTTCTCAGTGAGTTTCTCACAAATAAGTATTGGCAAATATGGTAGAATCTGTTCTCCATGTACCTACATTGACCAATACCCTCACCCACTTGGCCAGTTCCCTCTCTTCGGCTTAGGATCCCTCAGTGCTCATAATCCCTCTGTGCAATATTTTGAAGACATCCGTTTATGTGCTTGCCAAAATCTTTTCTTTGGTGCTCAACAAGAGACGACTTCCTAACTAGGCCTGGGCGAAAATGTTATTACTCTGGAAAATTTCACATAATTTCAGTAATTTCGTGTTGTGCCTGTTATGTGAAATTCCCACAATTACACCATTTAGGGCTAGATGTAGGAAGCCTAATTCGGGTCGGTAACTGCCGAAATTACCGAATTTCGGCAGTTACAGACCGGAATTAGGCTTTTCAGATGTAGGTGGTCAAATTGTAGGATACCGAATCGGTAACTTAAGGAATCGGTAAATTACCTAGGGCCCGATGTAGGTAGCCCTTTACCGATCGGAATCGGCCGAAAATACCGATTTTCGTCCGTTTCCGATCGGTAAAGGGCTATCGAGATGTAGGGGCACATTTTCGGTAAATTTACCGATTCGGTAATGATAACGATTCGGTAAAATTACCGAAAATGCAATGTAGGTAGCCTATCTTCCATCAGCACATGGCTTACAGAATCGGTATTTTACCATGGAATACAAATCCATGGTAAAAAACCGATTCCTGTGTACATGCACATCTGTGCATGTACACATGTGCCATGTGACAGACAGACGTGCCCTTAGGGCATGTTTGTGTGCCACATTGCACACATGCCCGTTTTGGGGGTGCTAGAGGGTGTCAAAGTGACACCCCCTGCACCCTTGTGAATTCTTTAATTACCGATTCGGTAAATACCGAATCGGTAATGCCTAATCATTCCTATGGGCTTCAAAGCCCATAGGAATGAATGGGCATTACCGATTCGGTATTTACCGAATCGGTAATTAAAGAATTGTTAAGGATTCGGTAACGAATCCAGATGTTGGGACCTACATTCCATTTACCGATTTTGAAATACCGAATCGGTAAAATTCGGTATTTCAAAATCGGTAAATGGGATTTACCTACATCGGGCCCCAAGTGACGTTGTGCCATTACGTGCCATTCTCTATAAAAATCTACAGCAAACTGCTCCATTACGTGTTAATACATTTAAAGTGAATGCACACAAACAACAGAATGTGAGCAGCTGTTTTTTGCAGTGCTTTGTTTAAATGCATCCTTGCAACAAAAACTGCTGTGAGGACGCTTGTTTTTCTGATATATAGGGCAAAATGACGTATCTGCATTTTATGTAATTAAGCATAATTGTGCTTACTTTTTCCCGGCCACCTGGCCTTCTGTGACTACTAGGGGTCCTCGTCCAGCACTCCCTCTGAAATCAGATTATCCTCCCTTGCCAGTTGTGTTGTGTTATTCTTACCTGCCATGGCTGGTGATCTGTCACCCCTAGTGCATCCTCCCTCCATCTGCATGTCTGTTGAGATGGTGCATTGTTTCTGGGCAAAAAACAACTCCATGGCTCCCATCATGCTCTCTTCTGCTCAGCAGATCTACTATCACCATCACTCATTCTGCAGTCATCCAGCTACCTGCACTGACTCCACTGTACGCCCCTCTCGTAGAACTCTCAGATCGATCGATCACATATTCATGCTAAAATCAGATTCTTCGCCCCCACCTTAACTCCCCACATTCGTCTCCAGCTTTTTTATCTTCTTGGCTGCTTTTCCTCTTTGATCTCCTGTCTTCCATTATTCCAGCTGAAACTTGCCACTTGTTCCTGTGCCCGTCTCATTCCTATGCCCCTGTGACCTTGTTTTTTTTTTTTTTTTTTTTTAATCCTCATACGCCAAAAAAGATATTCTCAGAGTAAGTTGTTCCAGCCCCCCCTGCACTATGGCAGGGGGACCCCTTCTTAAGCTCTGAAGATCTTTATGGATGCTCTTTCTGCAGACACCCAATGCGTACCTCACGGTACGCTAAGTATAGATTCAATTCAGTTCTTCCAACTTTCCAGGCCCTTGAACTGATCCTAGGGTGACCCACTCTGCAAAAAGGCATAATCATTGGACAAAATTGTTCACAACCTATTCAGCCAATTAATACATGGGATCCAAAAATGCTTCCTTCTCTTCCAAGCTACCTTAACCAATCTGAGTGTATGCCTGATTGCTCTGATCCAATCTAAATATAGCGGTGCGGTAGCACTCACCCAAAGTTTACGTATCTTTCTACGAGCAAGGATAATTAAATAAAGAGATAATTTATTAATGTCTTGAGGAAATTCCTCATAATTAGAAACAATTCCAAAGAAAACTAATGATACACCAACCTGTATATCATAATTGAAGAGCTCTTTCATACCTTCTTCTATTTCAGACCAAAAATTCATTAGTGCAGGGCAAGTTAAAAACATGTGAAGGTCGTCTGCCTTTTCCTGGTTACACTTTGGACAGCATGGAATAGGCCCCTTAGAAAATGTTGCCAACCTGGCCGGAGACCAATATACTCTATGGAGAGAAAACAAATGATTTCGCTTTAAATTGGCAGGTGATACTGTAACATGAAGTAAGTCAAAGGATACTTGCCATAAGTTCTGCAAGTCAACATCCGGAACTTAATCCCTCCAAAGTTGTTCCGGGAGACAAAACTCTCCATCTTCTCCTTCCAGGATTGTCCAATAAGGCACTGATGTTTTTATTTTTCTTGTTTTCTTCAATAAGAGTTCCTCCAGAGCTGAAGTAGCGCCGATTTCCACTGTCATAGCCTGGGCCCAACTTTTAATTTGAAGATATTTGAATTTAGATAAATTGTTATCCGTAAGATTAGAAATCTCCTCCCAACTCAAGAGGGCCCCATCCGGCACTAATTGGCCCCAAGATTTAATATTTGCTGTCCGAAGTGGAATGGTCAATGAATATTTAGTCCACTCTGGAGAACCTGGTGATTCCCAAATTGGAGCCATCGCAGAATAATATGAGATATTTAGCACCTTTCTTACTCTGGTTCACGCATATGCCATATCTCTAAGGACCTTTAAACGCACCTTCTTAAAAAAACGGGAATCACCGAACTTGAACAAAAATCCCTGAGTGCCTCCCTGGATCTCAGATAACATAGTCTGAAACATAAAGTCTGTTTCCGTCCCTGCTGGGGAATCAAATAGCCTTATTCCCGCCTTAATTAATAAAGTCCAGGCATATATTCTCAGATCTGGAGCACATAGCCCTCCTTTGCCTTTCCTTCTCCGGAGCTTTTTCCATGCAATCCTTATGCCCTTTGAAGCCCAGATGAATGAGTTCCATTTAGCTTGGATCTTACTTAATCTGGTTTCCTTGAAAGCAAGTGGGATGTTTTGAAATATGAAGATTATTTTGGGTAACAGCATCATTTTAACAATGTTGACTCTTCCAATTAAGGTCAGAGGAAGAAGTGACCAGCCTTTTAAAGATTCAGCAATTTCCCTCTCAATTTTTGCTAGATTTTTGTCGGCCAACTGGTGTATGTCCTGCGTAATTTGTACTCCCAAATATCTGATTTCGTGTTTTAGAATTGGGATTGGAGTTAGAGATGTTATGTTCCAGCACATGCATTCTGTTTTAGACTGATTAATCTGATATCCAGAGATTTGGCCGAACAGCTCTGCTGCACTATAAATAAGAGGAATTGCCTTAATAGGGTCTGATGTATATAACATCAAATCATCCGCATATAGAGAAACTTTTTTCTCCCAGTTATGTTTGAATGATAAAATATTCTGGTCTTGTCTAATATTTTCAGCGAATGACTCAATGTAGAGATCGAAGAGCAAGGGTGAGAGAGGACACCCCTGTCTTGTGCCTCTTTTCATTTTTATGGGTGATGATAAACTTCCATTTATTAATATTCTAGCTGTTGGAACCTGGTAAAATGCGGCTATAGATCTACAAAAGTTCCTGCCCAAGTTAGACCTTTCTAAGACTTTAGCAAGAAATTGCCAATTAACGTGATCAAAAGCCTTAGTGGCATCTAATGTAATGACCGCCAATGGAAATTTGTGGAGAGAAGCAACATCCATTGCACCGACTAGAGCTTGTGTAAGATCTTGTATAGAGCGTCCTCTAACAAATCCCTTTCGGTCTAAATGTAGTAGACTACCAGCTACCCCATTCAATCTCTCTGCCAATATTTTAGCCATAAGCTTATAATCTGAATTAAGCAGAGAGATTGGTCTATATGAATCGCACTGCGATAGAGGCTTCAGTGGTTTAGGAATAAGAACAACTATAGCTTAATTCCAAGAATCAGGGATTTTACCGCCTTCCTCAAATATAAATGTAAAAGGCTACTGAAGAACTGGTGTAATTACCGGAGCTAGGACTTTGTAAATCTCAGAAGGCAGCCCGTCCAGACCCGGGGCCTTACTTCTTTAGCAGAATCTATTGCCATAGCTATTTCAGTTAAGCTAATCCCTCTATTTGGATTCTCGGATGTCTGATCATCTATATGATATTGATTAAGCCATGTCTGAATTCATTCTTGATACGGAGCTAAATCCTCTTTGTATACTTCATCAAAGTGATGAAAGAAAGCCTGTTCAATGTCAGCACTATTCTCTGAAATCACATCAGTATTGCTCAACTGTACTCCTTTAATATTATTCCTCTTCTGTTCTTTCTTTGCCTTCCAGGCTAAGAGCTTACCGCTAGCTCCGCCATATTCAAAGTGCACCAAAGAGCTAGCCTGCCATCGTTTCCTCAGTCTTTCATCTAATATCTCCTCCGGTTGCAGTTTACATGCTATCAGATCTTCCTTGGTATTGACTCCTGTTACTGAAATGTGGTCAAATAAAGCCAATAATAAAAAAATTAACTTTTGAGTCAATCTGCGAGATCTGCACCCTATATGCTTTATGTCTGGCGAATTGAACTGCCAGTAGCCTCCCTCTCAAAAAAGCTTTATATGCGTCCCAAACAACGGGAAGTGTAGCTGTGCCTAAATTAATTTTAAAGAACTCATTTGATTCAACAAGCAACTTCTCTGTTACCTCTTCTTCCAGAAGAATACTCCTATCTATAGTCCATCTTTTGGTGCACTGTGGGCCTGACAGCTTAAGAACTAAAGAGACAGCAGAGTGATCTGAAATATGAGCTCCTAGATGTTTTACCTCTTCCACTTGCTCACATAACTGTTCTGCAATTAAAAAAAATCTAATCTGGATTTGTGACGCAGTTTCTTATTATGGAAAGTAAATTCTCTTTTTGTTCCTGATTTCTTCCTCCATATATCATTCCAACCAAACTGGTTGATTGCATTTAATAATAGAGATCTAGTTTTAGGGTTGTGAGAGAGCTTAAGTTTATATGATTTGTCCAATTGTGGGTCAAGCACTAAATTAAAATCCCCTGCAAAAATTACAGGGTCTTCAAAATCCAGAAGCTCAACCAGAAGTTCTTTAAGAGGGAGTGTATTGTCTAAATTCGGACCATAATATCCTACGATTGTGAATTTATGTGAATAGTATTTTATTTTTGCTATGGCCCATATCCCTTTTTTATCAGTTCTTGAATCTAATAGCGTAAACTCAGGATTAGATTTAATCAATATAGCCACCCCTTTATTTGAAGTTTTCTGCAAAGTAGTTATCACGTGCTGAATCCATTTTTTCTTAATGCACATGTCTCCTAACTCTTCTTCCGTAGAATGCGTCTCTTGTAAAAAAAAAATACACAGAGGCGCATCTTTTAAATATTAGAATATCCTCTCTCTTCTGTGTTTGACTCTTAGACCATTTACATTCTATGACATGAACTTAATATATGCCGACAAAGCTATCCTATCCTGCGACATTTTATATTTACTAAGTGTGAACGACTAAGTATCATATTTGGCGATTTGGACATTTTTTTTGTTTTTTCTCCCACATGCTCCCCACCCAGTGCCCTAGCCTCCCGCCCCCTGTACAGACCCTCCCGTGCTCCCCTGGAGAACCCCCTCCTTTCTCTTGGCCTACCTCGGGCCATTGAGGCTCCATCCCCGGATGACCAGATGGTTTAAAAATTTATATTACTAAGAAGAAAAAAAGATGAAAAAGTATATGCTATTTACATACCTAAACTTTTAAGAATTTGCCATTATATCTAGTAATAAGTCTGTGAAATGTTATCTTATTTGCCTTGCTCCCTTTTATTATCATCAGTAAGTAATTGGAGATACTCTTCCGCCTCATCAAGCCTTTTAAAGACTCTCATTTTATTTTTGTACATCACTTTTAAGGATGCGGGAAACTTGAGTTGGGCAGTAGCACCAATTTGTTTAAAGGGGTCAAGTAGCTTGCCAAGCTCCCACTGCCTAGATGCTGTAATTGAGGATACATCCGATCTGATCTGACATGTAATCCCATCCACTGATAAAGAGCTACTTTTTAGTGCCCTATTAAGTATCTCTTCTTTTAGGGTATAAGTCAGAAAGTGAACTAAAATCTTCCTAGGTCTACTTTTATTAGGATTTAGTCTGAATGGATCCCTATGGACTCTTTGGATGTCTCTCATTATTTCGTCTTCTGAAAGCTCAACCTGGGTCGTTTGTTTTATTAGTTTAACCACAAACTCTTTAATATTTCCTCCTTCGGCCCCTTCCGGAACTTTCAGGAGGCGCAAATTATTCCTCCTTTGCGCATTTTCTAAGGACTCCATTTTTTCTTGATACCCCTGTTCACACTGTCTGAGATCTTCAAATTTTCTAGACTGTTGAACAGCGAGTGCTTTGAGGTCTGTTACCGTGGACTCTAGTGCAGTAGTTCTGGCAGCGAGTAAGTCGAACTTTTCTTCCAGCTTCTCGCAGTAGAGTTTTATTTCTTGCTGATTGCTTTGTGAAGCTAGGAACCCGCTTTTAACCTCATGGCTTAGGGCTTGTAACATTAGTATAACGGACTGATCCGTGGCCAATATAGCTGAGGGAGTAGATAGTAAATCATCCTCACTATTACTTGTTGGATTGCTGACTAGCCCTTTCATCTCATTATCCCTAATTTCAGAACTTTGCATTGTACTGTGCCTCAAAGCCACTATCTGCTCCAGACCTTGTTCTGATTCTAAGTCTTGCAAAAGCTGATTGTTATTAGATGTTTGGAGCCCCCTTGAAAGCTCTGGTGTTGAGATCCCGCCGGAGTGTTTAAGTTCCAATACCGTAGGCACAGATTTAAAATAAGCCTTCAATGACGGTGGTGGTTTAACCTTTGTAACAGGCTTCTGTGTTTTAGAAGTGTTCTTTTTTCCAGCCTTTTTTTATGATTTTACCTTAGATTTGGCCATCGCCGATGGTGGAGTATCTATAGGTCCGTTTACAACAGCCTGCTTCCCTCCTTTGCTTCTGAGCATGTACCCGGAAGCCTGGCTTCCTTGAGTCTCTCTTCCTGACATACGCGATGAAGATACTAGAGACACTATCCCTCCATCAACAATATGGCTTTTATGTTTTCCGTGAAAAGAATTTCGTAGCCCAATGCATTGTGGGTTAGGTAGTTTTGCTTGCGTGATTCCCAAATCGCCCCCAAAGTAAGAAAGTCTGTATCCAGCCCTTCTCCCTTTCCTAAGTTCAGAGGCCGCCTTAACCCAACGGATAAGCCCCCCTCCTGGCGTATTTTGCAGTCTCACCTTTGAGTTGATGATGGGAATACGTGCCGTGAGGATAGTAACGGCTTACGCCGCCTCTGAGCCAGATGCCTTCTCCAGACTGACTCGACCTGCGGGGCACGCGAAAATGCAGACAAAACCTGAATACCGCTTCTGTTTTTTCCGATGGAAACCACGCCGGACCGCATATGCTCTCAACTTCCTAGGGCTCTGTCAGCCGCTGTGCACTCCGAGCCGCCCAGCCCCGCCTTCCTCTTTGCGTTTGTTACCGCAGCTCCAGCCGCGATTCCTGAGTCTTTACCGAAGAGTGGGTACGGGACAGTAACCCACTAGAAACAAATTAAACAAACAAATTGCCCTCGATGCTCAGAGGATAGAAAATAGTCGAAAATTAGCTACTTCACAGTATTAGCATCGCGAAAAACCGCCCGGACAACCAAGCCTCTGGAGCCTCCCGACTAGCCACGTCTGCTAGCCGCCATGTTCTCCCTATCTCAATCCACCCCTGTGACCTTGTTGCCCCTTTAACATTGCACTCCTCCCCTGGCATTTCCACCCTATGATGTCCCTAAAAGGCTTGCCTCCTTTTGGCAACGTCGAATGATTCTTTCTGCCTCTGCTCTTCTTGGCCACTGCATTATCACCGTCCAAACACTATTTCATCGATGCCCAACTTGTCTTCCTCTGTCAAACAACCTTTGTTCCATAGATCTGGGATCAGCGCCATGCTGCATCATCCTTCTGGCATTTACCCTGCTCGTCATTCTCAATCCTGGAGTCCCCTGTCTCTTATCCTGATCCCTGTCCTATCCATTCCTCTGTCACCTGTCCTCGGCCCATCATCCCATTTGGAAACTGCTGGGCAGTCGCCCTTTGCTGTCCAGAAGCAAAAGCACGTGTCTTGCAGGTTCCTGTGTATCTCTTCTACAATCATGTCCAAAGCCTTACTGACACTGGGTCCGAGGGGCACCCAATGACCCTGCAGTTATTTTCGTCTCCTAGCAAATCCGCCCAGGTCCTTCCAACGTAGAGATATCTTCGCGCCCAGTGCTCACCGTGCCTCACCAGGTTTGCTGCATTCACGTGTATTATTTGCTTCTAGATGATCCCTAGACCTGTATCTGTATCCCACATGGGGTCTGTTATTTAGGCAATTGTCAGCTTATAAGACAGAAGAGGAGCATTGTGACTTTAATATCTTTTCTCCAAGCATGCTCTTAGCATATTTACTAAATTTACATGACATCTGTGAGAGCATGAATGTGTGTGATTCAAAATCTCTCCTCTGATGGATCTTTTTAAGTTTACTGAGACAACAAGGGGGTTAACAATAATAAAACAGTTCAATCTCTATGGAGCCCATTTGGCCACTCAATAAGAACTAGGAATTGTTGTTTGAAGTTAAATGGTTTATTGCAAATTACTGATTAAACCTATATAAACAAATATCAGAAGAATATTAAAAAAGATACAGGATTATACAGCTTATCAACTGAAATCTCACAGTAGATTCATTCTCAGAAGGATAAGATATGAAACAAATCACAGTCAATGCAATACAGAAAACAAGAAATAGAAGTAAGTATTCTGAAAAGAAACTCTGATATTCCTTTACAAACATAACTAAGCTCTAGAATCATCTAATAAAGGTTCTAAGTTTAGAATAAGGATGGTTTCTAAAGTGGGGTTTCAAGGAAATTCAGAAGGTATCAGTTTATGGAAACATCAGCAGAAGTCTTCCAGAATGTGAAGAAGTGTTTAGCCAAAGCTTTACATTTGCAAGAATTAAGGTAGGGGAGAGGTCTGTTCCCCTCAAAGTCCAAGGAAAATCTGCCTAAATTCCTAACATTGTGAACATTAATTAAAACATACAGAGCCTCAGCAACAGTGTTAGCTCTTTCCACGCTTCCAGGCATCAATCGTCCCAATTCTCACAGACTTTCCCATCCCACAGAACTTGGACAGTTACTGTAACCTTGAACATCCCTGTGCCTGATACACGATGAATGGAAGGCTTCATTTGCTCATTAGGTCTTCACACTCTTGCCAAGATTTCTCTTCTCAGGCCCCACTATCAAGAAAAGTTATACAGACAACAATCCTCCTTTTTTTCTAGCTAATGAAACCTTAAGAACAAATCTGCAACAACTGACAGATCAAAATATATTTCAAATGAAGGCCTCTAGTCAGGCTAACTTTAACTGAGCATATAATGTGCACTTTAGTTTTGGGGGCTATACGTGCACTTGTGTAACTTCCAATAAACTGCAAAATGTGAACAGAGGAATATATGTTCTTACGTAACTTAAAGTTTAAAAGGAAAACGTGGGTACAGAATAAATGATTCATGATATTTGAAACATTAGTGCACACGTTTGGAAGTCTCTAAATTATACAGTGAATGTATTCTTTTAATGCATCTAGATGTGTTGAACACATTAATACTGAGAAGACACACAGTGCATATAATGTCAGGTGTATGTACACAATTGTACTTCTGTGAGGTATAAGGGTGGAGCCGAGACTACACTGCTCATGTCTGTTCAGGGCAGTGGGCTCGAGATGGCTTCATTGAGAGATGACATGGTCTAACTTGTCTACGGATCAACCACTATGACTGAGATCTAGGGCTAGCTTCCACATTTGGTACACCTGGTGTTTCACTTAGTTTCCCCCTCTGTCATAGCTGCGAACATTAGGATAGAGACCACTTTCTAGCAGGGAACCATGTACAATAAATTACTTTTGACCTCTTTTTCCACTCCATTAGCAGGCAATCTCTGAAGCATACTTATATTCCCAACCCTATGTTAATGTTGCTCCCATTATGTTTACTAGTGACACAGTAAAGGTATCATGAGTCGAAACAAAAGAAAGGTAATAGCCCAGCTGGTACATGTGGCTGAGCATCCAAGACTTCTAAGAGATGGTATAATTATCTTTCAGATGGCTAACCCTAATATGTATTCAAGGTTAATGAATGATGGTGAATATCTGAAAAGGGAAAATATAGAATAGAGAAAAACAATAAAGTGATGTATGGAATGTTTGAATTATTCTGGACCACTGGTAATGACACCCATGCACCATCTCTGACAGAATGGTTGGGTCCTGAATGGTGCAGTACAGTAAACAGAAATTGTTGGACTGAAATGTTGCCTAGAGTAATTACAAATAGCTGAGATTAATGCAGGTATTCCACCCATTATCATTGCACTCAATATAACCCTACAGCTGTGGTTCTTGTTGTGGTGCAGAGTGAGGGGGCAATTCTGATTCTACGTTTCTTGCAAAGTGGTGCCCAGCCCTGGTGTTCAAACTGGAACTGCTTGTACTGGTATAACAGTAGTACTTCATCTTGTTAGACCTGCCACTTTTAGCAGGTTCCCCCTAGACATCTTGCTTTACGACCTCCTGTTTCTGACACTGTTTTTATTGGCTTTAGGACACTGGGCACTTTACCTATGCCGATCAATGCTAAAGTGCATATGCTCTCCTTGAGTAAGTTGCAATTATGATTGGTTATACATTATTGGCATATTTGCTTTACTAGTAAGTCACTAGTAAAGTGCTCTGTGTGTGACCAGGGCCTGTAAATCACCCACACAAGTACCCTTTCAAACGTGTCTCAGACCTGCCACTGCAGTGTGTGCAGGCACAGTTGTAGACTGCCAGTTTATACTGCCATTTTGACTTGGCAAGTGCACCCACTTGCCAGGCCCTACCCTTCCCTTCCCTTTTCTTACATGTAAGGCACCCCTCATTTAGGCCCAAAGTAACCCCATGGGCTTGGTGCAGTGTATGAGAAAGGTAGGGTATGTACTGGTGTGTGCTCTTTCAATCGGTAATAGCTAGAGATTTGGAGTTTAGGCTCTCTGAACTCAGAATTTAATAATGCATATTTTAGTGAAGGTGGTTTTTAAATTGTGTGTTTGAATATGCCACTTTTAGAAAGGTGGCCTTTTCTTGCTTTACCATTCTTGATGCCTCTGCCTGGTTTTGTATTCACCTCTGGTTTTGGAGTGACAGGAGCTAGGAATGTGCATTCACTTTACACAGGCAAAAGGGGTCTTGAGGTTCATTCTGTCTTGCCTGGGTGACTCACAGCTAGGCTGAATAGACCTGGTCTGCATTTAGAGTGGTGGGAGGAATTTTCACTAACACCTGAATAGGCTGTGTCTCCTTTGCACAATGCTGTCTCCACCTCCTATGGTGAAGCTGGACCAGGGAGAACAGAACTGTTTTTTACTGAGCTAGAAGACTCATGCAACAAAGAGTACAAAGAGAAAATGGGGTATAAATATTAGAACTGAAACCCCTGAACTTTAGATCACTCTGTAAACAAGAGTAAACTCTGCCAAGGAAAAGAGCCGAAGAGCTGTAAGGAGGAGTACTGCTCCTTTGCTGTTGTGTTGCCTTGCTGGTTTGGCCTGTAGTTGCTGCTTCTGCCAAGGAGAGGACAAGGACTGGAGCTTAGCTGTGAACCTGTTTGTGAATAATCTCCAAGGGCTTTTGGGTTCTTGCCTCCTGTTCTGAAGCCTCAGGGACACAAAGACTTCAACTCCATCTCTTTAACCTCCACTGCTGGGACTTCTGGCCTGTCACGAGGTGCCTGTTCCCGTTCCGGGCCTCTGGAGGTTGTTCCTGGTGCTGGGAGCTGAAAGAGCTTGAAGAAAGCAAGAAAATCACCACTTTGCCCTTCTAGTGCCTCCTTTTCCGATGAAGGACTGCCAAATGGGAGAAATGTCCACGCTCTGCTGCTGAATCAACACAGCGCCTGTCAGCTGCTGAAAATACAATGCACGCCGAGTCCTATGCACCCATCGCTGAAGTCCAAGATCACCACATAGACTCCAATGCAGGCCCTGCTGAGCGGCTGAAAGACCCGATGCATCGTGCGACCGCGGCTGAAGAAACTGACACAGCGCCTATTTGCGACCCCCACATTGACCACCAGCACGCACTGTACTTGTGCCGCATGATTTCCGATGCAGACCAGAACCGTCTTGGAATCGATGCATCACTTCTCCTGCGTGCAGCAGGATCATTGCATCGCCTCCCCAAGGACTAAGAAACGGACGCATTACTGTTTTTTTATGCTTTCCTTCTCTGCAGCTGTTTTGCCCTGTGAATTTTGACGCATTGGTGGTACTTTGTGTAAAAGTCACGCATCAACAGTTTTCTATGGACAGAATAGCTTGAAACCCTTTAAAAGTCATATTTTGAATAACGTATGATAGATTTTTTTACGTTCTGGTCTTGTTTGGTTTAGATAAAGATATTTAGTTTTTTTAATTGGTGTGGTGTCCATTTTTAGTGTTTTCACTGTGTTACCATGTGTCTGTGTACAAATACTTTACACATTGCCTTTGGGATAAGCCTGTCTGCTCGTGCCAAGCTACCAAGGTACCATCCATGCCGTTACTTTGATGCGGACGAGGAAACTCTATTGGGTTCCCTACTTTTGAACCAATACTTGAATGTGGAAGAAGGAATGAATACCTTCACCTTCACCGGAATCTCAATCATCGGAGCGTGACACGTCACCAATAGGGGATTTCTCACAATCATACTGTGAGGCTCTGCTGAGGTCCACGAACAATTTAAGGTGGAATTTAAGTACTTATATATACAGCACTACCGAACCAACAGGATAACTAGGAACTCTAGCAAGGAGGCAAGGAACTTCCTTTACAACTATTGAGAACCTGAGCATGCGCTATCAGTTTAAACATTACTCGCCCTGAAGAAACTCCTTGGTTGGGAGTGAAACGCGTTGGCTGATTTTGTTGCAAATTGCACTGTGACTGCTTTTAAAAGAATGAAAAATACCAAATAAAGAAACTTTTCATATATTCAAAATTGACAGTTTTTTCTTGGACTTCTTTCCTGTGCGCCCCCATGCGAGCCTAACAAACTACCAAGGGTGTGAGCAGGGGTTACCTAAAGTGTGTAACTCCCTTATCCTGACTAGAAGCAATGGTCTCTGCTTGGACAAAGTGCATACCTCTGCCAACTAGAGACCCCTATTTCTAACACATCCTTTGTATAGACTTATCACTTGTACTTTCTCAGGCCGGAGCCTGAAATAATAGAGTGCCCTCGTGCATCCTCCATGCTCTCACTCTTTCATTCATGCACGCACTTATTCAACCAACCATGCACTCAACCATCCATTAATTACTCATGCGCCCCAGTCACTCACACCTTATACATTCATCTCCTCACTCATCACTCTGACCATTGACTTATTGATGACTCATTGAAGTGAGATAAGTAGGAAAGAGAAAGAATGAAAGAATGAAAGAATTGAGATGAAGATGCAAGAGAGAAGTAAGAAGAGCACGGGAAAGAGTGTGGACATGGAGTGCGTGGTCAGGGAAGGTAGAAACAGAAGGATGTACCGATAATTTAAAACATATAAAGGAAACATCCAAATTCCAAAGAACTGTAGAAAACCTCATGGATGCTCCAAATATTTAAAACAGGGGAGCCACAATAGTCTGAGACAGTCCCTAGTCCGATGCACACACATTACACAGTAAAGAGTTCTTATCAGACACCAGCTTGCATGTTTTAGTTGCCACAGCTGACAAACGAGCCTGGTGATGTTGCCTTTAAGCCAAGTTTTTACTGAAAAATTCAAGACAGATTGTTGCAATCAACAGGCAAAAGGTAGTCATGAGTGAAAATGTACATCTTGCGCACTGAAATGATGCAGAAAGTACAAGTGCATTCATCCTGAAAAAATTATAATTATAAGAAAGCAAGAGTTATATTCGCAATGTAAAAAAAACTCTCTCCAGAAAGCAGTCATTAAAGACCCATCATTTTGAGACACAAAAGCGCCGTTTATTCTGAAAAGCACGTGTTATTCCTCTGCATCGTTTCCATCCTTTGTACCAAGAACATATGTGCAAGATAGTCCCGCCTCAAACATCAATCTCAGGCACTTTTGTGACAATCCACATTCTTGTCATTTGGATGTGATTTACTGTCAAGTTGACAATTTAAAAAAAAAAAGATTATATTCCCTGAAAGTATGTGAAAAGCAATGGGAGCAGAGAGGAGGTAGTGATGGGGTGCAGAGGAAGAGGGGTTTAAGCGCTAGGGTGGGCATTCCTAAATGCTGCTGCTTTAATCTACATAAGCACTGAAAATGTCTTATTTTTTTCGTCCTTTTCTTTTTTTTGCTGAGGCCAGGGAGGCAAAGTAGTGAGTCTGAAAACAAACAAAAAAAAAAAAGCAACGTGCACCCGCAACACCGACTAACAGTATTACAATAAATACCCACTATTATCCTGGAGAAAATTTTCGTGGTAACATCTGGAACAATTTGGGCCGAGAAACACTGCATTTTTTACACCTTCTCTTGCAGCGGGAAGTGTTGATTATGGAGGCAGCACAGCAACATTGACCACCACAAAAAGAAATAGGGAAAATGTTTAATGTATATAACAAAGCACTAACTAGCACATGTTGGCAAATTAGTGCTACTCAGACTGTTTGTGTAATCTAACACTGGCTAAATTTTGCCAAAAAGCAAAAGGCCGGTCCACAAAAACATTTATGGGTACAGAAAGTAATACAACATGAGTTTTTTATGTACTCTTACATGCCTTTGTGAGTTAGTCCCAAGACCTACACCTCCTTGCAAGTAAAGACATAACGAGGATACAATCCTTTCTACATGTACTATTGTCTGAATGTTCCCCGAATTGTCACATTTTATTGCCATTTCAGATAGTTTGGGCTACATTCTCAAGGACATTTACGAGTACTACAAGAGTTTAACTTTATGTACTCTAAAATTGCTTTGTGAATAAACCTTAACATTCTGAACAGACACTTTCCAAGTATTTCACTACTTCATAGCATGACACAATATTTAGGGGCATATTTCTTCTCAGTAACCCACCACATACAGGCACATTATAAAATAGCATGCTGTTATTCCTTGAAAATATGAGATCCCAGGTTTGTGAAGAATCCCTGTTTTATGCTAGTCATTCCTTAAAATGCATGATCCCACAAATCTCTTCTCTTAGCCCCACATTATTAAACCTATATGTGCTTCCCTTAGCAGAGATTGTGCGAACACATGGCCTTGCACGAGTATCCTATGCAGTTGACACCCAGATCGTCATATCTCTTACATCAAAAACAGGGAAAACCTCCAACCAACTGAACACCTGTTTAAAAACAGGTAACAGACTGGGTGAGGAAACTATCCTTCACGGTGGCCAGACTACCTTGGTGAGCTTCCCTCAGCCATTTCAGCAGTTAAAAGCCTTGGCATCTGGATTGACAATAAAGTCTCCTTGGAAACTTGAGCAAGGAAATGTGCTGGCAGCTGCTTCGACATTTTAAGAACTTTGAGAAAACTGATATACTGGCTACCGCTCTCCACTCGGAGAGTGGTTGTGCGAGGTCTGGTAAATTCCTGCCTATATTATAGAAATTCCCTTTGCCTGAGAAGTGCCAATTCTGTGATCAAAAGACTAAGTTGTCGAGAACCCTGCAGCGCCATGCAGGTATGAGGCGCTATTCGTGCTTTTGCGGCGTGCATTCGTTGTTGCGGGGGTCTCCCCGGGTTACGGGCGTGCCATGTCCATTTATAGCGGTCTGAATGGGATCAATACATACGGGGCATGCAGATGAAGTGGCTCAACATATTGTTGAAATGGTCTCGTATTTTGGTGGGCCGTGAGTGTGGCTCAATTGTCGGCGCGCTCGCCTTCGGCCCTGGGAACCCGGGTTTCGAGTTCGGCGTGGGCGGGAGTAGTTGTTGTGGCATGGAGTTACATTGGTTGTCGGGACCACTCGGTGTGAATCGGGATGTTTCTCGCTGACTTTCCACTTGCTTTTTTGGGAACGTAACACGCTTCGGTTGTTGAGGCAGAAGCATGGGCATTGCGTGGTGGTACACGGCACTGTTCTGCAACTCTCCCTTGCCTCACGTTGTATGTGACAAGCATTGGACATACAGTAGGATGCCTCCCGTCTCACAGGGGAGTCATCCTGGGAGACACGATGGCGCCCCCACCAAGCGATCTGCGGGTGAGGAACCAAGGTTATATTGGTTGCTTTTGCACAGCGCTTGAAGTGGGACATTTTCAAGCCCTGCATTTGCAATTATGGTTTTGCCCATGTAACACTGTTGTTTTCTATGCGGATTGAATGGGAGGCCAATTAGTTTACATTTCCCATTTCCCATAGTCTCTGACCTTTTGTGAGAGCGACATTACATTATGTAGGCCAATTCTTTCTTTCGTGTGCGCCTTTCTAGGCCAAAAATGCCACTAATACGTGTCATCTGTGGTTACCTTATTTTATGTTTCCACTGGGAGGTCTTCAGTGGTATTAATGGGTCACCAGATGTGGCTAGCTACCTCTTATGGCAGTGGTTCCCAAACTTTTTTGACCCACGGCCCCCATGACCCATTGGCTGTTGGCCGCGGCTCCCCATTATGTCACTTTTTTATTCGGTGGGGGAATGTAAGCCCAGCCTCGGCTCAGTACCTAGAAGCAGTTAGTCCCAATTCAAGCCCGTTCTCGCCGCAGCGCCAGTGGTCCCGCCTTAGGGGTCCATTAGGATATCGGGCAGATTGCCTCTGCCAGGGTGGCGGTGGGCACTGCCACCCTGGCGGATGCAATCCGCCCGACAACCACTCTCCTTTTCCCCTCCGCCAGATTAGGATGGCGGAGGGGACAGTGGCAGACGGAACGACCGTCCGCCGCTTTACCGCCACGGTCGCCTTGCGACCGCGGCGGGAATAGATTAATATGGTGGCGGTGTCCAATGGACACCGCCAGCCATATTACGATGGCAAAATATGTGGGCCTTTCCGCGGCGGCAATGCCGCCATGGAAAGGCAGGCGGAGATTGCTGCGGGGGTGCCTTGCAGGGCCCCCAGGTTGCCGCCACTGTCGGGGGGCACATGGGGGGTACCTATGGTACCCCCCCACATTCACACATGCAAAGTGGCAGGCACCGTGCTGTGCCTGCCGCTTTGCATGTGTGAATGCATCAACTTACGTTTTACATTGTGGCGGGCGGTGCAGAGAGCACCGCCCACCACAATGTAAAACATATAGGATGTGCCCGCCACTGTGGCGGGCACATCCTAATACCCCCAACGGGACCCCCGCCCTTATGGCGGGCGGTCCCGATCTCCGTTAGGGTGGCGGGCGGACAAAGTCCGCCCGCCATCCTCATGGACCCCTAAGTGTGAGTGTGAGTGTATTCAGCCAGTGGGAGAAGGGAGCAGTGTTCCGCAGATATGTTGCACAGGTTCTCGGGGCTGCAGACAGTTACATAGCTGCCAAGGTTTGATTGCTTATGTGTGACATTTTCCTAATTTCTGAGTAATTATGAGTGACATTCAACGACTATGAGTGACAATTATTTTCTCCCCAGCAAAACCAAGCAATAAATATGTGAAAATGGCCTTGGCCCTTGCCTCTCTCAACCATACACTCCTCTGTATCAGACCTTTAAAGGCTCTAATTTTTACCTGCGCCAGACTTGCAATGTACATATTTTAGTGCTCGCAGTAACATAAGGAACATTGGAACAGTGGAATACAAATGTTGCTATACACCCTGTGCTAGAAAGAACAAAAATGTAGAGATTGTATTGACCAATCGAAAATGTAATGAGATTAATGCAAAGGATGCTTTTCTAATTTTGTTTGCCTAATTTGCCAGGTCAGCTATTCAACACTTGAGCTATCTGTTGTTTGGCCAGGCTGGGAAGGAGGGTCACGGGCTGCAGAAGCATGCAGGAATTGAAGTGTGTCTGAGAGCATGCAGGAATTGAAGTGTGTCTGAGACATGGTTTTCACTGTTGATTTGCCTGTCATTGAAACAAACATAGCAATGCTCATTCATTACGTTTTCTATTTCTTGCAGCACATGTGTACAACGTGTCTGCGTGAAACCTTATACAATTGGCAAGCATGTCACTTAGTGATGCACTTTTATTTTCATGCCTGGGCCTATTGTCTTTCTGCCCTTAGCTGACTCTGGTCAAAGTTCACGGAGAGTCCCAGGCAGTGTGATCTCTCCTCGCTGGGAAATGTTAATCATCAGGTTTCTGCGGGCCAAGAGACAGACAGTAATTAAGTAGTGACATTTACAGGACCATGCATGCCCCCTCAAAAACACTCATCCACGGCAGCAATACCTCTTTACATAGCGGAATAAACAAGACACTGTTAAACCCCGACCCTATTAGAAGACACTCAGTTAATTTACACACTTTGCACATTACCTTTTCCACGTTCCAGGCACGTGCGTGGTGCCCCTGGCAAGTTCTAACGGCACACTGGGGCGTCGCGGGGCACAGTTTGGGAACCGCTGTCTTATGGGATAGAATATTCAATGAGTAATATCTTGCCCAGGGCTCGTGAATGGTGTATTCTTGAATTGAATACCTGCTGCTTTTAAAGGTTCCTCATGCAGCACAATGGCCGCGCGGCTCGTAGGGGTGCTTTATGTTAAGGGGTCTGTTCAGATTGTGTCGGGCTGACGTGACTTCCCTATGCTACGGCCCCTCTTTCTTAGGGTCCTCCTTGCGGAGCATCATGTATCTAAGGGTAGGGTTTGACGAGGGCGTGAAAACCATTTTCCCAGGTTGCACGGCACAGTATGCTACGCTCAGACCTTTCACCAGGTCACCTGGCAACACAAAAGCAGAAAGCCAAACAGGGGACTTTGTATCATGTATTATTATGGGGAGGTCAAAAAGTAAAAAACTCAGCAAGACATCTGAGGTGAGCACATTTGGTGCGCTGCTGGGAGCGCTCTTTACGGGAGTTGCTTTCTACCTAAACTCAAGAATTACCAAAGTTCTCTCCATTTTGTTTTATTGCATGTTATGCAGCACTGTATTTCTGGATGGGTCGTGTTTTTTTACTTAACTGGGTGTACCCGTTGGTTATAGGACAGAGCTATACCTCTCTGAAGGCTCTAAGGAGGGTGAAACACAGGTCAGGGGTTGGTTTTGAACATATTAAGAGTGCCGTGGAGGGTATTTTACCAAACGCTGAGGTTGTAACTTTGTGCTTGGAGTGGCTAAAGGCTCTTGGGCCATTGTCACAGCACGGCATGGATAGCACTGTGCTAATCCTATGCTGATAGACTTTGATGCTGAACTGGCAAAAGGACTGTGTCCTTTTCAATCCTATATCCTATGCCAAAAATACTTGGATAGAAAAGCAGACATTGGAAGTGATGTTAGGGGTATTCAACATCATGTTTATTTAATCACACTAGGCTCACAACGCCCCGAGTCCTTTAGCTTCTGGTCAACCAGTCCTGAAAAAGGAACTGACGCATTATTACATTCATGGCAAGCGCTCTCATGGGGGAAGTACTCATGTAAAGGAAATAGCACAATACTTAGTGGGGGGGAGTCTTTTTCAGGAAGGAAGGAAGGACAGAAAGAGCCCCATTTTATAGTGCTGGACTGAGGATCTGACATCGTCACTCACAAGCAGGCCGGGCATCAACCATTGATGCTCCCGGAGGCCTGGGCTTTGCAGGACTTAATCTCGGTCCTTACTGTGAGTGACTGACTGTCTTGTGCAGTTCGCAATCTTTGCAGGGACTGACAAGCAGCACTGAGTGGGCAAATAAGGGAATGTCAATGATGCCCATAGTAAAAAGCTCAAGCGAAAGGTTTCTTCTTGTGGGATGTAAGGGGCTTTCAACATCATTAAACTACACAGGACTCACAATGCTCCGAGTCCCCTAGCCTCAGGTCAACCAGCCCTGAGAGGAGCTGATCCATTATAACATTAATGGCAAGCACTCTCATGGGGAAGTTACACATGTGAGGGAAATAGTGCTGGACTCAGTGGGGGCGAATCTGGCATAAGGGGCTGAAAATTCTCCATTTCATACGCTTTACCTCCTTAGGTATCCAGCAAGGCGCTATTGAGTAAATTGTGGATACGGCATGTGCCTTCTGTGGAAATTGTAACAGTAACTAAATAGGTTACCTTTGGGGCGGAGTCCGGGTTGCCCTAGGCACCAAGAGGTGGTACACGTAAGCGTTGAAGGGGTGCCATGGCCAGGTCCAATGGCTCAGTGGATTAAGGGCTCACGTGTAGGGGTCTTTGTTTGACACAGGTTCAACTCCCGGCGAGGGTTCTGAAATCTGTGCTTATGTAAAACACTCATACACGTATGTGTGGACAGGCTTCAGGAATACCAACAGCATCGGCCTGGTAAGGAAGGTACTGGGCTGCAGCATACTTTTAGTAACCACGGTTGCGCTATTTGACTGCACTTCACACTGTACCGTCGTTAAGGGGTCATGAAGGCGCTATGGCTTTCACTGTGGACCCCAGGTCTATTCTTGAATAAAGGTCATACTACCGGGCACCCTATACTCCACATGTGAAACAGGCCGATGCGTCTGATGCTAATCTTGGTGACGTTAGAATGTGATGTGAATATAATACGGGCATGTGTACTGCAGCTTGCGTCAGGAGGCCAGAAGCACTAATCGTTTGTTTGTTTTCCATTTATGTGTGGCTGGATCCATGGCGGATACTTGGGAAGTACTTCACAACGCGACAAATGAAAGAGGTGGACAGCCAAAGGGGCCCTGCACTTCGCAAACAGGAATGGCAAGCAACAACATCAAGTGTGATGGGCGATCGTTCAAGGATTCAAGAGGTGCCAACTCTGGGTTGGATTGCTTATTGGTGTGTTAACCATAGGTTGGGCTGGCCACATAAATGCAGCGGGATCTTGCTTCACATATTATGGCAGTATGTTCTCTATCAGGAAACAGTATCTCTACAGTAATGGCGCCTGTGCTCGCAGGGCCATCGCAAACAGGCGTCACATCAACACCCTCATGGTGGGACGGATACGGCGATGGGTCGCCGGTGCTCGCGGGGGCCTTTCATAAATAACACTGTGTGGTGTTAGGAGGCTCCATAGTAGGAAGATAGGCTGGCATAGGGCTTGGCCAGGCAACGGCAGGGTAGCATCAGCAGCGAGTACCATCAATGTGTGAGGTGTGAAGATCCGGCGCACCGTGGTGCTGATGACGGGGGCCAGGTAAGGGCGCCAAAAGGGGGGTGTCAAGTGCCTATGAATAGCACAGCCCCAGCTTTAGACCCTGCAACTTGAACAGAATACTGAAGTAGGTTGGGTTTACACGTCCAGGGCCAAGATACGCCCGGTCACAGCGACTACAGGGATTCCAGAGGTGGTGTCTGTCCATCCAGAGTAGGAAGTGATAATTACTTGATAGTCGCACCACACCGCCCCCAGTCTTAATCGCACACGGTGCTGGCAACGATTTGGTTAAACTGGGGGGACCATTTATAGGGCAGGATGGGGTCCACCGGATTGAGACTGGCAATGAGCCACTGACAAAGGATAGTTTTAGCATGGTTAGAGGGTTTCGCGAGGTAGGTATGACCTTTCAGAGTAGGAGGTTTGGTAGTCGGTCAACTATGCTGGCCTGTGGCGGTAAGGTCATAATCGGTGAGCAGCAATTTAAGGTCCTTAGGGGCGGCACCATTTACGAATGGGGTTGCCCAGGGGGAGGGGCCACTGGTCTCTCCTAGAACTTCAGGGGCAGGATATCCACTTGCTTGGAACTGTGCGGGGGAGGGAGTCACGCTTTCCTCGGGCTGGTAGCCAACCCGCACATTCACTATGACGTCGGAAAATGGCGCGAGTGAAAGGGCCCTCCTTTTTGGTTAAATGGAGTTCAAGGTGCGTGCAAGGGTAACCGGGAGAGGGACGTACTCTCCCGGTAACTGGGCCCTTGTTGCGCATGCGCACTCGGACGTGAGGGCGCAGCGGGAAAAGGATCTGACACCGGTTAACGACCTTGCCATAGGCCCAGAAATTATTAGAATGCAAAATTGATACGTAAGATGTTAGATTCGGTTAGGAACACGCTGTATTAGACATTTGTTAAGGTTAGCCCTTCATACCTGTCTACCTTGCTGTAAATCTAATGTCTGAATTTTGCATTTAATAATTATGGAAATAATGTTTTATTTTATGAATTTTTTATTTGTTTTCATATTTTAATAAATACGGCTGGGGGGTCGTGAGACCCCCTGCCTTCCAAAGAATCCTCTCTCCTGTCAAAATTACTACAGGGATTGTAAGTGTTATTTGTATGATGAGATGATGCTACTACATTGCACGCACCACTGAGCCTATTTTAAAAGTGTACCTTCACGTTTGGGTCAGGGGCCGTCAATCTGGTAGCGCGCAATGACGGCCCTGCAAACATTTATCATGCAGAGCCCGCCCATGGCTGACTTGTAAACTGTCCTGTTGTTAGCACAAGGCACACACCAACGCACGTGGTGACGTGCATGAATGCATCCAGTGACCTACACTCACCTCAGCAGCCCACCACAAGCTGTTGACCCGAACCGACTCTCTCCCAGGTACAAATTCCCGAGGATATTGTTGATTCGAAGGTATTATAGTGTTTACACGGTAAATTTTCAATAACATTTTTTTTTAAAGAAACAATTTCTAAATGTTTCCATTTTTAAAGTGCATAGATAGAGGCGCATAGATTGTTTCCCCCAAAAAAACTAATCAGAATAAAATGAAAAACAGCTCGCCTTAATAATAGCTATCTAAAGGCACTTGATGCTTAAAATAGCTGATCGCTGGTTCGAAACATCGGTCATCAAAATTTGAAAAAGAGCACACACATCTTTAGTCTTAATGGTTTTGTACGCGCCTGTAACCATGACCCACACAAAAATATTCTGCTTCACCTAATGTAGTTTATAGCCGCTTACTGTTAACAACAGCGTCACATAAAGGAACATACACATTTGATATATATATATATGTATATATATATATATATATATATATATATATATATATATATATCTTTTTTTTTTTTAGCCAATAAATATGGTGCACATTCACTAGAGGTTAGCTTCTCGTAATCTTCTACCCCAGCATGAGGCGCTGGGCTCTTCCTGTCCCTCGGGCCCTGCTCGACAAGAGCCTGCTACGCCAGCCGGAGCGGCGTTTTCACGATCCTAATGATAATTTATTTAAACTGTTGGTTCTCCCCACCCTTTTCGTGTCTGACTTCCCAGTGCAAGAGACATGATAAGAAGGTCAAACACACACAAGCCTGGGAGGTGCAGATGAGTTTCACACACGACAAGAGAGTCTGAATAAAGAATACACTGTTGAGTGTCATTTAATGACATGTATTTATTTATTTACGCGTTTTTATATAGCGTGGACTTTACCCGAAGGTGTCAGAGTGCTTCACAATAGGAACAGTAACCTTACATGTGGAGAAAATTACAAGTGGGCATGTTACAAAAGCAAACGTTATGTTACTGAGGAAAAAGTGACAATTGTGCATGTAACAAAAGCAAACAACTTGTTAGCGCAAGGCACGCACCAACGCACGTGGTGACGTGCATAAATGCATCCAGTGACCTACACTCACCTCAGCAGCTGTTGACCCGAACCGACTCTCTCCCAGTCTCAGCCCATAAGCGAGTGACTTGCTTCAGGTGTCACTCTGACTGAGTGAATCAGTTGAACCTCGGGCGCCTGGCTGGGACAGGTCGTGTGAGAGCACACTTTTACTTTCAACTCTCCCTGTACTGCGTGCGTGTCGTTGGGAGATTCAATCAACAGCAGGTGCGTTTTTCCTAGTTTATACACTGTTTTTTGAGGTGGCACTTCTGAAAAGGTAAAATGCACGTCACTCTGGGAGTAAGGTTAAGGAAAGAAGGCCAGCGCACGGAATAGAACTGCTTTCTGGGTCATGTGTAGAGAGAGAGAGAGAGTTGCAGGCTCTGGCCTTGCCCTGGCTTGGACACAGGGACAAACCTTCACAGTAAGAGGGAAAGTGTTTTAAATGGGCCTGCACATGTTAATATTCTTATCTTCGGTAATGAAACATTATTTTGCAGTTTTGTAGCAGTGTAGTTGTGTTTAAAGCAGTGAAAAGTGCCTTGTATTTTGAGCAGTTTTGGTTAAGAAACAAAGTGTCAAGTTAACTCTGGTGATTAATTTACCTGCTGGGGAGAGATGGGAGTTTCGTCTAGGGGCAGTTTTCACTCGTGTAAGGTGGCCCAGAGGGTTAATATCGTAGCTGCCACATATTTGCATTGCTGATGTGACATTCCATGTTTGCAGTTACTTATGAGTGACATTCCACAGGAAGCATAACCCTTCAAAAACACTTTATACTGTGTTAAAATAATGAGTTCTATATTCATTGTGCTTTAAGTCATAAGCTCTCTCATCGTAGCACTACAAATACAGAAGTCGTTATCCACCACTCCTTACCCTGCCAGACAAAAATCTGTTCCTTTACTGTCTGGTTACATTCATCTGCAGTGACGTAATTAATCTATAAGATGTCATAATGCAAACAAATTAATTTCCTACTGATTACTTTAACTTGGATTTATCTTTAAACATACAGTGTGCCTTTATTTTGAATGCTATTACCTGAAGATGAAGACAATCAAAACTAGTGACTGAATAAACTTATTTGTCCTCCAACCCTCTTCCCCTCGTCTGGCCTGGTACTGCCCCAGCTGCAGCACTCAAGTTAGTCTAGTGATCAGGTGCGCTGGACTCACCTGTGGTATCCTGAAGGTGCTGCCGGTGAGGTTCCGTGGTTTTCGGGACCGGACTCCATTTTGTTTTTGCGTTGCTCAAAACGCCATTTTGTGTTGCCCTCACGTAGGCCATGGAAGTAAAGTAAACGAACAAGGTTGCATGGGCTTCGTTATCCATGTACATATTAACATGCCCTTTTCGACTTGCGAGTGAACTGCAAGATGCTGACCCCGTCACCTGAAACTGACCCTTCCACGAAGCCAATTTCTCTAGTAGATCGTTGTCTGAGTTTTTACGATCACTGTTCAGGATATCGTTAGTTTTAGTTTCTTGCACATATCTTATCCTACCCAACATCTGAATTGCTCCTTTCCTTATGTCTTTTCATTACATGGGTAGTGCTTTCAATTATGGGTTTGTCCGGCTTGTGGTAATCGAATTTGGGACAGTCCTAATAATTAACTTGTGGGTTGGTACGATGTAAAGTGAGCTATTTGGAATGTAATAATGTATGTAAAATGTACTTGATTGGTCAGAATTTGCCGCAGTGGGTGTGCATTTGTAAGTGGTCGAAAATGGCAATAAAAGGTTATGTCTTACTCTACAAAAATTTAGCAGTTTCCTGAGTTGTACACCGTGTTGTATTGCTTGTATTGCTTGGTTCACTGTTACTAGCTGCAGCTAATAAATTGATCTCTGACGCCAACCAGAAGTATTCCGTGTCTCTGTAGTCTAAGACAGGAGGAACTCGAAGACTTTGGGTGTGTCCCAGGCACCGCTGGGTTCTAAGAAAACCCGGTTCTTCAGTTGGCGCTCAAGCGGTACCGGCCCAAGCCTGAGGATCGTGAGGAGCCACGTGAGAAAATTCTGGAGGAAGGCCGCCACTTCATCAACCCCTGTATGTCGACGTGGACCGAATGTTTTTGCTGCAAGGCTTCTCCTGCTTTCAGACGGCTACGAAGGACTGCTGCCCTGACTGTAGCCCTGTCTTCGACCCTCGATTGATCCTTTGTAGAGCGAGACGATAGACGGTCTTCTGGTGGCGTGACAGATACTTTGGTTAAGTATAAGTGGGTCGCTCCCACGACTGTGTTTGGTTCTTTGTTTGGTTTGATTCGGATGCTGCAGCAATTGAAGCCGAGGGGCTCGTATATTTGCAAGTGTATCGATAACTGATAACCCCTTGAAGTTTGAAGCTAGATTAGTGAGCTATAAGATGCCTGGTCTTAGCAAAATTAGGAAATGGTTTAGTTGTGGTTGCAACAGGGATTCCCGATTGGAGGACTCGTGTCCGATACCTCCGGTTGGAACTCCGACTTATGAGCTCTATTCAAAACACGGAGTGGGTCCTATTACTTATAATGAAGTGTGGGTCCGCTATACTAGGAAAGATGGTGTCTTACGATGGCCCCAACATGGTAGTTTCGAATTAAATATTTTAGATAATTTGGAAGTTGCGCTATTTAAGAAGAAAGCCCGACCGGCAATGTTTGACTCTTTCCGCCTTTGGCAAAAGGAAGCCAAACAGCGAGAAATTAAGCAAGCAAAAAGAGATAGGAAAGATAAGAATATGTCAGTACTACAAGCTGCTAGGCAGTTTAAAGCAGACGAGGAAGATCGAGTGAGTGAAGTTTCAGATAGACAGCGTTGCATGGCCATAGATAAATGTTATCCGGCCTTGCCTTCTTCTCCTCCGAAAGTGATGGAAGACCTTGAGAAAGATCCTTTGATGTCTCATTTACTGAGATTGCCACCTCCTTATGTGCAGGGTGCTACTGCGCCTCCATTACCCCCGGTTGTTACACCCTTTGTTGTTCAACCTCCTGCTGTTGTTCAGCCACCTGGTGATCCACAGATGGTTCTCCCTTCTACTGCGCAACCCACTCTAGGGTCGCAAGCTTTGCTTCCAGCTTTGCCGCCAACTCCTTTGTCTTCTGCTTCTGCATCTCAGACTCCTACTGTTCCTGTTCCTACTTTGTCTCAAGATTTTAACTTTCCTGTTTTCACGCCTGCTTCTTCTCCTTCTGCTCGAAAACAAATGACGGAAACTGTTGTCAATTTGTTGTCTCCATTATTTGGGCCACTGAGTATGACCCCTGTTTCGGAACGAAAGCAGAGTCGTAGTCAGTTTCCTAGTTCCGAAGAGCGGGCGGTGTTGGATTTATTGGCCCGGAGATGGATTTTTAATCCTCCCAGGTATAGTTTGCCATCAGTTATGGATGTTTTCTTTCAGTGGGAACCGCCTAAACAGAGGTATGTTTTTAATGTAATGTGTGCCTTTCCGTGGCAGGAATGGGAAGATAATGAGTTGGGTCCGATTCCGCAGGAAGTGCTTGATGTTCAGTCAGAGTTTGCTAAAGGGACATTAGAAGAATGTTAGTCTGATGTTACAGATGCTGGAGAGACGATACTTGCCTTCAGGTCTAGGTTACCGTCTCAGCCATTGTATGAACCTGATCCTTCTGTTAGGAGGAAAGTGAAGCAGTACCCTATGAGAGAAGTTCCCCCTGTATGGAGAGAGGCAGTTCAGGCTGATGTCGGATTGGGTATTCAAACTGCACCGGCCCATTTTCAGCGAGTATGGGTACATGTTCCTTGGAAGCGAGCAGAGGTCTTAGCTCTTAAGCACACCTTACCTGATCCTCGTAAGAATCCTGCTGGTTATTACAAGGAGTTGTCTCAGACAGTTGAAGCATGTATTATGAATTTAGCCGATATAGATATGTTGATGGGTAATGTAGTTACGCAACCTTTGTGGGCGAAGATTCGTCATGAGAATCATGCGTAAGAATTAGGAGATACTTGGGCCAATATTGTTGCAGCAGATGGTCGACAGGTGGGAGGTGCTAAACCTGAGCCTTTAGTTGCAGAATTGCCTGGTAGAATTATTAATTTGATGAAAACTATGATGCCTGCTTTGCGAGTGAATTGGGACAAGTTGTCAGCATGCAAGCAAAAGAAAGATGAGAGCGTGTCTGATTTCTTCACAAGGTTTGAAGAAACGTTTATCGATCATAGTGGTCAGGACATGAGTACGGAAGGTGGGCAAAGGTTATTTGTGGACACATTTGTTTTTAATTTACTTCCCGAACTTTCTAATAAGTTGAAAGACTCTGAGAGTTCATGGGCTGTTTCTTCATCGGCCCAGATATTGGCTACTGCACAATATTATGAGAATAGGGATAACGATGAGAAGGATAAGGTAGAAAAGAAGACTAAGGAATTAAAGACGAAAGTTCTTTTGCAGCAAGCTTATCCGCCTCGTCAGAATCAGCCTCCGTTTCAGCAACCTCCACAGTTCCAGAGATTGCTACAGAAGCCTGAGCCTTATGCTCCGCGATTCTTTCCTAGTCCAAATCAGTGTGCTTATTGCAGAGAGGAAGGTCATTTCAAGAATAGTTGCCCGGCTTTGCTACAGCGTGCGAATGGTGTATCTAGTCAGAGAGGTCGTGGTGGTTTCCAGCAAGCTCCTAGAGGTAGGGGACGTGGTGTGTTACCTCAGAATGAGCGTTCCTCTTCCCTTCAAAATTCTGTGAATTATTTTGACAGACAGAATGTTCCGACTGGTCAGTCTGCACAGTACTATGTTGACGATTATTATGTTGAGAGTGAGAGTGCTAGTTAGAATGATAGTTAGGACAGCCATGGGCAAAGAGAGGGAGTAGTGTCAGTTCCAGTAGATCAGAGTGGACCTTATGTTCAAGTGACTACATCAGGTGTGGTACAACCTTTTCTTTTGGATACTGGTGCGACGAAGAGTTCTATCATGCACTCTAAACTTCCTGGTGCACCTTTGTCTGGCTTGACCAATGTTTCCGTAGGATTTTCAGGCGCCCCAGTTTGTAACCCGATTTCTAATCCTTTGCCTCTTTCTATTGGCCCTTGTAAATTGGAAACTCCTCTTATTCTAACGACTGGTTGTAATGAGAATCTGTTGGGATTGGACTTGCTGAAAAGATTGTATGCGACATTACATTGTTCTCCTTCGGGAGCACACCTTACCTTAGGTAAGAGAGTGATTTATCCGATGTATTTGTCTAAAGATTGTCTTCCACTGGAATTGCATTCTCTTCCTGATACACTTTGGGCTACAGGTCCGAATGATGTTGGCCTTTTGCACATTCCACCGTATGTTGTTACTCTCAAATCGAATGCTAGACTGCCTCGTATTCCACAGTATAAAATATCTAGTGATGGTGAGAGAGCTCTTTTAGCGATCATCCATGATTTGGTTGAGAAGGGTGTTGTGGTAAATAAATAATTAATTACCGGTACTATTTTTTAATATAATCAATAAAACAGGTAGCTCAATAAATAAGAGTCAGGATTCGAGGTATCTTGAGTCGACAGGCTTTAATCAGGCATAAAGGACAGGAACAGGACAGCCTGTACGGGAATGGAATAAAGGCAGCTGCCGGGGGCAGGATCTGGGAATAAGGCTAGGGTATGGGTAACTTTCTGTAACAGTCCATAGTATATATATCAAAACAATTGCATTACATTCAATACAGTAGGCGTAGCAGTAGGCGTGATTCGTAGCAGTCGCGAAAGATAAGGGCAAAATGATGTAACAAGAAGGCGTGTACAGGGCGTATACATAGACATGTGATGCAAACGTGACAGAAATGTCATAAACGGGGCGGAAACATGGAGGGGGCTACCTGAGCAGCTGGGACCTCTAACCTAGTGGTGCGCGCAAACGGGCAATGACGTGTTACCAGGGAGAACTGGGGGCTATGACTTCTGCGCTAGAAGAGGAGACTAAAGTCTGGAGTGTCGGAGCGACATGTACCCAAGGCATATCTGGTATCTGGTGTTTGGAGTACATATTGATAGAATCCAAAAGTTATCAGGGCAAAGACTAATAGACACTAAGACTGGTGCATGCATAATTCTACATGTATTGCGTGTGCGAGGAATATTCTATGAATATTAATACAGTATTTCTCTTACATGGAGACATAAAGGCTAGACCATGACGGAAACTATTGATGTGATTCAGTAGCTTAGGAATGCAGAGAAGGAGGGCTGGACTGATAACTAGAAACATAACATACTCTTGGCAGACTGGGAGGCAGAGCCAGGCCGGGCCGGGCACTGCGAGGCATGAAGTAAGCGAAGGGTCAGGGATGCAGGTGGGGGCTGTATCGCTCCTCGGAGAGGGTTCAGGAGACAGGAGCTGAATCTGAGTCCGGGCCCTTTTGAGGCCTAGAAACGGGGACAATTCAATGAATTAACGTGCACACTGTGAAATGTGGCAACGTAGGTTTACATAGGCCTAATATTCGTTGCTTCACGAGGACTGGAAACTGGCATACTTAGAGATGGACACAACTGTAATTGCGTCTTTAATCGATCAGAGGGGAATACATGCATATCGATCATACACATATAACATAAGATGGGGAACACGTAGGCACATATAACATGGCAAAATTTACTTTTCCACATTCCCTCCTTGTGCCCTACGTTTCCATCAGGAAACATCAATATTCATGATACCGTCTATCATTTCATATAGCATCATCTGCTCGTCTCGAATTGTCTTAGAACGGGATTTAGGACTAGGAATACAAGAGGTAGCACACATGCCGCAAATCGCAGGGCCACATTGTATACAGAGGCAGCAACTGAATATGATCATTACTGCAATACCTAGGAACGACAATACTTTCCATCCCCAGGCAGATATGATACTCCAGAGCCAACCGGACCATGTCCAGGTGCCTGGATTCTGGTGTAACTGATGGGCAATTTTATGAAGTCTGGTTATAGCTGAATAAACAGACGGCGCGTTATTAGGAATGAAAATGTAGCAACTAGATCCGATGACTCTACATGCTCCTCCTCTATCGGCCAGTATGACGTCAAGAACGAGACGATTTTGGAGCACGACAAATCTCATAGCAGATTGCTCTTCAGTTAAGTTACCTAGAGCAGAAGTAGTCTCATTCACTACTGCTTCAAGGGTTCTGGTTAACCTACGTATTAACTTACTATTCTGGATAGGTCCTATAAAGAAGAAGAAACCTTTATTAAAGTCTTGATACTGTTCTAGAGTAGTTTCAGTTTGATCGACAATTGGGGACTCGATCTCCCTTCTATGTCTGACGTGTACTAGATGCGTGTTTCTGTGATAATCAGATGGGGCTAGAAAAACTGGTGGCAGTAGGAAGGCAATGTAACATGTTCCATCCCAATGGAGGGGCAGACGAACATATGCGGTCTGACCACAAACAAAATAAGAATGACGTGAGGCTTTGAAAATAGATTTCCCACTGTCACTATACTCGACAGTAGTAGTACAATCACTATGTCCTACATGTGCGGAACCATTCTTTCTGACACATAATTCGCCTTTGACCGGTAGTACTGAAATAGCAGGCAAATCTGGAGTAGTATCAGACTGAACATTCAGGACCATGAAATTCGAAGAATAATTACCTAAATCATATACTTCATTTTCTAGATCTGACCCTGTTCTATGGGAGAGACCTTGTTTGTCTGGAAAACATGTTCTATTCAGAAGGGACATATCATTGGAGGATGACGTTAACGTGGACCATGCTCCACACGAACCATTATGTGAAAACGGATAAGGAAAGAGTGGCAGAACTCCCTTCGGTGTCTGGAAAGGGGGGAGTCGACCACACACCCAACAATTAGTGGCATTGCTGGTCTGGTGTGAATAGTGTAACATTTGAATGAATGTGTTATTTCGCATAGCAAGACGATAGGATAGCTCGTGAGGAGGCAGATCACTAAATGTGTGCTCTACTGTAGCATTAGAAAACTTATGTACATGTGAAATTGGAAAACATAAATGTAAAGCATAACTTGTGCAGGTAACCATAAGACTCAAAAATAATAAGAAACTTAGAACAATAATACATCTTTTAGAGTTTTGACTAACTCTCTCACTATGGGGGTCTATCTCATACATGTCAGGAACCTGTCTAACCGTTTCACCCGAGAGGGACTTAGACAATTAAACTGGCTGACTTATTTTACTAGACCGAAGTTTCTGTTTATACTCCTGTTGCGGAGTTTTCTCTAACAGGGGAACTTTGAGTTCAGAGTCTGTTTTTAGGCAGTCTTTAGGAATAAGGCAGTCCTTAGCAAAAGTATTTTCTCGTAGTCCATGGAATTTCTTTATGTGGCTCAGGTGGACCCAGCCTTTTCTGCCTTCGAGTTTTACGGCGGTCCTTGTTGTAAGCAAAACCATCCGGGGCTCCTTCCAGCGGGGCTCCAGCGGACTTGAACGATCAAAATTCCTCACCAACACCAGGTCGCCTGGAATGACCTCATGCGGTTTCACCTCGGTGTTGTCTGGAAATGCGGCGGCAACCTGTGAACGACAAGAGTGTAGGGCAGACATCAAGGAAGCTAGGTAATCTGTCAGCATATTACTGGAAACATCTGTAATACTGCGGGGTCTAGGTGTACCCCACATGTTTGGGGGGCGGCCGAATACGACCTCATACGGGGACAGACCTGATCTGGAATGTGCAACCATCCTCATATAAAATAAAGCAACTGGCAGGGCAACTAGCCAGTCTACACCTTTTTCTCTAGATACTTTTGCAATGCGGATTTTCAAAGTCTGATTATGTCTCTCTACGAGACCGGCTGCTTCAGGATGGCGCACACAATGGAACTTCCACTGGTACCCTAACAGAAGGGAAACATGTTTCATAAGCTCAGATGAGAATGGCTGGCCGTTATCTGAATACACGACCCTAGGGAGTCCATAGCGGGGAAAGAATTCACGAACCAACTGCCTGGCAGTGGTCGCGGCTGTGTAATCTGGAACTGGATATGCTTCTGTCCACCTGGACAAAGCGCATACAACTACGAGGACATACTTGAAACCTCGACATCGCTCCATCTGAATGTAATCCATCTGGAGGACTTCAAAAGGGTGGTCAGGAAGTTGGAATCCACCTTGTTCCACCGGGACACTTTTACCTGGATTGAACTGACAACATATCATACAAGTACGGACTTTCTGCTTGGCTGCAGCTCGTAAGTGCTTGTTGAACCAAAGGTTCTGAATACTGTCTAACATAGCTTTTTCTCCTAGATGTGCTGGACTATGTGCGGTATTGATAATGACTTGAACCATAGAGTCGGGGAGAAACCATGTGGCTTTTCCCTTCGTCAACCATCCTTGATCTGTCTGGACCCCTCCTTGTTCGGACCATTTCTTGATTTCTTCGGGGGTAGCATGTAACTGTATGTCTATGACATCTTGTGTAGGGTCCTTAACTGTCATACAAGTAGTCGGATCTGGAGTGAGTGTCTGTGTTGTGTTAACTGGAATGTCTGGGGTCTGAGCTGTAAGCTTGGCTGTTCGATCTGCTAGATCGTTACCTTGGGAAATGATGTCAGTAACTTTCGTATGTGCCTTGCACTTCATGATAGCGATAGCTGTCGGTAAATATATTGCATCTAACAGAGCTTGAATGAGGAGACCATGCTGAATCTTGGTTCCATGAGAAGTCATGAAACCTCTCTCCTGCCAGAGCACTCCAAAGTCGTGAACGACTCCGAATGCGTAACGTGAATCTGTGTATCTGTTTACTTTCAGGTTCTTGGCACGTATGCAGGCTTGGGTCAGAGCAACTAGCTCTGATGCTTGAGCAGACAGGGTGTCAATACGATGTGTTTCTATAACTTCAGTTTCAGTAGTCACTGCATACGCGGCTACTAGTTCTCCTGTACTGGTTCTCATACATGAACCATCCACATAAAGTGTCAGGTCTGGATTAGGTAATGCAATGTCTGTCAGGTCTTGTCTTGGCTTTGTCATAGTGTTAACAACTTCCACACAGTCATGTGTGGCAGGATTTGAAGTAACTGAAGGTAACAGTGTAGCAGGATTTAGAATGTTGCAGCGTCTGATCTCTATGTGTGGCTGGAACAGTGTCAGTTCATAACCTGTTAAACGTGCGATTGTCAAGTGCTGAGTCTGTGTTCGGTTTAAAAGAACTTCCACAGAATGTGGAACTTGTACTGTCAGGGAGTGTCCTAACACTATGGAATCACTTTGTCTGATAGCTAGAGCTGTGGCTGCAACTGACTTGAGGCACGCAGGCAAGGCCTGGGCGACTGGATCTAATGTGCTTGAAAAATAAGCACAGGGCTTGTACTGTCCTGCTTGATCTTGTGTGAGAACAGATAATGCAGTACCATCACGTTCTGTGACAAAAAGTGTAAAAGGCTTACTGTAGTTCGGTGTTGCTAGAACAGGTGCTTGACATAAGGCTTTCTTTAACTCATTGAAAACAAGTGTATGTTCCTGGGTCCAAGGGAGGACAGTCGATACGGCTGCCTCCTGTGTCGTTAACTGTATCAGTGGCTTGGCTAGAAATGCATACTGAGGAATCCATTGTCTGCAGTAAGAAGTAAGGCCAATAAAAGCTCGTACCTCCTTCTGTGTCTTAGGCTGTGGAAGACTCGCTATTAACTGGATACGGTCTGGTGTCAACTGCCTACCCCACTTGGACAGTAAGTGTCCTAAGTATACCACTTGCTGGACACAGAATTGTAATTTGGAAGGGGACACCTTGTGCCCCTGCTCGGCCAGAAAATACAGAACCGTGAGTGACGCACGCTCGCAGTCACGTTCAGAACGGGCTGTGATCAGTAGATCATCGACATACTGGAGCAGGGCAGTGTCAGTTGGCATGTGAATATTGTCTAGTTGTCTCTTAAGTGCTTGACTGTAAATACTAGGACTTTCTGTGAAACCTTGAGGAGCTTGTGTAAATTTATAGCTTCTTCCATTTAAACAGAAACCGAAAAGGTACTGGCTGTCTGGATGAATGGGGACACTGAAAAATGCGTTCTTGAGGTCGATAACTGTGAAGAATGTAGCTTCAGAATCAATGGCTGTCAATAGGGACGAAATATCTGGGACTACTGGGTACTGAGGTATGATACATTTGTTAAGCTCTCGAAGGTCAATCACTAATCGATATACTGGAGGTGCATTTGGATCAGTACGTTTCAGGACTGGAATGATAGGAGAATTACATACATTGGAGTCAGTTTCTACAACCACTCCTTGAGCAATAAGTTCGTCAATAATTTTGGATAAGGCTGCTACAGCCTCAGGTGGCAATCTGTACTGTCTGATTCGTGGCAAACTATACCTTGCTTGAGAGTCACACGATGGGGTGTGATATGCATACAACCTACATCAGTTGGACCTTGCGCCCATAAATGCTGTGGTACATTCAATAATCTTGGATCAAAATCACGTAATACATAATGACCTTTAAAGTCACGTAAAAACAATCGGACCCCCTCTGGGGAACAGCAAATTACTGCACCTAATTCTTTCAGTGTTTTAATGCCTAACAAATTTTCTGGACATGCTTTCGTAAGTAACAAATCAGTAGTTCGGGACAATGGACCAACTTCTAGAGTAATTGGTTTCGAAATTTCATTAACAATCGGCTTTCCTGAAAATCCAAGGGAAACATTTTTAGAGCCTGAGAGCGGAGCCCCTGGAACCTCGTCATGACTGATAGTAGTCCTACTTGCCCCTGTATCAATCAAAAACTTTCTGTCTTTCCCTAATACTTGACTGTGTACATAGGGACCCTCTTGATCTACAGGTATCTCGATGAGAGGCAAGCCTACCTCCCTCTCTAGGCTGTTTCATGAATACTGTTGATACTCTGGATACTCTGACTGGGCATACTGGTACATCTGCTGTGTAACATGCTGTGTTGCAGCGATAGGCTGCGGTGCTGAAACTGTCTGTTGTGCATTCTGTGGTGGCTGAGAAGTCTGTGAAACTTGTTCTTGTCTAGGCGGACGTGGTCTTTCTTTAGTCTTACCAGTAGCTATGTTGTGTTTCAGAACTGCACACTCGTTTATAAAATGACCTGGCTGTTTACAGTAATTGCAAGTTCCTTTAACGGGAGCTGCAGGATGACTGGCTTGATTCGGACCCCTCTTCTGACTGTCTTGTGGAACAGATTGTGCAACTAATACTTTCATTTTCATATCTTTCATACGTCTTCTTTCGTGTTCTTGCTCTTCCCTGATTCTATTCTGGTGATACTGGAGCATTTGTAACATCTGTGACGGAGTATTAGCTTGCCAACTACTTTCGACTTTCAATACTCGATTTTTAACTTGTGGACTTGAATTCTCGACTAGTTTGGTAACAAAAAGATGAGGGTACGATTCACTACTCGTTTTCAGACCACTGTTAATAATAAAACATTTTTCAAATCTAGAATAAAAATCACTAGTGTCTTCATCCTGTTTCTGTTTACAAGCTGAGATGGCATCCCAATCTTCCTTTTTCGTGGCTAATAACCTTGGCAAAACCTGTATCAATAACTCGGGCAATTCTTTAACTTTACCCCCTAGACCGGTACCTGGTACTCGTGAATTATCTTCAGCTTCTAGAGCTGTCCAATCTATCTTTTTCTCTCCCACCTCCCATTCTTTTTCCTTGAGTTTTTCATATACCCCTGCGGGTAACAGGACCTTTAACATTTTAATGATATCAGGATACGTGTATTCTCCCATACGGAGCATGTCTTTTAATTCTCGATGGAACCCTGCTGGATCTTTGTCGTGACAGGGAATTAACTTTTTCATCTCTAAGAGCTCCATCTTTGTGATAGGGGTGTAAACAAATACTCGTTCTAGATCACCACCCGCTGTCCTAACTGGGTGTACTTCTCGTAACGGATGCTGTCTATCTATGTAAAATGATTTACTTTCTGGAGGTGGGACACGAACAAAATGCGGATTCAGAAACGTTCGATATTTGTGGCGCTGTTCTAGAATGACACTAATTAAATCAGTACCTAGACCTCTCCATCTATACTGGAGTAACTCGTTCAGAACATCATGTAACGGACCTGGATCAGCATGCTGTCCCTCATACCGTGTAATGAGGTGCTGGATCATATACATACCCACCAGTCGCTGTTCGGCTGGGGGCAGTTTCAGAAACATTTGTGCCACTATTTCGTCTGGAAAAGTGGTAGAATCAGTAGTCCATCGAACTGCTGATCGGGCTAGTTCTTGTTCATGCATGGTACTAAGTTCACTATAACCGATTCGTGATTTCAGAATGTGATCGGTAGCTTGAAATACTTGTTCAAGAGAACCTTGTTCTGGTGCTGGAGGAGGGAAAACTTTCTTGTGTTCTAGGCGTGAATGTCGGTCGGGAAGTCTAGTTCTACCTACATACGCTATTCTGGAGGGATTCTCGTTGTCTACCTCTTCAGTATCAGAGGCGTCTTCTTTCTCGGTTACTTGTGCTGCTTCTCGTTTCTCGTGTAACTTTATTATTTCCCTACGGATCTTCTTGTACATACTCTCTATACAGTTCTGTGTCTTGTGTCTTCCCTCAGCTATATGGTCACTCCACCTGGTCAGGACTTTCATTTCTTCCGGATCTTTATCCGGATAATCTTGTTCTCTTATTAAACAATTAATTAGAAACTTTAAAAGCATGAGCTGAGTCTCGACTTTTCTTTGAGCCATGGCGTCGCCAATACTTCCTGGATCTACTCCTGTACGGATGAAATGATATATTCTGTCTAAATAACCTTTCATATTCGGTAGGGTGTCCAAATATTCGGTCACCCGTCTTACACGTAATGAATACAGGACCATATCATCATCGCCTGGGACTGGATCATAACGGCATTCGGTAAGGGCTCGCTTGATATCTGCAACTGACTGAAGTTTGGGCGAACGCTGTAACGCTCGTGCGTGTAGCTCGAGTAGCGTCATACGTCTGTGTTGAGGCGGGGTTCCAGGAGGACTTCCCCCCGTGGCCCCTAGACCAGAAGCGTCGACGGGTATTGTACGTGCTGGGAGAGTGACTGATGTAGCGGGTACATGTACTGTAGGCTGGACCGGGGGTACCGTAACAGGTGCTGCAACGGGTGCCCCGGTGGCTGGAGGAACAGGAATTACATTATTTACGGGAGCTGGCGGAACAGGATTTGCATATTCTGGGACTGTGTCGTCCAAATAGGACGAGAGAAAAATATCAGCTGCGGTCGGTTTGTGACGTAGCTTAATCGGAACTAATGGCGGCGGAAAATTACATGGTGCTTCCGGGGTTGCTTTCGGCAAGCCCTCGGCAAGAAGAGGATACATACCCTTAATAAGGGCATTTCTCTGTCTGTCTGACTGTTCGGCTTTAACTCGTTCACCTACTTCGATTAATTCCCTTTCTTGGGCTCTTTCTGAGGATTCCCTACTTAATTCTGTCTTTCTGATTTCTTTTTTGGTTCTTCTGTGAGATTCTTTGCACCATAACTCGATGGCATCTTTCTGGGACTGTCTGGCTTTCTTTTTCCATAATACTTCTTCTACTCGCATGATGCACTCGGCATCCCACGTACCTGATACGGGCCATCTATATTTCTCTTCTAATTCCTTGGTGTAATCCACCCATAAGTCTAGATATAATATGGCACTTAAGCCATGCTTATGATACATAAAATGACCTGGACTGTCCCTAGGCGGGACAGGAACTGCTTCCTCGAGCAATCCTTTTCTAGTTTTTAACTGACGTAATTTCGAGAATAGAGGCATAGTCTAGGCTGGAATCTGGACACAATACAATACACGATAAACACAATAATAACTGGAAAAACAAATCACTCATACCACGACATTGAAAACACATGAAATAACATTTAAAATAACAGTTCGGACTGAACACATGGATTTCTTGAGAACAGAACTTACTGGAATGACTAGATGCACTGCTAAAACAGCACGAAACTTACCGGTCCCATAAAGAGACACGTCAGGACCCGCGTCCACCTAGGTGAACACTTCGTGTTGGATCTGCGTACCCAAACCCACGGACCAGAGACAAATTAATTTGACCCTGTCTAGATACTACCCCAGCAACGGTACTCACTGGGCAGCAAGAACGGAAGGCCTCGGACTGGACTGGACTGCTACGACGACGGACTACGAACTTCGGACTTCAGTTACAGGTGGGCCTCCGGATACCTCGGACCTTGGACTCTCGGCTTGGGCTCTGGTCGGGACTCGCCGCGTTCCTCACCGCCTCGTCTGGATGCTGGACCGCAACCTCCGTCTCCTCCGTGGGCCTGAGGGATACTTGAAGCAGAAATATCTGCACGTGCACGGTATGGTTCCGTCACGGCTGCAGAGGATCAGGGGGCCTGCGTGGCTTCTCCGGCGCGTGGGGAAAGGGCAAGTCCCTGTTCGGGCGCCATTATGTGGTAAATAAATAATTAATTACCGGTACTATTTTTTAATATAATCAATAAAACAGGTAGCTCAATAAATAAGAGTCAGGATTCGAGGTATCTTGAGTCGACAGGCTTTAATCAGGCATAAAGGACAGGAACAGGACAGCCTGTACGGGAATGGAATAAAGGCAGCTGCCGGGGGCAGGATCTGGGAATAAGGCTAGGGTATGGGTAACTTTCTGTAACAGTCCATAGTATATATATCAAAACAATTGCATTACATTCAATACAGTAGGCGTAGCAGTAGGCGTGATTCGTAGCAGTCGCGAAAGATAAGGGCAAAATGATGTAACAAGAAGGCGTGTACAGGGCGTATACATAGACATGTGATGCAAACGTGACAGAAATGTCATAAACGGGGCGGAAACATGGAGGGGGCTACCTGAGCAGCTGGGACCTCTAACCTAGTGGTGCGCGCAAATGGGCAATGACGTGTTACCAGGGAGAACTGGGGGCTATGACTTCTGCGCTAGAAGAGGAGACTAAAGTCTAGAGTGTCGGAGCGACATGTACCCAAGGCATATCTGGTATCTGGTGTTTGGAGTACATATTGATAGAATCCAAAAGTTATCAGGGCAAAGACTAATAGACACTAAGACTGGTGCATGCATAATTCTACATGTATTGCGTGTGCGAGGAATATTCTATGAATATTAATACAGTATTTCTCTTACATGGAGACATAAAGGCTAGACCATGACGGAAACTATTGATGTGATTCAGTAGCTTAGGAATGCAGAGAAGGAGGGCTGGACTGATAACTAGAAACATAACATACTCTTGGCAGACTGGGAGGCAGAGCCAGGCCGGGCCGGGCACTGCGAGGCATGAAGTAAGCGAAGGGTCAGGGATGCAGGTGGGGGCTGTATCGCTCCTCGGAGAGGGTTCAGGAGACAGGAGCTGAATCTGAGTCCGGGCCCTTTTGAGGCCTAGAAACGGGGACAATTCAATGAATTAACGTGCACACTGTGAAATGTGGCAACGTAGGTTTACATAGGCCTAATATTCGTTGCTTCACGAGGACTGGAAACTGGCATACTTAGAGATGGACACAACTGTAATTGCGTCTTTAATCGATCAGAGGGGAATACATGCATATCGATCATGCACATATAACATAAGATGGGGAACACGTAGGCACATATAACATGGCAAAATTTACTTTTCCACAGTGTAATCGAAGAAACGAGAGGTAATGTGTGCAACAGTCCTGTTTTGCCTGTCCTTAAGTCTACTGATGCTTCTAAGCCACCTGTGTATTGGTTTGTGATCGATCTTCGAGAAGTAAATAAGATTGTTGTGCCACAGTTTCCTGTTGTTCTGGATATCACTGCTTTGTTGACTCTGATTCCTGCTTCGGCAGCTTGGTTTTCTGTGATCAACCTAAAGAATACTTTCTTTAGCATTCCGATTGCCGAAGAGAGTAGAGATATTTTTGGCTTCTCTTTAGGAGGACGAAGCTTCCAGTTTAAGAGAGCTCCCCAAGGTTATTGTGAAAGTCCCTCTATCTATAGTCAGGCGCTGAAAACTCAGCTTGATAGTTTTGTGTTGCCTACTGGTGCTACTCTTATCCAGTACGTTGATGATCTGTTGGTTGCTGCTGATGATGAAGAGATTTGTAAAAAGGCTACTTTTTCTTTGTTACGACATTTGTCTGACCTTCATCATAAAGTGTCTCCTTCGAAGTTATAGTATTGCCGACAAGAGGTAACCTACTTAGGTCATCTCTTGTCGATGGAGGGAAGGAGATTGACCCCAGAACGAATTCAAGCGATTGCACAAATGAGTGTGCCATCCACACAGAGAGAAGTTCATGCTTTCCTAGGTATCACTTCATATTCTAGACAATGGATTCCTAATTTTTCCCTGCTAGCGAAACCTCTGTTGGCACTGACTCTTAACCCCTTCCATGCTCATGACGAGCTCAGCTCGTCATGCAGTACACTGGTTATGTGCTCATGGCGAGCTGAGCTCGTCATGAACAATGGGATTGATCCATCATCAGCATGGGGGAATAATCCCTGTAGCATTGATGGTGTTAAAGATACTCCGTATCCTCTTCCTTGGTCTGATGAGTGTCAGAAAAGTTTTTCCGAATTAAGCAATGCATTGTGTTCGGCTCCGGTGTTGGGTACTCCGGACTACATTAAGCCTTTTACGTTGTATGTGCACGAGAAAGAAGGTTGTGCATTATCAGTTTTGACACAGAGATTTGGAGACAAGCAACGTCCATGTGCGTATTTTTCAGCGACGTTAGATCCAGTAGCTAAAGCGTTGCCGAGTTGCTGTTTCTATTCGACAATCTGCTGGTTTGGTATTGGATAATACGTTGATTGAGATGGTCCCACATGCAGTGGATACCTTATTGAACAGAACAAAGACACAGCACCTTACTAGTGCACGTATGTCAGGTTACGAGTTGACTCTTTTAGCTAGTCATGTACACATCAAAAGATGTAATGTGTTGAATCCAGCTACGTTGTTGCCGATTTCTGTAGAGTCGGATGTTCAAGAACAGCATGATTGCTTCCTTCGGACAGAGGAAGAAACGAAGGCTAGGATCGATCTGAAAGATACTCCTCTTGAGAATGTTGATGGTACTTTATGGGTAGATGGTTCGTGTTTCAAGCTTCCGAATGGTGAGACGACTGCTGCATATGCTGTCACAACTTTACATACAGTTGTTGAAACAGCGCCCATAGCACATAATTCAGCTCAAGCAGCAGAGCATAATTGCATTGACACGAGCGTGTGTATTGTCAGAAGGAAAGCGAGTGAATGTATATACTGATAGCCAGTATGCGTTTGGTGTTGCCCATAGTTTTGGACGCTTACTTCCCATGGCACAAAAATTCAGCATGGGCAGTTAGTGAATGAACTTTTGGAATCTCTTACTCTCCCAAAGCAGATTGCAATTGTGAAGTGTAGTGCGCATAAGAAAGTTGTGGATGATCTAGGTCGAGGGAATGCGTTTGCGGATGAAGTTGCAAAGGAAACGGCGAGAGACATGATGAGCCGAATGTATGTGGCAGGTCCTGCAAGATGGGTTGTGGAAAGAGGAATATGTGAAGACACATTAGAAAGTGTGAAGTTGATTCAGGGTGAAGCTACTGAGAAAGAAGTGAGTACGTGGAGAGAAACTACGGGTATGTTGGATGCGACAGGTTGTTGGGTTGAGTTGTCAGAACACCAGCGATGGTTGTTGCCTGATGCGTATGGGCTTCCAGTGGTTATGAAGGCTCATGGAATGGCTCATATCAGTGCAAAAGGGATATGTAAGTTGTTGGCTCCAGTATGGCAGAATGCTGGAATTCCGAAATGTGATGAGAACGTGGTGAAGCATTGTTTGAAGTATAATCCTGGCAAGGGAACTCCAACTCCAGCTGGTCATTTTGCCCCTCCGACGTATCCGTTGAAGTGATACAGTTAGATTACATACACATGGAGAGGTGTAATAATTTGAAGTATGTCCTTGTGGTTGTTTGTGCCTTTTCCAGATGGATAGAGGCCTATCCCCTAAAGGATAATACTGTCTACAGCCAAGGTTTTGCTCATAGAGTATTTCCCTAGGTATGGTTTGCCGAGAATTGTATGGTCGGACAATGGGAGTGAATTTGTGGGTTAAGTCATGAAGAAAGTGTGTGCTGGAATAGGGATAAGTCAAAAGTTCCATGCTGCGAATCACCCCCGTTCAGCTGGACTTGTCGAGTGTTATAACGGCACTTTAAAGCTGAAGTTTGCTAAGATTCAAGCGAGCACTGGTATTATATGGCCGGATGCCTTGCCGTTGGCTCTTTTGTCAACAAGGACGACTGTGCATTCTCGTGTGGGACTTAGCCCATACGAAATAGTGTTTGGTCGTCCAGCGAATGTTTGGAGTGTGCCTCGTCCCAAGAAATTTAGTGACCTTGAGTACCCTATGTTGGTGGATTACTTACATGACTTGACTGCTAAATTACGTGTTCTCCACCGACAGGTCTATGATAGTTTGCCGACAGCTACTATAGATCCAGGCCACGCGATCCGTCCTGGCGATTCAGTTCTTGTCAAGAACTTTCAGTGATCCAAAAATTTGGAACCAAGATGGACTGGACCTTTTCTGGTGTTGTTGGTCACTAGGACTGCTGTTAGAGTAGCTGGTAAAAAGAATTGGGTGCATGCCACCCATACTAAGAGAGTTCCACTGCCCTTACCGTATGATAAGTGGGTGAGGGATGGAATAGCTGACTCGGAATGCGAAAGGGTTCCCAGATTCGTTCCTTTAAGTGATGCACATTTGACATGGACTCAGTCAGAACGCGAGGATGATGATGTTCTGCAAGCTGCTGTGCCTCCCACCTTGAGAATCGACACGACGAATCCGGAACTCCTCTTTAAGGATCAGACTGTGCCTGGCAAATAACGTTACAATCTGAGATCGAAAAAGGCTTTTGAAACGGACTAATAAAGTTGAATTTTTTTTATGTAGTGAAATACAACTTGTCAGATCAAGAGACTTTTTTACTTTTTCTTTTTCGAGTCACCATCCGGACTCAGCTGCAGGGTCGCGGTACGGCCTTAAGGGGTGAGCCGTGTATTGACACAAGGTCTGCGGTTCAGGGTCGTTAGTGCGATCTTGGCACACACGTAAGTGAAAAAGGTAACAGCCGTGAGCAGCACGTTAGAGGATGGAGTCTTTTGAGTCCGACAAGGGTGTTAAGAGAGTTGATCTTAGAGCAAAAATGTGTACATTGATCCGTAGCAAATGTTTTTTGATAATGTGTTTTCTAATGCTTCTGAATATTACGATAGCTTGTGTGGGTTGGGTTTTCTATGTCACACAACAGACGCTTGCACCTGATCCAGCGCTCTCACCAAAATTATGTATAAATGACTCTACCTATTACCACTAAATTTACCATACAACACTAGTCCCATTTCAACAACAGAGCGACTGAATCATGAGGTGATAAGATCAATATATGTTGTTTTAAACTACCCACAATAAACAAGACCATCTTGTCATTTAGAAAGTTTATTTAAACATATCAAGAAAAACTCAGGTTTTGGAATTTTATTAAACAGGCATTAGAAAAAGTCATAATGAGAGGTTTATTCAGAATTAATAAAGAGAGCAAAATTCAAGAAATATTATTCATTAGCAGAAATAAGTAAAATGTAGCATTTCCAAACCCTAACTATCTCACTGTCTCTACCCTCATCACCTAGAAATAAAATAATTATAAAACTGCTTTCCTTACGTATTGTTGTCCATCAGCATAACACGTCCCTCTGGAATCTCGAGCGCAAGCCAAATGTCTGCTGTTTGAGCTGATTCTTATACCCTAAAACTATGCTGAGCTAACTATTTTCCCATTCCAGCAGACGAATTCTAGCTCTCCATTGGCTGAGCCACCTCATGCCACAGTAAATTCTGACATCTCCTTTCCACATGTCCGGGCTTCTTCACTAGTTCATTGTTCATGCAGAAGTCTTGGCAGCACTTCCTCAGGCTGCTACAATTTGTAGCGAAAGAAGTTCAAGCAATGCAAAATCTATCACGTCTCTTCCTTTCAGCCTTGAGCTTGTCCGTTCTGAGCTTTCGTGGCACATTTGCAAACCTCTCCACAGAGTCATCTTTTAGCAGTTCTTTCCAAAACCTTTCAAAATAAAAGCTCATAGGCTTTTCATCCTTTTCAGAATTATTTTCTCTTGTGGTAGTTTCATCAATAGGCCTCTTTTCAAAAAGCGTCATTTTTCTGCGCCACCTTTTCTTGCGTCAAATTTTAGAAGTGACTATTTTTCTGCAGCCATCTCTAAGCTTAATTTGTAAAACTATTATATAAACAAACATAGAACATACATTAATGCAAGAAATGAAATTCGTTCTGTTACCCACCCACTTTTGCTAATTAATTAACCCATTAGTCTAAATTACCTAGCTGAAGCACACAAATAAAGCAGCATTTATATCTACCATTCTTCATTTAATCCAGCAGGATTCTTTATGCACCTGTAAGAATAGAGTGACACCACATAGACAAAAGGCAAAATAAGCACATGCCATTCTTTAAATCAGCCGCTATTAGTAATGACACAACAATAGACAAAATTAATTTATTATTTCCACAAACATGAAGATGCAACATATTGCACATTTATAAGCACACATGTTAGTTTCCCGCGTGTTCTGTGTAGATGCAACTTTAAACTAGGTTGAATTAATACACACACAGCACAGATCATTAATATTATTCATTAATTATGGAAGTGTAACTTCACGAGCTGAAATGTAATTCATTTCTGAATCTCGCTCCATCAACTCCCTCATCTGGTGATTTTAAAATCACCAAACACCACCAAAAATTTTAGCAAAAATTTTATTCAAGATGAACATGATTCGATTTCGCCTGTGTTAGTATTTCTAAAGACTTGTCTCATCAGTTTGCCTACAACTCTCATATTCAGTTTTACGAAAACCCCTCCAGTTCTATCTCTCTCTCTTGTGCCTTTCTGATTTGATAAATTCTCTTCTTTTCCTCAAGTATTTCTTTCTCTTGTGTAACATGCAACTAATCTTCAACAAAAGTGTCGCAAATACTATAACTAATAAAGGTGTCAGTATTACACTATGTTTGTCTTTACTAGCTGAAGCTTTGCTTGTCATAGTGACCTTAAACTTCTCCTTATTAATTCCAAAAAAGGAAATGACAACTAAAACTAACCAAAGCAGAATTATTAGGAACACACATATCAGAGACATCTTACAACATCCCTTAAAGATTGAGCATCTTGAACTGTTATTTACAAAAACATGAAAGTATTTTCACTAAGCTTGCAAGGAAAAATAAAACAAACATTTTAAAAATGTTGTCTACATTTTCTAAAATATTTTAACACCCCCCTTTTTCAATTTTGTATTTGTTTTTTTTAATATATATACCCTTAAACCTTCTAACAGTTTTTCTTCGACCTTGCGTCACAAGTTATTTTCCAGCTAACACAATTTCTTCGACCTTGTGTCACTTAACACATTTTCTTCAGCCTAATGCCAAAAACAGGAAACCTAAAATTTTAACAGGTAAGTACTTCAATCATTGTCACTATTCTCTTCAATCTTTTCCTGACTGCTACTATTTACCTCCACTATAGGTATCACTTCTAATTTCTTTCCTGCCTCACTTTTCTTTTCAGGATCTCTTTGACTTGATATTTCATCAATCTGTTCTTTTGATCTGTGTACCAATTTGAATTTTAGGCTTTCATTTTCTTCTGGCCAATCACCACTTTTTCTTGGTAATTTCTTCTTTGACTTGATCACATTATATTCTGTTCTCCAAGCTCTTTTTCTGAATTTTCTTAATTGAGAATCTTCATCACCCTCATCAGTTTCAGTGTCAGAAATTTCAACTTTAGACTCAGGTACTTCTTTACTCAGCAGCTTCACTCAGTTAGAAACATCATCTTTGTAGCTGGTACTTGGCAATTCATTTTCTTCTTCCATTACCTTCAACTTCCCAGTTTCAGAATTCCTGTTCCTGCTTTCAGAGCTTCTTTTCTGCTTTTCAATACTCTCCTGGTCTTGAATTACAATCTGATTACATTCTTCTTCTGCTTATTTTTCTAGCAGATCTCCATCATTTTCTGAGTCTAATGTCACAACTTTCAAGTCTTTTTCATTCAAGGCTTGTTTTTCAATCAAATTCTCCAGATGTCGACCAACCTGTCGATCTTCAAGATCTGGATTTCTTTTACGCTCTTCTTCAAAATCTGAATCAGCAGTGGTGACACTTTCTTCATCAAAATTTTCAGGTGTAAGTACACGAAAAGTATGGCCAGTGTCAATCCACCTCTTCAGTCTTTTGCACGTCACTGCATTTGTTGTAACAACAATAACTCGCTTCGCTTTCTGCCACCTTGGTACTAGACAATTTCTTTTTCGACAAACTTTTTTTCTGACCCAGTCACCTGGTAACAGATCATGTGCTTGCTCTTTTTCTCTTCTTTGCACTTCAGTTCCATCTTCATTAGCCACAGAAGTCATTACATCTGATAAATTCCTGTAGTACTCCAAATTGATGCTATCATTAATAGTCATCATTCTTTCCACTGGTATAAATGCCTGACTCATGACCTTGCCCATCATAATATCACGTGGGCTTAAACCTGTCTCTTTATCAGTAGTACTTCTCAGAAACATTAAAACAAGTGGAAGGGCATCTGTCCACTTTGTACCTGTAGTTAGACAAATTTTTACATCTCTGTTTATAGTACCATTCTCTTGCTCCGCAACACCTGAAATTTCTGGTCTAAATGTACAATGGAGCTTTTGTTCAATGTTTAAAACTTTACAAATCATTTGTAACAGTCTGTCTTCAATATGTCTTCTACCATCTGGTAACTTTGCAACAGTAATTGCATCATTATGTCTCATAAGAAATATTTCAATCCATCTTGAAATCAAACAGATAATCACAAGAACGTAGCACAGTTTGTTATGCAGTGCCATCTCAATGAAATCCATTTGTAATCTGGTGAATGGATCACTCTCCTGTCTTTCTGTTCCCATTCCCACAACTGTTTTCTTAACTTTGTTCACTTGCTGGCAAGTCAGACACCCTTTGCAAAGAAATTCTACAATTATTTTGAATTTTGTATTGAACCAAATTCCTCTGAAAAGCTTGACCATTGAATCTCTTCCAATTTGTTCAAAACTATGATACATTCTGTCCATGTCAGCAATCATGCTGTTTGGTAAAACTACTCTACCATCTTTGTGTGTCCAAATTTCATCCTCATCTCGCTGTCTACATTCTGCTCTCAACCATGTGTTTTTCTCCTCATGAGTTGCTTCATCTTGTAAATCTTTGACTCCCTGCCATGTTCCAACTACAGATGTTAGTATTAGTGAACTCAAAGCATGTTCATCATTCTTTTTGTATGCTGCACATTTCATGATAGCAATCTTTACTGCCAACTGAATGCCATCAATCAATCCTTTAATTAAATTTGTATTTCTGATAGGTGAACTTGTAGAGGTCAAATAACCTCTTTGGGACCAGAGCTGTTCAAAATCATGCTCAACTCCATAACCGTATTCGCTGTTAGCAACATCTGCAACTATGCAGACAGAATATGCTGCTCTCATAAAGCCTTCTTCTGTTCTTAGACAAGAGCCATCAGTGAAGTAAACATAACTTGACTCTAGCAGAGGAACCTCTTTAATGTCCTGTCTGGGCTTTTTGTGAAATTCTAATATATCCTGACATTCATCATCAATTGTCTAGCTTGTTTTAATCTGTTGAACAATTTCATCTATTGACTCATCAGGCTGTGTCAAATCAATCAGATCAATATCAGACTTCTCACTAGCTAGAACTGGAGTCATCACTCTTTCTTGCTCAGTTGGAATCATTACTGGCTCTTTTTCAAGTACATCAGAATACATTTTTTCATCAAATTTTGAATTTCAGAATTTAATGGGATCGTTAAAACTGTGGAACTAATTTCATCTTTTCCAAGCACAGGGACTGTCACTGCTTCCATATATTTCGTTGACTGTTTTAAATCATTTGTAGAATTTACATAATCAGGAATAATAATTTCAGAAGTACTAGGCATTTCATCATGCTTTTCTGTCGCGTCACGTTGTGAAGAAGTCTGAGCTGGGACTCTATTAATCTGAACTGGGACTTTTGGCGTTACATTAATCTGCTCTGGGGGTCTTCTTGAATTCCTGTCCAGATCTGTATTTACAACATCATTTTTACACTGATCAATAATTTCTATTCTGACATGTTTATTATTTACATTCGCTAATTTGGGAATCATTAATTTACTCTCACATTTAGCAACAACTTTTTTCATTTTCCGGTACCAAGAAATCATTCTCTTTTTCTTTAGAAAATTGTTATCCATGTTTTTAAATACTTACCTTTATTAAAATTGATTACAACAAATAAATTATTTACTTATTTATTAACACGCAAATTTCATTAATTAGTCCACAAAGCCAAGCTATTTTCACACTCTACTTTCTCTTTTTTAAATTTTTTTTTTTTAAGTTCTCACTTTTAATTTGGGCAGTAGAAAAATAAACTAACTGAAAGCACTAATGGAAGTAATCTAATTAATAAATCAAAATTAAGGACAGAACTTGGTAAATTTAAATTAATTCTTTTGCGTGCGCGACCACCTTAAACACAGGTAACCTCCCTAATACACCTTTTCTAATTTAGTAATGGATAGCTTCTACTCTGCTGTCAATAAATTATATATAGCCTTGTGGGATACAATAATCACACCAGTAATACAGCAACTAACAAAAGGCTAGGTAATGTTTATTTATTTAATTATGCTGCATGATTCTCCATTTTCCCTTTGTCAACCAGCTTTAAACCAATAATTTAATTTTTACTTAGAAATCACAAATCACCAATTTTATTTATGATAAAATGCTTGCTGAGTACTATAACACACATCAACCCAATGCTGTGGTCCCTATTCTAATAGAAGCATTTTTTATTGCCACTATTGTTACTGCTGTGGCTGTATTTGCAGTTGCAGCACGTGATTTTGCTAATACTGCACTACTAACAGTTAATATTACAGCGTGTCTGCTGTGGTGACTGCTATTTAACAGCTAGACCCACCTCCCCAATATCGAGATCAGTTTTAAAACAAAGCTCCAGGCACTAGCGCTAGTAAAATCAAAACCTAAATGGGTATTAGTCAATTTCAGCACAATAAATGCTTGTGCCAATCAGCGCGGCTGCTACAACGCTTAGCCAATCATAGCGTTTCGCATCAGCCAATCACAGTGCTGCTTTTGCGACACCCAGCCAACCACAGTGTAGCTTTTACTGTGACGTGTCCTGTTGTTGTAGTCTCTCTCCCCTTGCGCTCAGCCCCTCGTTAAGAAGTGGAATTTTAATACAGCGCGCAATCGCTTTTATTTTATTTTATTTATGCAATTTTATATAGCGTGCACTCGCTCGCCCGCATCAGCCACAACACGCCTCTCCCCTGAAAACAACAATGTGACTACAACAAGGGAAATCAAGCGGAGACCTATCTCTTCATTATCTGTTAACACTTGCTAAATTTACAGACAGTATTGATGCGCATCAGCCAACCCGAGCGCCACCACCCTAAACACAGAAACGCCGCTAACAAATCACAACGCAGCTCTGCTCTGATGCTGCGATACTTCAACCAATCAGAGCGCGGTCCTGCTTTGACTCTGCGACACCCCGACCAATGAGAGCGCGGCGGCTGTGACGTAGACAGCCGCTGCAGCTGGCAGCTCTCCCCTTACGCTCCATGCAAAATGCTCGCCACACTCATAAGCCTTTCTTTTAAACAACAGCGCGATTATAGCGAGGGAAACTAAAGCGAGGGCTTAATTTTATGTTCAAGTGTATTCCTGTTATGTATTGGGGATCAGACCATACAGACAGTCGATCCACTATGATATACTCTTTAATATGTAATTAACTTGTATTCACTTACTAAATTTTAATAAAATTTCGGCAGGCAGTGACACACATTATTCAATTGGAACGTAATCACTCTAAACACAGAAAACGCTGTCAGCGAATCACAGCGTAGCTTTTCTTATGACACTACGGTCACCTTAGCCAATCGGAGCGCGGCTCTATTTATGACGCGCCGGGAACTTTAACCAATCAGAGCGCGGCGGCTCTCACACACACAGCCACTGCGGCTTCCAGCTCTCTCTCAGCGCTTCTACTCCTTAGACAGCCCCTCCCTTACAAGATTTTTTTTTACAATAATATTCGCCGGCCGTTATCACACTTTAATTGTGACAAACACTGTTAAAGCGAAGGAAGGAACCAAATCGGGTGCACTTTCGAAATAGGAATAATTAATTTAGCTGTGGTACACGCATTATTTATTTGCGTGATTGCTTCCAAATAAGAAAAATAAAAACGGGGACATTTAAATTTATAAACAATTTGAATGACTGTGGTGGCGCGCAACAACCAATCACGCGCAACCACTTCTTAACACTTGAAACGCTCTTCAGCGGATCACAGCGCTGATTTGCACGACGCCCCAGCCAATCAGAGCGTGGCTTTGCTCTGACACCCCTGACGTCTCAGCTAATAGAGCGCGGTTGTTCTGACGCACACAGCCGCTGCGGCTTCAGGCTTTCCCCACACGCTCTCGCTCCTAAAATCGGCCCCTCCTTCACAATTTTCGATTGGGACACTTTTGAATTGATTTAAATAGTGCACAATACTTTTAAATATATTTAAATAGCGCAGAACACTTTACAATGATTTAAATTAGCGCGGAATGTCTTAAAACAGCGCGCATTTTTCCTCAAAAGCTCCAAAACGTTTTAAAATTACTTTTGGTACAATTTAGTAATTACATAAAACAAACTCATCTGCCTGCTTCACTAAAAAGGATAGTTTTATACATTCGTTCAAGTATTCTCAGCTTGGAATAGACGACGCTATTCTCACAGAATAATCTCAATCGCCAATAGAGCAATTCTTACCCTACCCTTCTAACAGGTAATAATCAAAAGTGTTTCAGTTGAATGCAGGTACATTTAGCAATTCAAATTTAACTCAATTGACATTACAGAGCATTCACGCACTTTCTAACAGGAAAACCCTAAAACATACATACATGAAAACTTCGGTATGGGCTCTAACCAACCGTAGTAATCCAGAATCGCCAGTAAGAAAACAACGTTTCCTTTCTTCTTCAGGACTCTAACCTTAGGAGAGAAAACAACGCTTATTTTTCTTCCTTAGGACTCTAGCCTTGGAAGAGAAATCTTTCTATCCTTAGGACTCTAACCTTGGAAGGAAAAATTAACACTTACCCTTCACTCAAGTTTAGATATATTCTATTACTCTTTTCACAGAGAGTTTTAGAACGGGCTCATTGTCCCTATACTCAATGCTCAAATTTCTTAGACAATCCTCACTATCATACATACAATTTTACTCAACACACCTAGAACCCTAAACTTGTGTTGTACGACCACAACACGATGATATGCGACAACATCACCTTTTGAAGCAGAACAAATGTACTTGTGTAACCTGATAACATATCAGCGTCCTGATCACAGTGTTACACTAACCTTGCCATGGCTAACCTGGGAATTTTCACACTGCTGGAAAAATCCCTTACATTAAACAATCTGACAAAATCACTAACTCAACATGTGTTAAACATTTATCCTATGAATATACCAACATATATGTGTCATGCATGTAACATGTATGTCAAAAACAACATATAACCGTCCGATTGGTACCAGAAAATTGATCCAGCGCTCTCACCAAAATTATGTATAAATGACTCTACCTATTACCACTAAATTTACCATACAACACTAGGCCCATATCAACAACAGAGCGACTGAATCATGAGGTGATAAGATCTATATATGTTGTTTTAAACTACCCATAATAAACAAGACCAGCTTGTCATTTAGAAAGTTTATTTAAACATATCTAGAAAAACTCAGGTTTTGGAATTTTATTAAACAGGCATTAGAAAAAGTCATAATGAGAGGTTTATTCAGAATTAATAAAGAGAGCAAAATTCAAGAAATATTATTCATTAGCAGAAATATGTAAAATTTAGCATTTCCAAACCCTAACTATCTCACTGTCTCTACCCTCATCACCTAGAAATAAAATAAATATAAAACTACTTTCCTTACGTATTGTTGTCCATCAGCATAACACGTCCCTCTGGAATCTCGAGCGCAAGCCAAATGTCTGCTGTTTGAGCTGATTCTTATACCCTAAAACTATGCTGAGCTAACTATTTTCACATTCCAGCAGACGAATTCTAGCTCTCCATTGGCTGAGCCACCTCATGCCACAGTAAATTGTGACATCTCCTTTCCACATGTCCAGGCTTCTTCACTAGTTCATTGTTCATGCAGAAGTCTTGGCAGCACTTCCTCAGGCTGCTACAATTTGTAGCGAAAGAAGTTCAAGCAATGCAAAATCTATCACGTCTTTTCCTTTCAGCCTTGAGCTTGTCCGTTCTGAGCTTTCGTGGCACATTTGCAAACCTCTCCACAGAGTCATCTTTTAGCAGTTCTTTCCAAAACCTTTCAAAATAAAAGCTCATAGGCTTTTCATCCTTTTCAGAATTATTTTCTCTTGTGGTAGTTTCATCAATAGGCCTCTTTTCAAAAAGCGTCATTTTTCTGCGCCACCTTTTCTTGCGTCAAATTTTAGAAGTGACTATTTTTCTGCAGCCATCTCTAAGCTTCATTTGTAAAACTATTATATAAACAAACATAGAACATAAATTAATGCAAGAAATGAAATTTGTTTTTGTTACCCACCCACTTTTGCTAATTAATTAACCCATTAGTCTAAATTACCTAGCTGAAGCACACAAATAAAGCAGCATTTATATCTACCATTCTTCATTTAATCCAACAGGATTCTTCATGCACCTGTAAGAATAGAGTGACACCACATAGACAAAAGGCAAAATAAGCACATGCCATTCTTTAAATCAGCCGCTATTAGTAATGACACAACAATAGACAAAATTAATTTATTATTTCCACAAACATGAAGATGCAACATATTGCACATTTATAAGCACACATGTTAGTTTCCCGCGTGTTCTGTGTAGATGCAACTTTAAACTAGGTTGAATTAATACACACACAGCACAGATCATTAATATTATTCATTAATTATGGAAGTGTAACTTCACGAGCTGAAATGTAATTCATTTCTGAATCTCGCTCCATCACACCTACCTCCCAACCTACTCTTTCTTTTCCTACTGTTTCCCCACATGAGTTTCGTACGTTACCTGAACATGAACAGACACGAAGATCAGAATTTGTGAATAATTCGTTTATACAGATGTTGCATCAACATCAGCTAGTTGTAAATACCACAAATTATTGGGTGTGTAGTCTTATGCCACATACAACAGATAAGCGAATGCCATATTTGGCTTTGCCTTTTTCGCCTAATGGGTCAGTATGGGCACTCCAGTCGATGTTTATCTATGCGAATGAAGCATCTCCTGTACGTTCCGTTAAGGATAATGTGAGTAACAATGCCTTGATACGGGGAATAGTTGATATGATTAGAGATATCGACGCGTATAATGCTATCCCTAAAGATGAAGTACGAGCATACGTTGGTTGGAACAAGACAAGATATAGTATTAGTCTGACAGAGAAAGAGAGATAGAAAAAGTCTCCTCCTATTTGGATCGTATCCCACCGAGGTCATCTTTGTCTGCAAGGCAATGGTCAGAATCCGAGAGCTCAGTTTGGTAAGAGTGTGTGTGTTCACACCTATGATTATACGTCCCAGAAATCTCCACCGTTCGTGCCAGCCAAAGGCACGTATTTTGTTTGTTATGATAGAGCATATACATGGTTGCCATCTGATTTTTCAGGCACATGTTATGTGGCGTTTTTGCTTCCCCCTACATACACAGCTGCTTTCAACTACCATAAGACAAGATGTGGTAGAGGTGTTATCGATGCGGAAGACACTGCTGCACAAGAAGTTGGAGACTTCTTTAAGGGTTTCTTGCCCTTTTGGGGTCCTATGGCTAATAGTAGGACTATTCGACAGCTTACGAGAGTGGTTGAGGCCACTATCAATGAGACTGCAGGTGCCCTTAGCAATATTACAGCTGAGCTTCAAGCGGATCGCCTTATGACATTACAGAACCGCTTTGCTTTAGATATTATACTCGCAGATAGAGGTGGAGTATGCAAATCGGATCTAGTTGCTGCGTTTTCATACCAGATGATGCCCCGACAGTGTACCAAGCCATCTTGAGATTACATAAGTCTGCTGAGTCTATACACGTAGACGAAGGGAACTTGTCATTGATAGATTGGTTTTGGGAACTGCTGTCCAAATGGGGATGGAAGATTCTGATGTTCCTTGGTATGGCTTCAGCGATCTTTTTCTCGTGTTGCTTATGCATCCAGTGTGGTCCCGCCATTTGTGGCCTTTGTGCTACAATCTGTGTGAGAAGACCTGTACTGAGAGAAGTGAAAGCTAATAAGATGATGTTACAGCAACACCATGATGATCTGATGAGAATAGATATAGACCTGGATTCAGATTGACGTGAGTTTGGGTCATTGCCTACGTAATGGCAAAAGGAGGGCTGAGGTTCCGTGGTTTTCGGGACCGGACTCCATTTTGTTTTTGCGTTGCTCAAAACGCCATTTTGTGTTGCCCTCACGTAGGCCGTGGAAGTAAACGAACGAACAAGGTTGCATGGGCTTCGTTGTCCATGTACATATTAACATGCCCTTTTCGACTTGCGAGTGAATTGCAAGATGCTGACCCCATCACCTGAAACTGACCCTTCCACGAAGCCAATTTCTCTAGTAGATCGTTGTCTGAGTTTTTACGATCACTGTTCAGGATATCGTTAGTTTTAGTTTCTTGCACATATCTTATCCTACCCAACATCTGAATTGCTCCTTTCCTTATGTCTTTTCATTACATGGGTAGTGCTTTCAATTATGGGTTTGTCCGGCTTGTGGTAATCGAATTTGGGACAGTCCTAATAATTAACTTGTGGGTTGGTACGATGTAAAGTGAGCTTTTTGGAATGTAATAATGTATGTAAAATGTACTTGATTGGTCAGAATTTGCCGCAGTGGGTGTGCATTTGTATGTGGTCGAAAATGGCAATATAAGGTGATATCTTGCTCTACAAAAATTGAGCAGTTTCCTGAGTTGTACACCGTGTTGTATTGCTTGGTTCACTGTTACTAGCTGCAGCTAATAAATTGATCTCTGACGCCAACCAGAAATTAAAATAAGTACGCAACCAAAAGGCTAGAGGTGTGGGCTTCTTTCAGCAGTCGGTGGGCTATATTTACAGACTGGTGGATGGGATACTCTGTCAAAACATGGCCATTAGCTATAATGCACTTGTAATAGGCGGACGGGACATCGGCTATAATGCACTTATAATAGGCGGATGAGACATTGGCAATAATGCACTTGTAATAGGGGTAATGCACATTGGCAATAATGCACTTGTAATAGGCATACAGGAAATCAGGTTTAATGCACTTATAATGCATGGACGGGACATTTATTATGTTTCTGATGTAGTATCCCATCCACCACACAGTAAACGAGGCTCTGTGTGTGGACACATGAAGTGGAGGTGGCATAGGAAGTGTGCTTGGACCAGCGGTGCCAGCACAGGTAAGCGATGAGGGGCAGTGAGGCGGGGCTGGGTGCAGCAGGGGGGAAGCCGGCAGACGACAGAATTGGTATTATTTATTTATTTAATTATACCTATTCCGTCGTCTGTCGACTTCACACCCCAACCCCGCCCCACGGCCCCACAATGTTTACCTGTGCCGGCCGCCGCTGGCTTGGACCCTAATGCAAAGATGAAAAATGGTCCCCCTAGATGATTGCTAAATAACATACACAATTGAGGTGCAGAAATCCCTAAATAATTCGGGGCCCCTATGCCACAACGCCTGCAGCACTACCAATGGCTCAGAACCGGTGTAGTTGGAGCGTAGGGTGTAGAATCCAAGAAAGTCAAAGTACAAGCGGTTGACATTTACTATTTATACGTAAAAAGGTGACCTTCGCTGTCTGGTCCCTTGGCACTATTGTGGAATAATTGTAAGTCCCAGAACGCGGGTCTGGTCAGTTACCCAGTGAGGATAAATGAGGACAAATATTGCAAAAGTTATATTAGAACCTATTAAAATTAAAAATAATTAATTTTGAACTGAACAGGACTTTGGAGAGCTGTTCTATTATCCAGATGTCTAAGCATCTATACACCACATGAAACAGTGTGATTCCGAATTGATGTTTACAGAAAGGAGTTTGTTTCTGTTGGCGCCATTAGGCACCATCCTGACATTGTGAAATGGACATGCGCCTACATCTCAAATCAGCCCTAGCTGGGGTCATCAGTTATGTTGTCAGGTGGACGCCAGAAGCACTCCGCTCTGTTTTGTTTTCTTGAAGCCTTGATTGGATTGACATGAAGACTAGAAATGTGCTCTTGACAACAGGGATCAGAAGCCGTAGCATGCACGCGCATGTCCAGGTTGGCTCGCGGCTTGGCAGATATCGCTCCGTGTTCTGCAGATCTCATTACTCCCTTTATTTCTGGAAGCGAGCAATTCATTTTAAAGTTGAGGCAGCCTCAGACACTTCTCGAAAACACAGCACACTGACAATCCTGAGAGGGAATAACCTCGCAACAGGGCAACATTGGCCAGATCACGTGAGAATGTCATCATAATGCGCCCTAGAATCGCCTCCATTTTGCAAGATTAGATGCTAAATCAAGTTTGAATCTAACACATATTTACAAGGAAATTACACAGTGTGGCACTGCAAGCAATTTAGGAGCGCTGAACTGCATTATTTGAAAAACGCCGGGAAGGAGCGCGGTCACAAGAATTAGGCGCACCCCTGTGTTTTCCTTTTGGATGGCACTAAAAAAAGCTCCCTAGCACCAATGCAGACACCCTTGTGCCATGGTGCAAGTGTCCCTGCGGTGCAGGAATGATTGTTTATGTGCAGTGCGGGACATCTTCTTGCACATAAACAATTAGGTGATTTGCTCCTTCTATGTGTGCCACAGAATGCTGCACATTCTGCAGCACACATAGAAAGAGCAAAAAAACGAGGACAAATAAAAGTATTTGCGCCTCTCTAGCACATGCTTTTCAATGGCTTTAATTGTAAGCACTGCCTCAGATTTACACATCCTTGTAAATCTGGGGCAATGTGGAAAAGCAATGAGTTTTGCGGAGTACCACCCACAGCAACACACATTGCATATCCTTTGATGCAAAAAACGGGGTGATAGAGTATCATATTTACAATGCAGCGTTAAGCCTCGCAAAGTGGCTTTGCTCTGCATTGTAAATATGGAGCAGGGCATTGCATCAACGGAGCGTTGTAAGGAGTTATGCTCCAGTGGTAAAATGCCCTTGTAAACATGTTTAGTGACTACTTACCGGTACCACTTCAAGGAACATCTCATACTGTGTCTGCCCCCTGTTTAGTATTCTGTCTCCTCCTTTGACTCATAGCTGCTGGTAAGCTCCTACAACAAGCTGTTGGCGCCTCAGATGGTGACTTCTCACTTCCATTCTACTCCAAGGATTAACAAACTTTTCATCAGCATCGATCAGTTGATTACATACCAATTTTTATAAGATGTCTGGTAATAACCACGGTTATTTAGTGAACAACCTAAGAACTCTTCTGCATGCATTTAGTAATCCTCCACGAAGGCTCAGCTGGAATTGTGTTACTTTACAATAACATCTGTAGATAATTTGCATGCTGCTATGAATATATCAATGAAGCAATCAATAACCATGTCATCCCTTTGAAATGCTGTGTGATGAGTGGCAGCTACACTGTCAAAATCACCCTCGGCTTACGCAGCCATATTGTTGTCAATAAGCATGACCTACTTCTCATTACAGAAATAGTGCTTATTTTGTGAGGGAGTTTGCTCGGCTCCTGACAAAGATCTCATTTTTTAGTGCCAGAATTTCACTGAGAAGCACCGGTTAGTTACTACACTGACCGTGCAATGGCCAGAAATGTCAACATTTTGTGTGAACAATCTCTACACAGCAGCATTAATAGTATTTATCCGCACACATATATTCATTGCACGATTGGCACGGGGCAGTGACACATGAGACCACTGTTAATCCTTCCCCTCCCTTTAAGAAAAGATGTTTTACTATTTCTATTTTAGCCGAATTAAGGGGCCGATTAGGATGGCGGACGGATGCATGACCGCTGGGTTGGAGGCGGTGGAAAATGCACCTCATTGTCCGCCAGCAGCGGGCCTTCTGTCCGCCATATTAGGAAGGGGAACTGGGCATATTTACGCGTAAAAACATTAACCGCCACAGGAACACTCCAGACACCACGGCGGACGGAGCCAATTCAGGCTCACCGCCGAGCGTAATGACGTCCCGACCTTCCGCAATATTACAATGTGGCAAACAAACCAGAACACCGCAGCGGAAACACCTCCATCTCATAGAGGGAAAGCATTGCCACGAGGCCCACTGCACGGACCCGAGTGCCATGGAACCAGCCCTACACGCCTTCCCGGCCCTGTCCCTACTTTACTGTCAGCAAGTCATGCACCGTCGTGGACACCGCCGCAGGTACGCAAGCATGCATGAACACTGGTACCTGTCCACACCAGACACCCTGGTGGGGACAGGAACACACACAAGTGCACCCACACCAGTCCCACCTCAGCACAATCACCATCTGCATCAGGCACACGCCGCCCATGCAACACCACAGCCAACCCACGGAAGGACTCCGCTGCACTGTCGGTGGTTGGGCCTGTTACCGCGGCCACTCCGTCTGTGGCGGTCGGTTTTTCTATGGTTCCGTCTGCTGTCGGCGGTCTTTGGAGACATCCGTCCACTGCGGTCAGTTTTTGCTGGAGGGGAATCCTAATAGCGTTCGTTCGATAACTTTATTTCGGCCTCAAAGGACCATAAAAGTCATAAAAATACAAACTTTACAGATAGTAAAATAATAAATATGCCTACTTTTAAAATAGAGTTGATGGAAAATAGTTAAGATTGTAATACTATAGACACCATGAGAGAGAATTAAACAAGAAATCCATTATCAAACATCCCATTGATTTAAATTAGAAAAATAGAAAACATACTAAACACTGCCAACAATACGCAATTTCCTGCGCCTGATCCACATTGCACTAAAAAATGCGAAACTGCAAAAACAATCGGAGGGTGCGTATCATATTTTAGCACTCTAAATGCATGTAGACACTGGCGGAAACCTAGGTTTCTACAAATTGGAATTAGCCAGTGTCTACGTGCAACCTGATATCCTGGGCAGAAAAAGAGGACATGAATTTCGTTCTCCAGATGGAATCCGCAGACATGGCACTCCTTAGACTTGTTGCTATCCCACTTATTTGTGAACACTCTAAGTGGTAGGGTACCCAGTCTTAATTGCATGTACAATTTTCTTGCTATCGCAGGGAATATTAAATCTAGAAATTCTTCCTTCTTGTAATTTGCTTTAATTTGGAGGAATTCAGTGGTCAATCTTCCCACCTCTAAACTCGCATGCAGGGAGGCTAGGTTGTAATTCTTGTAATGGCGGATCACATCAGTTTTAGAGATCACTGGGCAGGCAATTTCCGGAGTCTCCCAGTGGGTGGCCTATCCTATTACTGATTGTCTTTATATGGGTGAGCCACCAAATATTCTTTCCTCTCAAAATCCTAATAGCACTGCCGGTTTCCCCACTGTGCGGTCGGACCGTCATTTCCCGCGAGACTGGCAGTCCGGACGCTTTCCGTTCACCATCCTATTAGGCCCTATAGTTTTTTATTTGTCAAAATTCCTTCAAATTTTTTAGCGAAAATTAAAATGAGTAGCTTTGTTTGGGCATTCAGCCCACAAGATTATCCTTTTTTTTGTGTTTTTTTTTGTCCTCATAAATGCCACCAGATGAATTATGCCCTAGATGGGAACCTCTGATGCCTTTCACACTGTCAATCATGTTACCACCCTGGATTCAATGTGCAGCAACCAGAGATCTCCCAGAGGTAGGCTGTTTCCTTATCCAACTCCCGAGTCCTCTGATGGAATACCTTGGACTTAGGGAGGACAGGACCGACACAAACCTCTGGAATAATCATAGGACCGTTACTTCTTTAGCCAGGCCACCTGTTCCGACCACATATTCTCAGAATTCTCTGCTCGACATGTCATGTCCATCGTGCTAATTTCCATGATACTTTTTAAGCAATTTGCGAACCTGTGGGGGACCGCTGACTTACATTCTTTACAAATTTCTCTTCTTGCAATAACTATCACGTAGAAGATGAATTGTGAGGAAAATGTGTTTACATTATACCCAGGTGGTAGCCCAAAGAACACTAGCCTTGGGGAGCATATAATATTGGTTGTTAAAACCTGTCCCAGAAAGTCAGTGGTCGCCTTCCAATATTCGCAGATCTCTGGGCATTTTAAAAAGATATGATTATCATCCGCTGCCGGGAACTTACAGCGAGGACAGTAATAGTTCTCCTGTGTCACCCTGTTCAGTTTAGCCGGGGTCCAATACACCCGGTAAGCCGTGAACAGATGATTTCTCCTCAGATTAGCTGGTTTAGTTAAACTCTTAGACAAGGAGAAAGCATCTGTCCAGATCTTCCTAGTTTCTTCGGGACTATCAGATATCACACTACCCCAAAGGTTCACCAACTCACCGCTTAACATTCCTGATGTCTCTATTAGTGCCCTATACCAACACGACACCTCTCGTTTCCATCCTCCTCACCTACAGATAGACTCAAGGATCTCTGTGTCTCTTTCCCGCTGCAACGCCTGATATGACCACCAAGCGGAGAGTTGGTAAAAGTTAAATCTCGTCAAAGATCCTCTTGTAAGTGACACTAAAGTATTGCAATCCATAAGACCAGAGTTAGCCCAGAGGTACCCCCCATCTCTTCTCTCCTGCTGTTTTTAAAGGCTGGGACAACTGATCTTGAAGACACTCCAGAGTGCCCGGTGATTCCCAAACTGGAGCATGAGAACGGTAATATGGGATCCCCAGAGTTCTCCGAACATAACCCCAATTCCTGAGTGCGGTCTGCAGCATCTTGAGACAAACTTTTTAATAAAATTTCTGGTCGCCAAATTTAAATAGAAAATACTCCTGGCCATGTGGTAAATCAGATAGCAACGCCTGGAATAAGCGGCCCTGCGAAGAAGAATCCAATTCATTCGTCAATAGCCTAAAATTTTTGAAATGAAAGGCATGGCAATATACGAGTAAGTCTGGTAGAGCCAAACCTCCATTTTTTAAACCCCTCCTTCATTTTTTCCAGGCTATCCTGGGAGATTTACAGGCCCAAATAAAAGATCCAATCTTACCCTGAAGATTCTGAATCTCTTTCTGCGGAAAAGATAAATGGATGGAATTATATAAAAAAAGTCAATTTAGGGAGTATGGACATATAAAATAAGATGAACTCGTCCATATATATTTAATGGAAGACTACCCCATTTTGTTAATGTTTTAATAATTTCTTTCACTGCTGTCAGCCAGCTAATTTTCTAAACATTTTTTAATTCTTGGGTTATGTAAATTCCTAAATATCTCATTTTATGTTTTGCACCCTGAATAGGGGTACTATTATTCCACCCCATTATTTCTGTCTTCTCCCTGTTGATTTGATAACCTGATATCCTTCCAAATTCCTCGGCTAGATTGAAAACCTCGGTATAGCTTCCACGTGATTGGAGGTATATAGGAGAAGGTCATCTGCATACAATGCAGTTTTAAGCTCCAGGTCTGCGATTCTAAAAGGTTGGATTACATTATCTGCCCTAATATAGCAAATAAAAGGTTCCATATAAATGTCAAACAAAAGGGGGGACAGGGGGCAACCCTGCCGTGTGCCACGAGATATTTTAAACCTCTCAGACAGGGCACCATTAATCAAAACGTTTGCTCGTGGGTTTAAGTACAGTGATTTAATGCCCTCTATGAAAATTCGGGGGAACCCAAACCCGGCCATTGTGGCCCACAAATACTTCCAGTTTACCTGGTCGAAAAATTTGGCCGCATCTATCACAACCAAAGCTAACGGGAGCCTTTTATGCCCTGCATAGTCTATGGCCCCTATCGCCTGGAACGTTAACTCGTTCAGTTGCCTCCCCGGGATAAACCCCCTTTGATCTGGATGAATTATGGATTTTATTCTTTTAGCTAGTCTGGTTGCCAAAATCCCCGAGTAAAGTTTTAAATCCAAGTTCAAAAGGGAGATAGGCCTGTAGGATTCGATTTTCTTAGGATCCTTATTAGGTTTTGCAATGAGAGTGATCGTAGCTTCAAACCAAGTTGGGGGGATACTATGACCATATATCAATAAATAATTAAAAAGTGTGGTAAGCACAGGTACCAATTGCTATAAATAATCAATGTAAGCCTCAATTGGTAACCCATCCGGGCCTGCTGCTTTACCTCGCTTCATTTTCTTAATTTGGTCCTTTACTTCCCCCTCCCTTATCTCACTCTCCAAATACCTCCTGTCTGCGTCAGAAATATGTGGCACATTTCTCTGAGTCAACCATATCTGGGTCTCCTCTATCTCTGAACTCATATCCTCCTTATATAAGCTTTGCATGAACTTCCTCTCTAACCCCCCATCCTCCGTAATTAGTACGCCTGTCTCCCTCTGTATTAGAGCTTTGATATTATTCCTGGACCTCTCTTCTCTAGATTTCCAAGCTAGGAGAGCACCACATTTTTCTCCATATTCAAAGTTTTTTAATTTACTGGTCTCCCATTTATCTTTAATAATTTTTTCATCTCTGCCTTTAAGTGAGAGCTGTAAATCGAAGAGCTCCTTCTCCAAAGCCGGAATCTTCTCTCTATTTGAGACACCAGCACCCTGTAACTCTAAATCTTTTTCAGTTATTGCCTTCAGATCGTCCAGCCTTTTACTTTTAGTAGTCCTCCTTTTGTGTGCCATTAAGGAGCTCAACACGCCTCTTAAAAAAGCCTTATAGGACTCCCATACAATCTGGGGGGTAGAGGAGCCAATGTTTATATTGAAAAATTCAATAATCTCCTCTCTCACTCTTTCCTTTGTCTGACCATCTAAAAGTAACGTCCTGTCTAATGTCCATCTAGTGTTTAAGGGGCTTGAACTTAATGAGAAGACTAATTCCACGACAGCATGATCCGATATCCCCACCAGTATGTGAGAGAGGGAAATAATATCTGCAAGCAAATGTTGGTCCACTAAAAAATGATCTATCCTAGAGTAATGTGTGTACTTTTTGCTATAAAATGTATATTCCCAAACGGAACCATATTTAGCTCTCCAAACATCCAGCAAATTAAAATCTTTCATCATAGATCCTAAGGCAGAGAGCAATTTGTTGGGGGCGTGATATTTTGCCTTAGAAGTCCTGTCCAGTGTTTGATCAAAAACCAAGTTAAAATCGCCCCCCAAAATCACTGGACCCGAAAACTCAAGCAAACTAGCTGCTAGTATAAAGAGAGGACCAGGGTTATTATCATTGGTACCATAATAGACTGCATAGATATAACGAATGCTATAGATTGATAGGGAAACCACCAAACCATCTACCTGTCTGGTCCGTTTCACACCTTTGCAACATTATCCCCCTGTTTGCCCTAACAACTATTGCAACTCCCCACAAGATTATCCTAGAACAAATTGAGATTAGCTTGACGAATGAGTATTAAGTAGGGGTGGACATAATCTTTTGTTACACTTGCATAATGTGGCATTGTTTCAGGCATTTGGTGTAAAATCTTTATCAGTAAACCGTGCCGGACTGGGAACAGCAACCAGCCCTGGCAAATTGCTTCTCAACCGGCCCTGGGAAGGGGATGAGGAGTGTGCTACCAAGAAGTACCGTTCCCGCTTTTGTAACAGGGGGCCGATATTGCAGTACTGCTGCAAAACCAGCCACCTGTGACATAACAGTCCGCCATGGGCACTAAACCGGCCCCCACCTTCCGGCCCACTAGAAAAATGCTTGGTGCCTACTATAGCCAATCCGGCCCTGCCAATAAAGCACAAGATTATGCCAAGCATAAATGCTTGCGAGCTGCATTTTCGGGAGCAAGCAACACTTTTTTAACGTGGGAACCAACTCGAACATGCTTTCTCCAGTTGCATTTTTAAACAAGGCAGACCACTACGTACTTTATAACCATGATGAACAATGTATTGGTGTGTGCCATAGTTACTAGGAGGCTACAGTACATACAGTAGAAACTTCCTCTTTCTGTCCTGGAGACTCTTCTCTCTACTTTGTTCAGTCATGGTAATTTTGAATTTGAACTTTGGAAGGACAACAACATAGGGGACCTGGTTCATAAATCTAAACTTACATTTTTGTCTTAAGTTTACGATTGCTTGTTATTCAGTTATTTTACTAGCAGTATTTTTATGACTATGGCGTCTCTGCACATAAAAAGATAGGACAGTCCTATATTTTTAGGTGTAGAGAATCTGCAATCGTAAAGATACTACTAGTGAAATGCCTTTGTGAATGGTAAACAATTGTAAACTTACAGAAAAGTGTAAGTTTACTTTCGTGAATCAGGCCTTTTTTTATTTGCAATCTTTGTTGCATCCATACCCTTGGAATTATTACTTTTTTAATTACTTTCGGGGAAAATCAAGAAAGTTCCATTTAGTGTCTGCAAAAAGATTTTCGTTTGTGGAAGAGCAGGCATCACTATTTTTGTTCAGTGTTTGTTTTTGCTTTTCTTTTCAATTTTTGTTGCTGGATGGCCAGGAGTTTGGAGTAGGGGCCCATGTTTTTAAAATTTTTATTTTGAGAGATGATATTTGCACAATTTTAGGATGGTGGAGGTCTGACGTATAATATATATGTTTCCATTTCCTTGTGTTTTTTGTCTACAGATGTGTTTGTTATTTTACTGTGTTGTTTTACTCTTTGGGGCCTAGTCGCTAAGGCAGTGGACATTGTATGCATTTTCTAATACATTTTTCACTTACTCCCTGCTTCTGTGATACAGGTATTTTAAAAATAATTTTAGAAGTTTGTGTGTGGCCTTGCATTCATGAAAAATGTAGGATGCTTCGTCTGTATATGTCTCTTGGCGGCTAGGATTGACTTGCCTCTTTAAAGCCAGGCCATTGTAGCCAGACATTTGCCCTTGTCTTTAGCTCCCTTCTTCCTCATTTGCTTGCCCACAGTTTGTGTATGTATGAGATAGTTGATTATAGTGTTTTTTCCTACTAGTTGTAAATGTATTTTAGAGGGGTCAATGATGTTGCGTTGGGCTGTTTGTTAGGGCCTTTTTACAGTTTATTTTTTTATGAACTTGCTGATTTACTGGTGGTGTGTGATGGGCAGTCCCATGGGTGGACCTAGACATATTTAAGGTATATATATATATATATAGATATAACAATGGTTATTCACTAGGACATAAGTAAGAAGTTGATGCGGTTTAAAGTGCAGTAGCAGCTGTCCCAGAGTAAAATAGCAGTGTGGATGCAGTGGTGACAGGAGGTGGTATGCCCACTTGGGCTTTATTTGTTGATCAAAAGGTCCTTTAACATGTATTCTTCATCAAAAATACCTATGGTTTTTCCCATTGGCAATATTTGCACTTTATATAGCGAATTTGCACAGAATTTAAGAGAATGTATATTTTTTAGTCATGATTTTAACATGCATTATACAACACTAATTTATTTTCTTAATTGATTTTATCTGAATCAATTTGAAGAATGGAAATGCACGGTAGGCATGATCTGAGGAGTAGAAGTCAATATATGTAGAAAAAAAATTAATTTCTCAAAAGTTGGAATTTTTACTTATACATGTTCCAAATCAGCATAATTGGACTATGATCAATGTTTGTCTTACAAGAAAATGTGACACACAATGTAATGATGTATTTCTTCCTGGAACCAGGCTGAAGTCTGTTTTTTATATCCACCGGCTGAAGGGTCAGCAGACGACGCACTTGCACTTTAAATTGATTGGTGGAATGCCAGACCATGTCATGTGATCAAGGGGCCGAGGTCCCGAAACGCGTCATGGCGGCATGTGTTTTTGCACGGGGATTGAATAAATAAATAAAAAAAAATGCAATTTTCCATCTGGGTCCGGTTTCGTTTTTGTTCCAGAGCGGCATTTGGGACCAAACGGAGTTCTTCTCATATATATATATATATATATATATATATATATATATATATATATTCACTGAAAAAACCATAGGTTATAGACTATATATAGTTAGGAATTAGCATTTACAAAACCTTGAAAATTCTCTGAAAAAACCATAGGTTATAGACCATATATAGTTCGGAATTAGCATTTAAAAAACCTTATTTTACTCACACAAAACGATTGAAATTCCATATATAGTTAGTTGCACTAACTATATATCGCGCACCCGCAATCCACTGCTGATGATGTCACATATTACATCATTCATGACATGGTCAGTGACATCACTGATGACATCACTGATGACATCTCAAATGACATCACTGATGACATCACTGATGACATCATCCAGTGACTGTGTGTTTCTGTAAAGTTTAAATATGTTTTACATATTGAAGAATGAGTAGATGTATAAGTGTCTGGACGAAGGATTTAGTAGGTGCATGACTGAATGTATGAGTGAGTGATTAAATGTGTCTCACTGAGTGCATGGGTTAGTGACTAAACTGTCTTAATTTGTGCATCATTATGTCTGTTGTTCTGTAAACTGCTGCATGTGTTGATCAGTAGCTATATGAGTAACTATATGGGTTATTGATTGATTGCCCAAGTATTTGCATGGGAGACTGAGTGTGTGTGTGGCTGGCTGGGAGGTGTGTGACTCTGTGCAGATCAATGTGTACTTGTATCAATGATTGTATAAGAGAGTAAGTATGTGTTAGTATATGGTTGAAAACGTAAGGTGCTCTATGTTTAACTGTATAGATTAGAAAATGGAAGTGTGATTGATTCTTTACAGGACTGACTAGGTGTGTGAGTAACTCCATGGATGTGTGGCAGAGTGTGAGTGTCTGTATAGGTGTATGAGTGCATATGATAGTGTTGTAAAGATGAGTGATTGTATGTATGAATGATTGTATGGGTGAATGAGTGAATGTGTGTGTAGACGTAGGAATCAGTGAGTGCGTATGTAGTAACTAGTATTGGTGTGTCAATGGTTTCAAAAATTATACTCTATATTTAACACTGGGTGTAACAGAGGTTATATTAAAATGTGAGGAGATGCATTGTATTGTCACATGAATGATATCATCAGTGATGTGGTCATTGATGTCAAATGAGATGTCATCAGTGATGTCATCAGTGATGTCATTTGAGATGTCATCAGTGATGTCATCAGTGATGTCACTGACCATGTCATGAATGATGTAATATGTGACATCATCAGCAGTGGATTGCGGGTGCGCGATATATAGTTAGTGCAACTAACTATATATGGAATTTCAATGGTTTTGTGTGAGTAAAATAAGGTTTTTTAAATGCTAATTCCGAACTATATATGGTCTATAACCTATGTTTTTTTCAGTGAATTTTCAAGGTTTTGTAAATGCTAATTCCTAACTATATATAGTCTATAACCTATGGTTTTTTCAGTGAATTTTCAAGGTTTTGTAAATGCTAATTCCTAACTATATATGGTCTATAACCTATGGTTTTTTCAGTGAATTTCAATGTTTTTTTAATAGCAAATATCATAAGCTGTCGAATGTCAAGTACGTGGTAAGAAAAAACATTTTCGTGTTTATGCACACTGATCTGCTTTGAATGCTGCCCCCCCCCTCATTTCTATTAGGAGTACTCTCTCTTTGCAGATAGTGAAGGGTAGTTAACGCAGGCCTTTGCCCCCGTTGTAATCCGTCGTGCCTGCTTCTCTCTCCATTTGATTGATTGTTATCCAAGCATTTACTGTTTTAGAATTGGTTCTCTTTGGTTCATTCTCTATTTACAAACAAGCACAGAGTCGCAATACTCTGTTTAGTCTTTGCAGATAGCGAAAAATCGTGTTAAAAAACAAAAGGAATCGAGCAAAATCAGTAGGCCACTAATGGGATCTCTTTTTGACCTCGCTAAAATAGAAACATTAGGAACAACCCCTCATGACAAATACGAAACTAGTGAGATGAACTGAGCTCCACACCATGATGGCTGCAAGACAGCTCGGCTCCGCCACCCACCCCGCCCAAAATAACGATAAACTCTATGCAAATATTACAAATATATACAACACACCAGCAAAGTAACAGGGTAAAACATTTTATTAAGTAACTATTTACATAACTATTTTATACTTTTTGTTGCCCGATCCGGCTAGCTCAATCGATCGAGCATGAAACTCATGCACTCTGATGGTTCAAAGTTTTGAGGAGTGCTTGTAACACTGTCTGAAGCCTATTTGCACTTGCTTCATCTTCACTATTCTTAATGTAAGTGGGGGCTGTTTGAGGACGTGACTGCATTTGAAAACAATGTGATGCGGTGCCACCCTGAACCGCTTGACGGAGGCCCCCGAGGGACGGTGTGATGGCGCGGACTCGGAGGGGGCGCTTGGCTCCGGCCCCCTCCCCAAGTCGTGTTCTCCTGGTGTGGCCTGAGATCGCCCCCGACATAAGTGGCCGGCTCCCGGGATCAAGCGGAACTTTTTGCCTTTTGGTAACTCTTCCATTCTTGACCTTGTCCCACAATCCGTTTCACCTAAAGACACGCTGTAGTGGGGCGCCCCTTTACCGTTTCAGTTGCCATTCCGCCCGCTTTTGCTACACTGTGCCTCTTCCGCTATTCAGCTGTTTACCGCCCGCTCTTTCGACTACAGCGTCTCGCTCAACATGTAGTTGAGTTACTCCCGCTCTTGCGGTGCAGCGATAGGCGGCTGCCACAGGACTCTCAAAATGGCGGCCGGCTCTTCAGATTTGGGCGTGGTCCACTAAAATTGCCCTGCGACACCTTGGAACTCGGACGCTTGTCTGCTAGAGATTGGGCTCCATTCTCGAAAGCGTCCCCTCAGCCTTGAAGATTCTACAAAACTCTTGGGGGCCCCCGACTCCCGCAGGCTTCTGGTGGGGAGCGGCTAGCATTATTGCTCGTGGAATGGCCACGACGGAGCTAGGAAATGGTGGTGCTCTCATGCTAACGCCAGCTTCAGTCTGAAACATCCAGAAACACTGTAGACTACCAATTCGATCAGTTCCGGTAGCGCCCCAACGTGACCCGGTAGAGAAGAACTAGCCCTCCCCTCTTTGACTGATGGTTCTTGTTGCCTGTCCCTTCTGTTGTCATTTAACAGAACTATTTAGCCTGCTGAAAGGGGTTGTGTTCCGACCGCTGGTTGGTGGAGACATTTTGACTATATTCTGGACCTGCGTTGTCGCGTAATGCGTCATATGACGCGCCGCGTTAGCGCATCCGGAAGTGATCCGGGGCGCGACGCGCAGCGCGTAACGTAAGCATAACAGGTCATGTGACTTGTTAATAAAACTTTTCATTGGTTCATTTTACTTTTCTTATTCTAATGATGAAAGGCTTGGTCATATGACCTAAAAATGACGCTTTTTATTACTTCCGAACATTATTTTTTCTTAAATATATGTTATAATGTTCCAGGCTAATGTACTTTCCCGGAAAATTTACAACTGTCCTGCAAGTAAAATATATTCTTTTTTCGAGAAAAAGGGCGTTTCTTCGTCCCATGACGGAGCCGTTGAGGAAAAGAGGGTCGACCTGCTGTCTTAGTCGCCGATACGCCTGAATATGAAATTCTTATCGATCACTTTATGTTGCAGGAGTAGAAAACACAACAGCCCTTGACCATTTATCTTTACTGCGTTCCTGCGTATTATACCTTTTACCCTTCATGTAATTGGTCTGCTTTATTTCACTTGCCTTTTACTGATTCTAAAACAGTGACTATTATTAAAAACTTTACCAATGTATATACTACTACCATGTTTTCTTTTAAAAACCTTTATTGTGAAAATGTCATTATACAAATACGAGCCTATAACCACGTGGGCCGGCCACGGAGCAAACTGTAATCGTATATGATGAGTAGACATTTACACTGTAGAGGAACGTAACGGGCGGGCCATTAGGTTGCAAGAACTAAGGTGTCTAACAGTTGCGGAATCGGTGGACGTACATTTTATAATTAAAATACGACAGAGCCAGTTACAATAAAATTATCTAGATATAAATTTGCGGGCAAGTACCATGGGCGACGTTAATTCGAACTTTCAATAGTACAGTAATCAATAACACATCAGAACTTAATATCAATAGGGATGTCGAAATATTCAATCTATTCTCGTCCCCGCCCGCCATGTGCTTCAAAACTGCATACGTATCTCGTGATATCAAGGTTGTGCAACCAGTACACAACAAGGAGTTACGAGTCCCATTTATTCCGGCGCCATTTTGGGCGAGGACGGGCAGGTCCACGATATAGTCAAAATGTCTCTACCAACCATCGACTATGATGATGTTCATATGCTGTATTTATTAGAGTAACACTCATCTGTCCACATGAAATTAATTTGCCACAATCTAAACATGTCATTTTAATCTTTCCAAAGTTCTTCTAAATATTTGGGACCGTTTCCCTTGCCTCTGATGCTGTCAGTGCCACTTCTTTGATGAATGTACTGGCAGGTCGGGGGTTCTCCTCCAAATCTCTCTTTTATGCAGCACTATAATTAATCGGTGCCACCTCTCCATATGACGATGCATGGTATAGTTACCATAACTGTATATTTTTTCGGTTCCTCTGGAGAGTACATCGTGGCAGATGAAGCGTGTAACGTCCCGGGCATTTACCTTTTTTTGCGTGTAGAGGAAAGGAAAAAAAATTCGAGCGTCCGAGTTCTAAGGTGTCCCAGGGCCATTTTAGTGGACCAGGCCCAAATCCAAAGAACAGGCCGCCATTTTGAGAGTCCTGTTGCAGCCGCCTGTCGCTGTAGCATCAAGAGCGGCCGAAACTCAGCTAAATGGCAACTGACACGGTAAAGGGGCGCCCCACTACAGCAGACGAGCCTCCACCTAGGAAGGCCCGTTCACGCCGCCTCCCCCCCCCCCCCTTCGGGCACCCCACGCCGTTATTCGGAGCAGTATTGTAGGATGGCCACACCAGTGCGGCAACTTGCTAGACACCACCTCGGTGGTAACCGAATCTCAGCGCCTTGTGGTGTCTTCTATTCAGAAAAATATTGTTGCGCTGCCTTTGGCCCCATTCGCACATAGGTCCGCTACTGACGCCACCTCACAGGCCAACGGGGCGCCCCACGCCTACTTTCAGCATTGTAGGATGGCCACACCAGTACGGCAACTTGCTAGACACCACCTCGGTGCCACCCGGATCTTGGCATCTCAGCGCCTTGTGGTGTCTTCTATTCAGAAAATATTGTTGCGCTGCCTTTGGCACCATTCGCACATCGGTCCGCTACTGACGCCATCTCACAGGCTAATGGGGTGCCCCACGCCGACTTTCAGCATTGTAGGATGGCCACACCAGTGCGGCAACTTGCTAGACACCACCTCGGTGCCATCCGGATCTTGGCATCTCAGCGCCTTGTGGTGTCTTCTATTCAGAAAATATTGTTGCGCTGCCTTTGGCCCCATTCGCACATCGGTCCGCTACTGACGCCATCTCACAGGCCAACGGGGCGCCCCACGCCGACTTTCAGCATTGTAGGATGGCCACACCAGTGCGGCAACTTGCTAGACACCACCTCGGTGCCATCCGGATCTTGGCATCTCAGCGCCTTGTGGTGTCTTCTATTCAGAAAATATTGTTGCGCTGCCTTTGGCCCCATTCGCACATCGGTCCGCTACTGACGCCATCTCACAGGCCAACGGGGCGCCCCACGCCGACTTTCAGCATTGTAGGATGGCCACACCAGTGCGGCAACTTGCTAGACACCACCTCGGTGCCATCCGGATCTTGGCATCTCAGCGCCTTGTGGTGTCTTCTATTCAGAAAATATTGTTGCGCTGCCTTTGGCCCCATTCGCACATCGGTCCGCTACTGACGCCATCTCACAGGCCAACGGGGCGCCCCACGCCGACTTTCAGCATTGTAGGATGGCCACACCAGTGCGGCAACTTGTTAGACACCACCTCGGTGCCATCCGGATCTTGGCATCTCAGCGCCTTGTGGTGTCTTCTAATCAGAAAATATTGTTGCGCTGCCTTTGGCCCCATTCGCACATCGGTCCGCTACTGCCGCCATCTCACAGGCCAACAGGGCGCCCCACGCCGACTTTTACCATTGTAAGATGGCCACACCAGTGCGGCAACTTGCTGGACACCACCTCCTTGCCATCCGGATCTTGGCGCGTTGTGCTGCCTTCAGCCTATTCGCACATCGGTCCGCTACTGCCGCCATCTCACAGGCCAACGGGGCGCCCCACGCCGACTTTTACCATTGTAGGATGGCCACACCAGTGCGGCAACTTGCTGGACACCACCTCCTTGCCATCCGGATCTTGGCGCGTTGTGCTGCCTTCGGCCTATTCGCACTTCGGTCCGCTACTGACGCCGCCTCACGTGCCAACGTATTTTCTCCGCATTTTATACCCTATGCCGCATAACAGGTCATGTGACTTGTTTATAAAACTTTTCATTGGTTCATTTTACTTTTGGTTTCCTAATGATGGAAGGCTTGATCATATGACCTAAAAATAACACTTTCATTGGATGAAAACTTTTTTTTTTCCCCAAACGATGAAAGCCTCACCTTGTTTCTGGATGTTTCAGACTGAAGCTGGCGTCCGCATGAAAGCACCACCATCTCGTGGCTCCGTCGTGGTAATTCCGCGAGTAATCATGGCAGCGGCTCCCCACCAGAAGCCTGCAGGAGTCGGGGGCCCCCAAAACTTTTTTAGAATCCTCAAGGCGGAGGGGACGCTTTCGAGAATGGGGTCCAAGACCTAGCAGACAAGCGTCCGATTTCCAAGGTGTCCCAGGGCCATTTCAGTGGACCAGGCCCAAAAAGGAAAGAGCCTGCCGCCATTTTGAGAGTCCTGTGACAGCCGCCTATCGCTGCACCGCAAGAGTGGGCGCAACTCAGCTGAATTGCGGCTTTTGACACAGTGGACCAAAAGCGGACGGAATGGCAACTGAAACGGTAAAGGGGCGCCCCACTACAGCAGACGAGACTCCACCTAGAGAAGCCCGTTCACGCCGCCTCCCCCCCCCCCCCGGGGCGCCCCACGCCGTTATTCGGAGGGCGGCAAATTACTGGACATCACCTTGGTGCCATCGTTCTGCTGCCTTGGAACTATTCGCACAACAGACCACTACTGATGACCCACCCCCCGCGACGCCTCACGCCGGATACCGAAATCAGTGCGGCACCCAGGCAACATCACCTGGGTGCCGTCCAGAAATATGGACGTTGTGCTGCGTTGGGACTATTCGCACAACCGACCGCTACTTCCTTCTTCTTCCCTAAAAATGTTTAAATGTTTTTACTGTTTTTGTTTTATTGTATATATTTATAAGTTATTAAAGTTTTATAATCCTACTACTTTGTTGGAGTGCTATATATTTTTAATGTGACACATAATTGTAAAAACTTTGATGTACAAAGAGTCATCCCTGGAATCTTCCGCTTCAGGCTCGGTCCCCTCCCCAATCACAATACAGGATGGTTTTCAGATAGTAGGAACGCGTGTGCTGTGACGGATCTCAACGGGTGTGGGCCTTGATCTACTATAACTCCTTTGAAGAGGGGTGATTCTTTGCAGCTGGGGCCATGAACTACATCTGCAGGGCTAGCTGATAGCCTAGGACCGGCCTGGACAATCGGACACAGAGGAAAAGGAGTGTCAGAGGGTGCGGTAGTGAATAGGGCGAAAGGGAGGTGTCGGGCGGGCACAGGGTGTGATTTTCAGGGAAGAGCAGCGCAGATGGGGGGAGGTTTATTGCCCATGCATAAGACAGAGAGCGGGGGTGACCAGTGCCTGGGGGAGATGCTTGCGAGGGTGGGGAGCCATGCTAAGGATCGACAGCGTGCAGAGAGTGGGTCTGGTCAAGGCATCTAAAATGGCTGTCATGCACGACAAAAGTGTGGCATTTGAAAAAAGGCAAGATGGCACAGACAATGTTTTTCAACACTTCCTGATTTCCTTCGAATCGAACGTTAACAGACGTTGGGGCATATTACCAAAGTTAAGCGATATTTATCCCTAACGATGCTTAGCAACGAATTTTTTACCGCTAAGCATCGTCAGAAATTATCGCAGATAAACCTTGCTATTATCAAGGTTTATCGCAAATGCGATAAAAAACGGCCGCAATGCATTAATATCGCTGAAAAGTCAGCGATATTCATGCATTACCGAGCTAATGCTCTTAGCCATGTTATCCACCTCCCATTGGATAACATGGCTAAGAACTGCTCAGGGCAGGTGAAACTTTTTGGAGATATTCGCGCTTAGTGCGAATATCTCCAAAAGTTGGTAATAGGAGATAGCGATGTTAGCGACTGTTTCCAGTCGCTAACATCTTGGCATGCCCACTTTGCATGTCATTAGTGATAAATATCACTGACATGCAAAGTGGAGCCCAAGATGGTCGCTATCTCCTACTAGCGGTCGCTAACTGGTGTTAGCAACAGCTAGGTAATACAGAGATAATTTTATCTCCGCTTTCTTGGCTTTTAAAGCCAAAAAAGCGGAGATAAACCCCCTTGATAATATGCCCCGTTATCTCTCCCACACTACCGGTCCCCCTGGGCTTAAACGCCGACATGGTAGGGACTGCATCCCGTGGAGATAGGCCGAGACGTCACTCAGCAGAAAAACAAGTCTATAAACATACAATAAGTTAAAAGTCAATCATTCTTCTTTCCTTGTAGTACGCTCCCCAGTCCGCTTCCCGTTACACTAACCGGGCGCACCCCACCAAAAAAACGATTTTTTTTTTGCCCCTCCAAAAAGAACCAATTTTTGCACTCTATACTATAACTCTATCACTTCGCTACAACCTCATAAATTAAAAATAAAAATGAATAATGTCTCAAAGAGGTCAGGGAGGATCTACTATGCCCCCTTATGGTCATTTGCCCCTTCGCTTTGGCCTCCTCTTGTCTCTCGATCCTACCGAGAGACAAGATGGCAGCCGCTACGGACTGTTTGGAATGTTTACAGACGCCGGAGAACCAATCAGCTTCGCAAAGCTCCGTAACGCGAAAAGTACGCGAAGCGGAGCGCTGTTACAGATATATATCTTTTTTTGAACGTTAATTTCTCAAAATCCACTGGAGCACATATATTGAGACCTAGCAAAGGCACATCGGGCTACCAGTCCCTACAATTTTGCCAAGTTTCGTGCAAATCCATTCAGCCGTTCGATTATTATTATTTTATTTTTTTTTGCCCCGCGGGGCCCTTTTAAAACCTCCACATCAAACCTAGGGGGTCAGGGAGGATCTACTATGCCCCCTTATGGTCATTTGCCCCTTCGCTTTGGCCTCCTCTTGTCTCTTGATCCTACCGAGAGACAAGATGGCGGCCGCTACGGATTGTTTGGAATGTTTACAGACGCCGGAGAACCAATCAGCTTCGCTTCACAAAGCTCCGTAACGCGAAAAGTACGCGAACTGGAGCGCTGCCTGGTCCGCTGTTACAGATATATATCTTTTTTTGAACGTTAATTTCTCAAAATCCACTGGAGCACATATATTGAGACCTAGCAAAGGCACATCGGGCTACCAGTCCCTACAATTTTGCCAAGTTTCGTGCAAATCCATTCAGCCGTTCGGGCTAAAAGTGAGGCCAACCGCCCTATGGAAAACTCAATGTTAAAAACACGTTTTGGGACCCCCCTTTTTTCTCGGCCCCCCCTTGACGAAACCCCCCCAAATTTTCAGGGGCTGCTCAGAAACAAAATGTTCCATTTTCCTGAAAATGTCAGCCAATTCCGTCCACAAACACCAAAGTTATTAGACATAGAATTTTCAAAAATCCCATAGAGAAAAAATCCTAACTATATATACCTACTGGCGACCGCCAGTAGGTAATATATATATATATATATATATATATATATATATGTGTGTGTGTGTGTGTGTGTGTGTGTGGGGGTGTGGGGGTGTGGGGGGGTGTTTGCGTGTGTGTGTGTGTGTGTGTGTGTGTGTGTGTGTTAATGCTCCAAAACTATCCTCCACACTCCAAACAAAGAGAGTAAAAGCACTCGCGGGCGGCTTCCTCAGTGTTTGCACATCACACTGGAAGGCGCCACATTTAAATCCCCCAGAACATTGCAAAGGAAAACGGGCTACAATTTCCATGCTGGTTATCGGCGCCATCTTAAAGTCATACATTATTATCAACAAGTACAAACTCACCATAGAGTGCCTATTCACGACTCTATGTTAGAATTGTGTGTTTTTCGATCTGTAAGTCGTTATGCTGTATGTCAAAATTCGTGTTATTTTATAGCATTGTATGAAATCATTGTTGGCTGTTATCTACTGACACACTATACTAACAGCAAAGCAGCTTTTAATTTAAAGTGACCTTATAAGATGACATTTATACAAAATATGCTGGCTAAGACCCTTTTTATCAGTAAGGATCGAGCCGTGTATCGGCATCACAATTAGAACTGGCTATATTTTCTTAGCCGAATCCCAGCGCCATCTTGGAATCATGTATGAGAAGATGGACTCAATTTGTGAATCCGAGAATTGGTGCCATCTTAAGACTGTGCTTTCATTCCTGATTTGGATGCACACTAGTTATTAAACCACTGACTATACAATAGTTCAAGTGTCATAATTTGAATTAATCTCATAACATGAAAATCATCGTCTTTACAATGTAAATCAAGCCGTGTATTGGAACCCAAGATTGTAACACACCCAATGGTCATAATATCTCGCCATGTATCGGCTAGCACTTTCTATGCATCTATGCTCAATTATCAGAATAAGATAAAAATATTTCTTTATACAGGTTCAACTTTATCATCCTACTGTCATTAAGTACCTAAATGTACCACCAATTCTTCCCCGCTATTAAGTCCTTTGCAGCTCTTTGTTTGCAGCTCAATAAAATATCAGGATTCCAATCTCCTGGGTCTCAATACTCTATCCCCTCCTCTGCTATGAATTGGGACGTGGTCAATGCTAAAGAAATGAAGTAAATCCCTATTGCTCTTATGTTTGATAGCAAAATGTCAAGCAACAGGGTAACTTAGATCTTCATTAGCGATAGCGCGCAAGTGTTCCAGTACGCGCATCTTCACACTGTGTATAGTACTGCCTATATACTTGAGGCCACAAGGGCAGATCAAGCAATAGACAGAATGGGTGGTCTGGCATGTCATGAACTTCGTAATTGTCTTACGTTTCTTTAGTCCTTCAATCTCATAAGTCAGCACCCTCTTGCTGTTGGTGCAAGCTTTGCACTTTCCGCAAGGATAAAATCCTTTTATTTACCTTATTGTCCCTTTTTATTTTGATGTAACTTCAAGGTGACTAAGGACCAATTTGTCTCTAAGGGATTTAGCCTTCCTATATGTAATTTGTGGAACTGGACGGATGTCTATCCCTATGATCATGTTGGTTTTTAATACATGGCAGTTTCTACGTAGGATGTTTCTTAGTATATCCGCATCTTCCCGAATATGTTGTACTCAAGCGAAATTTGCCATCATTATCCTTGTTTGTCTTTTTGGTGTTCTCTTGAACTTTCATTAATCTGTCTCTTTGAATATTCTCCACTTTACTCAGAGTTTTATCTAACAGTTCAGTGTCATATCCCCTTTTCATGAACCTGCCTATGCTATCCCTAGCTGTCACTTTAAAATCGCAGTCTCTTGGTCAATTGCATTTTAATCTCAATAATTCTCCATATGGTATGCTGTTTTTTAGACCAATGGGATGACTACTGGCAGCGTGCAATGTAGAATTGCAGGCCGTCGGTTTGCGGAAAAGTGATTTAATCAGCTTTCCTTCTTGTATACAAACCCTCAGGTTGAGATAGTTCATTGCCACTGAACTAATCTCGTATGTGAATTTGAGGTTTACAGAATTTGTATTCAGATGTGATATATATTCCTCAGCCGAGGGTACCGACCCCTCCCAAATTAGGAAGAGGTCTTCAATATACCTGTACCAGGCCACTATCTCCTCAGACCACTTGTAGTTGGTGGGAGACCTGGCCACCTGCTTCTCCTACCAGCCTACGAATAAATTCACATAGCTGGGGGGCGATGCAGGTTCCCATGGCAGTCCTAGAAACCTGTCGCTAGAGGTCTCCCTGAAATGAGAAGATGTTATTTAGCAAGCAAAATTCAGTCAATTCAATTTGCATGCTGTTATGTTTAGCGAACTTCAAGGATCTCTTTTTCAAAAAGAAATCAATGACATTCAATCCATGCAGATGGTCGATACAGGTATATAAGCTTTTATGTCCATGACAATGAGTTTGTGACATGGTTCACATTTTATAGTCCCAATATGATTGATAAAATCTTTAGTGTCTTTGATGTATGATGACAGTTGTAAAACTGACTGAAAGAGAAAGTGGTCAATAAAACCAGATACATTCTCTGTGCGGCTCCCTGGTGATGACACTATTAGTCTTCCTGGTGGATTGATACTGTCTTTATGTATCTTTGGGAGAAGATAGAACGTTGGTATTACTGGATTTGTATTTCTAAGGAAAAGATATTCGTCTGTGTCTAACATCAATTTGTCATAGCATTTCTTTATTAATAGATGGTATTGTTTGATACTTTGCTTCTTGCAGATACATGTTGCATTGTGCATTGTTCATTACTATGTCCCCTCCCGTCTCCCATACCTTCGCCTCTCCCTGCCATCAGCTGTACATTCTGAAATGCTGGCAGACAACAGCTGATGACTGCAGAGACCTGACGCTCCTCCTGGAGCTCCTCGCTGACCTTCATGTATGTGTTGGATTTTTACAATAAACCTTCAGCTTCAATCTACTTCTAGTGGATGTCATCTTTACAATACATTTCCTGAGGCCAGAGCACGGTATTGCTGCCAGTTGTTGGCTTGTCTCACCACTATATCCTTCCTACTCTTTATGTTAAGCATTAGTTGCTTGTATTTCATCTGCATGCTCTTTCTGTAGGGAGGCTCTGTGGTAGGTCACTTGGATTGTAGACCCTTAAGATTCCTAACTACAGCCCCTGAAAACATGTCTATGGAATCTTTTGGTATAACTGGTGTGAAAATTGATTTATGCCTGAAAGGAGTGCTGGGCCTGCCAAAAACATTTAGGCCTTGTTCTTGTACTAGCCAGTCATCTGAGGCTTTCTTCTGGTCTCCATTTATTAAGAAGTTTAGATCCTGTAAGGTGTCAAGGTCTGCAATAGCTATATTGTCTCCTTCCTCAAAGCCTAGTACCGACCGCAATGCAGGTGGTGGCGATCCGTCCGCCATCCTTCCCCGTCCGCCACCTATTTCCCCCCCGCTATATTATAATGGCGGGGGGAGCGTGGCGGACAGGAAGACCGTCTGCCGCTTTACCACTGCGGTCGCAGACGACTGCGGCGGAAAAGGTCTAATATGGTGGCGGTGTCTATCAGACACCGCCAGCCATATTAGGATGGGCTGAGGGGAATGCCTAAAGGCATACGGTCCTTGATTTGGGGGCCCGTTGCGGGCCCCCAGGGTGAAGGGGGTGGGGGTGCACATGGTACCCCCCTGCATTTCAAAATACAACATGGCAGGCACTGCGCGGTGCCTGTCATGTTGTGCTTTGAAATGCACAACATGCTTTTTTTGCATTGCGGCACCGCCCGCCGCAATGTAAAAAATGCGGGATGCACCCGCCACTGTGGCGGGTGCATCCTAATTCAAAGCACGGGACATCCACCCCTGTGGGGGACGGTCCCGTTCGCCGACAGGATGGCGGACGGACTTTGTCCGTCCGGCATCCTAATTGACCCCCTAGTATCTTGATCATATTTTTCAGCCCAGATTGTTTATGGCCCTGTAATATTCTGGCACCCTTTTCTTCACTGGGCCTATTGTGCTGCCAACATAATTCAGTCCATAAGGGCCGATCAAAACCTAAATACAAAAATCACTGCTGCATGTTATGAATTTCTTGATCTTTTGTTCCTTGCCTGTTACGATATTACATGTTCTCACATTCTTGCTCTTTTTGCAGACTTTACGCCACCCGCATTTGTAAAAACCCAACTGTTCTTATAGCAACCCATTTTTCTTATTATGGCTCCCATGTAGCTGTGAACCAGGGAATCCTGCAATGATTTCAGCTTGCTGTACATGATTTGTGGATACTGTGGCATTTCCCTGCCTATAATGGGATCATTCTTGACTAGGCGCCAATGTCTTGTAATCATACTCTTAACTGTCTGACTTTCATTATTAAAATTGGTGATCAAACGCACCACATTGTCATCCTTTTTCCTCTGATTTTTAGTGAGGAGGGAATCCCTCATTTTACCTTCTGCTTTTCTCCTTGCTGTCTTAAGGACTCTCCTAGGATACCCTCTAGCCATGAACCTTTACAACATCCTGTATCTTTCTTGTGCATAGTCTTCATCTGTGCTACAGTTGGATCACTGAAATAATATCGACTGCCAAAATATCGACTACCCAAAATATCGAGGAAAAAATATCTACAACCAAAATATCGAGTTTGTATGTACAAACAGGTAAGTACAAAAATATCGAGTACAAAATATCGTTTACAAAAATATAGTTGTAAAAAATATCGACTTTAATAAAAACAATGTTTAATTACATTAATATAAAAAATTAATTACTAAAATATAATTAACAATACTTAAAATAACGTTTAATAATTAAATAATTAATGAAAGTAAAAAAATAATTTTTTTAATCATATTTCTTAAAACATATATATATATAGTAACAAAATGTAATTAAATAATAGCCAATATTATTAACGTACAAATACAAAAGAGTAAAAATTACTATTCCCACTGCAAAGAGTGCAACAGTGGATATATGACGTTACAACGCAACTTTTACAACGCACTACCATTACAACGTAAGTATTGGTAAGTATATAATAATTTTTTTTATTTAAAGTTATTTAAATATAATTTAATTTAATTTCATTTCATTAAATTAAATTAATGTAAATTTAATTTTACTTTATTTTTACACTGTACCCCTGTACCCCAAACACCTAAAACTGACCCTGAACCCTAAAAAAACCCTTTACCCAAAAACCCAAAACTGACCCTGAACTCTAAAAATACCCCTTTACCCAAAAACTAAAAACTGACCCTGAACCCTAAAAATACCCCTTTACCCAAAAACTAAAAACTGACCCTGAACCCTAAAAATACCCCATTACCCAAAAACTAAAAACTGACCCTGAACCCTAAAAATACCCCTTTACCCAAAAACCCCAAACTGACCCTGAACCCTAAAAATACCCCTTTACCCAAAAACTAAAAACTGACCCTGAACCCTAAAAATACCCCTTTACCCAAAAACTAAAAACTGACCCTGAACCCTAAAAATACCCATTTACCCAAAAACAAAAAAATGAACCTGAACCCTAAAAATACCCCTTTACCCAAAAACTAAAAACTGACCCTGAACCCTAAAAATACCCCTTTACCCAAAAACTAAAAACTGACCCTGAACCCTAAAAATACCCCTTTACCCAAAAACTAAAAACTGACCCTGAACCCTAAAAATACCCCTTTAATTTAACATAATTAGCAATTAATCAATTAAATTAAATTAATTACCAATTACATTTTAATTAATTAACAAATATTATTTAATTACCAATTAATTAAATATTACTACCAATTAATACATTTACATATTTAATAAATAATAATTAAATTACTTCCCACCCTATTCCCCTATAAACCCACAACCCGCTACAGGAAATACATTATTTTAATTTACATAATTAGCAATTAATAAATTAAATTAAATTAATTACCAATTAAATTTTAAATAATTAACATATATTATTTAATTACCAATTAATTAATTATTACTACCAATTAATAAATTTACATATTTAATTAATTATAATTAAATTACTTCCCACCCTATTCCCCTATAAACCCACAACCCGCTACAGGAAATACATTATTTTAATTTACATAATTAGCAATTAATAAATTAAATTAAATTAATTACCAATTAAATTTTAAATAATTAACTTATATTATTTAATTACCAATTAATTAATTATTACTACCAATTAATAAATTTACATATTTAATTAATTATAATTAAATTACTTCCCATCCTATTCCCCTATAAACCCACAACCCGCTACAGAATACAATTACACAATAATTTTAAAAAAATCATGAATTAAAAATAATTATAACATAAAATGACACTTTTCACACATATTATAACATAAAAACACTATAAATAATTACATATTATTTAAAAAACGATATTTTTTACTATCTAGATTATATACTTGGATATTTTCACTTTCTATATTATTTACAGTCGATATTACTTCACTTACCTTAAAAACGATATTTTGGCTGTCGATATTCTGTCCTGTCGATATTTTCTCCAAACGATATTTAAAACTCGATATTCTGTCCAAACGATATTTTGGAGTCGATATTATGTCTGTGCACCGCTACAGTTGTACTTAGCTCTAAGTAATTCCCCATAGGGAATGCTCCACTTCAAGTTACATGGAAGATGGCTTTCAGAATGCAGAATACTGTTACCTGCAGTTTCTTTTCGATATAGACTAGAGGTTATTCTATTTCCATCCTTCACATCAAGAAAACCGATTTCGCTAGTATGTATCTTATATGTAAAAGATAGCTTGAGATCATTATTGAAACTATGTCTCAAAAAATTATCAAGTTAATCTCTAGGTCCTTCCCAAATGACAAACAAATCATCACTATATCTAGTCCATAAAGAAATGTGTTTTGTCCATTTCTCATTTTCATCAATCCCATTCCATACATGGTGGCCTCCCACCACCCCATGAAGATCCCCGCGTAACTCAGTGCAAAGCAACTTCTAATCACTGCACCTGTGAGTTGTTGGAACCAAATGTCATAAAACATAAAAATGTTGTTTATAAGACAAAAGTGTAACATTTCAAACAACATATTTAAGTGATCATATTGATTCAATGGTTTATCTCTGTAAAAATATCTACATGCCTAATCTATGCATGTAAACAGGGCAACAACATCAAGTGTGACCAGGAAGTGATTTGCCTGCCAGGGGATATCCTGTATTTTAGTGAGAAAATCAGTACTGTCACAGCAATATGAAGGGAGTGCCAGAACATAAGGCAAGAAAAAAAACAAGAAACATAGATGTTGGTTCAAGCAAACTATTGTTGGTGGAGACAATCAGCCTTATTCATCAACGGGCCGTTTTGCGAGCCCCTAATAGCGATTCATAGCGAATCGCTATTAAGGACTCGCAAAACGGTATTCATGTAGGAATTGCTAAATAAATAGCGATTCCTACACATTCCTTATTTGCGAGTAGCAAATTGCTAATCGCAAATAAGGAATAACTCCCCAATCATTCCTATGGGCCAAAAGGCCCATAGGAATGAATGGGGAGTATTCCTTATTTGCGATTAGCAATTTGCTACTCGCAAATAAGATAGCGATTTAAAGGGTGCCAGGGGTGTCCAAAGGACACCCTGTAGCACCCCTTAAATGTAAATTGAAACTGGTGTTGCGCACACACATGTCCAAAGGACATGTGTGTGTGCAACATGCAACTTAGAAAAATGCTTTTAAAAGCATTTTTCTAAGTTTTTGCTATTTACCGAGAGGTCTGACCTCTCGGTAAATAGCGGCCCGAAATAGCGAATTAGCAATTTAAAAATGGTTGATGAATTGCATTTAAGGAATCTCAAATAGAGATTCCTTAAATGTAATTCCTCGCAATTTAGCGAATTAGCAATTACCGAATTTTGCATTTGGGATGATGAATCCCAAATGCAATAATTGCGCTCGCAATGGGCCAGATTCTCAGAATCTGGCCCTTTGCGAGCGCAATTCGGCTTGATGAATCAGGCTGAATGAGTCTTCCAGGAGGGTTCTCTTTACTCTTAAGGATTTTTGGGAGCATATTGAAACAAGGGGCCATACGTTGTTTAACCCATAGGAACAAATATTCCTCTGTGCTCTGTGCTGATCAGCTCCATGCGGGTAACATGGTCTGATACTGGAGCACTGCCTGATGGTATGTTTGGTAGGTGGTTCTTATGTAATCACCCAAGGTGTCAAGCTGTCTAAGGGCCTCCTTTCAGTATTTTACAGCATCCGAAAAGACCACATTGCCACCTTTGTCTGACGATTTAATAACAAAACTGTGGTCTTCCTGAAGTGTTGTGCGTGCTTCCTTCTGGCCTCTACTTAAATTATTGGCACAGCTCTCTGTAGTGTTATGCCAAATCTTTATGAGGTCCCTGATAACAACCTTGTGGAAGTTATCAATTATATTGTGTGGTGTCGCCGGGTTGCATGATGATTTATGTTTGAAGGCAGTAGCTGAGGTCCTACCTAATTCAAGATCAAGAGATTCAAGAAAATCCCTCTCTGTAGACCAGTTTCTAGTAGCCTCAGCTAACTCTACCAGAGTAGATAGGCCTGTGATGTCCTCTATGCATAAGTCCTCTATGCATAAGTCCTCTGAGATTGTGTCGCATGGCTGGGCTAATGCAGAACTATTACATTTCTTAGATTTGTTAGGATTCTGTAAAAAAAACTTTTTTTAGTTTCAATTTTCGAATAAAGAGAAAGCTGTCAACTCTAATTCTGCAGTAGTCCAAATTAGCAGTTGGACGAAATGTTTCTCCTAGTTCTAAGACTGAGCTCTTTTGTGGAGTCAAAGTATGTGAAGTAAGACTTACCGTAGTCAGAGTATTCTCTCCCTTCATCTTCGTTTTGGTTTGCCTTGTTGTTCTTCTAAGCGGCATTGCATCTTTCATTGTTTATGTTCCTTTTTCTTGTGTTTTCCTTTTTCTTTGGATTCTCCTCTCACTCCTCACGGAGGTCTGCCTCCTATGTCTGATTTATTTGTAAAAAAAACGATATTTTTATAAAGTTGAAAGAGAAGGACTCCCTGTGTGTCATCGTGTTCTGCTCATCCAGATTAGATGAATAATTGTCTGAGCCTGATTCTGATGTTGCCAATTCCTGTTGTTTCAGTGCTCCTACTTGTTCATATTGGCGATGGCATAATCAAAATGGCACCCAAACATTACAAACCCACCTTGTGCATAGTCTTGCATGTCTCGTAAAAATTAGTGTTTCTTTTTTTGCTTAATCTTTTCCTCATATTTCTATAACCTGTCATCCATCTGTTTCATGAATTCCTTTATTGTTTCTTGATCTGGATGTTTTTCAAGAATGAGTTTGAGTTTAGCTATTTCTTCTAGAACTTGTTCTAATTGGATAGATGCATATTTGGAGAGTAGTCGCATCATTTTTTTGCAGGTGTCTGCCATGACACTTGACCATTCTTCAAGCAATTTAAGTTTAGGTTTCTGATATGTTGGGGTAATCAAGATCTTAAGCCCACGAGGTACCCTTCCAACTTCTATGTAGTTTTCAAGGGACATATCTTCCCATCATCTGTTTATCTCTTTTTTCATTAGTTTTTCATATGAGTGCATCTGTTGTTTAATGGTTATAATAGTGTCATGTTTTCCATGTTTGTATTTTTGAAACATTTGATGTCGTATCCTCGTTCTCATTCAATAAATCTTTGGCTGCTCCCAGTCTTTTTTGCTTAGACTCATTCATTTTGTCAATGTAAGCCCTAGGTCTTTTTGAGCAAACATGGAAATAATCCTACACAGATGCCTTTTTTCACAAGTGATTTTCTGTTTCGATAAAAAAAATGCAGCATCTCAATTCTGTTGTGTCCAAAATGTAAGATAAATGTGGCTAAACACACCAAGGTAGGGCGGCTACTGTAGTTTTATTTATCCTTTGTGCACTTTGTCTCAATTGGTGGAAAGCGATATCCCTTCGATATTCAAACCTAGTCAGAACAGTGACTCTGCAGATTCCTCCAATAATCGTTGTAACTGATATGTGTTAAAATTTACGTTTAGCTAACAAGTCTCTCTTCGCTAATAAGTCTTTGCTTAAAGGAAATCAAAATATATTTACAGAATCCTTTCTCTGCAATGCTACGAAAATTTTCTGAGGGGGAGAATAGTGCTCCAGCCAGGATTTTAAAACCATGTTCTTTGTTCTCCATGTCTACTTATTTAGAAAGTAGTACATCAATCAGCCAAAACAAACAATAATTAATTGCTGTTAATAGTGCAACACTGGTTTATTCAATCTCCAGAAAAAGTATTATTCATAGCCAACACGTATTTCATGGACTCCCCACATTTTCAACACTAGTAAAAAAAAGTGTATATTAAAACACATATATGAAGACCAGCACAATAATATCCGTTAATAAATGCAAAGAACTGTGTGTATATCCACACAGTAACAATGAATTTAATTATTTGTTGAGAACACCATCCTCAAAGTTTATGTATCCATACATCAAATTCAGTCCACTGTAAAGATGGCGTCGATATTGTAATCTTCCATAATTTAGATATTTTCCAGGGCCATTTATCTCACAAAGGCACAATTCTTTTTGCACATATATAAAACTACATATCTCAACTTTATAGGGGAAGTGAAAGAAAGAAGACAACAAAATGTAATAAAAAAGTGAGAACTGTAAGGGAAGAAACCAAAGACATATCTCAAAGACATATCTTTAACCTTTAAACACGTCCACAAACAACCTCATAGTATTAATTGTGATACAATTTAAATGAGCCTTAAATAGTGTTCTACCCAAATTAAATTGGTTGGATGTCTCCACTCATTTCCAAAACATCATCTACTGTCTATGGTTAGTCTAATACTTAGGCACACAATTTAAAACTTTATTTAATACTGCTGGCTTATCTCGATTTAGTATTCTATCTGGGAAAATATACCAATTGATTTCGGGATGCTGTGTATCTGATTTGTGCACTTGTTCTTATGCACTCCATTTCTTTCCCTGAGTCTTTCAATCCTTGCCCATTATTAAGTGTCCAATGAAGTCCATCCTATGCGCAGATTACATCCTTTTCATCCTGGTGTCCCTGATTGATTTTATATTGAACTTGTTAGAATATTACTGGATAAACTGGAAGAAATTGGAGACAAATCTGATGTCCCCATCTACCACCAAGTCTTGCTAGTGTGGCTATTCACAGAGAAGTGTTCTGAAAGGCTTACAATGTCTGGCTATAAGTTTCAAGAAGGCCATTGAGGGTATGATTCACATCAACATTTTCACCCTAACTCTCAAGAGTCAACCGGGCGGAAAAGCTGCTAACATGGTGGCGGTGTCTGGGAGACACCACCATCCATATTAGCATGTATGCAGGGTTTTGCTTTTCCGTGGTGGCGTAGGCAGGCGGTTTTTGGCATTGGGGGCCCGTAGCGGGCCCCCAGGGATGGTGTGGGTGGGGGGTGCTCATAGTGGTACCTATGGTACCCCCCTGCATTTCAATGTACAACGTGGCAGGCACAACGTGGTGCCTGTCAAGTTGTGCATTGAAAGTTACAACTTGCCTTTGTGGCATTGCGGCAATGTTACAAATGCGGCATGCGCTCGCCAGTGTGGCTGGCGCATCCTAATAGAATGTGCGGGACCACCACACCCTCAGCGGGCGGTCCCATTTCCCGGGGGTATGGCGGGCGTGCATACAAATGACCCATTTGATGCTTAATAATTACTATTGTTAATTAAGGTAATTAATTTATTATTAAATATTTAAAAAGTGAGATATAACAGTTTTTAATTAATTGGTAATTATGTAAATTGTGTATTTTTTGCTATTAATTAGTAAGTAATTAAATACTATTTATTAATAATTAATTTATTAATGTGTTAATTATGTAAATTTTTTAAGTGTGTTGAGTGTTCATGGGGGAGTAGAGTGGGAATTAATTTAATTACATTCAATATTTATTAATGTTTATATAATATTTATTCAAAGTTAATTTATTGTGTTAATTGTGTTAATTTAGATATGATGGTTATTATTTTTATTGTTAATTGTCATTAGCTAATTAATTAATTGTTAATGAATTATGTTAATTTATTAATATTTTACACTATTGGAGGCGATGTCTATAGGGGAAAATAGTGGGAGGTAAATAAGATTTTATTAATTAATTATTTGTTAATTAATTTTAATTTTATTGTAGGAGTGGGTCTCCTAAATATTCCCCTACCTTACCCAACACTTTCCCTACTGTTGCACTCACTGGAGTGGGAAAAGTAATGTTTACATTCCCGCTATCCAACACTTTCCCTACTGTTGCACTCATTGGAGTTTGAATTATAAATTTTACCCTTTCGCTATCCAACACTTTCTCTACTGTTCCACTCACTATAGTGGGAATAGTAATCTTTACCCTACCGCTATCCAACACTTTCCCTACTGTTCCACTCGCTTGAGTGGGAATAGTAATCTTTACCCACCTGCTATCCAACACTTTCCCTACTGTTCCACTCACTGGAGTGGGAATAGTAATTTTTACCCACCCGCTATCCAACACATTCATACTTTTGCACTCATTGGAGTGTGAATACTAATTGTATTCGCTATGCAACGTTTTTATTATTGTTACATTTAATGTAGTGTAAAATATTATTTACATAAAAGTATTAATGTGATTATTCAAATTATTGTATATTATTTATTTTTAAATTTATATAATAGGTTTATTTATATATTTAAATATATTTTTTATTAATGTTTTAAAACATTTATAATTAAGAATATTAATATTTTTTTAATATTAAGTGAATATATATAGATGTAAAAAATAATTCATTGTTTTTTTTACATTACATTTATTATTTTTACATTTTAAGCTTTTTCACACTATTTTAACTATGTTTTACTTAATTGTGTTTATTATTTAATTACTTTTAAATTAGTTTTACTACATTTAAAAAATTCGATATTTTAGTTACCTATATTTTTAGCGATGATATTTTGTATTCAATATTGTAGTCCTTACCTGTTTGTAGATAGGGACTCGATATTCTGTCCCTCGATATTTTAGCTTCGATATACTGATCCATGTGTACCATAGCAGTGAAACAAAATGTGGCTCCACTAGCACATTATATGGAGCAACTGATAAATAAATGTAAATTCACAAATGTATTACTACAATGCAAGGGTCATATTACACTTTAATACCACAGTTGAGAGAAACTGACATGAGAAAAACAATTAAACACCTCACACATTGTATGTTACATTTTCTTTACGTATGGAAACAACTCTCCTAATAGTAACAAAGCCAGTGTGACAACTTACGGCACAAATTTAACTTCTTGCATTCTAATTTTGGGAAAACTACCTTAATTTCAAATTAAATGCACATGAAAATATGGCATGGCTTAAATCATATATATATATTTGTATGTATTACCGTAAAGGAGGGAATTGTGGGACTTCATGACCGACTCACCTCTTATGCATCAAGGGACCTCCTGACACGCAACACGGCTAAGACATAGCATATTACACTTCTTCACCTTCATATAACACAATTTTTACAAAGTGAAAGTCGACACTGTGCTGTTGTGGTTTGGCTGCACTTTCCATTGAAAATGCATTTATTTGATCTACTTATGATTTTTCTTCCCATGGTACGATGTCCACAAAATGTGGCACACGATTATTAGAGTCATAATATCAATGTTTGTACTGACTCGTACAGGGGAAAACATTAATGAGGGGTGAATAAAAAATTGTCAAAGTTAACACCCATAAGAATTTTTGCGTGCTCCTGCAGCAAAAATCACTGAAATGATTTAAGTAAACAGTGGCATCACAGTATAACATTTTACAGAAAGCACACATTTAGCGTCTAAAAAATTGTGCGGTGGACTTGAAAAGGTTACCTTTTTGGTATTTCTTGGCCGTTATAGTCCACAGAGTTTCAAGAACTATGCCTAAGGCCCTCTGCAGAAAACAAATTCCAAAAATATCAGCCTCCTTTTGCTCCAGGCGAACACTTTGGGTATTTGGAGACAAAAATGAGGCCTAGGACTGAGAACAGTTATTGACTAGCCTGATGAATCACTAAAATATGATTTCAATTTTATTTTAGTGCAACAATATCCTATCAAAAATGTTGTCAAGTCAAAAATATAGCTGGACAGAATACTCATGTTTTTAATATTCATTTTTAAGCATATACTATTGATTTTTCATGTAATAGCAGATTGTTTGGTATGTAGAAGAATAGGGTGCAGAGTTAATAAAATTACATTTCTCTCTGCTGAGAGAGTCCACCACGTCAAGGGAATCACACGTAACGTAGGACTGGAAATGATCCCTTTACAGCAGGGTGCCGTCTCCCTGTGCCTGACCTCAATAGGGCATCTGGATTTCATTTGGTCCATGGTTCCTCCCCCCCCAAATATGTCAATCTCTGAGTATTCCTGATCTAGTTCCTGACAGATGAGTCCGAGCACTATGTCCGATGCCCGGTGGAACTGCTCTGTTCAGCTATTGAGGAGATTGGCCTTGGTTAATCCCCTGACCGTCACCTACCCAGCCAGACTTTGGGCACAGTTTTTCTCCCCATCTCCCTGTCTCGCCTCCCTCATCGTATTTCTGTAATTCTGCTTTTTCCTTGTCTCCTATCTAGCTATCTGTTCCCATTTAGCACTCTTTCTTTCTTTGTCTTACTTCCTTTGTTCCTATCCCCTCTCACCGGAATCTTTCCCCTTGCCCCCTACACCGCCTAGCCCCCTGCCCTTTTGTGCCCTTTGACTAACCACTCCTTCTCCCCTTGTTAGGGAAAGATCCAATATTTATATTCTGGAGTCTCAGCGAACCCGCTGAGAGAGTCCACAGCGCCTAGGGAGCCACTCACAGTTGAGGTATGGTATGGCACCCCTTGCCAAAGCACTCCCTCTCCCCTTTTTGGGGAAGGATCCAGTATGTATGCCTTGGAGTCTCAGAGACCCCTCTGAGAGAGTCCACTGCATATAGGGTGCCTCTCGCACCAGAGATGGGGAAATGATACCACTTCCCCCGGGATCACAGCTTACTGGACTTTGGACGCAGCTCTGACTCGTCTACAGGTTTGTGTCCCCGTCACCACCCCTTCTTTTCCCATGCTGTGTCTCTCACTCTCCCCTCCTCTTCCCTCTTCCTTTCTCTGTCTTCTTCCCATGCTCTTACCCTCCTCCCCTGAATCTCTCCCCTGCTTTTTCCCTCACGTATATGTCCTTATTGTTTGTCTCGACCTTACTTGTCACTATGTTGCCAGGCTCTTATAACTATGTAACCTTTGTAACAATGTAACCTGCAATTATGGTCTGAATAACTATATAACTTTTGTAACAATGTAACCTTTGTAACAATGTAACCTGCAAGTCTGGTCTGAATACTCAAGTAAAGCACTCTGATACCTCCGAATCTAGCCAGCGCTATATAAAACCCTTAACATAAATAAATACATAAAATAAATACATTTTTCATTAAGTGATTATGAATTATTTAAATTATTGCTTTAATTAAAGTTATTTTAATTATTTAATCTAGTTTGTACATTTTTAAGTGCAATTTATATTTTTAGAAAAATAATTAAGTGGCTAGTTGGTAGACTTGGATTAAGGAATGTAGTTATTTTAAATACGAATTTTATTTTTTATTTTAAAATAATTTTATGTTAATCGTAATTAATTGGTAATTAATTATATTAATATTTAATTACGTAATTGTTATTTTAAATATTTAAGTTTATTTGTGATATTTTTATGTGAATTTAAATGTTCTACATTTTAATTACTACTTCATAATTTAGTAGTGGTTTGTTACATTTGTAGGGAATTGCCTTGGGAAGATATGGAAAATATATATTATCACTCTTAACTTGCAATAAGTTATTTGGTTAAATGAAAATCTAGCTTATAATTATATACATTATTTCATCTTTTTTTCAATAATTGTTTGTATTTTAGCTAATTATTAATTTATTGATAAGTGTAATTCATATTTTAGTTTCAGTTAAATAATATTTTTATGTTTTATTGACAATTTATTTTGATTCTTGTTTTCGTTGTTGTTTTGTGTGGGAGGGATGGAAGTGTCTATATTTAAAATTAACTTATTTTGGTTCATATTTATAAAAATATTTTTGTATTATTAAATTCAATTTTTATCTAATTCATTTGTAGTGTGGAGGGCAAGGGTTCACAAGAGGAATGTCAGGTAGCGGTTATTCCCTCTGCAAATTTTCCCATAGGCTCACCCTACGTTTCAGAAATAGGGCATTTACAGAGACCTTACGTCTCTTCCCTGCGTATTAAAGCACTCTCTGCCTGGGCCCATGCCAAAACAGAGAGAACCCACTCCAAAGCAGCCGGTGGGGTAGCTGCTTTACATTTTCAGGCGATCTACCGTTTCACTAATAGTAGAGTCAGGCCTGCAAACCGTATGGCAGCTCTGCATTTTTTGGAGTGGCGGTTGAGTCCCAAGAAGCATACTTGCCAAGATAAAGCCAGAAAAGACCCTGTGCAGTGTGCCAAGTGTGCAATGATATCTCGCCAGTAATCCATCAGCGAAGGGCAGGACCAGAGTCTGTATAAAAGCTCCACGTTGGGAGCCAAACAACGGGGAATAGCATCGTCGGTACGATGAAAATAACAGTTTATTTTGCTGGGAGTCAGATTATCTCTGTGTAAGATATAGAATTTAATTAATTTAAACAGGCCTTCTAGGACACCAAAGAAGGGTAATTTATGATGGTTTGCCATTTACTATCAGTACAAGCGCTTCCAAGGACTGTATCCCAATGACAACGCAGTGTGGTGAGGGGAACAGCAGTATGTGTGCAGAAGGCACCAGCCAGCACACGGGTCTGGTGGCTTTCCATACCCAAGAGATGGAGGTATTGAATGACAAGATGCCCAGTTGTATCTCTCCCATGATTGGTTCAACATTCCAATAAAAAAAGCACATAGAAGAAACTGACATGACAAAAGATCGAAGTCGACCAAGAGTTCCTCAATGGAGAGGAGGGTTCTATCATGGTACAGGTATGTACACCTGCTGCGTGCCATTATGTTAATTCCCAAAGAGAGGTCGACATTCATGTGCAAGGAATACAAGTAGTGGCAGTGCTGGGGAATAACGCCTAATTGAGTGAGTGATAAGTAATTTCCTATGAAATCATCAATAAGCGAATTGAAGGTGAAGCACAGCCAGCAATGATGTCGTAGCAAAAGGGTGGAAGATAGCAAGTAACCATGCCATATCCCAATGGGGAAGAGGTGTTGTTGTATCAGCTCAATTGCAATCTGTGACCCATCGGGCCACCTACTGTAAGTGAAAAACCAAATTGCAGTGTTCGGGAATAGATATATTAAGTCTGCCAAGACCACCATTTTCATCAAAGCCAACCTACCTGCCACTGACAGTGGCAGGGTTTGCCAGAAGGAGATATGTGTCCACAACGCAAAAACAACATGAACTAGATTACCCTGTAGGAGATCGTCAGGAGCATGATCTATGCATTGCCCCAGGTAGCGAACTGTAGAAGGCTGCCAGGTAAGGTGGACTCCATGCACACAATGTATCAGGTCTGTGGTATTAGTGCAAAAAGGAAGGTGGCAAGATGTAGCCCAATTAACTTTGAGAAATGGTGGCAAAGTCAGTCAGCAATCTCTCAATAGTAAGAAGTGTGGATCGGATATCATTGAGATAGAGCAACATGTCATCTGCATAAAGGGAGACTGAGTGCATACCATTTCCCAAGGGAATCCCTCAGTGCTGGACTTGGGTACACAAATGATGCACCAAGGGTTCCATTTCGAAAGAAAACAAGAAGGGAAACAGCAGGCAACCGTGGCAGATGCCCCTTTGTATCGCTATGGGATTGGAGATATGACATCCAATTTTAACTCTGACTGTTGGATTAGTGCATAATAGTTTATTCAGCCATGGGACATTGGACCCCAGTATCCCAGACCAAATACCTCAAATAAGAAGGGCCACTCAAGAGAGTCAAAAGCTTTGTGAGTCCAACACTTTCCCTGATATTGCTTACATGAGATTGGGAATAGTAAATCTAACTCCTCCAAAGTTCAGCACTTTCCCTACTGTTGCTTATATTGGAATGGTAATAGTAAATTTAACTCTTCCAAGTCCAGCACTTTCCCAGATTTGCCTACAGGATTTTTCATCTGCCCAGCTTCCAGTGTTTGTAAATGCTGTGCCAAAGCCAAGGGTTTGGTTCAGTGGACTGCATCAAGTGGCATGAGGAACCTCCCAAAAACTCCTCTACTGGTGGAGAAAAGCCAATAGTCAACCAATTGAGAGTCAATTATTTAAAGGCTCATACTTAAAATAAGTCTATGAGCCTTATTACGACTACAGCGGCCTCATGGACCGCGGATGTATGTCGTTACAACGCATGCTGTTACCATGCATGCCTTTACAATGCAGGTTTTACAACGCAAGTCGTTACAACGACTTGTGTTGGGGGGCGCTGGATAGTGAATAGTTTAGTTTACTATTCCAACTCCAGTCCCCGTGGATAGTAGGGAAGGTTTTGGATAGTAAATTAAACTATTACCTATCCTACAGCGCCCTCCAGCGCAAGTCGTTGTAATGACTTGCGTTGTAAATCCTGCGTTGTAAAGGTACTGCGTGGTAAAAGTTGCGTCGTAAAGGATGTTTCCCTGGACCGCTGTAGCAGTGGTGGCAGTGCAGGCATCACTGCACCAGCAGTCCAACCGCCCTATTATGAGCTTGGCAGTAGGACCGCCAAAGGACCACTGCAATCGCCAGGTATCCGTGATCCCTCGGTGGCATTGTGGCGGTGTCAGGCCGCAATATGCTGTTGGTGCCGCAGGCCAGGGCACCGTCAAGCATATTACGGTTTCCTCACCACCACACTTTTCATGGAGGTGAGCCCACCATGAAAAGTGTGGCAATAAATAAACTTCTGTTGCTTCAGGACCTGGGGTGCATGCAGGGGGTCACATGTAGTGCCCCCTGTCAGTATGCACCCCCTGTTTCTGCACTCCATGGACTGCACAGTCCATGCCATGCTGTAACGTGTTTTGGCTCTCTCATTGCAGGGCCTTTCTAAGACTCAGATATGAGCCTTTGAAAGTCACCCCCATGGGACAACTGAAGTATTAGCTCCCAGACCACGAATGAACCTGTAATCTGGCAAGCGGTGTGCAGATCAGTTTTGCGGTGTGGGAACGGGGCACTAGCATGACGGGCCGCTGCCACACTGCCAAACTCCTAATCTGGCCCTTAGAGGCTTGTAAACTGGTAAATGGCTAAGGGATACATTTATAATTCCAAAGACAATATGACAAATTTTAACAACATACTGCAAATGGAAAGAAGTTTCCAACTAAAACACCAACTGAAAAATTCCTGCTTACCTGGCTATGCTACTATCAAAGTCACATTTGCCTACCCAGATGGAATGGGGCTTCTCCCATCCAGTAGGGAGCTAGAAGCTATGTTGCTCGCTTCAGAGTCTGAAGCGGGCATGATTATACTGACACTAGAGCTGGCATTGAATCTGTCACCTAGTGCAGTGGCTATCACCCTATGCCACTGTTCCTGTTATCCGTAGCCATGAACCATCACTTTGTCTATGCAATCGCGCTGCCAGCGCCCGAGAGGGGTTTCAGAAGCTGTCTAGCTCACCAAGCATCTTGTAGCATGGTGTCCCTCAACACTGGACATTTATCTATGAAGCCATAAAACAGGGTAAACAGAAGGGCATCAGACCAAAGTTTCTCTCAAATTGTTCAGGCTTTAACAACTTTGCCTAAGATAGGCATCAGCATTGGGTCAGCACAATTCGCCATCTTCCCTTCCTCTCTTGAGGAACATCTCTTGCCCCCCTCAGGTGGATCAGAACTACAGGTTTAGGAAATCCAACCTGATGAGAACCCGCATTCTACACACAGAGCGGCGAACTGTTATTGTCTTATATAAATCTTTACACTCCTAAAAGCATATTGAAGCACATGCTATTTTTTTGGATCTGTCAAATTTTATCATAATACATTCAAAGCGACTTTTCCTGTAATGAAATATATATTCAGTTGCATATCCAAATTGTTAAGTTATGTTTCTTATTGATATTTATATGTAGCATAATATGAGAAGCTACACAAGCCTTAAAGTTATCCCCTGTTTTAAAATAGGACCAATTGGAGCTTGTAATCCTTGAACATCTAACTGCACATTGCTTTACATGGGGCAGTTGTTCTTTTTGTAGCATGTCCTCATTAACATTGATGCAATCCTAAATTTCAGACATTAACATACTGATATTTTATCACTTATGACTTCTATAATATCTGATCCAGAACTATGTCTCAGAAAAAGTTTTTTTCCCACTGATGTGGCTTTATAGAACATGGTGTTACATTTTTACACTAATGTCTCGTGAAATATATCTGCAATTCACATCCTTTGATTGCACATGTTTTTGCCAGCTTCTGATTACAGAGGTACAACCATACATCCTGGATGGCCTTTGACTGGGTTTGATTTTAAAAGGTCTAAAAAAATTATGGTAAGTTTACCTTCACAGAATGCATTACCCTCTGCTCCTAATATTCATAGAAAACTGTACACTAATATACAATGGTATTTGTTAATTATTTGAACTTTAACTTAGACCATGTTGAAGGCCATGAGAATGTTTTCTTGTATTTCATCAAACATGGCTTTTCTATTAATATTTGGGGCTTGATTTTGACTATGACTGGTGGCCTGCAGTCTATAGGGGTGGCATAGATTATTTCCTCCACTAGCCTGGCTCGAAAACTGCTTGCCCTATCTCACTGGCCCTACTGAGATCTCTGTGCCTTCAGGGGAGCTGTCATTGTTGTCATTCCACTGGAGGCACTGAAAGCCATGTTTCAGGTGGCCGCTCATCAGACTTTTCAATTGTCCAAAAACAAACTCCCAAAGTGAGTTTGTTTAAAAATAATAAATGTTTAGCCATGAAGGACACCCTGAAAATTTTCTTCCAGTGTATGGGGTTCATGACTCAATTTTTTGAGTTCAGAGCCACAAAGGTTTCCCTGAAGGTCCTGAACTGAATTTAAAAATACACCAGACCGCCCATTCTAAGTAAAGCAGATATGTTATGCACCCAGATGGATGTCGCCAACTCCATCGTACACCATTGGGCCTTCTGTGAAGAGAACCAGCAGGAGCACTGGTTTCAGTAACATGATGGTCCACTAGGCTAAAAAAATAGTGGGTTGACCCTTAATTTGGCTGAGAGTACGCCTTCGCATTTGTGATGGAGCACTCTGTCACCAAACTCTAAGGGCCTGATTCACAAAGGTAAACTTCGACCAAAAGTCTAAGTTTAGACCCGAATTCTAAGTTTAGACCTAAAGTCTAACTTTACTACTACTAAAGTTAGACTTTAGGTCTAAGTTTGGACCAAAAGTCTAACTTAGACCAAAAGTCTAACTTAAGTAGTAGTAAAGTTAGACTTTTGGCCTAAGTTGGACGTTTGGTCCAAACTTAGACCAAAAGTCTAACTAACTTTAGTAGGAATAAAGTTAGACTTTTGGTCCAAGCTAGACTTTTGGTTTAAACTTAGAACAAACGTCTAAGTTTAGTAGTAGTAAAGTTACACTTTAGGTCTAAACTTAGAGTTTTCCTCTGTGAATCAGGCCATAAATTCGGCCTGTAGGCATGGTAACAAAGAATTAAAATCACCCTCTGCTGCAATTAATCACATCATAGTATGTTGCCCTTCACGCAAGACAATATCAGCTTCACTCAGATTTCTTAATAATTTAGTTGCTGATGGCGTTCGCTCTGCACCTCCTTTGGGAGCTTGTTTAGCACCTCACTGCAACTCATTGTTCTTGTTTTACATCACTTAACATCATTAAACATATAGATAACATTTGGCATGTTGTGATTTGCTTGAAAGCTTCAAAGCTAACCTTGAAGCTTGTTCACCAATCTATTTTTCTCTCTCCATGGTTTGAAATTTTTTAAAAAGAAGTAATAGTAATGTTCTTCTTTTGGTCATCCTGAGAGCTAAGTGTAGAATGATTAATTAGATATGGGTTGTTTGGTCTTCCCAAGTAGCTATCATACCTGTCCCCTCTATAATTTCGTTTTTTTATTTTTTGTAGCATCGCTTATTTGATCTGTCTGCATATGTTGTTGAGAAATTTCATGAGAACAGTGGTTTATCAAAGAAATTGATCGTTTTAGATTGTAGCAGTCAATGTGAATAGTTTTGTTTGGGCATTACACTTGATCAAGTTTCAATGTCTGTAAAAGAGAGATTAAATCTTTTGTGGACCCAGACTTACCCATCAAATATTAATGGCCATTTCACTTAAAGTGCTTCCAGTAAGACAATCATATGCTTCATAAACTCCATATATTTTGTGTTTAAGCACTCTGATGTCTAAACTCTAAGTTTTTGACCTAATGTTTCTTTACTGCAAGAGCAGATTATAAATGTGTGTTCTTTCAGACTTGGGGATGTGTGCAGGAAAAAGCATGCTAGAGAAACAAATTGAACATCACTGTTAGCATTCTCTAAATTGGTAAAACAAATAATGAGTTTGTAGCCATTAATGTATTTTGATTCCCTTTTATTTTGAAGATTTTACATGTTTTGGTGATTCAGTGCCAGATTCACATCTGATCTCTGCAGATCTGCCATGATTGGATGGAGATTTGTGGCCAGATACTCTTCATGAATTCTGAATGGAAATCTCTGACTAGTAGTAGGATTTACAAGTCTCCATCCACTTAGGGCCTGATTACAAGTCTGTCGGGCCACATACCACAAGACTCGCGGGCCGCAGCAGTGGTGGTCTTCTGACCACCCTATTCAAATTAGGGTGGTCAGATCGCCAAAGCCCTGCAGAAGCTGCCACGGAACCACTGTTCCCTGGTGGTGGCACAGCAGTCTTGAAGCTGCAATATGCTTGGGAGGACCTCGGTGGTCCCGCCAAGCATATTACAAGTTTCCTCACCTTAATGATTTTCATGCTGGTTCCTCCTCCATGAAAAATGTGGTGGAGAGGAAACAAAGGGGGCCCTACTGGGTCCCCTGTTGCCTCAGAGGCATGGGGCCCGCAACATGTGGCCCATGTGTGCATGCATCCCACTTCCTGTGCAGCATGGAGTTTACAGTCCATGCCGTGCAGGGACATTTTTGTAATTCCCATTGCGGTGCACATTTTCAGAGGCACCCCCATGGGACCGCCGAAACATTCCTGCCAGACACAAGAAACTCATGTAATCTGGTAGGTGGCCCGAACGCGTGTTTGGTGGTACAGCGGTGGGGAAGACCAGGTGCCGCACCGCCAAACGCAAATCAGGCCCTTAGTGTATGGATACTCCTACATTACAAATTATGGCTGTAAAGTTACTACAAGTGACTTCACGACTGGATTTCATATCCATGCCTTGACTGTCGAGATCACTGCAGCGCAGATGTAGATCTCTGCCTCAGCTATGAAAAACTCAGAATGAAAAAGTATAGGAAAAAAGCATTCATTTGACCTCAGTGACACATAACACATTAAACCAGCAAGCACATACATTCAGCCTACAGTCTAGTCTCTGCCCTTTTCTACTTGGACTGCTTAACTTTCAGGATGCCATACTACAGCCCTAGCCTCCAGAATATAGCAACCCTACTCAAAAGCAAGAGAGAATATACAAATTACTTTGGTCTTACCTACACTACATCATCTGGCCTCATTCATCAATAGATGGATAGAGAAGGCAGCCATGTGAAAGGAGATGACAACACTAGAGAGAGAATGAAAGAGAGAGATGTCGCTATAGCTAAATAGATTCATAAATATAGTAATATAGAATTTTCCAAATGAAAATATATTTTTGTAAATTATTTACATTAATATTTAATTTTTTGTTAAAAAAATAATTGCATTAATTGAACAAATATGCTATATAATTTAATAGCATTTACTAAACGATCTTTAGATATAACAAGCATTTGCAATGCAATAGGTCTCGCATTTCCAAAACTTTGACCTATTGGTATTGTAAATGACATTGCCTTTTTTATTGCAGTTTTTTTAAACACGTAAATAAAAGGAATTGTCATTTACAGTGCTAATCGCTCAAAATCTCGCATTTGCAAGACCTACTGCATTGCAAACGCTTGTTTGAATATTGTGCTCTCTACCCTCGAGTAAAATAGGTTGCCGAATGCACAGACAATATTGCACTCAGCAGAATACACAACTATATCAGCATTCATGTTGAAACAAAAAAAGCCTCTCTTTTGGAGCACTGAGTTTGGTTTCTTCTTCGTAGTTTCTGGAAGCACACTTTGCACGAAAAAACAGCCCTCCAGACCGTAAGGCCCCCATTAGGATGGCGGGCGGACTTTGCCCGCCCGCCATCCTCCCAGTACAAGGGACCGCCCGCCACAAGAGCGTGGGTTCCCTGGGGGGAATTAGGATGCGCCTGCTACTGTGGCGGGCGCATCCTGTACTTTTATCATTGCAGCGGGCGGTGCTGAAAGCATTTCAAAGCACAACGTGACAGGCACCTCTTGCAAATTCTGGGTGCCTTTTTTAGAGTAAGAGATGTTTTAAGAATTCCTTGATGTCAAGGCCAACCTTTCCACATGGACACGTACATCTGTTGCCTTACAGCACCATTGGAAGGCTTTAAATCACAAGAAGCTAAAATAAGTTGGGCTCTGACTGCCTGGGCAGGGCACCGCAGCAGTACAAGTTGAGGTCATGACTAGGAGAGGAGCAGTGGGAGCTTCCCGACCAATGGCTTCCTCCTGTTTAACTCTGGGCTTGCAGGGCGGGGGCACAACTGCAATGAATTCCTGGATAACTGGGGTCCTGGCCGACGGGAAGGAAATAAAAAAAAACATCCTACTACATTATGTGCTGACCAGACACAGCTTCACCCCAACAGTGTATCCACTCCAGAGGGGCCTAACGTGACCCGGGCACCGACCTGTGAGAGTCTCAGAGAGAGAGGTGTCATGAGCGGTTCTAATCCCAAGCATCAAAGGAAAGAGGTCACTGACTGGGGGTGACCAGCACAACATTTAGGATGCTCGCAGTGTAGAACAAAAGCAAGTAGTGCCTGCCACATTTGAAGACTAAAGCGTGGCGTGCGACGGTAGAGCAAAATGGAAAAGTGGAAAAATGCTATACATATATTACTTACCCATATAAAGAAGTACTATATGGAGCCCGCAAGATGCGTATTGTGTAAAACAATTTAGTAGCGGCCGCCATATTTAAAGCATAAATCAGCGTGCAGCAGTACAGCAATTAGAAAAATACACAAAGCACAAAGGAAAGACATTATAATTGAGTGGTGCTGTTCTGCAGAAAACGGAAGGCATCGCTCCATGGACCCATAAGGAGGCAGCAAAACAGAGAGATACTGCACTGAACAAATGGGAAGGCAGCAGGCCTTCCAGGCTGCTCAGCCTAAGTTCGACCTAAAAATTATATTGAGGGTGGGAATTCTACGAATTATTTTAACTACTATTTTTACATTAAATAATACATTTTGTGCTTATTTATCATTTTTAAACATTTAATTTGATGAGTTAATTTGTTGCAATATTTTATGTTTCAGTTCTAGGTTAATAATTTAGGGTGTATTGACATGGTCATTTCACATTAAACTATATTTAAGATTTTTTAAATAATTATTGAACTGTATTAATTTTTACCTGAACTTTATCATAGGGAAAGCATGGCCACTCTTGTTGAGGTCTCCAATTACATGTGAAAATGTATCTGTTGTAACTTTACACCCATAAATTCTGGCAGACTCCACTCCCAGTTTTGAGGGGGTAGAGACAGGTAAATCTTTACCTAGTAGTACATTTACAATGGAAATGGTGACTAGCAAGATAACGTAGAATGATTGCAGTTCAGTACTGGTAAGTATACCCAGGAGTAAATCCAAACATGCAAATTTCCCTATGCGAATATGCGCCTGTGTTGTTCATGCATTAAATAATCAATGTAATTTGTGGACTTGTATTTGAATTTTTGCTCTCCTTTTCTCAAAATATAAACCCTTTTATTGATCAGATTTATTTTTAAGTTTATTTGTCTGTCCCATATCACCCACTCTCGCACTCCATGTACCCATTCCATACATTAAGTGGTGGATGTATTAGTCGACTCATGCTCTCTCACAGTCTGTCATGTCTATATGTGCAAATTTCAACTTTATCTCACTTACTTAGATCCGGAAGATCTTTATGCCAGATGTATGATTGATATCTTAATAAACACTGATATTATTTGTGTATTACAGTATTTGTATATTTTGTACCTTCACAGCTTGTGTGCTTTAAGGTACTCAGGTGTCTTCACTATTTCCCACACATCAGACATCGGGGAAACCTCATCAAGCAGCCATTCAGACCTCAGCCATGCTTCTGTCAGGTAAGTCTGCAACAATATATGTACTGCTTTCTACATTACATCCACTGACAAATTATTTCTCTCTTTTAGTAAACATTTAAAATTTGTATTATTTGTTTACTGCATTGAAAATATTTGTGTAACAAAACTCAATAGTCTTGTGCGACACTGACACTAATCCGATTTATTTATTGCTGTTAAGAACCGCTGCTTTGACCAGGATGAAGATTCCACAACTGGTAGCTAAATGTCTGTCCATAAAGTAAGCTTCCATGGTAAGAGCAGGTAAGGTTTTATTTTATATTATTTCTTTGGCCATATAATACCCACTAACGATACATCATTTTGCAATTCATCATATATATGTGGTAAAGTGTCATTAGTTGATTTCAATGTATTATATACACAACTTGTAATGTGGAAGTAACTGATTACAATGCCCTTTCCTTTTGTTTTAGCTTCCTTAGCAATCACAAGCAGAAGATGGTGTCCTATCCTGGGAAAGAGCCCTATCCTCCTTCAAGTTGCAATTTTTGTCTTTCAAAGCTCACGAGGAGAAGGAGGACAAGTAGGGGAATGTTATTTGGACTCAGAATGGAATCTAAAAAAAACTAAGGCCAGGCCAGCATTTTCCCACCATGATAACTCATTTGATTTGCAAGTATCGAGACTGCAGCCACAAATTCACTGATGCTCATACTATCTAAGCAGGAGTCTCCACAACCCTCAAATGGCCTGCATGTATCCCAATGACTCCCCTGCTCAACCCTCCAATGCTGGTGCAACTCTGGTTTCCTCCTCACCCTCTGAGGGACAAGAAAGCCCTGAAGAGAAGACATTTCCCCATTAAATTATGTGCCTTCCTCAAACTCCAGATGTTAAACCTGAACGCAATAGGCAACTTGCAGACTATATTAGACGACAATGCATGCGAGGGAAAAGATTGTTTGTGTGACCAAATCTAGGCAACAATCACCTGTGCAAAGGGATATTTGTCATAGTGGGAAGACCATTTGCATCATTCTACATCTTCAGGATTCAAAAGTTGATAGAGAGACAGAGCAGTGTCTTTGAAGAGAATAAAACATGTCCCCAAGACACAGCAAATTTACACCACAAAAACCTCTGATTGTCAAAGCAGCAGGATACCTGTCTATGTACCTTGGCCATACAGATCACACGGGCCATTTCACATAAGTACATATGTTAATCTGTAAGGTTAAGGCATACATCTGAGTCAACGGAGGCACAACAGTGATCTGTATGGCCACCACTCCCACTAACCCTACCAACCGTATGCCCTTGCCACTCAAAAATCTACCAGCTCCGCCTCCACAGCGACAGCCCCAACCTAGGTGGGCCAAGAACTGCATAGCTGGAGTAGAGGACCCCCTCCCACGTCATAAATTATATATGTCCTGTGGTTTAAATGTTGAAATGGTCATTTCTCATGTGTGATACGTTTGTTCATCTCTATGTTGTATTTCATGTTATCATCTACAATGTGATCTAGAATTAATGTTTATTTGTATACATATTTTATTTAATGTAAATTTATATTTTTAGGTCTTATGTGTTCACAGAGGTTTATTTATTGAATAATTATATTTTCGAAAATACATGTACCACTATGCTGTTAAAGGCTATTTTTTTTACAATATCTTTATTTTATTAAACACACAAACCCCTTATATTCTAGGTGATGTTTTCTAAGTCAAACACACACCTTATACAGTGTGCTATAAACATTGTTTGACTTAACATACATAAAATGTTCATTTTGCAATGTCTTACTTTGACAAATAACAGTCGTAACAGACCCGTATAATACACCAACAGAAATTGTGCTTTAAATCATGCTTCTGTTTCTTTGTACCGTCCTAAGCTAAAGTTATGTTGACAGTATCTTGCTACTTCTAATGATTTGGTGATATGTTTCTAAATAATACATAACATTTCTTTATGATCATTGAAAAGTGAGATTTTTTTCCCTTTGTTAATTAAAGTCACCCATTGTTAAATGTGGCAGCTTCAATTTACAAGGTTGCATCACAAAGGGAATTTTCTTACATGACATTGTCCCACATTGTTACATTTATTAATATTTAATGGAAGTTTATGTTTGATTTAAACCAAGAAATTGACACATTTAGCTCATGAATGCATTTTGATTAATTTCCTTTTTGAGCAAACAGACAGGAAACAAGTGGTGGACAGCAGGATTATAATTCTTGTTTCTCTACAGGTTATGCTCTTGTATTCACTATCACTTTGTGACAGATGTTAGGGTATTTCTAACCATGAAAATGTATCTAGTAAATACCCAAGACCTGGTTTAATAAAACTATGGGCCTCATTTGGATGCCGGTTGGATCTGTCGGTGGCTTCTGACCTGCTGACAGCCCTTCGTTCCAACCACCGGAAAATGATACTGGTGGTTGGACCATTTGCTGTTGGGGGAGACCGCCGCCTCTAACAGGATCTAGGATCATGTCAGGGTGGACGGTTAGACTCCTATCCTTACAATGGAGGGCCCTCCATAGGAATTAGGATATCCGTTTCCGACTGCCTTTTCATGGTGGTTGGACCGCCATGAAAAGGCAGCCAGAAAGGGATTTTGGAGGCCCCAAGCATGGCCCCCATCCTTTGTTGGCCACTGCTAAGGGACTCTGGGTCACACACATCTGTGCACTGCTTGCCAGGCACCACAGGGTGCCTGCCTCACAGTGCATTGATGTGCAAAACATGCCTTTTCCTACTGTGGCTTGTGCTGCTGCCCTTTTCCTGGGTTGCAGCTGAAGCAGCAGTAGAAAAAGACACTTTCTGACCGCCTGCCCCGCGGTCCGATCGAATAATAGGGTAGGTGGGACCACCGACTTATTGTTGGACGGACACCTGCACCATCGTAATGAGGACCTATGTTTGACTTACACAAAGAAGCAGGTACATTTACTCATTAATGCATTTTTTCATTTCTTTCTTAGCATGCAGTCAGTGAAAAAGTGGTGAACAGCTATATTCCAACTCTTGCTTTGTGATGGATGTTATGGTATTTCTACCCTTAGCAGCGCAGAGGTCTTGAACATCTTAGAAATTATCTATGACATGGACAGGCTTTTAACACAGCAAGAAATGTATTTTAACACAATACGTTACACTGACAGGGACCTATTACTCCTGTGTATCCATTTGTTTTCAAGCATGAGCCAGGGAGATATCAATAAAAACAGAATTAGTTTCAACAATGACTACACAATTTTAATTCCCAGAAGTAGGAAATAAAGTATCTTACTGAAGTAAACAATGATTCTGTCCTTACTCACTGATAACCCTCTGTTAGACTGGTCAACCTGTTTTAGAGTGGTCTTCCCCCCAACGTTTTGCTATCACCCCTCCTATTTTTGCTGATCTCGTTTTTGCAGGCCTTAGGACTCTACACACTTGACTGTTGCTAACCTGTGCTAAAGTGCTTGTGCTCGCTTCTTTAAAAATGGTAGAATTGGTTTATAGCCAATTGTCACATTTAATTCATTTGTAAGTTCCTAGTAGAGTGGCACTACCTGTGCCCAGGGCCTGCAATTTAAATGCTACTGGTGGACCTGCAGCACTGATTTTGCCACCCACTTAAGTGATGTTTTGCAACTTCTATGTGTGCTGCATTAAGCAGCACACATAAATGTTACAAAACACTGTTCCCTTCAACACAGACACCCTTGCACTATGGTGCAAGGGGGCCTGCATTGGTGCTAGGCTTCTAAATTTAGCGTCAGCGCAGGGGGAAACACAGGGCTGCACCATATTGTTGTAAATATGGTGCAGTACTGCGTTTCTGAGGTGATGGAGCCCTGCGTTAAGCCAAGGAGGCAAACGCTGTGCTCCGCCACTTCGCTGTAAATATACCCCACAGTTTGCAAATACATGTGGCGTCACAAATAACTTTACAGAGGACATTTAAACACAATCTGGATGTGGCTGGAATTAAAGGTGCACACTTTTATTAAAGAACGGCACAATAAAATTGACTAAAATTGCCCATATCCGCAAAACACGAGGACCGCAGCACCTGATGTGTGCAGTTTGGAAACACTAGCTTTGTGTATTTTTTTGTACCCCTACACTATCCAACACTTACCCTACTGTTGCACCCCCTGGAGTTAGAATAGTAAATTTGACCCCTACACTATCCAACACTTACCCTAATGTTACACCCCCTGGAGTTAGAATAGTAATTTTTACCCCTCGACTATCCAACACTTACCCTACGGTTGCACCCCCTGGAGTTAGAATAGTAATTTTTACCCCTGCACTATCCAACACTTACCTTAAATGCAATGTAATAGTATGCGTTGTAATGGAATGCGTTGTAAAGGTATAATGCGATGTAATGGAAGGCTTTGTAAGTGTAGTTAAAAAAAATCGTTGTAGTGGTATGCGTTGTAAATGTATGCGTTGTAAAGGATGTAGCGATGTAAAAACTGCATTGGAAAGGCATGCGTTGTAAATAAGTATGGGCGAAATTTGCGAATTCGCGGTACATGAATTCGTGCGAAAGTGAATTTGCGGTCTGCAAAATCCGCAAATTTGTGGATTTTTTAATTTTTGCATGTCCACGGGGCGCTTTGCGTGTTCGCGGGGGTTTTCCCAGCACAACAACAGCGAAGTTACACATGCGGTCGTACAAGGGCGCGGCCATCTTGTTTTCAGTGTTCGCGTTGCGTTTTTCCGTTTCCGGGTGCTAGTTGCATGCTCGCGTTGGGCATTTCCTACGTGCGGGGTGCAATTACGTCATCGCCTCCGTTTTTGATCTTTTTTACTCATTATCTATCCCTCTGTTTTTCTACATCTATATTTTGTGTTTTTTTCTACCTTTGGTTACTTTAAAACTACTTTTATTTAACTCTTTTCTTTTATTTACTTTTTCCCTATTCTCTTTCCTATTTATTTCCATTCCTGTCCAGGACAATGGCAAAGGAAACTGGGAAGAACAAGGGGAAGGGTCTCGCACTCCGTACCCGGCTCCCTTGCGGGCGATTAAGGGGGGAGGATGTCTTGGCCCGGGAGATTTTCAGCACAATGGAGGTGGCCGCACTTATCTTTTATGTTCAGCGCCACCTCCCGAAAACCGTTGCAGCAGGCGGCAGGCCCGGTGCAGGGTATGGCCTCCGGGAGCGTCGCAAGCTCTGGGATAAGGTGTGCCGGGCAATGTTTAGGGAGTCGGGGGTCCGGCCCACCTACCATCAGGCGACGCACCGGTGGGCAGACCTCCTTGACCGGGAGCAGGACCTGCTCGACCTGCTAGGCGTGGAGATCCCCGGGCTTGGTGAGTAGCTATTTAATAACTACTTTGTTTTCTTCTGCTCTGTGTTATTATTACATTTCTAATATATGTTTTTCCCGAAGAGCAAGAATGCTGCCGATTCGATTACATTGCAGGTAACTTAATGTTTATAGCTTCTGTGATTGCAGGTGCACTGCTCACCTGCTCAGTGGCGTTGCTACTATGCTTACTTGTTTGCAACTTTGTGCTCATTTGACCTCATTATGTATGAGTGTAGTACTTTACAGAACTGCGTAATGCTAGAGAGACTAGAGACTCAAGTCTAGTCCTTCCTTTGTACTCCTGCTGCCACTAAGAAGAAGAGATAGTGGTGGATTGATAGGTTGAGTATATTATGACTTGTTATTAGTAGTAGGACATTTTTTAGTGGTCTGCAATCATGATGACGGACTGTGTCTGTCACGTTGCGTGCTGCTGAGTGCTGGCAGTCATAGTAGAACCTTTTTGTTGTTGGTTTAGTAAGTGATTTACATAACTTTCCAAGTAGACGGTCTGCGAATCCAGCAATACTGTACTATCCTCCTAGTTGACCAGATCAGATAGGTCAATACATGTAGTGCAATTGTTGGTAATTTGTTTCCCCGAGATAATTTTAGATTGTGGTCAAAGAAATCAAATATTTCAAAAAAACAATAATCCATGTTTGTGTTTATTTCATGATTATCAGCAACTCCCAAGGGCAAGAGGACGACAGTGACGCCGGCGGAACAAGGTGGGCAGGATCGGTCGCCTGAGGTCTCTTCTGCTGGCCCCAGTAAGTTGTTCTGTTGTTAATATTAATAATTATACTTCCCTAACTTTTACAGCACCTATTCATTCCAAACTGTTTCCTAATTGTATTTTTTACAACATAGTCTTTGATCTTCTTGTAGAATGTTTCTACATACTTATCCTGCCTCTACTATGACTCTCTGTGGTACTACTAGATTATTATTAATCTGTCTGTGTAGCTAGCTAAGCTTGCACAGTTGTCAAAAGGTGTTAAACAAAACTCCTATTCTATTCAGCAATAGCTCTAGGCACTGAGTCTAGTCCTCTGGGTTGCCCTTGCTGTCTGTTCCAGTCTTCTTAATGTAAGTGCTTTGACAATTTCCAACAACAAAATGTCAATGTGTCCACCAAGAATAAGCTAGTAGTTGGCTTTTTTGATTTGATAGGAGCACATACCATACCGCTAGTGTTTCAGGGACTATTCTGCACATACAGAAGTATGGACAAGAGAAATAGGACATTGTTGATGATAGGTGCAGTTCGACTTTCCACATACCTCAGTCCGAATAGAAGTTCTAGTGTGTCTGACCAATGATTATACGTGAATCAACAACAAAGAATATCTAGGAGTCTAGACACACATGGAGTCAAAACACACAACTAACATTGACATGAAAGCATAAGAAAGGGGTGGAGACTACATACATTGATCGCGTCACATACAGGTTAGGACACCTATTATGGGTAAAAGTTTTCCCATCAGTTGTCTAACTGTGCCACCGCAATCACATCATTTGGGTTCTCCTTACCCAGGAGTAGGTACCATCACAGTCACACAGAGCGTGAAAAGGGACTGTGAGAATAAGGAGGCCCTACAGTACTAATCTGTTAGGGGGACACAGTAGAAAAAAAGTAGAAGACAAAGCAGTGCAAATAGAGTGACAAGTGAAGAATATAAAATTAGGTCAGGCTGAGTAGAAGAAATACGTTTTAATGATTTCTCTCAGCTCCCTAACTATAAAAACAAACAGTGTAAGAGACAGATTTAACAGAATATCCGCTCAACGAGTGGTCAACATGTTTCTGCATATGAGAAGGTACTCATGCATTCGTCAGGACCTAGTTGTTGCTACTGCTGTATTAATAGTGAGATATAAAAGGAAAAATATCACCTGATTTTCAGGTTCAAAAGCTCCACCACAATCCAATTAATGTGGGGCTCGCGCCTCACCTCACCTGGCTGCAGCTCAGGGTAATGAGGAGCACCGCTCTCTCCGTCGGTGTCTCCCAGCGTTCCTCTGCGCTGGACTTGGGAAGGCCAATGATTATACGACCCAGAAGAACAGAAGAAGAGTACCACCGAGTCCCGACCTATCAGAATCATGGAAGCATGCCCGCAAAGTGCAGTAGTGCAAACCCTTCCGCTCACTCACTCGTGAACAAAAACCACACAGTGGTTTTTAGTTTTAAAGTTTTATTTTCAAATAAGAAATAAAAAACAATTTCTTTATTTTTAATAGCGCAGTATTCCGAGCGAGCAGTGGTGATAGATGATGTTAAAGTTTAAACACCCTTCCCTGAAATCAATATACTTCAACTTAAAATATCTAATTATTAGAATAACTGTGCGGGAGCCCTCACCTTGTTTGAACTTCAACTACTGGTGGTGATGAGGACAGGTCACAGGAGTAGCTGGTGAATTGAAAAGCTCTTGTTGGCAGAAGGGCAATGGAATCTTCTGTCTGTAAATAGAAAAATGGTGCACGTTAAAAAGCAAGCATTCATCAGTTGTGCCAAAAAGTGTAGCATGTAAATGCTAAGCATATGAAAGGTTAACACCCTCCCCAAAACTGTCACTTTTTTTAATTCCCAATAATTAAAAATTGGTTATGTATTAACATTTTCTTCCATTACGAGACGAAATAGGGGGTGGTGTATGGCATCTAAAAATATGACGTTTTTTCTAGGCATCATCACAATATAGGATGCGGCACCTCCCACCACCAGTGCCGGGGCCAGCAGCGTGGAGGCGTCCCCTACTCCAGGGGGTGATGCGGCGGCGCCACAAGTGCCATCAGGAGGAGCTGTGGGGGATGGCTCAGCAGCGGCGAACTTTCTTGGTAGAGGAGCTACGGCCACCTTTCTTTGGGCCCATCTTCTTCAGATGTCAGAACAGCAGGCTGCAGTTGCACGAGTTTCAGACTAGAGTTGTCTGTAGCCACACGTGACGTCACGTGACGTTGTGCTGCACACCCCACAGCAGGACATCTTCCTGGCACTGATGATGAACGATGACTGATTTGTGGTTCTCTTGTGCACCTAAAAGCAAAAGAAGCCAGAGGAACATCAGTTAAATAAATATTGCATATGTTGTGCTTCAATTAATATTTACAACTGGGCATTTATTTTTACACCACACCCAAAAACGGAAAGACCCAAAATAAAAATTGCAATTATAATCAAAAAAGGATGTTTACATTAATAGAAGAGAGACCACACAGAGAGAGCTGTTTCATGCACTACTGAGTGCCCCTGGGCATAATGGATAAAAGCAAGGCAAACTGGGTGCAGGCCTGAGCCGCACACTGCCTGGCTCTAAAATGGCCCCTTGACCCCCACCCACATGGCCAGGCCCTGCCTGTACCAGGCCTCAAAATGGACCCACCCACATGGCCAGGCCCCAACACCACCCCAAAAAATCAAAAAACACACAAAAATCACCACAATCCAATGCCATCAATGCCCTCAATTATGTTTAAATTCAAGACACCACACAGAAAGACTTGGTCCATGCACCACTGAGTACCCCTGGGCATAATGGATGAAAGCAAGGCAAACTGGGTGCAGGCCTGAGCAGCACCCTGCCTGGCTCCAAAATGCCCCCTTGACCCCCACCCACATGGCCAGGCCCTGCCTGTACCAGGCCTCAAAATGACCCCCACCCACATGGCCAGTCCCCAACAACACCCCAAAAATTTGAAAAACACACAAAAATCACCACAATCCAATGCCATCCATGCCCTCAGTGATGTTTCAATTTAAGACACCACACAGAAAGACTTGGTCCATGCACCACTGAGTACCCCTGGGCATAATGGATGAAAGCAAGGCAAACTGGGTGCAGGCCTGAGCAGCACCCTGCCTGGCTCCAAAATGGCCCCTTGACCCCCACCCACATGGCCAGGCCCTGCCTGTACCAGGCCTCAAAATGGCACCCACATGGCCAGGCCCCAACAACACCCCAAAAAGTTGAAAAACACACACAAATCACCACAATCCAATGCCATCCATGCCTTCAATGATGTTTCAATTCAAGACACCCCACAGAAAGACTTGGTCCATGCACCACTGAGTACCCCTAGGCATAATGGATGAAAGCAAGGCAAACTGGGTGCAGGCCTGAGCACACTGCCTGGCTTCAAAATGGCCCCTTGAACCCCACCCACATGGCCAGGCCCTGCCTATACCAGGCCTCACAAAGGCCCCCACCCACATGGCCAGGCCCCAACAACACCCCAAAAAGTAAAAAAACACACAAAAATCACCACAATCCAATGCCATCCATGCCCTCAATGATGTTTAAATTCAAGACACCCCACAGAAAGACTTGGTCCATGCACCACTCACTACCCCTGGGCCTACTGGCTAGAGTGACTTTACAGGCACCCCAACATTAAACAAATAAAATCCACATATAACAGTGAGCTAAAATTCCATGACATAAATGAGATTTAAGTTCAACAAAACTCACAGAAACAGTTGTATCATGCACCCATGACTAACCTTGGGCCTACTGGATAGATACTGTGGCTACCCACAATATATATTTTTTAAAGTTGTGGAAAAGTTTGAAAATTGTAGTTGTGGCAACTGCAATGCCCCAAACAAACAACACCAACTTACTTACCCACTTGTGGGACACCCCCGCGCCGCACGGCCACCAGCTGCTGCGTGTGTGCCCCATTGCCTTGCCCTCTGCCTCGCTGCCTCGCTGCCGGCTGCCGGCTGACTCCGCTGCCGGCTGCCGGCTGACTCCGCTGCTGTTGTTTTTCTTTGTTTTGACCTGCATTTGTGCCTGTATTTATTTTTCCTCCGCTGCTGTAGTTTTTCTTTGTTTTGACCTACATTTGTGCCTGTATCTATTTTTCCTCCGCTGCTGTTTGCTTTTCTTTGTCTGGACCTTCATTTGTGCCTGTATTTGTTTCCCTACTTGTGTGCCCGTGTTAGCGTGTGCCTGTATTGTTTAGATACTTGTTGCCCATGCCAGCGCTCTCCTTCCTGGTTTCCCGCCCATCTCGCCGCCCTCCGTCTTCCCTCCCCGCTCCCCGCTCCCGCCACCACCGCTGACCCCGCCCCTTTTTCATTCTGTTCCCTCCCCGCTCCCGCCTCCCAGCTGCTCCGCCCACCCGCGCACTTCGCCTTATATGGCGACCGTGCGAACGCGCAGCGTTGACGCGCAGCGGGCGCGCCGATTGTGCGCCGAAGGCGCGCCAAAGGTAAGCCCGTCTGCGCCCGTCCGCGCCTGGACCGCGCCCAGGGCCAGGACCCCTGGCCCACGAAGACCCCGACCGACCCGCCTGACGTACTCCGCCGCCACCCTCATCGCACTCAACACCGGCCGACTGCCAGATTGCAACCAAGCCACCCCACGACGCACCCACGGACCTTTCAGCTGCCACGCCTGCAAGTTCACCTGCATCCGGACCTGCCTCACACCAGCTCCCGCCAAGTCGAACACCAGCAGCACCCACCTCAAGTGCATCCTGCTCAACACCCGCTCCGTCCACAGACACGCCATCGAACTCTGGAACCTCCTAGACGCCACAGCCCCTGACGTTGCCTTCCTCACGGAGACCTGGATGAACGCCTCTTCAGCCCCCGACATCGCCATCGCCATCCCAGAGGGCTACAAGATCGTCCGGAGGGACCGCAACGCCAACCAGATGGGAGGAGGCATCGCCATCATCCACAGGAACACCATCCGTCTCACGACCAGCACCGACAACACCCTGACCAGCGCCGAACACCTGCATTTCTAGATCCACACCAACCCAAACACCACCCTTAGAGGCACCCTGATCTACCGACCTCCGGGACCACGCACACAATTCAGCGAGGACATTGCCGACTTCGTCAGCCCGCATGCCCTCCCCTCCGCTGACTACATCCTCCTGGGGGACCTCAACTTCCATCTGGAGAACAACAACGACCGCAACACCAGCACCCTGCTCGACAACCTCGCCAATCTTGGACTCAAGCAGCTGGTGTCCACCCCCACCCACCTCGCCGGACACACACTCGACGCCGTCTTCTCCTCCAGCACAGACGTCGCCTTCAGCCACGCCACAGAACTCCACTGGACGGACCACAGCTGCGTCCACTTCGCCTTCAAGAGAACGACGACCCACCACCACCAGCAACAGGCCGCCCGCAGAAGCTGGAACAAGATCACAGCAGACCAGCTCGACACCTCCCTGAGCCAGCACCCTCCTGCCAGCTCAGCGAACCCCAGCCAGGCCGCCGAGAACCTCACGAAGTGGATCAGCATCTGCGCGGACGAGCTCGCCCCGCTGAGGACCCCGCCCAGCAGACCCGGCAGCAAGAAAGCCCCATGGTTCACCGACGAACTCAAGAGCTCCAAGAAGAACTGCCGAGCCCTCGAGAAAGTCTGGAGAAGGGAACCTACACCGGACAACAGGACCACCCTCAAACTGGCCAATCGGAAGCACCACCAGCTGATCCGCGCCGCCAAGAAAACTGCTTTCAAGGACCGGCTGGACAACAACGCACACAACAGCAAGGAACTCTTCAACATCGTGAAAGAGCTTTCCAACCCCAGCGCAGGAAACAACGACATCACCCCATCGCAAGACCTCTGCGACTCCCTCGCTTCTTACTTCCACAACAAGATCGCGGACATACACAACAGCTTCAACAAACAACCAACGCACACCAGGACCGAACAACCACCCCCCACCACCACCCTCCACGCCTGGACACCGATCAGCACCGAAGACACCATCCGCACGATGAACTCCATCCACTCCGGATCACCGACCGACCCCTGCCCTCACCACGTCTTCAACAAGGCCGACGCTGTCATCGCACCCCACCTGCGAGACATCATCAACACATCCTTCGACACCGCCACCTTCCCTGAGAGCTGGAAGCACGCCGAACTCAGCGCTCTACTCAAGAAACCAACAGCGGACCCCACCGAACTCAAGAACTACCGCCCCATCTCGCTCCTCCCGTTTCCAGCCAAAGTCATCGAGAAGACCGTCAACAAGCAGATGGCCGCCTTCCTCGAGACGAATGGATCCCTCGACCCCTCACAGTCCGGCTTCCGAGCCAATCACAGCACCGAGACCGCCCTCATCGCTGCCACCGATGACATCCGAGCCCTGATGGACAACGGAGAAACAGCGGCCCTCATCCTCCTAGACCTCTCCGCGGCATTCGACACTGTCTGCCACCGCACCCTAGTACAGCGCCTCAGCAACGTCGGAATCCGGGACAAGGCGCTGGAATGGATCATCTCCTTCCTCGACGGAAGAACACAGAGAGTCCGCCTACCACCGTACAAGTCAGAGGCCTCCGAAGTCATCTGCGGCGTCCCTCAAGGATCCTCTCTGAGCCCCACCCTCTTCAACGTCTACATGAGCCCCCTCGCGGCCATCGCACGCCAACACAACCTCAGCATAATCTCCTACGCTGACGACACCCAGCTGATCCTCTCCCTGACCAACGACCCCGCCACCGCCAGAGCCAGCCTACACGAAGGGATGAGAGAGGTAGCCGAGTGGATGACGACCAGCCGCCTGAAACTGAACTCGGACAAGACGGAGGTCCTCATCCTGGGCTCCTCACCCTCCGCCTGGGACGACTCCTGGTGGCCTCCCGCCCTGGGCACCGCACCCAAACCGACAGACCATGCACGCAACCTGGGCTTCATCCTGGACTCCTCCCTCTCCATGACCAGGCAAGTCAACAACGTCTCCTCGGCGTGCTTCAACATCCTACGCATGCTACGGAAGAGCTTCTGGTGGATCCCCACCGAAACCAGGAAGACCGTCACCCAGGCCCTCGTCACTAGCCGACTGGACTACGGCAACGCCCTCTACGCCGGTACCACCGCCAAGCTCCAGAAGAGACTCCAGCGGATCCAGAACACCTCAGCCAGACTCGTCCTCGACATCCCACGACACAGCCACATCTCCGGACATCTGAGAGACCTCCACTGGCTCCCCGTCAACAAAAGAATCACCTTCCGCCTCCTCACCCACGCACACAAAGCCCTACACGACCAAGGCCCGAGCTACCTCAACAGCCGGATCAACTTCTACGCTCCCAAACGCCACCTCCGGTCAGCCAACCACGCCCTCGCCGCCGTCCCCCGCATCCGAAGAGCAACTACAGGAGGAAGGTCCTTCTCCTACCTGGCCGCCAAGACCTGCAACTCCCTCCCGACCGACCTGCGCCTGACCCAAGACCACCTCTCCTTCAGGAAGAAGCTGAAGACCTGGCTGTTCGAGCAGTAGCGGCACCCCCCCTCCCCCAAGCGCCTTGAGACCCTACGGGTATGTAGCGCGCTCTATAAGTGTCATTGATTGATTGATTGATTGATTGTACTTGTAAAATCTCAAATCCAAAAGTGATCCAAAGTCCAAAAAGTCCTCAAATACAAATATCCAGCAGCAGCCACAAAAAGTAATCCTTCCAGCTCCAGATCCAAATGAAAAGTGACCAGGACATGGGCAAAGCACTGGGAGGAGCTTGCTGGACAGGTACAGGAAGTTGGAGACTCTGGGGCACTTCCTTCCTCCCCCCTCACCAGAAAATGGACTCCTTGCACAAAAAAGTGCAGCCAAATGTCAATCTGAGGAGTTATTCTGATCAAAACCATCATTTTCAGAAGGTTTATGCTGCCTGCGGTGGATTTCTTGTGCAGAATTACAATTTTTGCAAGTTCGGGAAAGCGAGCTGTTCAAATCTCCTGCCGGAAGTCAGCTGCGTGCTGCATCTACGTGTTCGAAATTGTTTACTCCCGCGATGCATGATCGCGGGCCCTTATGACATACTCGCGTTGTAAAACTCTCGCTGTGCAAGATGGCGGGCCGCAATGACGTACTCGCGGTCGAAAAACTCTCGCGCGATCACAGAGCAAGATCCAAAATGGCACAGCGCACGCAAACCAGGAGGAAAAACAACTCGGCAAACTCAGAATCACGGTAAGTCAACGCCGCGCGTGCGAGATTGTATTTTTGAAGCGCGACCAAGCAAAAAAATCTGCCAGGTTGCGAATTGCGAAGTTTTGGACAAATGTGTGCAATTCGCAGACTGCAAAATTGCCAAAAATCCGCAAATTCCGCGAACGGAACAAATTTTCAGCCCACGCTTAATTGTAAATGTATGAGTTGTAACGTCATACGTTCCTCAGATAGACATATTTATAGACAGACAGACAGATAGGGTTGCATGGATAGATTGAGTTGCATAGATGGATAGAGTTTATAGATAGATAGATAGATAGATAGATAGATAGATAGATAGATAGATAGATAGATAGATAGATAGATAGATAGATAGATAGATAGATAGATGTCATACAAGAGTGTAGTTATAAATGCACTTCATTGCATACATATAAAAAAGAGAATTACATTATAAGAACGTTTTCCAACGTACACAATCTGTTTTACTGTGAAACAGTAGAAGTTAGATAAAGAAAGGCTACTGAAAAAGACTATACAAAAGCATTAGCAGTAGGGAGAAACTGATAAACCTGGAATGTTCCCTGTGCTCACATCTGGCAACATACCAGGCAGAAAACACAACGGCAACACTGAACAATAAAATCAAAGAAAACACTAGCACTGAAAGAAACTACCTTGTGTGCGGATGTGCTTTTTGCGAAAGAGGAAAATGCAGTCCTCAAAGTGCAGTTGGCCAGTGACTGAATTAGGCTGGCACATTGCCCTATGCCGTATATTGTAGAGGGTCGAATAAAAATGTGAATGACTCAAAAACAGACCAATGAATGAAGAGAGATGGCTGAAAGCCCCTTAAAGTAAGTCTATCATACTTATAATTTTAGTAAAATCAAATGTCATGGCTAATACCAGACTTAAAAACAAATACATCATAATCTGCAGGGAAAAAAGACATACTACAAAGATCGGGGGTCGAAGGTCACAGGTCAGTGATCATGCCATATTGAATAATGTAGTCACATAATACACCTCCCCATCTGTAGAGTTGTACAATATTTTGTGACAACATATACACTATATACATTCCTATGCATATTGTAACTTACTCTGCCTAGTGCTCCATGACTGACTGCAACTTCCCTGCCTCACAAGGACACTCGTAAGCATCTCTATAAACCAAGGTTCTACAAGGTGTTATCAGAAAGGAATACTACTAGCACATATCTTATCACATTAAAAATAACATTCCAGTGAGCATCTCAGTGGCAGGGAATCCATTCCCAACATTTTTTGCCAATCAGTTAAACGCTGCAAGCCTTCCTCATTCTGCCACCACACAGCCATATTTATATCCTGGCTACTCAGCTGAGCCCCCGTGCATCTTAACATCCAGTAACAACTGGTCACTATTAGTTCCAGTGGTCGTACCCCAACCCTGAGGATACAACTTAGCTGTATCTGCTTTTCTAAATGAAACAATGCCAAGTCCAGAAACAGATGTCCATCCCACTCCCTATCACCCAAACTCCCAACCAGGGATACTTGCCAGATCACTTCAAATTGCACACATGCATGACTTTGTTGGATTTACTATCGCATGCGGTCTGCTCAAGCAAGATGGAAAACAGGATCCCCCTGTTAGAACACATTATCAGATACTATTGTGGCAAAACAAACATTGCAGTATGAGTATATTCCATACTTTTCACTGTTGTACCTACAGGTTACAGGACACATCTCAACTGCTAAGTAAATAGAAGTTTTGCCTGATAATTTGCCGGAATCTATGGTACTACTTTTTGTATTTGATACTCAGTATATCATGGATTGCGTTTAAAAAAGCATTTACATATATATTGAAAAGTTTTGCTCCACCATGGTCATCCTATCATTTTCTATGTTGCTGACTATTCCAACATGAGTCAGTGTATTAGACATAGTGGCATAGTGGCATAGCTGGGGAGGGTGGTGGTCCGCCCCAGGCGTCACTGTTTTTGGGGCTGTGAGCAAGTCGTGTCTGTTGGTCGACTACCACCATCCCCCTTCCTCCTGAGAACAAGTCGTCCATATGGCACCAGACCCCTCCTTCATCCCCCCTTCCCCCCCCCCCCCCGGAACAAGTTGTCCACTATCCCCTAGCTCTTACCTGAACCGGGTGGCAAACTTAGGGTCTGCCCCAGGTGTCAGTGGGTCTAGCTACGCAACTGATATGATTCCACTTTGCAAAGCAGCTGGCGGACTTTGGTTAACTATGCATTAGTGATTATATGTTTATATTTATGCTAACGAAATCTATGGACACTTCTTGCTTTTAGTACTTGGAAGAAAAACAGCATATTGAGACTAGTTTGTTTGATTGTTAAATAATAAGATTGCTCTTCAAAATACATTGTAAATCAGAACTGCATTGAAAGTCTTTGGGTTTACAATGTGTCTTAGGGTTATCCCCATTGAATGACTGTATAACTTGATATTAGCAATACATTTTTGGAATCTGATGTTGCCAGCTTTAATAACTGTTTTCTACATTAGACACTATTGCTCCCATCAGTACAAACTCCTCCAGCAGATTACCTCCTTCCGTACCTTGGCTCTCTGAGGCTCTTAAAGGTGAAAAAGCATATTTCTAAAAGTTTAGAATGGCTCTGGATAAGGGTTTAAGATAACAAGGATCATTAATTTACCTACCCGTGCTGGAATGTTACCATGCCTCTATCCAGAAAGCACAGACATCTTTTATTGCAGCTTCTATTTCCAAAGCAGCTGACAAGTCACATTAACTTTTTAAAATTGTAAAAAAATAATTTGTCCCCTATGGCCACAGAAAATTGTCTTATTCCCTCAAGGGATTTTTTTCACAACCTCTCAAATTGTTTTAATGAGAAAGTTCAAAACCTTTTCAACCAATGCTCTGCTTCAACTTCATCTGATCTGGTCACCACGGTCTTTATATCTACTGACCACCTGCTTCAAGGTTTGACCCCATTTTCTTGGCTGATTTGGTGTCTTAATTACTAAGGTGCAAATCTAGATCTCCATTAGATCCCTGTCCTCCTGTCTTTCTAAAGTTAGCTGCTGATGTGGTTAATCATCTCCTTAATATGCTGATGGATAAATCAGTAGAATTGGGTGAGAAACATGCTCTGTTGCTCCCTCTGCTATAGAAACCATTAGTACATCCTAAGATTCTTAGTAATGTTATGCCCATTTCTCTCCTCCCCACGGTAGCTAAACTTTTAGAGAAACGGGTCAACAAACAGCTGTCACATGTTTCAGAATCTAAATTTCAGGGTTTTGATTGGGCCACAGTACTGAGTCCACCTTGCTTGAGGTATTTGAATTCATCAAAGAAAAACTTGACCAGAGCTCTCCTATGTTGCTGGATCTGTCTTCGGCCTTTGACATGTCACTTTACTTGATAGAATTGACAGAATTAGTGTCAGAGGCCAAGCTCTGTATTGGTTAAAAACATTCCTATCGGATCACTCCCAAGCAGTCTTTTTCTCCTTTCACCTCTTCTTTCAAACCTTTGATCTGTGGTGTCCCCCAGGGCTCAGCCCCACTCTTTTTATTACCTATTAGGACCCTTTAGCTAAATTGGTGGAATGATGGGGGGTGCGGGTGGTCTCTTATGCGGATGACACCCAGCTCTTTTTAGCTTTCCATGAACACACGCCCTCAACTCTGGTCTCCTTTAAGCAGTGTATGAAAGGCGTGGTGGCTTGGATGGAGGAAAGCTACCTTAAACTAAACTCAGATACGACTGAGACTGTTTTCTTTGTCGCAAAGTCAACTCCAGATGCTGGTCTGTGGTGGACACCTGAACTGGGTGCTGCCCCGGTCCCCACTTTGTCAGCCAGAAACCTTGGGGTAAAGTTTGATTCACATCTTACCTTCGAACCTCAAATTAGATCTCTCTATTTCTCATCTTTTGCCACCCTCAGATCTCTCAGAAGAATACTTTTTTTTTTTGTATTGCACAGAAAGGGAAAGTACAGTTGACACAGCTTCTGGCCTACAACCCCTCCGGGCCGGCCGCATCACAGAGGTTAGCATTAAATCTACATCATGCAGTACACAGCCTGGAGGCCGACAACCCGGGGGTCCGGCGGCGTGAAGTGAATCCTGTGGTCTTATCATCTAGTATACTTCCTACTTGTAGGCAGCGTCCAATATTCCTGTGCGTTTTTTACTTTTCTCCCTCTAGAACATCCCTGTAACTCCCCTATAACACTACCCACCCTCCACCCTCACCCGTAGCCTCACAAAAGATCCCTGTGCTGTCTCACGTTACCCACTACCGTAATAGCCCGACCCACACCCGACCCCATATCTGATAGTATCTGTAACGCCGGTAGTGAGAGGGTCCTGAAGGTATTTTGGCCCGCCTCCTAGGTGTTATTGCAGCATCTAGAGGTGCCTACGTGTGGTGTATGGTCCTCTCAGTGAATCCCCTCAAGTGTACCTCCACTTCGTCCCCCCCCCTCTACCCCCACTTCTCCCATCCCCGCCATTTCATTCCGACCCGCACCCGTCAACCCACATTTGCGCCAGTGTTCTGGTTCCTGTTGTGTGTGTGTCCTGCCCCCAACCCGTGGGAATCGCTGTCTGTGGAACGCGCATCTTCGGGTTGCTGTCCCTGCAAATAGGTCTTATACAATGCCCAGAAGTTTTTCGGGCGGCTTTTTGGGGGTAGTAGTTCACTGTACGTCTCCGTCTGTGTGCTACAGTACAACATGTCTCGAGCCCATCTGGCCTTAGTTGGCAGAGGGCCTCGCATCCAGCACTGTGCCACCACTCTCCTGGCCATTAGCATCCCCATGTCTGTAAGTCTGCGTATCGCCCCTGGGAGTCCCCTCGAGTTGCCTATGAGTGCTATTCCCGGATCGATGTCCAAGTCGACCTCCAGAATCCTGCTCATCTCGGAGAATACGTCGCGCCAGAACGTCTGTATACCCGGGCACCCCCATGACAGATGCAAGAAGTCGGTGTCCGCCGCTCGGCAGCGCTCGCAGTGGGCCTCCGGTCGCAGCCCATATCTGTGAAGCCGCACTGGGGTGTAATACACCCTTTGGAGGAATTTAAAATGTATGAGCCGGTGTTTCCCATTTAGGGAAATACGTTTCGTGTTTTCACAGCAGTAGCGCCACGTCGCGTCGTCGAGCGTGGTTCCTAAATCTCTCTGCCACTCCAGCCGAGCTTCATGAGCTGGTGCTCCCCATGAGATCTAGCTATGCTGTAGAGGTTAGTCAAGAGCTTTTTGGGTTCTTTGTGTGCGATCACGTACGATAATTCTGGGACATCCGGGGGTTCCGCCATATCCGGGCCCAGGAGTTCGGAGAGAGCGCTCCGAGTTCTATGGAAGTGGAAGTTCTAAGGTTTTGGCAGTGCCATTTAGGAACAGGTCACCCGCCTTGCTCAGCCCTAATTTTGTTAGTTCCTGCGCGGTCGCTTTGTCCCCCATGGGCGGGAACCAGCGTAGCCACTCTATCGGCATCTCCGGCGAGTACAGCATCGCCCCTCCCTGGCGAAACAGGAGTGAGTGCCAAGCGTGATTGGTAGAGGAGATGGAATCCAGTATTCCCGTACGACTATCCTGCGGTTGGCAGATCGTTGCCGGGAGCGGTAGCGGGTGGGCAAACAATCGTTCCATCCAAACATGTGGGATTTGCTTGTCGCCATGTACCCAGGTATGTACATGAGACGCTTGGGCCGCCCTGTAGTATAATTCAAGATCTGGCGCCGCTAGGCCCCCTAAGTTATACGGGAGGGTGAGCGTTGTCCACTTGACTCTCGGCTGTTTCCCTGCCCATGCTAGTTTAATCATCAGGCTGGTCAGGCGGTGAAAGAAGGCCTTAGAGAGCACGATCGGCAATGCGTTAAAAAGGAACAAAAATCTTGGTAGGACTATCGTCTTCATTATGGCTATGCGGCCTAGCAGCGTGAGGGGCAGTTTACACCAGATCTCGATATCGTCCTCCAGCGTACTGACCGCTCTCCCGTAGTTCTGCCCGATGAGCATGTTCGGATCCGTGTGGGTCTGGATCCCCAAGTATCTGATCGGGTCTTCCGTCCACTGTACAGGGTACTCCGTCTCCACCCGTGTAGTCACTGGAGTGAGGGTCATCACCACCGCCCAGTTAACTTTGAGCCCCGAAAGTGCACCAAACTGAACCTCCTCTCTCAGGAGTGGGGGAAGCGAGACAGCAGGGTCGTGGGCGTACAGCAACGTAACGTCCGCATACATAGATACAACTATTTTGTACGTGGGGAACCGAACTCCCTCGTGGCTATGATACTCTCTTAAAGCACAGGCGAGAGGCTCTGCAGCAAGCGCATATAGTAAAGGGGATAAGGGGCATCCCTGACGGGTGCCTCTCCCTATGAATAGAGGACGGGAGATCGCATTGCCCACACGAACCCTAGCCGAGGGGCCGTCATATAATGTGCCTATCATTTGGATAAAGGGTTCGCCAAGACCCATACAGTGTAACACCTGAAGAAGAAAAGGTCATTCAACCGAGTCGAATGCCTTCTCCATGTCTAAAAAGAGCGCCACCGCTGGTGTGTCCTGCTTTACATGCTGGATGGTACCCAATACTGTTCTTATATTGTAAGTCAGGTTTCTGGATGGGATGAATCCCGCCTGTTCCGGGGCCACTAAATCAGGGGCCAGAATTGCAAGTCTAGTCACAAGTACCTTGGCATATAGTTTGGTGTCAACGTTTAACAGCGATATTGGGCGGTAAGAGCTACAGTCGTCGTGTGGCTTTTTTTCCGGCTTCAGAATGGTAACTATCATCGCCTCTCTCATGGATCTGGGCATGGTGCCTTGTACACTTATGTCCTCTAGGAGAGTGTGGATGTACGGCAGTAGCTGTTCCTGGAATGCTTTATAGAAGTCGACTGAAAGACCGTCCATGCCCGGTGCACTGCCCGATCTCATGGAGGCTAGTGCGTCTTTGATTTCGTCCAGCTGTATAGGGCACATCAGGAATTCCCTGTTGGAATTTGGGAGGAACGGGAGTTGTATGTGTTCTAGATAGTCCATTATTTCAGCCGATATGTCACCACTCTTGAAGGGAATATAGCTCCGCGTAATAGTCTCTGAAGACTGCTGCCATTTCCGCCTCATCAGACACTCTGTCTCTGCCCGAGTTCTTTAATTCCGAGATTAGCGCTTTTCTCCTCCGGCCTTTAACGACATTGGCTAGGACTGCGCCCGGCCTCTCTCCCTCTCCGTATGTACGGGCTGTGGCGTACTTGCCTAAGTGTTGTACCTCTCTGTCCGCTGCCTCGTGGTATTCCACCAGTAGGCCCTTAATGGCAGCGTTGATGGGGTCATCCGGGTTAGATCGGCTTCGAGCCTCGAGTGCCTGTAATTGTAGCTCAAGATCAGCTAAGGTGGCCCTGGTAGCCTTCAAGACACTGGAGTGATTGGACATCGCTATGCCTCTAATATAAACATTGAACGCTTCCCATATTGTTTGGAAATCCTCCACTGACCCCACATTTTCTCAAAAAACACGTCAATCGCCTCCGCCAGCTCACCGCGGAAGACCGGATCTAACAGGGAGTATGGCGGGAAGCGCCACGTAAACGGTGCATATCCCTTTACTGGGGTATCCAAGGTTAACAGAATGGAGGAGAGGTCCGATAGAGTGCGCGGGAGCACCTTGCATTGTCTGACCGAACGGTTGGTCCCCGCTGTGGCAAACCAGTAGTCTATCCTCGTGTGTATGTCGTGAAATGCGGAGTAGTGTGTGAAACCGTTCCTCCCATCGTTTCTGTTCCGCCACACGTCAATCATATCTAGCATTACCAGCTTAGCCGAAAGCGACTGCACAGCTGCGGAGTGCCGACGGGGGGGTTCCGATGATCTGTCTACATCAGGGTTTAACATCAAATTAAGTCCCCACCCCACAGTATGTGTGGATTGTCATAACTAGCTATCTCATTGGCCAGGGAATCAAAGAAATCAGGAGAATCATAGTTGGGGCCATAGGTGTTAACTACCAACAGGTCCATCCCCCGCCCCTTACAGGATGCCATGACATACCGCCCCTCCGGGTCGACACCCAAGGTCTGTATCAGAATTCCCGATTTTGGGTTTACCAGGTGAGGACCCCCGTGCGTGTGTGGTGAACCCAGAAACCGCTATATGCCCAGCTAAACTCCTAGTGTGCAGCATGGTGCTCGTGAGTGGGAGGTGCGTTTCTTGTAAGAGTGCTATATCAATATTGTGGCGTCTAAGATAGCAAACATAGCACCTTCCTGAGTTTCCTGTGATCATTAAGCCCCCTGACATTCCATGTGAGGGCGTGTATCGTTCCGGGTCTGACATCAGCCCGCCCACCAACTACCTCAGCCATGAGGACGCTTCCCGGGTTCTAAAGTCGCAGTCAGACGTGTAGGGCAGGCTAAATTACGGGCAATCAATCGGTTACAGTAGGCACATTGTGGTCTTTGAGGCAATGCATATCGAAACCAAACATAACAACCGCAACTTCCCCCCTGTCTCATGATGGCAACCGTGCCTTCACCCCCCTCCACCCACAGCAGACCAACCCCAACATGGCCTAGCATGGTAAGAAAATCCCCCCTCCTCCCATCCCCCCCCAAACCTGTTACATAGGGCCCAGCCGGAACCCATTGTGCTATCAGCGCTAGGGCAGAGGTTACCAAAATTAGTGCAGGTAGCATTTGACTTTAAACAATGTCAGCCATCCAGCTCCCCGCCCCATCACCCCTTTTTTGTCCTACAACGGCAATCCATGTCCAAATACCTAGCAATGAAAAATAACAGTCTCTGCCAAGTCCCAGAACCCCATCCACCCACCGCCCCGCAAACCGGAAATCCGAAGAGAAGTGGGAGAGAATAGCCAATGCACACAATCCCATATAGCCCACAGAACTGAGGGAAAGAATAATAAGCCAAAGCGTCTACAAAATCAAGTGAGCTACAGTAATTTGGAGCAATCTCACCATGGCTCGAAGTCCGTGCTCGCTTCAGAGGTACCAACAGCTCTCACCATCGGCGCAGTTCGTCATATCGAAGAGGCTCCTGGTCAGTACTGCTCGCCAGCCACCTCTCCACCGTGTGACTCTGATCGGAGTCTATCTGGACGGGTCCAAGGACGTCAAGTGGTCATTCTTGGTCTTCAAGCCCACTGGAAGGTTCCTGCTCTACCGGACGTCCCCCAGGGCTGCTCCGCCGTTCTTTTGCCCAGGTCTTCAGCGCCTTCTGAAGGTCTTTCCGGTCTGTAAAAATGTGGGAGTGTCCACCTTGATTTATCCGCAGTTTCGCCGGGTACAGCATCGCGTAGTCCAATCCGAGATCACGCATCTGTTGTTTATACGGGGCAAAGGGTCTCCGTTCTTCCTGTACCCTTGCAGTGAAGTCTGGATACAGTGATATGTTAGATCCCTCGAACTGCAGCTGTCCTTTCTCCCTGGCTACTCTCAGTGCCGTATCCCTGTCCCGATAATTCAGGAGCTTAGCAATTATGGGCCTGGGGGAGGCTCCTAAACGCGGTCTGGGGCCCAATGAGCGGTGTGCCCTCTCCACTATGAACATGTTGGAAAAAACGCCTTCCCCCAGCAAAGTGGTTAGCAGCCTCTCAACAAACAGCTCCATCTTGCCTGTGTGGGTCGTCTCCGGTACCCCCGTAATCCGAATGTTGGACCTCCTGGAGCGAGCCTCCAAATCCTCCGACTTGTCTTGGCTCACTTGTAGTAGCTTAGCCATGTGCTTGCGGTCCTTATCGAGTTCCATCTGCCCCTCTTCCACCTCAGTAATCCGTCTTTCGGACATGTCGAGGCGCTCTGCGTGCTTATCGACCCTTTCTGACATCCTGTCCATCCGGTAGGTAAGGGCGTCAATCTTCGTCCCAATCGACGCCATGCTGTCCTGCAGGCCCTTTTCCATGGTAACCAGCAGTTCCTTTATACCGGAGTAGTCAAGAGTCAAAAATACTTTATTCGATTAATTAAAATCATAAAAGTATACTACAAACACATAAAAAAGACATATAAAAGCACATAAATGTGTATAAATGAATAATAAAATTGAAATTACATTTCATACAAATTTCAGCAAATGCAGTGCAAGGAAGTCGTATACGTTTAAAATGAAGTTAAAAATGTTTAAAATACATCCTATTTAAAAACTATATTGGACAGGATTATTATACAAGTCTGCAGGGATAGATTGTATAATATGTGACACTTGTATTTACATGGTTCAATCGGGTATTGTGTGGCACAATGATCTAGATCGTTTTGCTCTCATTGCTGCAACCAAAAAACTTGCGACTCCGTACATCACAATAGGGGTCTCCATAGTTTGTAAAAACAACAGTGCCGGTTTCACTTGCACGAATCCCCTGTTTCTCAATAGTGGTAAGATATATTTTTTCCTCCCCTCCGCAAAAAAGGGACAGAAAAATATAAAATGGGACTGGTCTTGGTCGGAAAAGGAGTCGCATTTACATGGGACGTGGTCCCTTGGCTTGTTCCATTTCAAGTATTCTCCCAGAAGGAGGTGCATCTGGTTGAAACGAAATTTGGTAAGAAGCCATCGATGATAGGGCCTATTCACTACCCTTAAGTATGGCTGGATGTTCATGGTCGATACTACAATATAGTGAGCCCTAACAGTGGTTTTCTCTAATTCCTGGGCTTCACGCAACATGTTTCTAGACTCTAAAAATTGTGTCTTAATCCATGTGACATCTTCTTTGCACAGACTCTCCGGGCTACTATACAAGTCAACACGGCCCAGACGAGTAGCAACCAACTTAATGTAGCTCAGCCATTTAATATCGTAGGCTCTGTCTCTCCCCATGCAATCCATGATAATCTTTCGATTTAACGTCAAATTCGGGTTCAACCACAATTTCACCCATAGAAGTAGGGGGGCCAGGTTAAGAGTATCTTCAATAAATCCCTGCCCTAGTTCTGTCAACACCGAAAAAATGGGTGTAGACTGTGGTAAGCCCAATAATGAACGCATGGATCTATTCTCCTCCTTCTGTATCAGTGCCAGATCCCTGAATCCCCAGATTCCAGCCCCATATCTAGCCAGCGCCAAAGTTTTGGCTCTATACAACTTGAGGATAGCTTCCGTTGGTTTGCCCCCCAGTCTTTTAGCAAAGCTCTGTATTGCTCCGAAAGACCGCCGAATAGCCATTGCTTTGTTAACAACCTGTGGGGTCCATGTACCCGTGTCGTCAAAAATGACTCCGAGGTATGTAAATGTTTTAACTTTGGTTAAAATCGCTCCATTGCATCGCAGGGTTTTAGTGGTGTTCTTTCCTTTCCCTAAGGACATAACGTGCGATTTACCCATATTTACAACCAGGTCTAGTTTGGTCATAAAAGCTCCAAATGAATCAAGGAGCAGTTGTAGACCATTAGGGGTTCTGGCAATGAGGACCGTGTCATCGGCGTACATCAGTACAGGCAGCGGTAACCCACCCATATTCGGTATATCTAGGGTAGCAGTTTTTAAAACAGAGTACAGGGAATTAATATACAGGGAAAATAACATGGGGGCCAAAATGCACCCCTGTCTCACCCCTCTTGCTGATCTAAACCCAGTAGTGCACTTGCCTACTGTGGTCATTCGGACCGAAGCCGTCAGGTCGGTATGTAGAAAAGCTAAGAAGTTAATCAAAGCAGGGTCCAGACCCAACTCAGAAAGAATTGTCCACAGCTTCGACCTATTAACTAGGTCGAACGCTGTGGACAGATCCATAAAAGCTAGGTGGATTGACCCACTAGAGGCAGCAGTATATTTGGAAACGGTCATGTACAAATTCAGACACTGCTCCTCGGTACCCCTCCCTGTTCTAAATCCATATTGTGTATCACATAAAATTGCATTATCCTTTTCCCACAGATTAATTTTATTTAATATAACTTTGCCCAATATTTTGAATGAGGAATCAAGTAGCGATATAGGTCTATAACACCTGGGGTCGCCCCTTTGCCCCTTCTTAAAAATTGGTATGATCACCGAATGTGACCAAGTGGTAGGGGTATCAGACAAGTTCATGCATGCTAAATTAAAAACATTCGCAAGTATTATAGACCATATAAGTGGATGAGCTTTATACATATCGGCGGGGACCCCATCCGGGCCTGGGGCTTTCCCGCCGGCAGTGTTTTCAATTGCATTTAGTACTTCTTTTACCGAAACCCTAAGTGGTGTGTCTGAGGGAGAAAAATCTAAAGGAGTAAAAGGGGTAGTAGGAGTCTTGCTTCCATAGATGTTTTCAAAGTGATCTAACCATTGATTCTCAGTGATATTGGCCTCTAATATCTCATTCCCAGTACCACTTAACAAAGGAGAATTCACTATTTTCCAAAAATGGGCACTGTCCCTTAAAGTGAGGTTATCATAAAGTGCTTCCCAGGCCTTATCTTTTAATTCTCTTTTGCGAGCCTCGGTCGCACACCTATATTCTTTCCTCAATTGGGACACTACAGTTAGATTACGAGGCTTACATTTAAGGGCTTCTAGAAGTTTATTATGCGCCTTTGAGCAATCAGCATTGAACCATCCCTGTGCCATCCGTGGCTTAACAGATGATTTGATAGTAAGGGTCTCTGCAACATTTTTGCATATGGTTCCAAAAGCTTTTATGACATTTCCTCCTGTAGACAGAGGGTTCCTGCATATGTTAAATTCATCACTTAATTCATTGCAAAGTTTAGTAAAAAATTCCTCAACATCGATTTTAGACCATTTAACCCGTCTACCTTGGTCGTGGGTCTTGACTACAGTAGAGTAGGTTAACTGTTGGTCGCAATTAATTATGGTAGGGTTTATGTTAATCAGCTCCATAACGACCGGATTATGGTCACTAAATGCAGTAATGATGGCATTATATGAGATAACATTTATGAGAATTCTAGGAGACACAAAGATATAATCAATAATGGTGTTGCTACCTCTCGCGCTATAGGTCACCACTCTGTCTATCGGATTCGCAAAAGCGGGTTCAGACATATCCATATCAATCAGCATCTCTTCTAGAGCACCCCCCTTTACAGTATGTTCAAAATGCGGATGTGTCAAATAGTCATCATCATAGGAGCTACCATGGTAACAGTTATGTTGACAGAGATGTATGTTAAAATCACCAAACACAATAAAATAAACCAAAGTAGTTTGACTCTTCTTATAATTGTTTAAAAATTCAGTCAACATTAGGATATTTTCGCCTCCTTGTAACCCTTCTGTTGAGTTATAAAAATTTACATATAGGAGTTTTTCCCCCGTGTTCAGCGAGGCCTCTAAGATGAGACAGTTAGGGGAGTTAATATCTATGACTTTCATCGCCCCAAGGTGACTTACTGAAATTAGCAGTGCAAGACCGCCCTTACTTCTACCTCTGATAGACTTTTGAGCTGCTTTAAAATGGGATACATAACCATCTACCCAAAAGTTACATTCTGTGTCCCAAGTTTCTTGGAGTGCGATCACTTCATGTTGCTTAATAATTCCCAGCCATTCTTTATCATCTCTTTTGGATTGTAGACCAGAGATGTTCCAAGTCATTAGCTTCATATTTCTGCAAGCCCCTTTTGACCCGGAGGGTTCCTGCAACCCCCTCTTGGTGCCCAGTCAGATGTTAGTATCCAGGTTTCCAAGAGCATCAAAACGATTACTTAGCTCCAGGCCAGGAGATGAAGCCACATGGCGGTTACAATCTAAGGACAGGTGTGAACTAAGGGGTAGAGTGGCCCAGTTAGCTAAAGGCGCTTGTTGTCTTGGAATATTTTGAGTATTTTGCCTGTGAACAAAGTCCCGGGTAGATTGTTGTGTTGGGCGAGGATAGAAAAAACCCAGTGGAACTGCACGTATTTGCCCTTGGCTAATATCAGTTGCATCCCAGAAAAGTCTTGAACAAACATGTGGTGTCCTGAAATTAATAATAACACAATCCTCAGGGAAACATTTGGCTGTCCGGCCCAGCCAGGTAACTATTCTTGCCAGACTAACATGATCAGAAACGTCACTAGCACCTGTGCAGTTCTTGTCACACCAGCTCTTTACGTTTTCCATAAGGGTTCTTTGGGTTTCTGATTCTCCCGCAGTGAGTCTTGGTACATTAACCAGAACTGCCACAAAAGGGGTTGCCTCCGGGGGTAAATTCACCATAGGCTTGCGATACGGAGCATCCCCCGTTCTCCTTTGAAGTGTGTTCTCGGTGGCCCCATTATTTGCCTCGCTATTATTTCTGATTGGGGCCGAGTTATTCTGTCTGCTAGGATTCAAATTGTTGCCGACAGGTTTAGGGTTATTTGCAGCCATCACTATTGGAGAAAGAGGCGGATGTGTTGTGTTGGGCATTATAGTGCCAGTGTTAGTCACTTCCATGGGTTGGCCATTTTGCCCTGTGGCATGTAGAGAATCTTTAGCTAAATGCTCCGCCACCTTGTGGAGCAACAAGGAATTCATCCTTTCGCAATGGGTCATAATGCCCGCTACGCAGTCTTTAAGGGTTTCGACTATATCGCTTGAGATCTTAATGAGCATGGTTTCTATGGTGTCTGTCAAAACCCTTTCTACCCTCTCGTTAATAGAGCCTTCAAGTTTAGCTAGCGATTTACATATTTTGGTGTTGGCTCTGTATTGAGGGAGTAAGGTTTTATAAAATCTAGCTCTTTTCCGGGCAGTACGTATCTTAGCACCCCCCCCTTGAACTTTGGTACACGCAGGGGGGTCAGGAACCACTATAGAGAACTCCGCGTGCACCGACTGCTGAGCAATAGGTAGATTGTCACATGCCCCATTGATGACAATGTTGGGTTCTAAGGGTACCCTTGACTCGTTGTGATCCGTCGAGGCTCCCTCTAGCCCTAGTTCCCGTTCTTTCGCAGCAATTTCCTTATTGAGCTTCCCCACAGCTGTAGTAAGGTAAGTCAGAATGTTTCCAGGAGCACTCGATTTACGTGCAATTTTAACACTGCTGGCCCCCCCTGTAAGCGAAGTCTGGAGTTTTCTCTTACCCATTTCTGGACTGTAGATGTTAGAGGACCGGCCTGTCCTGTCCTCTGTCGTCCCCTGACGGCCACAGACGGCCCGCCCTCTGCCCGGGCTCCGCCCGGCGTCGCCCGCGCGCGTCCCGCGACGCGGAGGGGGTTGCTGCCCTTTAAGCGCCTCCGGGCGCGCTCCAACCGGAAGTGGGCGGTTCCAGCCCCTGAGCCCTCTGGGAGCTGTAGTCTTCCCCTGCTCTGGCCGTGCGATGCTGCAAGCACGGTGGCAGGGAAGAACACACAGCGTTAGGGCCCCAGTGGTGCTGCTGCACGATGTGTCCTGGTGTCAGGGTTTTCGCCGGTAAGTTCTGCCCTTTGCGCGTGCTGGCGCTCCCCGCTCCACCGAGGGAGCTGCTGCCCTTTAAGCGCCTCCGGGCGCGCTCCAACCGGAAGTGGGCGGTTCCAGCCCCTGAGCCCTCTGGGAGCTGTAGTCTTCCCCTGCTCTGGCCGTGCGATGCTGCAAGCACGGTGGCAGGGAAGAACACACAGCGTTAGGGCCCCAGTGGTGCTGCTGCACGATGTGTCCTGGTGTCAGGGTTTTCGCCGGTAAGTTCTGCCCTTTGCGCGTGCTGGCGCTCCCCGCTCCACCGAGGGAGCTGCTGCCCTTTAAGCGCCTCCGGGCGCGCTCCAACCGGAAGTGGGCGGTTCCAGCCCCTGAGCCCTCTGGGAGCTGTAGTCTTCCCCTGCTCTGGCCGTGCGATGCTGCAAGCACGGTGGCAGGGAAGAACACACAGCGTTAGGGCCCCAGTGGTGCTGCTGCACGATGTGTCCTGGTGTCAGGGTTTTCGCCGGTAAGTTCTGCCCTTTGCGCGTGCTGGCGCTCCCCGCTCCCCGCTCCACCGAGGGAGCTGCTGCCCTTTAAGCGCCTCCGGGCGCGCTCCAACCGGAAGTGGGCGGTTCCAGCCCCTGAGCCCTCTGGGAGCTGTAGTCTTCCCCTGCTCTGGCCGTGCGATGCTGCAAGCACGGTGGCAGGGAAGAACACACAGCGTTAGGGCCCCAGTGGTGCTGCTGCACGATGTGTCCTGGTGTCAGGGTTTTCGCCGGTAAGTTCTGCCCTTTGCGCGTGCTGGCGCTATACCGGAGTAGATCGAGCTGTCTTGCGCGGCAGAAGGCTGCCCGTTGTCCGGGTCTCCTGGATCCAGGGTCTTAGTGCGTCGCTGTTCAAAAGGCAGTTTAGACTGCTTCGCGTCCCCTTTCCCCATCTTGTAGCGCCTCTGTTCTGTCGGGCCTCTCCGTGCAACGCAGTCTCTGGGGAGGGCTAGTCCCGGAGTCGGTTGTGGCACGGTTTTTGTGAGGTCACCTGGGCTCCTCAGCGCGTCCCACTGCGCGTCTGGTACTCCCAAGCCACTGGGGAGGTAATCGCGAATCGATCTCAGTAGGGAGGGCACCCCGGGGCAGTCTCGAACAGCGCCCCCAGCAAGTCCTCAACAGGGGGGCCCGCAGCGTTCAGTCGGACTGTTCCTGTATCCCGCTCCGTGGGACACCCACCGCGACTCGGCCTATCGCCCCGTCAGGAAGGAGATTGGACCAGGTCAAATAGGCGACTTCTCAGAGGCCTCCTCACGACTCGGAGTCGCCTCTGCCTAAGTGTGGTAGCCGCCGCATGTGCCCCCCAGGGCCAAGCACTCTCCTCAGCTTCGTGGTAGTTGGGTACAGCTGTAGGCCTGCAGAGGGGGGGGGAGGGGGAATGTGCTGTGGTAGGTGGGAGCCGTCCACCAAGAGGAGAAGCGTTCAGAGCCCCGTGTGTCGCAGTTCCCCGCCCCGTATCCTCAGCGCGCCGCGCTGGCGAAATCCAGCCCCCAGGCCTGCATACAGCACTCTGTCCACCGGGGTCGCTAGGGCCCCACAGCAGTTTTGTGTCCCCCCGGGCTCAACCTCCGCCTCAGATGCCACAGTCCTGCGGGCCCAAGCGCCGGGCGATTTTTCCCCCTCACCTCGGTAGCGCGTGGGCCCAAGTGATAATGTAGGCACTGTCTCGCATCAGGCTCCGCACCTCTCTGCTCTTGGGTGTCGTCTCTGGGGCCCCCCGAAGTTCCGAGCTGAATATCGGGAGCCAGGCAACAGACTTACGACGTCACCCGGGCCCGCGGCCCGGACCGTGCCGCACGTCGCACCTCGCACTCCGGGGACAGGGTCACGCAAGGTCGTGGCTCCAAGGCCCTCCTACCCGGCGCTCCAGCCCGCCGATTCCTCCCGTCACCCGCGTCGCACGGCTCCCGTTGATGGCTCCGGGGGTGGCGGTGGCGTTCGGGGGTGAGGCGACGTCCTTGCCAGACAGATCGCGCCAAAGTATAAAGGATTATTTGAAGGATTATGCAGGTGATGTGGCGGAGCTACGCTTTCAGGCGTCCGCCATCAATGCCGGCAAGCTCAGCCCCCCGTCTCAGAAGAATACTTCACCTCATTCCAGTTGTCTCCCGAATATGGTTGTCCACACTCTGGTTACGGCAAAACTGGACTATGCCTATTGTCTTTACTTAGGCATACCGACCGTCCTTATTCATCTTGCCTCATCTTGAAGATCCCCTCTCATTCATCTATCTCTCCTCATCTGCAGCATCTCCATTGGCGTCCTAATACTAAGAAAATCCAATTTAAGGCACTTACTTTAGTTTTTATAGCCTACACTTATAAGGGCCTTTGAAGGGATGCGACACTGGTACAGGTTGGTAAGGATTTATTCCCATACACATTAACAGAACTGTCCTCCGGTGGCCGCAACGATCAACCCTAGAATGTCCACTTCCCTCCACGCTCCAATGCCAGTAACCAAGACAAAAAAGGCGAAAAGACCCAACATACCCCCCTTCCTTACAAAAGCGATGACAAAACTGAAGTAATGTGGATACAGTTTCCAGGTAGAATGCATAATCAAATTACAATATATGCGTGACACAGACCATGGAACCTGTAAAGAAAATACAAGCACACAGGTTAGCGCATGGTTGAGCCGTGTAACAATGAACAATAAACCAAACACAAAACCCAAAGAGCATGAAACTGAGACTACAAATGAGCTCAATACATGGTGAAAACATTAGCAACATCCATCACATCACATAATCATCGTACTTGTGTGGAACACACTTTATCCGCCTTGATGTTGGGTGACCTTCCGGAGCACACACAGACTCCACGGACCCTTGATGCCTTTAAGTAGGACAACCTTCCAGAGCACACTCAGACTCCATGGTACCTTGAAGCAACCCCATCCCCATTCTTTCACACACAAACGTAGCCTCGGATTTGGGTACCACCACCAACTTGCTCTTGTTCCACACTTTTCAGAAACTACTACCTATTTTCTCACTTTCTTTACACAAAATGGAGAGGAAAACCTTGATTGTCCCTTATGAATGCGCCTGGGATTTACTATCCTCACTAAATCGCCCACTTGAACTTTGCATTTCCTACACTTGTTCCCTTTGGAAGCAGACTTCTCTTGAACGCATTTCCACACATCCAGAACTCCGCACATCTACTCTATGTCCAATCCTTTTCTATTTATCCACTCCCTGTCAGCCGTGAACCCGCCCCTCTGCCTCTAAACAGAGAAAAAGGAGTCACACTAGTACTAACATGTGGGGTGGTTTTAATAGCCCATAGCATATCCCTAACAGCATCTTCCCAATTGTTGCTATTAACTAAGGCTAACTGAAGTTCATCTTTCACCACGCAATTCACCCTCACCACAAGTACATTGCTGCAGGGATAGTACAGTGATGTTCATATATGTTTGATGCTACAACACTCCAAAAAACTACTCATTTCACTTGACACTAATTAACTGAAATTTCAGTCACTAATTCTTCCAGGAAACCCTCTCTTATGAACGTGTCCTGAAAAAATTGAATGACAACACCAGAACTGACACTATTGACGTATTTTAATTCAGTCCACTTAGACATATAGTCAATCAACACCAACGCATATTTGGGCAAACTACCTAAAACACCAAAAGGACCAGACACATCAAATGCCAACTTGTGCCAAGGTATTCCACTACTGACAACAGGAACGATAGGAGATGGCACAGTAACCTGTGCCTTATCACTCAAAACACATGCACTTCACTCTCTAACAAAATGTTCCACTGCTCTGTCCATTCCTGGCCACCAGAAATCCTCTCCCACGTGACAAGTCATGGCACGCATCCCCATATGACCCTCATGTGCTAATTCCAGCACTCTCAACCTCAATGGCCTCGGAACCACCAAACGTTCACACCTCAATAAGACCCAATTAACAATGGACAATTCATCTGCATTCCTCCAATATGGAATCAAATCCTCCCTCATATCTCGTGCCCCTAGGCCAACCGTTTATGACACACTTAATTACCTCTTGAACCCCTTTATCTTCTGAGGCTGCAGCTTGCCATTTCTCTTCACTGAGCACACCTGAGGTAACTTCACTTGAAGCACACACAAATTCCACCTCCTCATCATCACCCTTGTTACTGTTCTCATCCTCAACCACAGGCAGCCTTGAAAGACAGTCTGCTGCAAAATTCTGTACCCCAGGCACATACTGCAATTTGGACTGGTCCGCTTGCATTCGTACATCCATTTGGCAATACATGGAATAGCTCTACCACCATTGACAGTACAAAACAAATCTACGAGAGGCTTATGGCCAGTGCGCAGCACTAACTGGCTTCCCCAAAGTTTCTGAAATGCTGCATTCCCACCATAAACCAAGAGCCTCTTTCTCAATTGTAGAATAAGTTGACTCTGCACCCCGAGTGCTCTTGATGCGAATCCCCCAATTTATTCTTTGCCACACTCACTTTTTTGCATCAGAACCGCACCTAAACCATGATTGCTAGCATCAGTGGTGATGATGCACTGATGACAAATGTTAAATGGTTTAAGGGGTTTGGCAGACACAATGTTCTTTTAATTGATTCAAACACAGTGTCATGCACCTCATTTCATACGTACTTCATATTTTTTTTTAAAAGACCCCATAAACTGTCTGTTTTAGATTCAAAATTCTTAACAAATTTAGTATAATACTCGATCAATCCTAAAAAGGACCTGAGCTGACCTCTACTGCTGGGTGCAGGTTCTTGCTCAATTGCTCTCAAAATCTCCTTTCACCTTTGCTAGACACGTGGTGACCTAAATAATCCATACCATCACATGAAAACCTGCACTTGTCTTTTTTTAAGGTTAAGCCTGAAGACTTCAAAATGTCCAACACCCTCTCCAGTCTTGCATCATGCTCATCCATACTTTCCCCATAAAACAATACATCGTCCAGGAAACATTCTACTCTAGACACATCTACAAACAAATTGCTCATCAACCTTTGAAAAACTGAAGATGCTGAGGCAAGTCTAAATGGCATGCGCTTATATCGGTATGCTCCTTCAGGGATCACAAATTAAGTTAAATGTCTCAACTCACCACACAACTCTATCTCATGATATGCTGCCGAATATCAAGTGTTGTCAATATTTCAGTGCCATTTAAAGTGGACAACAGCTCATTGATGAAAGGGAATGGTTGCCGGTCTACCTAGATGTTGGAATTCAGATAGCGCAAATCCACACATAAATGCATTGACTTATTTCTGATTTGACCCCCAACGCAACTGGGGTCAACCACTCTGAACTCTCAATGGGTTTAATAATGTCCAAATCACACAGTTTCTTTACCTCCACCTTAAGTTCATCCCTCAAATTTATGGAACACGCCGCACCTTGAGCACTCTTGGCTTTGCCTTATCAGTCAAAATGATGCGGTGTGTGAAATCATTCAAACGACCAAGTAATTCTGAAAACAACTCAGGATAGGCATTCGTCCACTTATTCTCAACCATATTGCAAACATCACCACTGCACAGCCATTGTCTCGATAATACTAACTCCGGATTATTGGGATCGAAGATTATATCCAGATCCCCTGGCTCATTCCAGCCTAAAATATTGGACCCTTCTTTGGCCACATACACAGTGCCACTTTCAACATTGTTCTCAAAACCTAAACTTGCATTGGATTTGCCTCACACCTCCACCTTCTGCCCCCATAAGCAACATTTTTAATGTGCAACTCCTGGAGATGAGTAATATTCAATTGGTCAAACTCTGACTCGCCAACCAATGTAAAAGGCGAGCCAGAATCTGCCATGACTAATTTTAGACCGGTTAATATTAATATCGCACAACGGCGGTTTCCTCCTCTTGCTTTTTCACACATACTCCATGTGATTAGCAACAACATCCTCAATTGTGTCAGACAACATAGATATTACATTTTGATCCTCTTCAGATGTTTCTCCTTCAAATGACTTCACCACTGGGGCATTAAAACTCTTTCTAAACAATCTGCAAGTTCTTGCAAAATGACCCTTTTTTTCACACCTGAAACACGTCTGACTGGCAGCTGGGCAGTTTTTGATTACATGCAACTTACTGCCACATCTAAAACATGACACCTCAGTCTTGCCACTTTGTTGAATGCCACCACTCCGATACCCACTTGAGATGTTTTTGTTCATCGGTGGTTTGCCGGCCCTCTTGACAACTTCTTTACTTATTGCTTTGACTTCCTGCTCCAAAACTCCTCTGACCATCATCCCTAGAATGCCCGCTCCCTCCATGCTCCAATGCCGGTAACCAAGGACTGGAACATGGGGCAAAGACCTAACAGCCTTCTGTATCTTAAGAGGAGACTCAGGTCTTACTCCCACTCCAGAGCCTTGAGGGCCAACAACGTTAAGCTTCTGTTAATTCTCTGCATACATAAAGCTAGACTTTAAACACCTGGCTTACAAAATGGGGAATTCTCTACCACTCAGTCTACGCTGCAGTCCTTCTAAACCAGTTGTTAGACTCAATCTTAAAACATTCTTAAGGACATGAAATTGTCTTTTTCCCATTCTCTTTCATGTGCTTTCTGCTAGCGCGGAGACAATCATCTCGGAGGTTGCTGCGTGCTATACAAATGCCATGAAATTGAAAACATTGAAAATTGAGAACATCCATTCACTCGTTAAGATCAGAATAAAGGTCTTCCATTAAGATGTTCTAATTTATAATGCTCTTGAAGGAGCGACTAACATGTCTTTCTTTTTTAAATTACATTATAATATTGTAGTATAATTCGGATTCATCCTTCAAAAAAGCAATTAGGTAGATCGCAAAAGACATGTTGGCTGAAGTGTTTTAATACTTTGAACATGGAAAAAAGTTTTGGGGAATTTACCTGTATTTTATTCATAACAATAATGTTTTGTAGCTCGAGCTGTGTATATAATTGGGACATTAAGGGGCACATTAGGATGGCGGGCAGGCTTTGCCCGCCCGCCACCCTAGCGGAAATCGGGACCGCCCGCCTAAAGGGCGGGGGTCCCGACATTGGCATTAGGATGCACCCACCACAGTGGCGGGCGCATTCCTCAATTTAACATTGTGGCGGGCGGTGCTCACTGCACCACCCGCCACAATGTTAAAACACAAAAGCAGGCTTTGCACAATCGAAGCGACAGGCACCGCGCGGTGCTTGCCTCTTCGATTATGCAAAGGCAGGGGGGTACCACAGGTAACCCCCGTGTGCCACCCCCCTTTGGCCTTCACTCTGGGGGCCCACAAGGGGCTCCCAGAGTGAACACCGCATGCCTTTCCGTGGCGGCATTGCCACCACGGAAAGGCATTTAAAAAAGCCCATAGCAATATGGCGGGCGGTGTCTAACAGACACTGCCTCCATTTTACTCGTTTTCCGGCCCGGCCGCAAGGCGACCGGGGCGGAAAACAGGCAGGCGGTGTTTTTCACCGCCGCCTTCCCCTCCGCCTTCCTAATATGGCGGGGGGGATTTGGGCTTGTGATGTCGGGCGGTTTGCCTCCGCCAGGCCGGCGGTGGCCACTGCCAACCTGGCGGAGGCAAACCGCCGGACATCGTAATGGACCCCTAAGTGTCTACTTGGTGCTCACACATATATCCTTTCATGCCCTCACCTTTATGCCTAGCACACAAGTCAAAATCACCATTTGCTGGTCCCTAAAGCCCTTACTGGGAAAAATGTAAAAAGGGATTAGTGAAATGTAAAGTTTATATGTTAGCCACTGGCAATATTTCTAGGGGTTTTCTCTGTGAGATACCCTAAAGGTGAAGAGTATACCCACACATTGGTCACATTGTTGTAGTGCTGTGGGGCTACAGCTCATAGGTGAGGCCTAAAATATCTTGGGTTGATTTGTTTTTGCTGGAATGACTGTCTTGTGCTGAATGATTCCTTTATGAGAGAGCCATGGCTGACTAGCATAAGATTGATCCCTTGCTGGAGTGGCACAGTGAGCAAAAAATGATGGACTGCAATACAGCTCACAGTAATACAATTGGCTAATATTAGTTCAAGCATGCCTTACATCTTGTGGGAAATTGGATTGTTGGTTGAATGGGGAGTGAGCCCCGGCCAAGCAGCAACCACAATCCTCATCAGGATTAGGCACAAGCCAAACCTAAATTAACCTGTGTTCAACCCTCTGGTAGCTTGGCACAGAGCAGTCAGGCTTAACTTCGAGGCAATGTGTTAAGTATTTGGGCAACGCATCAAACAGTAATAAAGGGAAAACCACACAAGAACGATCCCACTTCAAGTAAGAAACAAGACCAAAACAACAAAATTCTAATCAGTAGAACCGAAGATATTCAATTTAAAAGAATTTAGTGAAAATAATGCCAAAAAGGACAAAGCACCAACTGTGAATATCCGGTTGCGCTGGACTGGGACAAAGACCCAAGTTGGAGCTGACCGCAATGGAGTATGGGCCAGCTACAGAGACCCAGTTAGGGCCGGTGAACAAAGTACCTTAAATCCTGGTTTGCGGATTGTTGCGATGATCTGTGTTGAAGATGCATCACCAAAGCAATGCAACAGTGGTGAGATTTGTCGAGGCTGCGATGTATGGGCCTGCATCACCGTTGAGGATCCAGTCTACAGGTCTAGCGATGCAGAGTTGGGCGTCCAGCTTGTGGCACACAATCAGGAGGTTGTGTCGGTTCCGAGTAGCTGCAATTCTGTGATGCAGATTCTGGCATCATCATTGAGGCTGCTGTTGGTGAGAGATGTGAGGGCCTGCATCATGGATGCATCGCACAGTGGCAGTTCCGATGGAAAGTGATACTATGGGGGTCTTTGCAATGGGTCCAATCCATGCAGCAGTGGCATTGTGTCTGTTCTGCTCGGGCTTCCGCTATACAGCAGAGGAGATGCGCCATTTCCGCTGGATCCACAGAGGCTGGCAGAGCACATTAAACCCACTCCCAAGGGTCCAGAACTATGTTGGCACCACTTGGCAGGATAGACTCACAATAGCAAAGTCAAGGTGGAGATGAAAGGTTGTTGGAAGCCTGATGTGTCCCTCAGGCTTCAAGTCAGGAGGCCAGCCAAATAGCCCTTGAAGTCACTAACGGGAAGCAGGTACAGTCCTTCTCACCCAGGCAAGGTAGCAGGTAATCACAGAAGGGGAGCAATCTTTCAGAACAGAAGTCTAGCAGAGTGGCGTTCCTTTCAGCAGAACAGCAGTTCGCACAGGTTCGCACAGGTCCATAAGTGTACTGAAGAGGGGGTGTCTGAGGTCCAGTATTTATATCTCAATGTTCCTTTGAAGTAGGGAGAATCTTCTAGAGGCATGCATTTGAAGTGCACAGTTACCCTGTATTTCAGGCCCTGTGTCCAGACTAACTACAGGGGGTATGCAGCTCTTTGTGTGGAGACATCCTGCCAGTGATGGTCCATCCAGTCATACCTAAGCTACCAAATGTGTGTGACTGTTTAGGAGGAATAAACAAAACCCAACTGTCATCCACATCCTGTCATGTGAGCCAGAGACAGGCTACGGGCACCAAATGGCTATGGCACAAACAAATCAATTTTTAAACAGCAGCATTTTCAAAATTGGTAAAGTTAAAGTTAAAATCCGACTTCAACATAAGTGAGGATTATACATTCCAGAGACACCATCCTGCAACAGGTTACCTGTTCCCATTAGGAAATTACACTTATAAAATGTAATAAAGCAGCTCCAATGTTATCCTATGGGAGAGGTAGGCCTTGCAGTAGTGAAAAGCAAATGTAAGGGTTTTTCACTACCAGGACATGTAAAACTTAAAAGTACATGACCTACCTTTTAAATACATTGCACCCTACCCTTTGGGCTGTCAAGGGCTTACTGTAGGCATGACGTATATGTATTAAAAAGGAAAGTTTGCGTCTGGCAAAATGTTTTCTTTGTTGGGACGAAATGGCAGTTTAAAACTACACACACACACACACAGAGGCCGCAATAGCAGACATGAGACATGTTTCAAATAGCTACTTAGGTGGGTGGCTCAATCAGTGTTGCAGCCCCACTAGTAGCATTTAATTTACATGCCTTGGGCACAGGTAGTGTAACTTTACTAGTGACTTACAAGTAGATTTATTATGCCAATTGGGTAAAAGCTAATCTAACATATTATAAGGGGGGAGCACAAGCACATTAGTGCTGGTTGGTAGTTGTAAAGTGTGCAGAGTCCTAAGGACCCAAAAACAAAGTCAGCAAAAGCAGGAGGGCAAAAAAGGTAGGGGGAACACCATGCTAAGGACGGCGGGTCTAACACATATCTTGTTTGTTTTTCTCAACAAGCTGTCACTAGTGCATCCAACATTCCATATCAGATCCTGACCAATGTGCCTCTGTTCCTTTTTTTCCAGTGATCCAATATTTGTCCTTGCAAAAAGCCCCTATGACTTTCATTACACATTATACTATCCACCCTCATTACTTTGCATCCTTTGCATGCTTTACCACCATCCTTCAATATTGGAAATACTTAATAAGAATGGGGACATGCATATTGGCATTCTCACCTCTGCCCTTTTCGGCCCATCTCCTCTGCCTCTTCTTTTGCGCACAACTAATGAATTTCTTAAACTAAAGGGCACCTTAACTAATGATTATGGGTAATGAGTACATTATAAAATGAGTCCACAGGCTGACCAGGCAACATGTAAACTCTATTATGTGATCCCTGTGACATGGTACTTTCTGAAAACGAGTTAAACAATTTGACAGAATGTCCCTCCAATGGGCCCTAAAGAATTTTCTAAGCATATGCATTTATCTTGAAAATGTAATTGCAGTGCTTAATTTTTGAAAGAATGAGTGCTGGTGCCCAAAGTTTTGCTCAGAAGCCCACGGCCAGTGCCTTTAAATGTGCACAGAATACCAAGGCAGTGTAGTCTTGAATTGACCTCATGGCCCAGCCATCTACTACCGGACACTCCCATACCCTTTATCTCACTCTTGCAGCCCCCTGCTTTCTCCCTATTTGACAGTTTGGCAGTCTTTCTACTTTGTGAGTTTTTCCCTCTTTGGTTTCTGTAAATATCTGATGAGAAATAAGTATGTGCCGGTCCCCATAAATTAGTGCCAGTGGGCCCGACTGGCAACCACCAGCTTAAATTAACGCAGCTTACACATAGTAGCCTCATTGCGAGGGATGAGAAGCATATGAAATCTGTTGTGTTATGTTATTGGGTTTTTGTGGAGTGCAGCTACTTAAAAGTGTGTCCCTGCGCCAAGAACCGGTCACCACTAGTCAGAAGGAACATTTCAGAAGGCAAATTTGAACAGCCAAGTTTTGAGGCTGCATTTGAAAAACCTTCCTCTTGGGTTCCCATCAGATTCAAAGGAAGAGCATTCCAGCTCGAGGCGGCCAGAAGCGAGAAAGAGGATCCACCCCATTTCTTCCTTTTAGTTTTTGGTACAACCGCCAGCAAAGCATCAGGGGATTGCAGAGTTCTTGTTGGAAGATAGTGCACAATTCTATTAGCCAGATAAAGAGGGCCTGACTGGTTGAGGGCTTATGTGCTAGCACTAGACCCTTGAAGTGGACACACGTTCACGGATCAGCAAACAATGCAATTCCTTAAGGTGCAGACGAATATGATTGTATTTACGGTGTCATAGAAGCAATTGGACCACAGCATTTTGTGCTAACTGGAGTCTTTTAAGTTGGTATGCCTAGATGCCCCAGTATAAAGCTTTTGCATAATCCAAGCATGAGGTTATGAGAATATGAATTAATGTCTTCCCGGAGACCAAGGTCCGGTTACCAAGGGTGTATGCAGGTTTCCAGTGGGTGCCTGGCGTTGAGGGCGGTGTGCCGATTTCGCCACAACCCCCCCTCCCGAGGTCCATGACGTGAGATTGTCTCACTATCTAAGTGCATTTTAATTTTTGAGCTCCATAATTGCGAGCACCCCTAAGGGATTATTCATTCCCTTTGCATGCGCTTTTTCACCAATTTTTCACTTTCACGTCCCCAGGTCAGGGTGGGCCTTAGAGTGCCCATACCTCCGGGGTTTATTTCACGATAGGTCCTGACGAATGCCAGGTAAATTAACACCTACATTCAATCAATCATACCATTTGTATAGCGCACTACTCACCCGGGAGGGTCTCAAGGCGCTTGGGGGAGGGGGAAGGCTACTGCTCGAACAGCCAGGTCTTGAGTTGTTTCCTGAAGGCGAGATGGTCCTGGGTCAGCCGAAGGTGGATGGGGAGGGAGTTCCACGTCTTGGCAGCCAGGTAAGAGAAGGATCTTCCTCCGGCGGTTGCTCTTCGGATGCGTGGTACGGCTGCGAGGGCGAGGCTGGTGGACTGTAGTTGGCGGGTGGGCGTGTAGAAGGTCAGGCGGTCGTTGAGGTACTTGGGGCCCAGGTCATGGAGAGACTTGTGTGCGTGGGTGAGGAGCCGGAACGTGATCCTCTTGTCGACGGGGAGCCAGTGCAGGTTCCTCAGGTGGCTGGAGATGTGGCAGCGTCGGGGGACATCCAGGATGAGTCGGGCGGAGGCGTTCTGGATGCGCTGGAGTCTTTTCTGTAGCTTGGCTGTGGTTCCGGCGTAGAGGGCGTTTCCGTAGTCCAGTCGGCTGGTGACGAGTGCCTGGGTGACAGTCTTCCTGGTCTCGGTCGGGATCCAGCGGAAGATCTTACGAAGCATACGCAGGGTGTTGAAGTACGATGAGGAGACGGCGTTGACTTGTCTGGTCATCGAGAGGGAGGAGTCCAGGATGAAGCCCAGGTTGCGTGCGTGGTCGCTTGGCTTGGGTGCGGTGCCCAGGGCTGGGGGCCACCAGGAGTCGTCCCAGGCGGAGGGCGAGGATCCCAGGATGAGGACTTCCGTCTTGTCTGAGTTCAGTTTCAGGCGGCTGTCCTTCATCCACTCGGCGATGTCTTTCATCCCTTCGTGTAGGCAGGTTCTGGCGGTGTCGGGGTCTCTAGTGAGGGAGAGGATCAGCTGAGTGTCGTCGGCGTAAGAGATGATGGTGAGGTTGTGCTGGCGTGCGATGGCTGCAAGCGGTCTCATGTAGACGTTGAAGAGAGTGTGGCTGAGTGAAGATCCCTGCGGGACGCCGCAGAGGACTTCGGTGGCCTCGGAGCGAAACGGGGGGTGGCGGACTCTTTGTGTTCTTCCGGCGAGGAACGAGATGATCCACTCCAGTGCCTTGTCTTGGATACCGATGCTGCTGAGGCGCTGGACTAGGGTGCGGTGGCAGACAGTGTCGAACACAGCGGAGAGGTCCAGGAGGATGAGGGCCACTGTTTCCCCTTTGTCGAGCAGGGTCTGGATGTCGTCGGTGGCTGCGATGAGGGCGGTCTCGGTGCTGTGGTTGGCTCTGAATCCGGACTGTGAGGGGTCGAGGGATCCGTTCGTCTCGAGGAAGGCGGTCAGCTGTCTGTTGACGATCTTCTCGATGACTTTAGCAGGAAAAGGGAGGAGCGAGATGGGGCGGAAGTTCTTGAGGTCGGTGGGGTCCGCTCTAGGTTTCTTCAGGAGGGCGCTGAGCTCGGCGTGCTTCCAGCTCTCCGGGAAGGTGGCGGTGTTGAATGAGGTGTTGATGATGTTCTGGAGTTGGGGTGCGATGGTGGAGTCGGCCTTGTTGAAGACGTGGTGAGGGCATGGGTCGGTCGGTGATCCGGAGTGGATGGTGTTCATCATGTGGGCTGTGTCTTCGGTGGTTACCGTGGTCCAGGTGCGGAGGGTGGCAGTGGGGGGCGTTGGTTCGACGGTTGGGTGCGTGGGTGGTGCGCCGAAGCTGTTGTGGATGTCGGCGATTTTGCGGTGGAAGAACGAGGCGAGGGAGTTGCAGAGGTCTTGTGACGGAGTGATGTCGTTGGTGCCGGTGCTGGGGTTGGGGTTGGAGAACTCCTTGATGATGGTGAAGAGCTCTTTGCTGTCGTGGGCGTTGTTGTCCAGTCGTTCCTTCAGTGATTTCTTCTTGGTGGTGCGGATGAGCTGGTGGTGCTTGCGGGTAGCGTGTTTGAGGGCGGTCATGTTGTCGGTGGTCCGGTCGAGGAGCCAGGCTTTCTCGAGGGTGCGGCAGGTCTTCTTGGATTCCTTGAGTTCGTCGGTGAACCAGGATGCCTTCTTGCTTCTGGGTCTGCTGGGAGGGTTCTTTAGTGGCGCGAGGTCGTCAGCGCAGGCGGTCAGCCACTGGGTGAAGTTGCGAGCTGCTTCGTTGGGGTCCGTTGTGTTGGCGGGTGGGCTCTGGCTGAGGGAGGTGGTGAGCTGGTCCGCGGTGATCTTGCTCCAATTCCTGTGAGGTACCTGTTGCGGGTGGTGGTGGGTCGTGGATCTCTTGAAGCTGAAGTGGACGCAGCTGTGGTCGGTCCAGTGGAGTCCGGTGGCGTGGCTGAAGGTGATGTACTTGCTGGAAGAGAAGACGGGATCAAGCGTGTGGCCGGCGTAGTGGGTGGGGGTGTTGACCAGTTGCTTGAGTCCGAGGTTGGCGAGGTTTTCCAGCAGGGCAGTGGTGTTGCGGTCCTTGTTGTTCTCCAGGTGGAAGTTGAGGTCCCCTAGTAGGATGTAGTCAGCGGAGGGGAGGGCGTGTGGGCTGATGAAGTCCGCGATGTCTTCGCTGAATTGTGTACGTGGTCCCGGGGGTCTGTAGACGAGGGTGCCTCTGAGGGTCGTCTTAGGGTCGGTGTGAATCTGGAAGTGGAGAAGTTCGGCTGCGGCGAAGGAGTCGTTGGCGTCGGTCGTGATGCGGATGGTGTTTCGGTGGATGATGGCGATGCCTCCTCCGGTCTGGTTGATGCGGTCCTTCCTGATGATCTTGTACCCGTCCGGGATGGCGATGGCGATGTCGGGTGCAGAGGAGGCGTTCATCCAGGTCTCCGTGAGGAAGGCGACGTCCGGTGAAGTAGCGTCGAGGAGGTTCCAGAGTTCCACGGCGTGCCTGTGGACGGAGCGGATGTTGAGCAGGATGCACTTCAGGTGGTTGCTGCTGGTGTTAGTCTTGGCGGGTGCGGGGCAGGTTCGGAGGCAGGTGAACTTGCAGGTGCGGCAGGTGAAGGGTCCGTGGGTGCGTCTCGTGGTGGCTTGCAGCAGGCGTGGGTCCGGCCGGCATTGAGTGCGCTGAGAGTGGCGGCGTCGTAGGTCAGTCGGGTCGTCTTGCATCGGCGGGGAGGGCCAGGGGTCCTATCGCTGGGCGCGGTCCAGGCGCGGACGGGCGTAGACGGGCTTACCTTTGGCGCACCTTGGGCGCTCATTCGGTGCTCCCGCTGCGCGCGTCTGCTGCTTGGTCGCTCAGGGGCAGAAACATGTTGACCACCTCTTAAGTCTATGGGAAACAACCAAACAATCTATTTGGCTTAGTTTCCAACACATTGTTTTTAAACATGTCCAATTGATCAATTAATAAATCTTTTTTTGATACTTTTAGACATTTTTAATCCCACCATCAACACTATCACTTAGCACACTCAATTTCATTTTATCCGCTCCGCAGTAAATCTGGCGTTGAAGCACTCTGGGGAGGCATTCGGCCTCTCCCAGTGGGGCCCGAAGATGAAGCATGTCACCAACCAGGTTGGTGAGTGAGGGCCTTCTATACAAACCCAACTGGTCTTGTATACTTTCTTTATTCTGGTTGTCTTATTGAGAGTCTTGCATTCAAGAACACCCACAATTAACATTCTTGTGGAATGTAGAATGCACTCAAAAGATAACCCGGTATCTGTAAGTACATAGGAGAATGTATTTCATGTTAAAAGGTGACTCACAATGCCAAACAACCTCCCTCTTAGAAAACAAGGGTTAACTATGAACGCGTGCATAAGATATAGTGGTCCCGATTCACAGAACTAACTTAAGAGAAAATCCTAAATTTACTACCATTTACTCATTTTGGTATTGACAGAGTAAGGGCCTTCTGTGAATACCAAAATGAGTAAGTGCATTCTGTGAATACCAAAATGACCATGGGCCAGATGTAGGAGCCTAAATACCGGTCGGTAACGGCCGATTTCGGCCGTTACCGACCAGTATTTAAGAATTGGCATTTAGGGGCCCTATTTTACCGATTCGGTAAATCGGTAAAATATCGAATCGGTATTTTTACCGAATCAGTAACTTCCCAATGTAGGTGGGACTCTTCTGAGTCCCAAGGGCCTTACAGAATCGGTATTTTACCACCCAATTCAATTGGGTGGTAAAATACCGAATCCAGGTGTGCATGCACATTTGTGCATGCACACCTATGCCATGTGACAGACAGACATGCCCTTAGGGCATGTCTGTGTGCCACATGGCACACATGCCTGTATTTGGGGTGCTGGAGGGTGTCGAAGTGACACCCCCTGCACCCTTGCAGGAATCGGTATTTACCGATTCGGTAATTACCGAATCGGTATTTCCCAATCAATAGGAAATACCGATTCGGTATTTACCGAATCGGTAAATACCGAATTTTAAAGAATCGGTAATTCAATTACCGATTCTTCCTAAATCTCCCTCCTTCATATTTACCGATTCATAAATACCGAATCGGTAAAATTCGGTATTTATGAATCGGTAAATATGATTCTCCTACATCTGGCCCTAAGTGCCTTCTGTGAATACCAAAATGGTAGTAAGTTTAGGATTTTGTCTTAATTTAGTTCTGTGAATCGGGCGCACTGTGCGTAAATCATCTTATAAAATCAGCAAACTTCTCGGGTAAATGTCTGATTCTGTCAGCCCTTTTAACTCTAGAACCCACAGAGTCAGCTAGCATTTCCCGAGTGCCGCTTGACTCTGTACTATCTTTGAAATAATCACTAACAAGTTGAGGTTTTTTCCCAACATTTTAAAGAATTTCTAGGTCCCCTTCTTCCTTGTCATCATCATAGTTTCCATCCTCAAAATTAGACCATTTACCAGCACAGTTTGCAACCCTCTTAACATTCCATACCCCTCCATCTTGGGTAATTAAACAATTAGGAAATACCTTCTGTACCTTCAAGGCTTTTCCAAACCTGGACAACACCTTATTTACCAATCCAGGTCTTAGGATTCTCACCCAGTCTCCAACCTTAATTTCGTGAGGTTTTACCTTCCAATTGGCGTCATACCACTCTTAGATTTTTTTTGACTCGCTCAGCAATGTCTCTAACACAGCATTCCTCCGCACCTCCCCACTTCTTCTTAAACCATCAAGGACTCACGGGCGGGGTCCCTTTCTATTAACAACCTGAAGGGACTGACTTCAGTGGTGGTATGAGGAGGTATGCTATAGAGCCATAATCTTTTCCTTAAAGAGCTCTTCCAAACACCACCTTTACGATGAGCCTCTACAACATACTCCTTCAAAACACGGTTGAATCTCTCTAATTGGCCATTCTCGTGTGGTTCATATAAAGCAGTGGTCACATGTTTGATGCTACACCATTTGAGGAAATACTCCATCTCCCCACTTGTGAGCTGAACACTATTGTCAGTGACCAGTACTGATGGACATCCCTCCCAGGCATCTACTTCCTTGAAGAATTCAACCACTGCATTAAGCTAGCTTGTGACACCAATTTTACCTTGGGCCATTTATAATTGTAGTCAATCAAGTCTAATGCAAATGTGGCATCCATAGGGAGAAAATTGAAAGGACCCGATATGTCAAACGCTACCTTTTGCTAAGGTAACTCAGGCGACGTACAAATTTTAAGAGGGAGAGTACTGACCTACAACATTTCTTCAGTGCCTGCACACACTTCGCACTCTCTCACTGTCCCATCGATCATGCTATCCATGCCTGGCCACCAGAATTGTACACAAACAAGCTGCTTCATGGCAGACGTACCAGGATGTCCCTTGTGAGCCAACTTTAAAATAGTTTCTCATACACTCATGGGGGAACACACTTTCCCCCTTTGAACTTAAAATCTCCCTCCACAATCCATTGTCACCCACCTTATACATGGTCATATATTCAGGTTTTACACCACTCTTCTTAGGCCATCATTCAACAACATTCATTTTGTAGCTTGCCATACTTTTACTTCACACTCTTTCCAGAATTCCTCAGAGATTTCTTTGAATTCATTAGCCACAACCTTGATAGTTACGATCAACTCATAATCCTCTCCTCCCTGATGCGCATTATCTTGTGAGCAAGGCAAACATGACAAAAAGTGTGCCATCACATTCTTCTAACCGGGCACATACTCAGTTTGAAAGTTGTACTCCTTTAATCTGGAGGTAAGCCGAGCTATGCATGCTGTAAAATTCCAACCACTTCCTGGAGACAATATATTTACAAATGGTTTATGATCAGTTCTGGGAATTAATTTCCACCCCATACATAGTTCCTGAAATGCTCAATCATCCACACACAAGCAAATAACTCTTTTTCGATTACAGCATACCTTTGTTCAGTCTTACTCAGGGTGCGGTAGGGGAATGCTAAATTCCCTTCTTCTTTACCGCACCTCTGTGACAGTACACCTTTCACCCCATACATGCTGGCATCCATAGTGATGACACACTCCTTCTCAATGCAAAATGCTCTCAAGGTAGGACCCCGTACGATTTCTTGCTTAATATTATCATAAGCAGCTTGTTGTCTGTCTGTCCAAATAAATGTAACTTCATGCCTTATCAGTTCCCTCAGTAGTACCATTTTAGTTGCAAAGTTCTCTATAAACTTCCTGTAGTACTCACACGTTCCTGCAAATGAATGTAACTGATCCTTATTAACAGGGGCAGGTGCCTTGACAATGGCGCCGACATTGAATTTTTTGGTACTGCCCCATTATCCAACAAGGTTTGTCTCAAATACTCCACAGAATCTTTGAACATCTCACATTTGTGACTCTTGAGAGTTAATCTAACATGGAACACACTTCAATCATATGTTCAAAATGTTCCTCCTTGTTCTTAGAAACATTCTGAATATCATCCTGGAAACATTTAACATATTTGTCACTGTCTCTAAAAATATGGAACATGGCTCTTTGGAATACCGAAGCCGGAAAGTCCAAACCAAACAGCATTCTTGCAAATTGATGGTGTGATAAAAGCAGTTAGATGTTTGGATTGCTCAGCCAACACAACTTGATGGTAGGTTGACCAAAGGCCAAGAGTGGAAAATACTTTTGTTCCCCCAACATTGACACATACTCAATAATGTTGAGTAGTGGATGGCAATTGATCAATATAATTGCATTCAACACCCTCAAATCAACACACAAACTCAACGGGAAACATGCATTACATAAACATTGAACTGTGCTGGGCTCAGTGCAGAGTCCTGTGGAACGTCATACCTCAACGGTTTGGGGTCAGATGCAAAAGGTGCAATTCAAACTGACTGCTTCTGTCAGATACAAAGACTCAAACCAAGCCAGCGCTGCCCACTATGCCAATATTGCTAAGTCATTCTCTCAGCTCATCTCGCAGGTTAATCAGTACCCCTCTAAATTTTTTCCCGACTGGAATAGCATTACTTATTTTTTGTGTAACAAATTCTCTAATTTACCAACATTTTCTGAGAAAACACATTTAAAATGAATTTTGAGATGCCGCTCTCCATTGTCTACTCCTGTGGATGCTACTTGGTTTCTAAACACTTCCTCATATAGCATTATCGGTTCTTTTGCATGTGGATGCCTGATTTCCAATGGTCTTTCCATCCCAGAACATTTACTCTTTTAACTGCAACATACATTTTAATTTCTGTACTTCTACTTTGAAACTCAATTATTATGCTTATATAGCCATCCATGACTATAGTTGAGCCATCACAACTCTCAGCCATATGTCAGACTGATGTAAACACTCCATGTTCCAAATGCCCTTGAATTTTTCTTGGAGATATTTTCAACTGATAGTGGTCCAAGAAGAACCCATATCTGCCATAAGATCAAACTTCACCCTGAAATACATACTTCACACTTAGCGAAAATCCTTACCATACTCTCTTTTACATGTGCTTCGTTATCTTGAACGGACAGCATTATACCTATGTTACAGTCTGCACCTCTTCCACATTTACACTCTGGTCTGGTCTCTTGCATCTCTGCAGTGTATGACACTTTTCCTCTTGTTTGGTCCCAATTCCTTCTTAGGTCTTTGCATACATGCACAAAATAACCTATCAGCCCATATTTGGCACACTCTCTGTTGACTGCGGGACAATCATGAAATGACACTACTTGTGTACTACACCCACACCTCTAACATGTTGTAGGTTTCTCTGCTATATGAAATTTCTTCCCATCTGTAAAATTACTCCCCTGTGGACCAACTGCGGTAGGACCCTCCGTCATGCATTGTTCTTCCTTCTTGACCACACATACATCCTCTGTCACACTTGTATGCAAATTATTGTTCTTAATAGCTGACATCCATTTCTCAGATTGTTCTAATACTTTTGCTACTGCAATGTCATCTTGTAATCTGGAATCACTCATGACCAAAATTGTTCCTGAGTTTTTTTAATTTTCACATGGATCCCAGATAAGTTCATCTGTGATATTGCCAAAATTGCAATACATAGATAAACTCCTTAAGGCAGTCACAAAGTCATCAAATGATTAATCCTCTTTTTGTGCTATAGAGTAGAATTTGAACCTGTTTAAAGCCACACTGGTGGGAGGTTTAATCCTTAACTCCATTTGTCAAATAGCTTCTTTATACAGATCTATTTCTTTTCCTTCAGGTGACCTAACCTGAGTTAAAGTTCTGAACAACACTTGCCCTTCTGTTCCAAGACAAAAATAAAAAAAGAAAATATTTCTGTTCTGGCCCCATACGTTCACCACTAACAGCTTTGAGGTATGAAATGTATAAAATTCGTCATTCCACCTCATCCATGGAATGGGGGGGTCCCCTTTAGTGTGCAAAAAAGTTTGGAGTGGTGCGAACTGCATGGTGTCTCTAATTGAGTTTGTATATATTATAGGGATACTATATACATAAATATTGATGTCTGGCAATGACTTCCTAAATAGGTCTTGTAACTTTGCCCATGCAGCTCATGAATACAGTAACACAATGTGAATACTCGTAATATTGCTCGTTAGTAAGTATTGATTTTTCCTTATTGTTGATCGATATATATTTGTAGGCAAAATATTTGTACAATGAACCACAACAGGAGCAGGCGGTACATGCTTTCCGAGTGCCGACACTTCCTCTCCAGATCACCTTGTTTGGGGGCCAACACTTCCTCTCCAGATTACTTGGTTGTGGTACACGCTTTCCGAGCGCTGACACTTCTCAGATTACCTTGTTTGGACAACATGGCCGCTGCGTAGCGTAATGACACAGCGTGGCTGTGTTACACAGTGTGTCATCGCCGTACGACACCACTTGCAAGCCAATAGATTCAGCCAGGACTGCCAGAGGAGTCATCTAAACATTGAACAGTGCTGGGCTCAGTGCAGAGTCCTGGGGAACGTCATACCTCAAAGGTTTAGGGTCAGAAGCACAAGGTGCAATTCAAACTGACTGGCTTCTGTCCGATACAAAGACTCAAACCAAGGCAGCGAGGCCCACCATGCCAATATTGCGAAGTCATTGTAAGGGGACAGGGTGATAAACAGTATCGAACTCCACCAATAACTCTAACTGTAGGAAGGCCACTTGCTTCTCTTGGGACACAGCAAGATTAATAGTGTCAGAGATTTCCACCAGCATGATTTTGGTGAAGTATCAATGGCAGATGCCTGATTGGGATGGACGCAGCAACTGACCAGATACCTGGACTGATCAGGGAGAAACAGATTTTGAATCTGTTTTCAGATACTTCAAGTGGTAAAAAACATCAAGATCCAGTAACACTATTTCCTCCCAGTAGTTTTGCATTCAATAATTCCAGAAATGTTGGAATGAGAGGTTTAAGGCCTCATTTCAAGTGGCACGTTGCAGAGCCTGCACCGGTTTCACCCTGCAGGGTCTGCAATTCCTGTACCAGTAACTCTGTGGCAGTAGGAGTTAATAGGTATTATATGTGCTTCTCTTAGAAATGATAAATTATCAGGTGAACCAGTAATTTCATTTCTGATTACCCTGCAATAGTCCACATTGTATACCCTGTATTGTACCAGGAGATTTAGCTACTTTAAGTCACCAAATACTCCAGGTGAAATACACCCCTACCCCAAAGTTATTGCAGACTTTGTAACTGGGACAAGACAGGGGTCTCCAACCTTTTCTGTAACAAGAGCTAGTTATGTTCAAAGAAAATAATTGTTAGCTAAAGTTTCAACAGTGACTACATCAGGCAAGACTACATCAGTGGGCACCATGTATGCACAAGATTACCAGCAGGGATCACCTCACTGAGTAGGGAACAGTTGTCAGCAGTAATGAAAAAATACTTTGTCACTATGGAATGTCCCTCGATGGATACCACATAACAACTATGGGGCAATGCGTCTGGCATCAAGTTAATAATAGTCGTAAAACGTCTCCCCATTCCTGCATGATTTCTAACTCAAATAGTATCTTTAAATATATTTTGAATTAACCCACTTCTCCACAAACAACAACGTGTCGCTTACTTCTGAAAATACGCACGTTTTTGTCTTTAATGCACATTTTTTAAATTTTGGTGCACATTTATCAATTTATCAAGCAAATGCGTCTAATTTAGAAGTCTGGGCTGCGAATAGGCGAGATACTCACAGGCAGCCAGCAGCTCATGAGATACTCATTGGAGGACGGCAATGGAATTGTGACGAAATAAGTTGTAAGTCGATGTCAACGTTTTGTACTCATCTCACAAATGATAATGTTAGAACAATATATGTTGTGGCAACGCTATTTTTTTTTGTTACAATTTCTAATACAGATAGTTTTATGAATGATCTAGAAGAAAATGACACAGTGCCTTCCACTTAGTGCAGTGAAATGTAGGGGGGTACCATGAGTACCCCCATAGTGCACCAACATCTCCCCTCAAAACAACAGGGGCCTGCAACGGGCCCCCGAAACTAATCCCTGCCAGCCTTTTCTTGATGATTTCGCCGCCATGGAAAGGCTGGCTGAAGCCAGCATCCTAATTTGGTGGACTGTGCCTGCTAGGCACTGCCACCATTTTAGGGATGCAGACGGCTCCACCAGGTGGTTCCTTGGCAGGTGGTCTTTGCGCCCGCCATGGTCACGGTCTGGATCTGCCTGCCATCCTAATCTGACAGGCGGTAAATCCACGTTCGATGGCGGAGGGATCGCCACCGCACGGCTGGTGGTGGGGGCCTTCCGACATCATAATGACCCTCTATGTGCCGATCCGATCCTTGGCCTCTCTTCAGAGCACAGAGAACATTAGTCACATATGTGCCAATTTTAAGTACGATTCTATCTGAATATATTGGAAGGGGATCCACCTCAGTATATTGACAGTGCGTCAGGACTATAAAATGCAGAAATTGAATGATATGGAGTGTGAAACTTCCAGGAACTTCAGATAAATATTTGATGAATAAGGGTGTAAGTGACTAACACAGAATGATTACAGAGGAAAGTGGAGTGAAAGAAGGAAATGGAGATGTTGCTCATTTATTTGGCACAGAAAACAAATCACTGCTAACAAGCACTGGAAAAATAACCAGGTATGCTTTAATATTGGTTTCTGTGTGCATTGATGTGTGATATATTTCTCTCCATGCACAGAAAACATAGATTGGGGATCCAAACACTGATCAGGTTACATGCTGCATCAGCACAGGAATCAAGATGAAATTTTTTAGCCACACCCGAAATTACAGAGGCCACAACTCTTCTTCATAGCTCCAGCCCCCCCCCCCCCAACTTTTCCATGTTCGTCCATTTAAAGCAAGGTTCACCAAAGTCGGTCTTGGAGGGCTGGATCCATGCCAGATTTTTAAGAAAACTAAATTTATCCAAAGGGGGATATGGTAAAAATCTGGCATGGATCCGGCCGTCCAGGACCGACTTTGGCGAACACTGATTGAAAGCGCTGCATACGGCTTTTGAGGGAGTCTGGCTGTGATCCCCACATGGCATTGCTGAGCATAAATGGACAGCAATGGTTTGACTCCATTGTCTCAAAAATCAACAGTCATGCAGAGTGCACTATATTTCGACAGGTGATCATAGCGATGTGATGAGTGGTGTGCACAAGAGATAAATGAAGCGGATGTAGCCTGTCCAATTACAATTCACCTCATGAGATGCCTTTATAGCTGTGACAGGAATCAAGCATCAAAATTATTTAGACAAAGCCTGGCAGCAGTGTCCACGTTTTTTGTCATATTATAAGCAGTGGTTGAAGTGGGCGGGACCTAATGCAATGACTTCCTCAATCTCCTTTAATTTTACAAAAACAGTTCCCTTAATTTTTGTTAAGGACAACTATTCCAGATTGGATAATGAGGACCTTCTGGTGCCTCTAGTTGAAAGGGATAGAAGGGGGTCGCCTGTACTCTGAAGCCCAGGAGGAGGCAGACAGCTAAAGAAGAAACGTGGCTTCTCACCAGGGTTCCTGCTACCTGAAAGAAATGGAAATGTGTGCAGTTGGTTAATGGAAAATCTAAAGGCTGCTTGGGGGGCAGTATGTGGTTTTAATTGATGCAGTCAGCTGAGGCTTGTGATCACAACGATTTATTCTTTTTGAGATGACATACATTGGTGTATTGAGCTGAGTTCTGGAGTGTGTCGTAACTGAAGTATATAAAAAAGGTTTTCATAGGTCCAGTCTGACTGGGTATTACTAAAAAAGTATGTTATTAAAGTGCTTATTTTATCTTGAATGCTAATGCCCACATGCATCATTGTCAATTGCATTCGCAAACGGTGCGAATCGCAATTTTCGGCCGTTTGCGAATGCAATTGACAAAATTGGGATGCATCATGTTTTTCGCAATTTTAGGAATCGCAATCATGTTGCGATTTCTAAAATTGAGATTGCATTTAAGAAATCGCAATTTTAGATTTCTTAAATGCAATGCATGAACATTTTCAATTTGCGAATTCGCAAATAGGGAGAGGTAAATTACCATGAAGTTGATCTTCATGGTAATTTGCGAAAACTTACAGAAATGCACAAAAGTGAATTTCTGAAAGTTTCATTTTACCCACACACATGCCCTTGGGGCATGTGTGTGTGAAAAATGCACTTAAAGTTATATTTCAGGGGTGCAGGGGGGTCCTTTGGACCCCCCCTGCACTCTTGAAATTGCATTCTCAATTTGCGATTCGCAAATTGTTAATCGCAAATTGAGAATGACTTCCCATTGATTCCTATGGGCCTCTAGGCCCATAGGAATCAATGGGAAGGGATTCCTTAATTGCGATTCGCAAATTGTGAATCGCAATTAAGGAAATTTAAGGAATCGCAAAAAAAATTGTGGATTCTTAATGCATAGCCGTTTGCGATTTCTTAATTGCGATTCCTTAATTTTCTCAATTAAGAAATCGCAAACGGCAACAATGATGCATGTGGCTGTAAATCTCTTTGCATATTTGGCAGCAGCCTATCTTACTCTGTGGATAATACAATTTTAAATTAATGATTTTCAAATTCACAGCCCTTTCTGTCGCAGTATGCGATCTCGTAGCACTATAAAAACACAAGTCACTATACCCGAATATGACAACTATGATTCAGTTCTGTGATTTGCTGGTTAACTACAGATGTCTGCAGTGATTGCATTACCAGACCTTTATCAGTGTAAGAGCTTTAATAAAGTAAATGTGTATTTCCAAGCAATTACATTAATTTACATATATTTTTCAATTAAGGTGTGTCTGCTAAATTGTATTTGTATTTACTTGGAAACGAAAGTCCTACTAAAAGGTTACAGAATATTTTGTTAATTTTAAGACTCTTTTCTAACCCCACTCCCTACTCTCTGAATCCGTCCTGTAGAACTCAGGATCACAGTTCCCATACTTTTCTTTGCAATTCAACCTCTAATTGTGCTCATAGTTATTAGAAGACTTGCCCTATCCAAGTGCAATATCTCCTTAAGTTCTGAAGGGAATTTTATGTGCACAAGTGCTACCTTGATGTAGAATGCATGAGAATAACTATTTTGGTAAATTGGGTACAAGGATATTAGCCAGATACACTTGTCACTGAATAACAAGGAAGGAGTTTGCATTTGTTTCCAACGCTTGGTGCTTAATTTGAGTCATTGGTTGCAGGTGGGTCCCACTGGCAGTCATTCATTTTTTGGCAGCTGGCCCTCATTTTGATGTGGGGCAGACCTCCACTGAAAGCCATTTGATTGCGGTCAGCCCGACATCCAGGGCATCGCTCAGACCGCTGGATTACAATACCTGCAGTCAGAGCGATTATGTCGGGGGAAAACTGCCACCTCCGACAGGCTCAAGGAGCAGGTTGGACACTAATCCCTATAATGAAGGCGGTGCCTGCGCAGGCACCGCCTTAGGGGTTAGGATGTCCGTTTCCGATTGTGTTTTCATGGCTGTCCCAGTGGTGTCCCGCCAAACATCCATGCACCGTGTGCCAGACACCACATGGTGCCTGGCACAGGGTGCATGGTGTTTGAAAAGTGTCTTTAGCCTTTTTCCAGGCAGCAGTAGAAGCCTCAGTAGAAAAAGGCCTTTTACAACTGCCCGCAAGCTGTCTTATCATGATAGGGCAGGTAATACCACTGATTCATTGTTGGATGATCACCTGCCCACAGCGATGATGGTCGAACGCTCATCCAACCGACATTGTGATGAGGCCTGTTATTTCAAAGCCAGAGAGAGAAAAACACAAAGGGGAGAAAGAAGGAGGATTAGAAAGACAGAAAACAGTGGCAAAGGGAGAAAGAAGGGGTGTAAAAGAACCCATAAGAGGAAGAGAAAGAAGCTGGAAGTGCCTTTTGGTAGATTAAAGAGGTATCAGGTGAAAATAACTCTATGCATCCTTGGTATTCAGTGCCTGATCTACAATAGGGCTGCCTAGGGGCTTCTGAGCAAAACTTTGACCCCGACACTTACTCTTTTACAAATTAAACACTCCCAACACCCACTCCACGCACTGACCCTTACCACATGCCACCCTGGGTGCTGGTTTCTTTGAGATGGGGACAGGACAACAGGGCCCAGATTTATCAATCCTTCACGCAACGCAGCAAGACAACTCACCGCGCTGCATGAAAGGGAGAGGGCAGAAATGCGCCTTATTTATCACTATATGGAGCATTCCTGCTCTCTGCCTTCACTGGGCCCAATCTACTGCCTAGCACCAATGCAGGCACCCTTGTGCTATGGTGCAAGGGTGTCTGCATTGCAGGCAGAGTTATTTTTGTGCAGGAAGGGAACCCTTCCTGCACAAAAGCAATCCTCGGAGGAAACAAGGAGAAATAAAGATATTTCACCTTGTTGAGCTTCATCTGGAAAGGTGGTACGTTTTTACTAACCCTGGGCGAAGGACTTTGCTGGGCGTAGTGTTGCCTACTTCGCCCTTTGCTAAGTACGTGAAGCAGACAACACTACGCCCATTCCTTGGGCGTAGCGAAGTTGCCCGGCAGCCGCCTCCCTCCCGCCCTCCCGAACATACCTAATTTTAGTCAATGGGCACATAAAAATAAATAAAAGGCACTTACCTTGTCCGCGGCGTCCCGGGGCTCCCTCTGCTCGTTCACACCGCCGTCTTGATAACCAATGCGAGTGCGCGGCCGCCCGCGCATGCAAATTTCTCGCGAGAAATGCGCATGCGCGGGCACCACGCATGCGCATTGGTTATCAAGACGGCGGCGTGAACGAGCAGAGGGAGCCCCGGGACGCCGCGGACAAGGTAAGTGCCTTTTATTTATTTTTATGTGCCCATTGACTAAAATTAGGTATGTAGGGGAGGGGGGCATACGGCGCGTAGTGGGGCTACGCGAAGTGCGTAGGTGGGCGTAGTTTCTCGCCCACTTTGCGTAGCTTCGCGTAGCCCCACTACGCACACTACGCCCAGGGTTAGTTTTTACCCCTTCCCAGGTTTACCAGTTGTGATAAATCTGTGAATGCCCCAAAATCCATGGGTGGTGAGTGGGCACACCCACGCTCCACCAATGGACGCCTTCCCAGGGTGGAGTAGTGCAAGCCAGCGAATCGCGCTGCTCTGCTTTACTCTAGATTTACCAAGCAACGCAGGGCCACGCAAGGTGGCCTTGTGTTGCTTGGTAAATCTAACTTATTGTATTGTGTTGTCCTTGTGACACCATGTGTGACGCAAGGACAACGCAACACTAAGATACATCTGGACCCAGGTTTCCACCTGCCAGAGTCCATTTCCTTGAAAGGAATTAAATGGAATCCTGATTTGATTTTCCCGCCTCAGGATGTAGGATCTCTCATCAGGAGGGAGACGGCTTCGCTTCTGCTACTGTGGGGGCGGCCTCAACACTAGCCCCCAGATTGAGACTGGTGCGGAGTGAAAGGTAAAACTGCAGCTGAGCTGCACAGGCTCCATGTTTTATTCAAGGTGTGTGCCTCGCCAGAGGCCTTCGCCAAAATATCCAGTGAGCGCGCGGCCACGTCCACGGGCTTAAGCAATGCGCTGCAGCTTATACATTTCAAGATAAACAAACTGGAGGAAGTATTGCCTGCGGGAACGCATTACAGGCATTGACCAGGCAGCCAAAGAGAAACCGCGCACGTAACACATGAATTCAATATTTATATGGTACACATACGTGGCGGTGCACAAATAAACAATTCACGCACTGCTTGGAGAGCCATCGTACGACCTTATTCAATGCGAGCAGGAAAGATGGTTGACTCCTACTAAATTTCGACCTTTCTCTGCAGTTTCTTGACAAATAATCCTCTGTTACCCTTTTTGCTTGAGATGCAGCCCAGGTATTAGACATTAGCGTGTGAGGGGGCTTTAATGAGCTAGGATACGGATCAGAAAAAAAGGCCCATTAAAATGTATGGCGAGGGGCTTCGCTGCTGGAGCGGTGCCTGCCCACCCACCGCTTCAGTAACTGATGTACGGGTGAGGACCTGTCATTCGACATGAGTGGCAGGTGACAGACTTCTTTTGTCGCTGAACGTGTCACGCTGGTGTTGGAACTGAAGGCACGCGTCTCAGCAGGGCCTGGCAAGCGCCAGCCGCGCGCGCACGGCAGGAGCGCGCGGTCGCTGCTTGCTCTCAAGGAGCAAACCTCAGTCATTTACCTGCTCCAAGTCTCTGTGGTTTTTTTTATTGTCAGAGATAGAGTGCTGGGTTATGTTTATTAATGACTTATTGATGCGCCTTAGCCTTCATTACTCACCTATGCCGGCTTCACCTCGTCATTCAGGAATATTAAAAGAAGGAAATGACTCTCCGAAAGGGCATGGCCCCCTGCAAAGTGACATTATGCAAATTAGATGTCATTTGTCATTACGTTTATGAATGAGTTCTAAATGCTAGAGCGGCCGTCATCAAGATCATTTTTCTTTTTAATATATATGTTCGCCTCACATAAGGACATTCGGATCTGGTGCCCTTCATTAGAACTCTAGGTTTTATAATGTAAATAATTGCCCAGAATAAAACAAGCAGTACAAAGAAGCCAGCCATGCAGAATGCCAAGAGTCCAGCAGCAGTAGTCTCGTCTGTCATGGAACCATCTAAGGAAAGATGACATATGTCGGCACCTTTGCACCACTCTTGTGACATTTTGCAAAATCATTTGCACCGACTGACAAGAACTAACAGCCTGATTCATGTACGGGCCGTTTTGCGTGTCCCTAATAGCGATCAATAGCGACTCGCTATTGAGGAAACGCAAAACGGCATTCATGTACTTTTCGGAGAAAAAATAGCGACTCGCATGCGGGCGCTAAAGCCGATAGCGACCCACAAAAAACGCAGAATAATCGCTATTTCCGGCTACCTGCGATCGGGATTGCGACTCGCAATCCCGATCGCACGAGATTGCGCTCGCAATCCCGATTGCACGGGATTGCGAGTCGCATTCTCGCGGGATCTGGAAAACGGGAAGACGCATTCCGAGCACCGTGATGACATCACAACCAGGAAGCAGCCAAATCCCACCCCCAAACACCACAGTGACGCTATCAGTCGACTGTCCACGACGGAAAGCTGCCACCAACCCGCCGTTTGCGCATCCCGACCCCGCCGAAATAGCGACCGCTATGTCAGACGACCCGCAGCCCGGACCCAGCAACAGCGCTGGCCGAAAGCGCAAATTGAAATTTTCCGAACAGGAGCTGGAGAACCTCATAGAGGGTGTGGTGGCCAACCACGACCAGCTGTTTGGTGCAAACTCCCGGAGGGTCCCAGAGCAGGAGAAGAGGAGGATCTGGGTGGGGATTGCCGCAAGCGTGAACTCTGTGGGCGTTGCGGACAGGTCCCTTGAGGAATTAAAAAAGCGGTGGTACGACCTCCGAGGGCGTGCCAAGGAGAGGGTGGCGGAGCGCCTTGGTGAGGCATCAGGCACCGGAGGTGGTGGACCGACTGTCCCACCCAACACCCCCCTGGAGGACCGGGTAGAGGACACGTTGGAGAGGGAGGCGTGTGTTGGCATGACCCCTCTGGACTCCTCCCGCTCCACCCAAGACACCCAAGGTAAGTGGCATGCGACTGCGACCCTGTCCCCTATGACCGCCCCTGACCACATAGGCTCACTCATTGGCCCTTAGTCATGCCGTGCATCAGGAAATGCCCTGAAGCATTGTGGGAGACGTAGTATGTCCACAATGTAGTAGTACCACAATGCGGCCCCAAAGGTTCCAAAGTGCGCATATACACAGCCACCCAGGGAATGACACCCAGCATGCATGTAACATCTGCACGTCTGACAGTCACATGCACCTAATGAGTATCCACTTACCCTCACAGGTGCGGGAGATAGCAGCGACAGTGAGAGGCTGCTGATCGACGAGGAGGCCCAGGAGGAGGAATCCCTACCTGCTACCCAGCCACCAGCCCCTGCGGCAGCGCCAACACCAGCAGCCAGGCCACCCACCTTGCCTGCTGCATCCGCCTCAGGCCCACCGGCTGCCAAGGCCAGGCCACCCACCTTGCCTGCTGCATCCGCCTCAGGCCCACCGGCTGCCAAGACCAGGCCACCCACCTTGCCTGCTGCATCCGCCTCAGGCCCACCGGCTGCCAAGACCAGGCCACCCACCTTGCCTTCCGCATCCGCCTCAGGCCCACCGGCTGCCAAGGCCAGGCCACCCACCTTGCCTTCCGCATCCGCCTCAGGCCCACCGGCTGCCAAGGCCAGGCCACCCACCTTGCCTTCCGCATCCGCCTCAGGCCCACCGGCTGCCAAGGCCAGGCCACCCACCACACCTGCCGCACCTGCAACACCAGCTGCTGCAAGACCTGCAGCTCGTCCACCACCATCTGGGCCAGCCACATCCGCTACACAGCGGCCTACCACCAGGAGGGGCAATGGCCATTTCCACGCCTGCATGAGTGTGGAGCGGCGCATGCTGCGTTTACACCAGCGCCAGTCGCAGCAGCAAGGAGCCATCCAGCTCCAGCTGCAGAAGATCGGCCGCAATGTGGCGGGAGTGGGCGAGAGGGTGGACCGCATGACGGCGGCCATTGACCGCATGGCGACGGCTATGGAACACAACACTGCAGCGCTGGTGAAGCACCGAAGTGTTGCTAGCAGGCGCCACCACCAGTTGCTGAGCCGGCTGTCTACCTATAGCCGCTCCAATTATGCCTCGGCAAATGCCACCACCCTGCTTGCGCGGCGCTCGTTAACCCAGCAGCACCAACTCGTCCAGTGCTGCGAGGATATTACCCGAGTGCTGGAGCATTTGACAACCGCCGTCACCGCACTGCACGCACCTGTGATTCCGGCAATTGTGGGGGGTGATGATGCTAGTGAGGGTGCCTCTAGTGTCAGCAGCCACTCTGCCACGCAGGCCCCCACACCTAGGCGCAGCACAAGGGCTGCCCCAGCTCCAGCTGCCCAGGAAGAGGAAGAGGCTCCCAGGCGCCTGGGAATTGTGCGCCGGAGGCGCCAATGACATTGTGTCAGGGACACAGGCGCAGGCTGAACTTAAGCCTGCCATGGAGCGTCTCATGCAGTATGCATGAATACTGCATTTTGTAAATAGTTGTTACGGAGACCCATATATTTTTTTGTGATTCAAACAAATACATTTATTTTGGTGCACACATACGCCTTGTGTAATCATTACAGTTTGCATGCAATTGTGATATGTGGGGTGGGGGAAGGGGGTGGGCTAGAAATTGTTAGCTGTGATGTGGTTGCGACGTCTGTGGCCTTCAGCTGGGTTCTCCCCGCGTGCATGGTGCGCATGTGCTGGTGGCCGGTCGTCCCCCTCAGATTCACTGCCTGAGATGTCAACTGGTATCCGGCGCTTGGTTGCAATGTTATGAAGCATTGCACAGACAGCCACAATGCGGCAGCACGCTGCAGGACTGTAATACATGGCCCCACCTGTCTTGTGCAGTATACGGAACCTGCTCTTGAGCAGGCCAAATGTCCTTTCAATACAGTTCCTTGTCCGGATGTGCGCAACATTGTAGCGGCGTTGCTGAGGTGTGGCAGGGTTGAGGTAAGGGGTCAGGAGGTATTCCCGTAGGGCGTAGCCACTGTCACCTGAATGAGAGGAGCAGATGTTCATTGCCTGTGCAGCGCAGTTACTTCATAGCAATGTGACATTGTCGACAAAGTGTACTTACCAAGTAGGTGTCCTTCCCCAAACTCTCCCCTGATCAGTCGTGTGTGGAGTCCGCTGTGCCTGAAGATAAAGGAGTCATGGGTACTCCCTGGGTACTGGGCCACAATGTCAGTGATGATGGTCTTGGCATTGCAGACCATCTGTATGTTGAGGGAGTGGTACGACTTCCTGTTGCGGTACATATACTCCGTGCCAGCTGGTGGGCAGATGGCGACGTGGGTACAGTCTATGCAGCCAAGGACATGGGGAAAATGGGCAACATTATAAAATTGTAGTTTTGTGAGGTCCAAATCCTGTTGGCTCGTGGGAAATGTGATGTGCCGGTGGAGCTGGGTGAGCATGGCGTCAACAAAAGTGTGGAGGCAGCGTGACATGGTGGGCTGGGAAATCCCCCCAGCAGCGGCTACTATGCCCTGGAAACTGCCGGATGCCAGGAGGTGCAGGCTGCACAATACCTGCACATGTGTGGGCACAGAATTGTTTCGCCTTGTTGGGTGCTGCATGATGGGGTCGAGTTCTTGTATCAGCCAGGTGATCATTTCCCCATTCAGCCTGTATTTAGCATAAATCTGTTCTCTGGTTTGCCCCAGCAAGGTGACCCGCTGCCGGTAAATCCTTGCCTGCCTCATGCGTCTCCTCCGTGCTGCTCGCTGTAGCCTTCGCCGCCTCACCACCATGTACATCCCAGGCATTGTGGAACGCCTATTGCTGCTGCTGAATGTCCTTATGTGTGATTGGTCAGGCCTGGACCTGTTGGTGATTGGCTAACAGTTTTTCAAATTTTGGTTAATCATGGCTTTTATGGTTACCACCTGCTTTGAGTTGTCCTTAAATTGCGCCGCGCTAATGTGCGATTTAGCGATTTTTCGCTAATGTATTTCTTTCATGAATGCCGATTGAGACAATATTGCGTTTCGCTATTCAATTCGCAGATTCCGTGGTTGGTCGCTATTTCATTATCGCTAATGCTCGACTTCCCGGAGTCTGCGACTTTTACAGCGTAATCGCTATTCCGCTCGCTATTATTTTTTTGCGATTTCGCTATTTCGTACTTGAATGCCGATTCCGTGTTTTGCACCCGCAATTGCGTTTTCGCAGCCATTGCGGGCGCTATTTCGCTTCATGAATCTGGCTGTAAGACATTATTACCCTAATTAAACTGATGCTAACGCACAATTATTACATCGACGATTGCGCCCTACACTGGTAAAGGTATATCATCTGAAGAGAGATATTTTGAATTTTAAATTCTGATATCAAATGAAAAAAGGCTCACCCATTTGCCAATATTGTAGGGGGGTTGGTGGGAACAATGAGATTGTTAATCAGGATTCCTGAATCTGGTTCTCCCTACCCGGTTACCTCCAAAGTTTTTGCTTTCAACCCTCCTGTTTTTGCTGAATTAGGTTTAAGACTCTGTGCACCTTGCCACTGCTTACCAGTGCTATAGTGCTTGTGCTCTCTCCCTAAAACACGGTAGATTTGGCTTATGGGAGCTTGCCCAGCCGAAGTTGGAGTGAGACCGGTCGTGCCTGATTTCAATGTCTCTGTCGGCCTTCCACTGCCATCCTGGACACCGGGACAGCACTCCAGCGACACTAACTCTAGCGAGGCACCCACACCGTCCTTCTGTTCATGAGGGGGGCTGTTGGACACCACAGAAGCAGTCCCGGCAGTAACATCACAGGCTCGTTGGTGAGGCCCGACCCAGCCTGGGGCCAAGTGACCATCATGCTGCTGGCAACCCGCAACATGCCTGGCCTGTGTTGAGGGATCGTGGCAGACTGGATTGAATCCTGCCAGTACAGGGGAGCAGCGGTGAGTGTCGGAGGTGTGCGGCTGTCGAAAACTCTTGGCTCCCGTCAGCAGCGTGAGACCTCCTAGAGTGCCACAGGGCTTGTGGTGTGACCTTATGCTGTGGAGCTTGAGGACTGTCTGATACGTATTGAGGAGGTGCTCGCCTATGTCTGGGTTGGGCCCTGATATCCCAGTGGCTCCCGCATCCTACAGTCTGGGTGGGAGCCTGCCTGGAGGACAGTGCTGGGGGTCAAGCCACGACGGGGCCTGCAGAGGCCAATCTAGAGATTCTGAGGACCTACATCTGTGGACAGCCCTGTGACTGAGCATGGTGAAGAGAGTTGGCCACACCTGCACATCTGCATCTCCCTGCTCCTTTCACCAGGCGTCTTCCAGTGGAGGAGCGGCCTGTTTGGGCCAGCCATCATACCAGTGGCAGCACCGCCGGGCAGCAGCGGGCGCACTTCTCCCCCGGCTACAACTTCTACGCAGCAAGATCGCACCGGATAGAGACATTTGCAGACTCATGATGCCTTTCCTTGAGTCTGGGTCCTAAATAGCAGTATTGCACTGGGACATGGCACTACAGTGGGTTAAAAAACAGACATGGTACTTCTTCGTCGACTCACCCCCACCTCTAACTTGCTGGCCTTCTTGTTGCTTTCCATGTGAGCTGTAAGGACCCTGAACCTTTACTACAGAGTGGGGCAACATGGGCCCTCTGTGTGTCTCTATTTCATCCCTGTGCGGGACATGATCCCCCCCCCCACCTCCCTTGGAGCACCGCTGGCCCCAATACAGCTGCCACTCCACTTGGGCTCTGCCAGAGATAGGGGGCCTGTGGATGACCTGAATGAACAGTCAACGCTCACTCGGAGGTTTAGGAGATGCTATGGTGGAGGGTGGCAGTGCTCGAAGACCAGCAGATCGATCTGCCAACAAAGTAGGAAGATTTGGAAAACAGAAGCCGCAGGAATAATATATGTATCCGAGGTGTGCCCAAGACAGCAGATTCAGCGACATTGTGGCCTTTACAGCTCAGCTACTGCAGATGATTCATGTAGAGAAAGATCCCCCCCCCCCGGCTCTGGATATGGCCTATCAGGTATGTTCCGTACTGGGGAGAGCTGATTCAGTCCCTGATATCCTGACATGAGTGCACTTCTTTACGGACAAGGAGGCTATCATGAGGACCTCCAGAAGCAAGGCTGATCTAGTATTTCGTGGCCACACCATCCAACTATCCAAGGATCTTTCCCCAGTCATACTGGGCTGAAGGTGCTATTTCAAGCAGGTCACAGACAAACTATGGTAGGTGAACATTTGCTATCAATGGCATCCCCCGTTTGCCCTCTTTTTTTCATGGGAGGGTACGCGAAGAGCCATGTGTTCCTTGACAGAAGCACAGCATCTTTTGGGGTTCATAAATGATTCCCAAGACCCAATGAGAGAAGGATTGAGCCTCATCTGCAGCATGGTGCAGCCCCATCTCATGGATAAGCAACACAAGGAAGTGGCATTCCAGGAGACCAAACGTGACATCATTCAACATCTTAAGAACATGGAGAGGGGATTCTCCCTGGCCCTGTCCACCTCAGGCTCCCTGTAAAGCTCCGACACTCAGGCACCGCACCCTCTGAGATCTTGACTCATGGCTATGTCATGCCACCTGTCCAGAGGGTACTCTAACGATCCTTAGACTACTACGCTGACCTGTCACCCGTGTTTTGTACCCCAGAGGGGTGAATCCTTATGCAGGAGTTATGCAAACCCTTGCTGATCTCTGCAGAAGACTCCGTTGGGCCCGTTTGGCCTGCTGTTTTAGGTTTATTTTGTTTGTTTTCCCTCTTTAGGTCCATTGCTCTTAGAATACGCTGATCCCTCTCACTTTACTCCTCACACCGGACGCTGCCACATCCGATTAGACGATCCTCAAAACGCTCATGTAATCTTTTGACCTGTCTGGCTACCATGACCTTCATTACCCTCTCAACTTGCATATTCTTAATGCTGGGAGTAGGACCTGGGATTTTGGTGGCCCATTCCCTCCAGTTCCCAACCCACAGCTATCTTTCAGGTATCTTGAGGCCACTACCCACTCCTCCCCACCACTGAACCATCCATGGGCACTAAATTGCTTTCCCTAAATATCCATGTGCTCAACTCCCCTAACAAGCGCAAACAGGTATGGGGTTGTATACTGTATTTGGAGCTGAATGCCCTTCCGAATACTTCACTACATATGCTGTGGGACGACTTTAAAGATACCATAAGGGTAATTTTCACCATAGCCATAGCCACGGGAAGGGAAGCTCGGCTTGTGGAAACCAATCTGGTGACTGAGATTAAAGTCTTATAGTGGCAGGACCAGACAAACGGCAACTAGCTCTTCTCAGTGGACAAATGAGAGCACATAGCACTAATAGGGCTGAAAACTCCCTCCCAGCTCTAAACCAGAAATACTACGAAGGGGAATACAAGGTGGGAACTTTGTTGGCATGAAAACTCAACCAGTCTCAGGCCTGGTGACACATTGCCAAACTGCACAGCAGGGAGGGGGGTTGGACCATTTCTGAGCGAGACAAACAGCATGCGATTCATGATTACTCTACAACAGAGATGATGTCTCGCTATCGTTGATTGAGGAGTACTTACTGCTTGCGACTGGGACCCCATCCATCTGCAACATGCCAAGCTCATTGACGGCCCAACCACGCTTGAGGAGTTGAGTTGAGCGGTTCATGCTCTCCCGCTAGGAAAATCCCCGGGTTCTGATGGGATTCCTGTCCTTTTCTATAGATTGCTTCTCCCCAGTATGAAGGACTACATGCTACAGCTGGTTAACACCTTCATTCATGACACGGGCCTCACATGGGCCTCACACCCTCAATGGCAGCAGCAGAGATCGCCATCATACCCAAACCAGGCAAGGTCCCCACACACTGCTCGTCTTATCGCCCCATTGCACTTATCAAAATGGATGTGAAAATACTTATAAAGATCTTAGCCACTAGACTTGAACGCTTCCTTCTGAGACTTAGTGCCCTGACCAGGTGGGATTCATTCACAACAGACATTGGGTGGATAATGTGCGACGTTTTCCACACTCAATAAAAAAGGCTCACCCCCACCGCATCCCAGCCTGCCTTCTCTCGATCGACACAGAGAAGGCCTGTGACTGAGTTGACTGGTTCTTCCTCCCTCTACGGTAAGATTGGTTTAGGGCTTGGGATGATTACGGCTTCGCGCACCGCCCCCTCGGCTACCATCCGAGTCAATAGGCGATACTCGGCTCCCATCAGCACTCTTAGGGGCACCCGCTAGGGGGGTCCATCTCAACTCTTCTTTTCACTCTTGCTGTTGAACCCTTGGCCATTGTCATCTGTTATAACGTTGCCTTTGCAGGCATTCCCTTCAGGGGCAGAGATCATAAGTTCAGTTTGTTCAGGGATGATCTCTTGCTTACTATCTATCGACCTGCTACCTTCCAGCAATTGTCGACAGCCTCAACAAGTTCGAGCAAGTCTCAGGCTTCAAAATCAACCTGATTAAATCTTACACACATAATCTTACTATACCCAAACAGGACCTCCCTGCGCTACAAGCCCTAGCGCTGTTCCAGTGGGCTACCAACACAATCAGATATCAATCTCTCAATCTCACTCCCACCTTATCATCCTCGACGCAGGCCAACCGGTCCTAGGAAGCTTGTTTCTGGTCCAGGGAAGGCATGGCTTGGCAGTTCGGGCTGGGCTGTTCCCATGAGGCACAGGGTCAGACTGATTTGCATATGGCCATGACTGAACTGGGGTGGCAGAGTGGGCTAAAGAACGGTGATGGATTAAACCCAGATCTTTTGACTGGGTGTGAGTGTGTGATTGGTTCAGATGCTCCGTCCATCACCACCCCCTTTTGTACCGCTTTGGCCGCCATAAGTGTGGCAGGGTATGCTCAGACGTGAGTCCCTTGCTCACTTTGCCACTGGATTCAAGCAAGCCGGGCTGAAGACGGCTGTAATGCCAGAAACTGGTCCTCGAAAGCTTGTTTCCGGTACAGGGAAGGCATGGCTTGGCAGTTCGGGCTGGACTGTTCCCATGAGGCACAGGGTCAGACTGATTTGCATATGGCCATGACTGAACTGGGGTGGCAGAGTGGGCTAAAGAACGGTGATGGATTAAACCCAGATCTTTTAACTGGGTGTGAGTGTTTGATTGGTTCAGATGCTCCGTCCATCACCACCCCCTTTTGTACCTTTTGGAAGTTAGCATCTTCTTGCCCTAACCATTTGGGGCCTGTTCCTGGGTCACATGACTAGGTGCACCTGGCAGTTGGTGTTTGTGTATTGCTCACAGACAATGAGACAAAGAGAAGCTAGGAGTTGACAGGATGGGCCACTCTGACTTAAAGATCGGGAGGAGTTGGCACCTACCACACTTTTTTTCAGAGTGAGATTGTGCAGGCAGACTATTGGCATGGTTAGCTAATAGAGAGAAAAGGCTGCCACCGGTGTCAGTACTCAAAGCCCGAGATGGTGGCATTCTAAATTGCACAGCAGGCCATACATGATGCCTTCACGTCCTACTATGCAGAACTGTACAAAGTCCCACTGCAGACGTCAACCTCTGTTCTTAACACGTACTTCAAGCCAATACCTTTTCCCAGACTCCAATAAAGTGGGGGACCTTGATACCCCCCTAATTGAAAGTTGCAATAGCAGTTTGATCTAATTGTAAGTCCCCACAAAGGACCACCTACCTGCTGAATTCTATAAATGTTTTTGGTGCATGCTGGTTCCTACATTGCTTAATTTATAAGTGACAGTGCTGGAGACTGGGAGCCTCCCTGCCACACTGAGAGATGCCCCTGTGGTGTCACTATTAAAACCTCGGAAAGGCCCCCTAGATGTTGTTTATTACCGCCCTATTGCAATAATAAATACAAACAACTAAATTCTGAGCACTATATTAGCTTGGAAAGTTCAGCAGATATTACCAAACCTAGTCCACAAGGATCAAAACTGGTTTATCCCTAGGAAGAATACCTCCATGTGCAACTGCCGCCTCTACCAGGTAAAGAAAGCATTACAAACCACATACCCCCAAGTGACTGCATTAGTGCTTGATATTCATTGAGCATTCAACTCCCCTAACTGGGACTATCTTTTCACAGTTCTGGCAAAGATTGTCTTCAGCCCCTACATCACCAAGTTAAACAGCTACTGTACACCTCCACTACAACAAGAACTCACTTTGAGGGAGGGGGGGTGTCTTCCTGACTTCTTCACGGTCGGGCGCGGTACCAAACAGGGCTGGGCTGCCCGCTCTCACCCCTCCTGTTTGCCTGGCGATGAGACCACCGTCAGCCAGGGTGTTAGCTGGGGGAGATAAGTGAGATCTCCTCCACCAGATGGCTTCCATGTAATCCCACTGTATGCAGACAATGTCCTCTCGTACTTGAAAGATACCATCTCTCTGACCTCACACCAGTAGCCACTCCCCTAACTTAGTTCGGCTTAGTGTCAGAACTTGTCGTCAGTTGGGATATATCCAGCTTGTTCCCGCTGAAGGCTGGGGTGATCCCTTGGTCCTGACATGGGAGAGGGAGGCATTCATTGGGAATCATCCTCAGGCCGTTATCTGATGATTCAGGTATTCCATACACTCTCAGACCTTGATGGTAATTAGGGGGCAGTGGTCACCTCGATTCGGTTGCACCTGCCTTTCTGGAAGTCTCTTTCGTTATGAGTTGCAGGCTGCATAGCTATTGACAAAGCGCTTTGTCTAACCAACCTGCAACCATCCTAGGCCTCTGTAGTCAAGTTCAAGTTTATTGTTTCAGTTAGTTAAAACCATGACAAATACAATAAAAGGTGCCTGAAAGAAAGTGCTTTCATTAATTCTATCCTGGGAAATTATGTTTACTAATACAATATACCTTAAAATCAGCTTCATAATTTAAAACTAGTGCAATATTTGTGCAAGTAAGGAAAACCAATGTGAACTTGTGTCCAGTCCGCAATTTCAACCCTAGACAGTGTTCCCTGAAAGCGTAGTTTTCAAGAGCAACTATGGTATATTTTGGTTTGTGCCAAATGAACTGGCCAAGGTAAGCTTGAGATCAATTGGCAAAAATCATCACCTAGGCATTAGATTCTTTTTGATGGGGGCTATTACTCGAACTACTGATGGGGGTCACTTCTCCCGCCAACCAATGCAACCATGGAAGAGTCCAGTCTGTCTGGCATAGGGGACATGCTTCAAAATGGCCAGTCAACGTCGTTTGAGACTCTGACTGAGCAATTTGCTCTCCTTGATGGCCAGTTCCTCCTTTACACTGCCCTAAAAGGCACCCTAGGGGACTTATGAGCAGAACACAAGACTGAAGCAGGTACTCATCAACTTCTGCAAACATTAAATACAATATGCAGTGATTATAGGCTGATTAGCTGGCTTAACAAGGCCCTAACTGCACACACATCGGTATTGTTGCACCCCCTGAGAGACACCCACCTGGAAAACAGATTTTCATAGGGCAATTAATGATAAGGAATGGGATAGAGCCCTGGCATACACGTAAAAGGTGCAACTTAATGCCCTCTTGAAGTTAATCCAATTCTACAAAGGCCACATATCTCTCCTTAGTGACTGGCCAGCATATTTCCTACAGCCATTGAAACCCGTGCTAGGTGCGGTGCCCCTGAGGCGAACCTGAAACTTATGCTATGGGGCTGCCCGCTACTTCGAGATTACTGGACCAAGATATTGTCCCACATGGAACAGATCACAGGTATCACAGGCATTTTCACATGAGATTCAGGAGCAAGAGGCATTTACACAAGATCATGCACACATTAAATAGCCCATTCTGGGCACAAAGGACAGAGAGTAAGGCTAGACCCACCGCGTGGTAGCCTGAAAACGTCTGTCAGTCCAAAGGGTTCTTATGAACAAAAACAACTTTTCTGCGGCCGCGACTACAACAACAGCGGCCTCTGGTGATGGTGAGGAGTCGGCCGGAGGGAACTGACGACCTGCTGGCCGATGGCGACAGTGCCGACCCAGCCCAACTTGCGGAGACCTCTGTCGGGAGTGCGATACAGCTGGGTTGCGGGGAGTGCATGATGCTTGGCCCCCACTCCGGTGTTGTATCCGGGCACAATAACGACTTTTTCTGGAGTCAGCGTGCGGCCCCCAGGGAGCGGCGGAGTTTTTAGCCTTTTGGTGACTCTCCGCTGAGAAACCTGCCTTGACTTTTGAGATTCCCGTTTTGAATCCTGTCCCTCCCTGGTGTGGGGCCCGGTCCCGAAGTGAGGTGGAGAAAGACGAGGCCGGATCAGCTAAGATGGCGGACAGCACCCTCTTACGCACACCTCATCCGGGCAGAGAATCCGTTGTGGGGGAGAGTCCTGGGGTCTGTCGCCACGAGAAAGAGCCCACGTCCAGAGATATATTGGCTGCGTTAACAACCCTCTATGTGACCCTGAGCCGGGACGTCTGGGATCTGGGAAGAAGGATGGCCGCCATTGTTGTCCCGCCACTCCACATGGGCCTGGTTCAATCTCAAGGAAGCGCTGCTGTGCCCGCCTCTGCGTCAGTTAAGAATGTCCCAGCTGCGCCTACGTTCGTGGAGACGCCGATGGACCCGGTCCGTGATGCCGCTTTGGATTGCTCTGTTGTATGTGTGAGTGACTCGTCGGGGCCCTTCTCTGTACAGTGGCTGAAGAAACAACATCGATCCATAGTTTGGGCTGCCCCGGCGGTGTTTCAACAATTACCGGATTGTGTGACTCTCTCTTCCTGGCTGGTGAGACTGTATTCGGGCTGGGGGATGTTTCCGGTATCGCTACTGACACAGACGGATTTCCGCCATACGTATTCGGCTGGGTTTTGGGGGCTACAGTCCCATGGAGTAATGGCGCTGCCCGGTCCGCCCGGATCGGTTGGACCCTCCACACTGTTCTGTATGCCGCTTGATGACTGGCTGCATGTGGGTACTATTGATAGAAAAGGCCAGGGGTGAGACCGTCTGGGACATGGAGGAACGCATTGTTGGCTGACGGTGTTTAGGGGGACGCTCAACGGGGATGTTATTGATTGCGTTGATAATTATTGCTTACTGTGGCTATTCTGACCTTGCTTTTATGATGCTTATAGTGCTCGATGGGTGAGGGGGGGGCCGGGTGGTTTGATCGAGGGCCCTTCTCCACATTTTTTCCTTCTTTTTCCCTTTTTCTATTATTCTATATTTCGGGTTTCTCCTTTAGGGCGATAGGCACGCTGCTGGGGGGGGGGGGGGGGGGGGGGTAGGCCGTAGCCTTCTGCAGGGGTGAAGGGTGGGGGGTAGGGGGAAGGGGGTTGTTTATTTGTTCTTTCTTTGTCTCTATGGCCCTTTGTCTTTTCTTCTTCTTGGTGTCGTCGTTTTTCATGTTTCCTACAGTCTGTCTTGTTTTAAGGGCTGGGGTGCTGTTTGCCACGACCTGTATGTGTTGTTTACATTTATCCTGACTCATATGCCTCACCCCCATGTCTTTAAGAGTGTTTGCACTCTTTGCAGATTTCTGTTTCATATTGTTATTGTAGGACCATGTATCACCGTATGGCATTTATTCTGATATTTTTTATTTTTTATTTTTCTTCACTGTAAAATGAACCCTATTGAATCCTGATTATCACGCTGTGCGCTTGTATATGAGTTATATCCTGGATACGTATCTGACCCCGAATTACGGGTTGCTGTATCTGTATCTTTCTATGTTGCTTTGCTGCACTTCCGATTTGACTGGCGGCCGGCCGGAAGGGTTGTAGGCCCATGCTTGTATTTCTGTGAAGTGATAATAAAGGTTCTCAAAAAAAAACAAAAAAAAAAACTTTTCTGGCCTCGGTGAATCAGGGGGCAGAAATACCTGTCACCGACTGCCCATCTGAGAGCCCCAACAAAGTCATGTGATCTAATTTTCCACTCAAGTTCAAGTTTATTTCACGTTTATTCTAACCGTTGGTCCACAAACAATACATGTCGATAAAAGGTTCTTCCAACAAGTTAAACAAAGCAATTCATTAGCACACATAAAACCTCCTAAAACATATTTAATCTAAAAACCCACAATTAACTGATCTAAAAATAGCTATTTGTTAAAACTCGTTAAAAAGATATAAAACTGCCTTCACTTTTTGCATATATTTCCCCATAGCCACAGCAATATCTAAGTGGGCCATTTCTGTCATCAGTGTTACAGCCTGGGTCCTAGTTTTAATCTCATATTTCATAAAAATTGGTTTTAAAAATGTAATACGTAAGTCCAAAAATTTCAGGCAATCAAATAAGATGTGCAGCATATCACATTTGGACCCCAAAGAGCAAAAGCAGATTCCCTCCTCATTGATCATAGCCCGCTTTACAGAATTGTTCATATAACAAGGGTTTACCCCAATTCTTACCCTCCAAACCTCATTTCGTAATTTGCGGTCCGGTAACTTATCAGTGTAGGGGAAACAATGATCATTATTCCATGCGTCAATCATAAAACAGATCGAAGTTTTACTAGCAAGATAGTTTTTGTCCTGTGCATGCGATAATTCCTTCCCCATCGACCTAAGTAACTTTTTATCAATATTAGTCACGGAGACAGTAGGGCCTACATTAACGCTCATCTTCTTGCATAACTTTGTTAATTTCCCCCTGATCTCTCTTGCCCATTTTAGTTCACTGTCCTGAATTTCATTTTTGCACCATTGTGAAATTTTGGTAATTGCGCCTATTTCTAGGCGTTGTCAAAATCGCAAGAGAGCCATACCAACTTGCGTACCCCATGAAGTCAGACCTAGTTCCAGTCTTACTGCCTGAACCATTGCTGACCGGGGAAGCATAAATAACTTTTTTAGGTTTTTACCTTCTTCCACATCCCAGTTTTCCTTACCACTTAGGAACAGCAATTCAGTACCATACAAAAACTGCGGGGGTAAAATAGCAGCATAAGCTTTTAGCACTGGATTGTCGGTCATAGCACCATAGGCTTTGTTAAACAATATCAGACCGCTAATCGAGGCAGAGGTTCTTAATTTAGATGCCTCTAAGTGGGTATTCCATTTCAGATTCTGCTCGAACCATAACCCCAAATATCTATACTCTATTACTGATTCCACTTTTTGTGACCCGATCCACCATGAGAAATCAGTTTTCCTCCGGCCAAAGCTCAATGTTTTAGTCTTGTCCATATTTATCACAAGTTTTTTCCTTAGACAGTAGTCGTTAAATACATTTAGTTTCCTTTGTAAGCCAACCTCGGTCTGGTCCATAATCACCAGATCATCAGCATAGAGTAAACATGCTATCTGCTTGCCATTTAGTTTTGGGCTTGTCCCAGTTGTACTCCCCAACATTGATGGTAGGTCAGCTAGGAACAGGGAGAACAACAGGGGAGCTAATACGCATCCATGACGCAGACCATTTCCAATTTCTATTTTCCCTGATAGACTACCATCTAAGTCTAGAATTATCTGTGCCCAGTTTTTAGTATGGAGCATTTGTAGCAGCCGCAGTATATCATTAGGTAGTCCCTGACTAATTAGAGCCTCCCACAGCAGCTCCCGGTCCACTAGATCGAAGGCTGCACGGAAGTCAACAAAACAACAGAATAACCTACCCCGAGATTCCATTGACTTCCGTGCTATGGCCCAAAGGGCAAAGCAGTGATCGATTGTAGAGTGGCCGGATTTAAACCCACCCTGTTCCGGGGGAATGATTTGGTTTTCCTCTGCCCAATCTTTTAATAGGTTTAATATTATTTTTGCAAAGACTTTTTCCCCTATATCCAGGAGGTTTATCAGCCTATAGTTTTTGGGTAATTTATGGCTGCCCTTTTTATGAATAGGCCTTATAATTGCGCCCCTCCAACATTCTGGAACAATTCCCGTGTCCAGGATTACCAGGAACATCTTAGCAAAAAACTCTGCCCACCATTCTGGACTCGTTTTAATTATCACTGCCGGGAGGTTGTCTGGTCCTGCAGCGCGGGTAAGGTTCAAACTAGCTATAATCTCCGTTATATATCTTGGGGTAAAGTAGTCCTTTATATCGTCCCTTACCCGTGACCAAACTAAAGTTCTTGGTATTAATTGTATCGGCCATCTTCCATAGATTTCTTCCAGATAGCCAACCCAATCATCTTCAGGGACCATACAGGCCATGGATCCAGATTTCCCGCCCACACTCTCATGAACTAATTTCCAGAACCCTCTTGCATCCTTGGTTTCAATCACCTCCAACATATTTGCCCAACATTTCTCTTCATACCTACTTTTTTTATTTCAAATTAATGTTTTATACTTTAACCTTAATTGCTGAAGTGTTTGGTATAGATCCACTTTGAACATGGCCCTTACTCTTCTCTCCTTCTGTCTAATCAGGGCCTTAGCTACCCTGCATTCTTCGTCAAACCAGGGTTTCCTATTTTTATTATCAACATAGCTACCCATTCCTGACTTTTTTTACTTGAATTCCTTCTTCAGGGAATCTGCCAGCTTACCTATGGTTAGTTCAAACCACGGGATTCCTGCATTAGGATGAATACCTTCAGTTGGAATTGACCTTTGAGTTAGCTTAAGCTTTTCCATCTGTTCATCAGATATGCAGGTTGTTAATTGTTTCGGGTATTCCACATTGACCTGTAGAACCCTATCTCTGCTTTTACGTTTCGGCATGAGTATTTCTAGCTTCAAAGGGAAGTGGTCACTACCCGTCATTTTCACCACCTCAAAATTTTTTATTTTATCAAAACACCAGGCCTGACAAAACATGTAGTCAATTGGGCAAAGTTGCTGGCCCCTCATAAAAGTCCTTCCCGCTGGCCGGTCTTGCTGAAATCTTCCATTTGCACATAGCATGCCCAAGGACCCCATTAGCTGACTAAATGACTCATCCTGCTGTGAGAGTTCTCCCCTTGGAAAGAGTGCTACTTTAATATTGTGGGCTTCTAACTATTCTTTGTGCCAACTATCAATCTTTTTGGGGTCTAATCTATGGTTAAAATCGCCTACTACTAGTACTAAACCCTTCTGATACTTAACGCTAGTTGACTCCAGATCTTCTTTCAGTTTACCCAGGTTCTCCTTATAATCATGAGCCTTTCCCTTCTGTATATACATATTTATGATGCATATTCCCTCATATCGGGGATCTACCTTCTGCAATAGGATTCTGCAACCTAGTGCCCACTCACTAAGTAAATTTAGCCTTTCAACCCGTCTGACTATCTGTGTGGAGATTAGCGTTAATTGACCCCCTGATGGCCTCCCCATATTATTTTCTTTGCTGCTTTAGAGTATTGGCCAAATCTTTCTGTAACTAAGGATTTTAGGGTATCGTCACACAGCCATGTCTCCTGAAGGCACACGATATCGTTATTCTTTATAATTTTGTCAAACTCTATCTGTGCCGAAATTTTCTTGTAACCATTTATGTTCCATGATAGGACTGAAAGGCTGTGTGACGACCCAGACTCCTAATCGATTTCACTAAGGAATCCCTCCTCATCATACTCCCTAGGTTCTGGGGATGCTAGGGCTTCATATCTATTTCTATCAAATACACCTTCTCCGTACCCTGCAGCTTCACAGTTAGTTACAGTAATTGCAATATCCTCCTTATTATTCCAGTTCAAGTTAATTAGCCTTATCTGCCGTACCCCTAGACCAGCGTTGTTCGTCATGAAATACTGTCCCTGTATTTCCTCCTTCCTTGCCAGTCTGATCCCCTCGTTTTGTAGCTCATTTTTTGCTTTTTCCACCGCTTCTTTCACCCAAGCAGAATGAAATAGGACCTTAGTCGCCTCCCCTCCTGTACTACATTCAACAAACCCTACTTCTTTGAGGTCCTTTGTCCCAATACTCTTAAGACTTGCACATTTAAAAGTTGAGATCGATTTAATGGGTCTAGTTTCCTCGCTTTTTTCCCCCCTTTGCCACCATTTTCGGATTTTAGAAAAATCCATTGGTCATTAGTGGTTGTTTGCCTGGCCCCATATTTAACCCCCTTTGAGCTAGCTTCCCTTATCATTGACATTTGATCTCTCATGTCATCTTCCATCGCGACCCTACTACACCTTGGTTTTCCTCGAGATCCTGATGGCTTTCTTTTCACACTTTTCTCCTCTCTATCCTATAACTCCCTTATAATTTTCCATTGTTCTTCCTGTTCCATATGTGGCTTTACTTTATTCACTTCTGATCCTTGAATTTTTTCCCTCTTATTAGCTCCTACTTCCATCATGTCTCTTTTCCTTCTTCTCAAGTTCCTAGTAGGGTTTTTTTCAAGGCAGCTTTTTTTACCGGTAGCCTCCCTTCTCTGGAATCTACCTGTATGATATCTCGTTTCCCCCCATTTTTTCACAATCATTGGCTGCCTGGATATATATACTGAGGATTCCTCTTTCAGTACGTTTGGGGCCCCTAACACATCTTCCTCCACCTCATTACTACCTTCCCCCTCCTGGCTTCCACCTATCGTTCTAACCAGAGCCGGCATTAAATCTCCTCTGATTTGGGTCAACTCACCCAAGATTGCTTTAGACTGGTCCCCCTGGATTTTTAGAAGGTTGTTATTTACTATGGAAACCTCTAGCAATCCTTGCAGGGTTTTTTGGAGGATCCACATAACCTCAAGCATAGAGGTGCTTGAGGCTCCTGTAACCTCAAGCCCGTGCAGTGGTGATTGCAGATGCTCATTTCCTAGAGGTTCATTTCCTAGATTCGAAGAGCAGTTCACATCCACATTTTCCTTGGGTTGCCTCATAGTTCCACTTTGATCATTTAGGTTTAGTCCATTATGTCCGTATATGGATACGTCTCCCCCTTCGTCCACTAATGCCCCCCCAAGTGACCGTTGGGATAATCTAGGCGAAGAAGACAAACGTGGGTTCAGCGAAACCCCAGATAAATTAAGGGTGGATTGATTCAAGGAGGTTAAGACATCGTCTCTCCTGGGCTCAGAGTTTATGTCGATATCTATGACAGTACTTGACTCCTTACTAATTATATCCTTCCCCTTAAAGTGTCTTCCCAGAAAGGCTTTGATTGGGTTTGACACTGATGAATCATTACTTGTTCCTTTTTTCTTCACAGATGTAGATGTAGATGTAGGTGTCAGTAGCAAGGATTGAGTATCTCTTAGGGTTTGTTTCTTTTTCCTTGTTGGCTCACTCAATACTGCCTTCGGGTTACCTGTCTCATTATCACCCCCTGACTCCGAGGGGTTCTTCTCTCTCTTTTTCCCCGTTTTTAAGATTTTACGGGCTTTTGTTTTAGCCGGTGCCATTCTATAGTTTTCTAATTTTGCTTTATCCTGCGCCGGGCGCGGATTCACAGTGAACTAGTCCTGGTTAGTAGTATTCCCCCCACTCCCACAGTTACGGGGGAGAGCAGCTCGTCCTCACCTGGCTTGGCTTATTCCATTAGACAATAAAACTTTCAAATTTCTGCATTTTAAATTACGAGTCAATTTTGAACAGACTACACCCCACTTACCTCTGATCCTCGGTCTGCCGTCACATCCCTCAAAACCACGTTGTATAATCCAATGGTTCCACAGAACCTTGCTGTGTGTCCCAATCGATGCCAGGGTATACAGAATTGCCAGGGCCCTCCTTCTGCCGGGCTACCGTTAACTGGCTACTTGTGTCCTCTGCACACTGCACTACGAGTCAATAGTTCGAGTGGGGACCTTAGCGGTGTCTTTTCCTCTGGTGTGTGCAGCCGAGGTTTGCCTTTCCCTACAGGCTCACAGGCTACCGAGCCCTTCCAGTGCCGTCCCGCCGAGTAATCTCTACGCGGCTCGATAATCCCTGGGGTAGCGTTTTTAGGCGCTGGGAGAGTGTTTTCCTTCCCCCCCCCCCGCATCCACTACCATCCTCAAGATCCTTCGCTTCTGGCGGGGGCCGCGAGAGACGTGAGAGCGCGCCTGCGCGTTGATTCCGATTCACTGCTGCGGTGCGTCCTGGGAATAGGGTGTGTGCGGCAGAGTGCATTCATTTCCACTCATAAAAGAGCTACAACATACTAGAAAGCTCTCTAAATGTAGTCACCTGTCTTTCAGAAAGAACAGAAACCTATTTGACTGTGACAAGTTCACAAAACTTTGCTGCACATTGTAGAATTAAAACATTGCAAACCCGTACCTTTTCTTTAGTGCCCAACGGTGATATGTTCAGCCTTGGCATTAAGGGGAAGCAATAATGCACAATAAATGGGTTGCAGTCATTTAAAATTAGGAGTTAAGAACAGATACTTGGCAGGAATTAAGTTACGGTAGAACCAGTCCATCTGTCTAAAGAGAAAAACTGCCAAAGCTGTTAATTATGTAGTGATAAAATAAGGCAGTTTCCATTTGGGGAGTTCCTAAGCTAAACAACTAAACTAAGGGCCTTATTTCTGAGAAGTTTTGCATCGCTGCAACAAAGCAGCGATGCAACACCTCTCAGTGCGCCCTCCTTGCAACACCATGGATGCGCCGTATTTACAGTATGGTTCATCATGTTGCAAGGAGTTATGATACGTCAGTATTACTGACGTGTCTGTAGGCACAAAAGTGAAGCATTGCTGGGTTGTGTTTGAAAACAGACACAACTCCAGCAATGTGTCATTTCACTTGGGACAAGCCCCATGTGAAAGGACCTGTGTCGCATTGGCGTCCTAGAAGTGGTGCAGGGAAATCTCATAGATTTCACTGTGCTACTCCTACGACCCTTGCTTGCGGTAAACGTCCACCCTGCATTCATTATACCTGATGCAGGTATTATGTAGCGTAGAGGTTTGTAAAGTGATACAATTGCCCAGATGCTCCACTTCGTAAATATGGCGCAACATGGTGCATTCTTTATGCCACCAGAGCGTCACAAAAAGTGACACAACGACGGCGTAAATGTGACGCAAGGGCTTGTAAATAAGCCCCTCAGGTGGTAAGGGCAGAGGTGACGCTGTACACTAGTTTGACTCCTCTCACCTACTCTAAAAGTATCCTTCCTACCATGCTTCTAATATCCTTGACCTTAAGAGCACTGTCAAAACAGACAATCACTCTTACCTGTAGGGTGCTTGATTGGAGTTTCGCAGAGATGCTATGAGCCAACTTCCCAGTACCCTACCTTATAACCAGTGTATGCTTTAAATCCACTAAGGCTATGTGATAAGTTTTAGGGAAGAGGGCCGGATACTGGGCGCTGGCGTCTTCTTCTTGTCGACCTACGATGCAACAAGTTGGAATTAAGTACTGTATTGATATGTCAAAAGGGAAGTACAACAACTCTACAAGTCTCTTTTCCTAAACGTGTGATATACTACAAGTAATTGTCTTACCTGAGATCTTAAGAAAGGTGGTATAGCGTCCTTGTAGTCTTGTGATGGCATCAAGTAGCACTTTGGGGGTGTAGTTAGGCCTGGTAGTCGTGGAGTGCAGTCCGATAGCTTGTTCTGTAATTTCTTCTGTGAGTAAATAATAACACAAATAAGTTACTTAATTTTCTTTAACACGCCTTGTATTCTTTCTACACTATTGATTACTCTATACTGTATTGTACTTCATCACTTACTTGCACTTTCCTCAATTAGCTTGTTCCATCACTTACTGCTGTGAAAAACATACTATACTATACAAACAACAACTCTATAAAATTTCTCTATTATGCTTTTGCCAAGTTTTCAAAGTCTTCAAGTGCTTTTTTCTTTTCGTAAAAAGCGTTACAAAAGTAATTTTTCGCTTTCTATATGCACTCAGCAATTTGAAGCTTTCTTGCGATGGGCACCTTAGCTAAAAAAATTGTTCACTTAGCTTTCTCAATATTTTTCTTTCCAGCAACTGCAGGGAGGCTTCTACACAGCCCACCATGATGTTTCCAGCGGAGCACCAAATCTGACAAGAATCCAGCCAGAAGTTGCGTTGAAAACAGGTAAGAGCTACTGTGACAGGTTGTCTCCCCCAGTGCTGATGGAAAGCTATGCACCTTCCAGAACTTGGGTGTGGCTATTTATAGCATGGCCACACCCAAGATGGTTATTGCACGTAGCGTGCAACCAACGTGCAGCGTCCCGTGATACCTATCATCACTTGGCCAGCAAACAGGGACAAAATGAGCGCTGCTGTATTTCTTAAGCGCACATGATTATTTTACCAAATAAACATGTACAAATGTTACCAAGGCTATAACGCACAAGCCCAATCAATCAATCAATCAATCAATCACTGCATTTCTAAAGCGCGGTACATACCCGTGAGGGTCTCAAGGCGCTGGGGGGCGGGGGTGGGGGGCTGCTACTGATCAAAGAGCCAGGTCTTGAGAAGTCTTCTGACCAATAGTACAATACAAATGATTCCAACGATACACGGCATGATTTTCATATATTTCAACATACAACAAGAGATCAACAATATGTGGCATGATTTACATAAATATATAACATACTCTTCATACATACACTTATGGTGTGCAGGATGCACGGGACAGGGGTGGGTTTTATCAAGGGAATCAAAGCATGATGCCAGTCTGCCTGACTTGAACGTGTCGTGCAGGGGTAGTTGGAAGTTGAGGAATTTGACTGTGTAGTACTGTAATGACAAACACCCAGTAGTGTGAAGCCTTTGAGAGAGCGTAAACTGACTTAAATGTATGAGTACATCACACTTATCTGTAGTAAGCACAAATCATGAGGAGAAATGCCATGAGTGCTAATAGTATCTGCAATAATATTTTAAATGTATAGCTAATGTAGAGAGTTAAGTAGAAGTGGAACTAATACAGAAATGTGTGACATTATATGATTTAGTAGATGTGATTATTTCTGAATCCATGTCGTGTAGCTGTTAAAACATAAGATGGTATGTGGTTAAACGCAGAATGTGGTAGGCCTCAGGGCCAGAGCTAAAAGGGAAGATGTTTCTTTTCACGACATAGATTGTATTAATGTTTTGGCCGTAGCATTAAATGGGCCATGATTTATAGAAATGTTTATTGAATAATAGAAAAAGGATATTAACATGCTAATTAATGAAGAAGTTGAATGCTATAATCATTATGAGAAATGCTGTAGGCCTGAATTATTTTAACATTGATTTACACGTACATGTCTGGGCTGAGAAATGTTGCAAGCCTTTCTTTTAGAAGTCTATGAGAGTTGGGTTCTTGGCTGCAGATATCAGTCTGCAAAGGAAGAGGGGGGATCCAATTATAAATGAATGAATAGAGGTCTGTTCAGTGGACGGCCTAGACATGGAGGAGGGTTCCGGAATGTTTGAGGGGTATCAGCGGGCCGGAGAAGAGTCTGAGAAGCAAGGTCAACTCTAACGTATGAGGCCCAATACAAAGCATCATGGGAAAAGCCAGAAGCTACACCACGTGAGGGGCGTCTCGCAAGGGGCGTCTCAAATGTTGTTGACTGTTTTGTATTAGGGACAGCACCCCTGGGTGGAGTTAGAGCAGATACCTGAGGACCCTTTAGAGAGCGGATGGGTAGGCAGAGAGGGGTCATGACTGGAGAACTATAGGTTTTCACCAAGAGACTTAGAGTGAGTGACTTCCCTTGGGGGTCATTCACTGCTGACACCTTTGTTAGGTTGGGGCTTGGTTAAGTAGGGATACCATCTAGAGCAGGGTAGGGACAGCCTAACCTGTGCGTTTTCCTCCAACCTAAATGAAGGAGAGATATGCGTCAATGCTGATAGCTTTATTATTCTTAGAACTTGTGTTAGTGATTTCTGTTGCTCGTCTGAGGGCTTTCCGAGAGCACATGTATGTAATTGGACCTGTGTATCTCGTGAATCTCATTCTGAGATGCCTGTATTTGCAGCTTATCATATCTTTACAATAAACTTTTGAAAGCTAGAAGTTGTTTGTGATCTTTGGGAGCAGAGTCCTTTTATTGGGTGAACTAATTTGGAAATAGGTGCACTTTCTTTCCTCACAGACAGGCAACAAAGGTTCAGTCGACCAGATCGAGGTTTGGATCAATAGATATAAGGTATCGATCAAAATCTCGCCCTTTCAGTTGGTAGCTATAGAGGATGGTTGCCTTCTTGAGGACGGTGACCTAGGCCAGGTTAGCTTACCCCAAGGCCCCTAGAGATCGATGATCGGAAGAACAGCCCGCTGAAGAAGATCCGGATGACGCGAGACAGAAAAAGCAGCAGTATCGGTCGAGAGTGAGTATAAAGGGTTATGCGTGTTAGATTGCGGTGTTTTGTATTGTATCTATGTTGTAATGTCTGGCGGAGTTGAATGTCTGTAGAGTGACTGTGGAACAGGTTGTGAGCGCGCGCAACCGGTGGAAATCTTAAGTTCAAGGAGAGCTTAAGTGGTTCGGGTGTATCGGACACCCAGAGTAATTGTCAACTAGTGTGAAGGGGGTCATGAGGTACCATTGATCACCCGAAAAGACCGAGATAGGGGGACCGTAAGAGTGAGTGCGTGAGTAACGGACGCTGGTCGGAAGTTACTGTGTGTGTAAGCAACCTATCAGAGAGACGATAGACATTTCGTCAGTTTTGTTGACAATTACAGATAGACTGTGGACGTACAGTCGAGAGAAGTGACCGCTTGGTCGGAAGTAGTCATTTTTCGGTGTATGAATGGGACGCATGCATAACCGGGAGACGAGTTGAGAAAGGAGGGGTGCTGCTGCGAAGCGGAGAAAAGTGACGTCAGAAAGTGTCGCGACGAGATTGGCCGACCGGAGAAAGACCGCGCTGTGATAGGCCAGCTAGCAAAAACGTCAGACAGGGTCGCGACGTGATTGGCCGACCGGAGAAAGACCGCGCTGCGATAGGCCAAGCTAGCAAAGCCGCGACAGGATTGGTAGATTGTCATCAGGAAGTAAACAGAGTAGCGAGGCTGGATATTTTGCGCATAATTATGAAGTGTTTTAAATGGCTGAAAGCGGTGTTTAAGAAAGAGAAGCGGGGATCGTATGAAGGGGAAGAAGCCCCGCCGGAGGGTACGCCAGCTCGTTATATGGCAGTGAATGTTGGGCTGCATACGATCCTTTGGATATCAGAGTGGAGTAAGATTACTGAAGGAAATGAGGAACTGACGTTCCCGAAGTACGGGACGTTCAGATTAGAGGTGTTACATCGATTAAAATCAGTCATGACCTCACTGAGACCCTTGCCTAGACCGACCCAGTTTGAAGCTCTTGATGCATGGATTAGGGCAGCGCATGAAAAGAATATGAACAGACGACAAGAAAGGGTGAAGCGATCGGTAAGGGCAGTGCAGGATGCCAGGTGGGATGCGGATGCTAAAAGATGGAGAGTGCATAACATGGAAATAAATAAACTGTACCCAGTGTTAGAGGTGCCCGTAAATAAAAGCCCCCTAGAAGAAGATGATGAGAGCGAAACAGAGGACAGCCTGATAAACAGATTACTGACAGACAGGCCACCCCCGTATAATAGAGCAGGGGGAGAGGTCGAGCATACTGAAGGAGAGAAGGGGAGCAATGCAGGAGAGCATAGACCGCTTCCCAGTTCAGAGTGGGATCCTGAGGCAAAGAAAGAGCTGTCCCAGCCTAGTCAGGTGCAACAGGTAGTCGGGAGGTTTGTGGTACAAAGAGCGCCGGAAACGGAAAGCGCCACATCCTACCCATTACCAGATGCACTACAGGTACCTGTTACCATAGGTCCTATAATATCGATATATGACCAAGAGAGAGCAAGAGGGGAAGAACGGGTACGGAAGGACAGAGAAAGAGCAGAGAAGGCAAGAAGGAACGATACGATCAATTCCCCGAGTCAGAGGCCGGTACCGAGAGAGTGGAGCACCCCGATGCACACAGCAGGAGACCCAGGAGGAGATCCTGGGGGCCCTAGATGGCCAATGGATCTGAGGGGATCTGGACGAAAATCCTTTCAAGAGCTAAATGAGTACATGAAGCAGTGGGATGAGGCAGTGAAGGCTCAAAAGAGCATCAATGCTGCGGAAGCTGAAAGGGAAAGTCAGGACAGCCGAGCTCGGACTCACTGCGGGGCTGGGGAGAGCAGCCCGGAGTGGGACTGTAGAGAGAGAGAGAGTAGGGGAGTCACCCATTGGGCCCGGAGGGGAGATAGAACAGACCTGGAAAACGGGGGCCCCGGGAGTGGAGGGGTGGCGCGCCCAATACTCAGTGAAGAGGAGAGGAGAGCGCAAGAGTACAGAAACAGCTTTAAGTGTCCACACTGTGTACCTGGCACCAGAGAACTGAATGGGAGTTGTGAGAGGTCGCACCATAGTCCCTGTGATGACGGAAACGAGCGCAGCCCAGGGAATATGGGGAACCAGGAAGGATCGCATCGGATACTGAGCGATACTAGGCAAAGAGAGAGTAGAGAGCAGAGGGAAAATAATAGAGAGGTGTGCGGTGAGAGGAGAGGAGAAGAAGAGAGTGGGCAGAGCAAGAGTAGGGGTAACAGGCCCGTGTTCCATCACCTTCCAAGATCGGATGGCCGAGCATGGGACCTGGAGAGATGGGAGCAAGGGAGACCACCCATTAACTCTCCCGAACCCAAACGTAGAGCTCGAAGTTGGGATGGTAGGGAGACCAGTGAGCCCCCTTCGAAAGACATATTGCGAGCTGAGATAAAAGCCAAGAGACTTGATGTCACCAGTTTAAGGTCAGACCTGGATGACATGGTAGATGGTACCCTGCCTTTGGAAAGAATGGAAATGTATGAACAGGATGAAATACTGTATATGGCAAAGGACATTACTCGAAAAGCGAGAGCAGTCCATGAGAAGTTAGTCGAACTAGCAGGCAAATATATGGTGGACTTGTCAAGAACCAAAGCATTACAGGGTAACCACAGGCTACATTATACAGATCGAGACCTAGATGAGAGGAGAACGATTGGGCTGAAAACGCATATAAGGGAACTGATTGCTGGAATAAGGACATGGAGGGCACTAGATAAGTGGGAAGAGAGGTGGTCCAAGAAAGGGACCGGCAGGAGAAGCACGCTTGGTATGACACCAGGACAGCAGGGAATAGAAGCTTACCCTTTGCGTGAAGTTGCAAATGGGAACTATGTCCATGTCCCTTGGAGTAGGGGAGATTTAGCTGCTTTTACCACCTCTTTCCCCAAATTACGTGAAAACCCAGTGGAGTGGTACAAGCAAGTGGAGAGATTTGTAAAAATCTCAAAGGTCCTTTGGATAGATCTGAACACGCTGTTTGACATTGTAGTACCAGGAGATCTGTGGACAGCATGCAAGGTTAGCGCTGAGTGGCCCACAACGGAGCCAGAGAGAGATGCTAAGACTAATGGGCCGTCCGAGATTGTGATGGCAAAATTCGAGAGAGTGATGACTTGGCTGAAAGAGAAAGTGCCAATGCAAGACATAGATTGGGTCAGAATAGACCGAACAAGACAGGAACCCAAAGAGACAGTTCACGAATATTACGAGAGATTGCTGAAGGCGTTTAAACAGTATAGCGGCTTGGATGTAATGGATCCAAAAGACATAGGGCAATTTGTGTCCAAGTTCGTCTTGGGACTGAGACCGGATATTAGTTTAATGATTCAGCAACACTCGATTTGTTGGCAAACTAAACCTCTAGACGAAATACTGAGATATGCCAGGTACTGCTGTGATGAGATAGATTCCAAGGCTAAGAAACTAAAAGAAAAGTTGATGGTGGTACAGATGCAGACAGCAGGAAAGGGGGGACAACAGCAACAGCAGCAAGGAACAGGTACAGGAGGAAAGAAGCAGTACAGTCAGAACAAGGGCAATGAGGAGAGTTCCACCTTTAGACCCAGAATAGATATAGCTGCCTTGAAGAAAACGACTAGGTGCCACCAGTGTAACGAGGTGGGGCATTGGAAACGCGAGTGCCCCTACAATGTAGAGATAGGAGAGCAAGAGGAAGAGGAGGAAGAGGTCCAAAGCGCACCTACAAGAGGGGTGACGCCATACCAAGGAAAGGTGCTCAAAGGGGGGGGGGCTCCTCCCCGAGCCCAGTTCCCGCAACCTCCTCGAGTAGGGAGTATGGGTAAGACCTATAGACAAATGCCCCTGTTTGTGGAAGGGGAAGAGTGCTATTATGTGGACCCATTAACCGGACAGAGAGTGGAAAGAGAAGACTGCACCCTCGGGGCAGCCTTGGAGGTGGACCAGAGGGGACCCTATGTTGAAGCAGAAGTAGCAGGGTGCCCTACGACATTTCTGGTGGACACAGGAGCCACTAGGTCCACGATCAGATCAGCTGCAGTTCCAGACCTGCCCATGTCTGGAGAGACCATACAGGTGGTAGGGGTCGCAAACAGGAGAATAACCAGCCAATTGACAGAACCGGTACAGGTGAAAATAGGGAAGTACAGCGATGAGCACCAGTTTGTGGTTTGCGATTCAAGTCCTGTGTGTCTGCTAGGGAGAGACCTGTTGTGTAAATTGAATTGTACTATATATTGTACACCTCAGGGAGTGGAGGTATTGACCAATGATGATGACGCCGATTTCAAAGTTGCAAACTCAAGAATATGCGTGGAGCTGTACCCTACTTTAACAGTAGATGAGCTCCCCTGGGACTTGAGAGAGACAGTGGCACCAGAAGTATGGGATTTCACTGGGGAAGAGATTGGATTGGTCAAAGGGGTGGACCCAGTGAAAATTGTAGTGAAACCGCATGCTGAGTTCCCCAGAACACCCCAATATAAATTGACTCCTGAAACGATTGCAGGCATAAAACCCGTGATCGAGTCCATGATTAAACAGGGAATACTGAAAGAAATCGTGGGTAGTCCATGCAACTCCCCGATTATGGGTCTCCAGAAACCAAATGGGAAATTTCGGATAGTGCAGGACCTTCGAAAGATTAATAACATAGTCGTTTCGTGTTGTCCAGTGGTACCGAATCCATCAGTGATACTGTTTCAGATTCCATTCCAAGCTGAGTGGTTCACTGTGATCGATCTTTGCCAGGCTTTCTTTTCGATCCCTCTGGACGAAGAAAGCCATTTTCTTTTCGCATTTAAGCTGGAAAATCGCGTCCTAACATGGTGTCGTATCCCTCAGGGGTATACAGAGAGCCCATCGATCTTTAACCAGCTTTTGAAGAAAAATCTTGAAAGTCTAGTGCTGCCCCAGAAGTCAGTTCTGGTCCAGTACATAGACGACCTCCTTGTGGCGTCAGAAACAGAAGAAGCTTGCAGGGAGGACTCCATTGCTTTGTTAAATCATCTAGCTGCCAATGGGCACAAGGTGTCCCCGGGAAAATTGCAGTACTGCCTGACAGAAGTGCAGTACTTGGGACACAGAATAGAGAAAGGCAAACGAAAGGTGTCACCAGACAGGATAGAGGCGATCATGAAAATGAATGCGCCTAAGACACAGAGAGAGGTCAGGATGTTCCTAGGGATGGTGGGTTATTGCCGACAGTGGATCGTGAACTTTTCACTGAAAGCAAAGCCCTTGCAAAAACTGACGCACAAGGAGGTGAGTGATCCGGTACCATGGGACAAAGACTGTTTGATGGCGTTCTTACAGCTGCGAGAGGACCTGTGTCGTGCTCCGGCATTGGGAATGCCTGATTACAATAAACAATTTTTTCTTTACTGTTGTGAGAGAGAAGGGTGCGCGTTGTCTGTGTTAGTCCAAATCCATGGGAATGCCCGTAGACCAGTTGCTTATTTCTCGGCTACTTTAGACCCAGTAGCCGCAGCGTTGCCCGGATGTCTCAAATCCGTTGCTGCAACGGGTGTCAGCATTGAGAGATGTGAAAATATCGTCATGGGGCACCCGTTAGAGGTGTGCGTGCCCCATTCTGTTGAACTGTTGATGACCAGGACCAAAACACAGCATCTGACCAATAGCAGGCTCACGCGCTATGAGCAAGTTATTCTTGCTGCAGAGAATGTGACCCTCAAGAGATGCTCTGTTTTGAACCCTGCTACCTTGATGCCACTTCCAAATGATATTGAGGATGATGATGAATATACAGACCATGACTGTCTCGATGTGACTGAACTATGCACCAAACCCAGACCCGACATCGTAGATGAGCCACTGACTGACCCAGATGAAATTTTCTTTGTCGATGGCTCATGTGTAAGAGACGAAGTTGGGCAGTTGAGAGCAGCTTATGCTGTTTGTACAATTACTGGAGTTGTGGAAGCTGGGTGCCTGGAAGGAGTACACTCCGCTCAGGTAGCCGAGATTATTGCCCTGACACGTGCTTGCTTGGCAAGCAATCAAATTCGAGTCACCATATACACCGACAGCCAATATGGGTATGGGGTAGTTCATGATTACGGGCAGTTATGGTCTCAAAGAGGGTTCATGACCTCTTCAGGCTCTCCCATTCGCAATGGAGAGTTTGTGCGCCTGTTGTTAGAGGCATTGCAATGCCCAGCAAGTATCGCAGTTGTAAAGTGCACCGCACATACCAGAAATGAGGACTTTGTTTCGAAAGGCAATAGATATGCTGATGAAGTTGCGCGGTATTGCGCGGAACAAGGTTACTCTTTCACAGAGGTGGAAGTGGGTGGAATAAATGTAAGAACTGAATTAGCCATGATACTGGAAACTGTTGATACTTGGGATGAACTGTCAACCATGCAAGAAAATGCTCCTGATTCTGAAAAAGAAACATGGGAAAAGGCAGGATGTGTAATGGGTGAGACCCATTTTTGGGTCTCAGCAGACGGCAGAGCAGTGTTGCCCAATGAGATGGTGAGTCCAATGGCTAGACTCATACATGGTCCCGTACACTTAGGGAGAGATGCTATGCTGAGAGTGTTTAGGCAAACTTGGTACAATCCTAAGTTTAGAATAGCAGCAGAAGCAGTGTGCCAGCGTTGTGTGACCTGCCAGCAGCTGAACGTAGGGAAAAGAACACCAGTTGCACTAAGTCACATAGGAAGGTCTGGAGGTCCATTCAATCGAATGCAGATAGATTTCATTGAAATGCCAAGATGCAACCGCCTCCGCTATGTCCTGGTGATTGTTTGTGTGTTCTCCAGATGGGTTGAGGCATACCCTACACGTAGGTGCGACACCCTCACAGTGGCCAAGTTACTGCTCAGGGAACTCATTCCTCGCTTCGGGGTGCCGGCCTTTTTGGAATCAGATAGGGGAACACATTTTAACAGCGAGCTTGTGAAGATGGTTTGTGTAGCGCTAAATATTGATCAAAAGTTGCATTGCAGTTACCGACCCGAAGCCTCAGGAATTGTGGAGCAGATCAATGGCACTATCAAGGCCAGAATAGCAAAAGTTTGTTCCTCAACGACCCTGAGTTGGCCTGATGCCCTGCCATTGGTTCTCATGAGCCTTCGTAGTACCCCAGACAGAAGGACAGGGTTGTCACCACATGAGGTGTTAATGGGGAGAGCAATGAGGCTGCCATCTGTCCCAGCTACTGCACTGTTAAATATCACAGATGATATGATCCTGGACTATTGTAAGGGGCTGTCTGACGCCATGCGTTCTGTGTCCCTTCAGGTGCAGGCTGCCGAGGTTCCAGCGTGCCAGGGCCCGTGCCATGACCTGTACCCTGGGGACTGGGTCCTGGTGAAAAAACATGTGAGAAGAAGCTGCTTGGATATTCGTTGGCGTGGGCCCTTCCAGGTCATCCTGATCACGAACACAGCTGTGAAGGTGGGAGGCCTGCCCAATTGGATCCACGCGTCACATACGCGAAGGGTTCCAGCACCTCGGGAAGAAACAGCTCCTCTCTCGGATGGACGTCCAGAAGAGGACCGAGAAGCCATAGAGGGGGCTAGCCAAGCTGTAGAGGTGCCAGCGGAAGCAGGGAACGAGTCTGACCAAGCTGAGGACGGTCAGTACAACAGCGAAACAGAAGACGCTACAGAAGGAGAAAGTAGCTGGGAGTACGAGTCAGACCCTGACAGGTCTGAGAGAGAGCGAGAACAGACCAGAAGGAGAAGGAGTAGAAGGGCACGTGGAGAAGCTAATTGGCCGCAAAGAAGGAGCTCTAGCCTGAGGTCAACTCCAGAGTTAACCCTTCCTCCGATATCAGAAGACTCAGACCCAGAAGAAGGTGCTCAGGGCGCTGAAGCACCGGACCGAAGAAGGTCAAGAAGAGTGCGTGTGCCTAACAGAAGATACTCCACACCTGAGTGGACATATCTGGCGACAAATGTCTGTGAAACCGGAGACAGGGAGGATCCGAGCGGTGGTGGTGTCCAGTTCTGAGCCCATTATCACCGTGGAAATACGACTGTTGGTACCCGGTGTCGAACAAGAAGGGTCACTAACATTCATGCTCCCCAGACCTCCCCGCCTCAGCAAGTTAAAACACATGTTCCTTACAGAATTGCAATTCCCCGATTTTGGTACAACGATAACAGCACATGAAGAGCACAATCTTCGTTTGGAAATACTGAACTATGCTATTGAAGCTGCAACCACAAACCTGATAGTAGACTGTTAAAGGACTTTGTAAATAGAGCAAGCAGAAAAAGAAGATTACCTAGCGCCCAGGAAGCAGAGAATTTTAGGGAACTTCCCTTGAGTTGATGGAGAAGGGCTAGGGTTGTCTTTTTTGAACTGTTAAAGGACTTTTGCGAAGAAGGTTGTCAGCCTCCAGTTGTGTGGATTCGAAAGACAAAAGGATTAAAAGAGACTGTAAAGGAACGAGAGGAAAAGAACTTTTTGCTAAAGATAAGAGAGAGCCATATTGTCTGACGAAATGGAGGCCGGCACCCCGAACCGCAGAGCTAAATGTATAATAGGTACACTAATAGTAGGAGTGATAATATTAATAGCTTTAGTGGTAACAATTTCTTATGTAAAGGGACATGAAGAAGAGGCAAAGGTAACTGATGTGAAATCTGTAGAAACGCTTACACCTACTGTTGCTGGTGAGAAAAGGGAAAACACTCAAGAGAAAGCGTTATTGGCTGCAGAGGCCCGCAGGTTACACGTAGATGAGTCCCAAGGAGACTTTAGGTCAAATGCTTATGCTAAACTCTTATATGAATACGTGGATGCCATGGAGGTTAAGGATTGCTACGTCTGCATGCAGTTGCCGGCGTCTGTAGATGAGGGAATTCGATATCATCACCTCCCGCTGACATATGGCATTACATGTAGCTTATTGCTTAGTATATTTTATGAGAGAGATAGTTTCGAATACTATTTCTCCAATTATGATTCAGTGTTGCCAGAAGTCCCAAATTATAAGCAGATGAACAAATGGGACTACTGGAAGAGTGAAGACAGATTGGCCAAGTTCTTCATTCCTTGGATTACCTTAGATACTTCACATGCCCGTAGAAATAACCTGACATGCAAGGTGTCAGAAGTCGAGAAGAAGTTCATAGGGCAGGTGGATGATCGTTACAGGAGACAAAAGATTTTGAAAAAATCAGGACAATGGAAAACAGATTGGACCGAGGAAGAGAAGGCACACAAGAGAAAGGGTAGTAGTGGTCCAATAGCTTTAGATAAAACGCAGAGAGGAAAGCTATGTCTTCACCGAGCCAAAACGTATTATGAAAATGTATACGTGGGTGAAGTTGACTGTGAACATGCTTTCAATCTAGAGTACTATACTAAGGATTTCCTAAAGGGAATGCAAGTGATTCCAAATGTGTATTTTGTATGTGGAAGAAATGCCTACGTGAGACTACCCGATAATTGGTATGGATCATGTTACCTAGCAATTGTCTTCCCCAAAATATATCATGCACAAGATTTAGTGATCATTGAGGGCAAGACATCTTCGAGGGGAAGGAGAGATGTAGGCGATGCAGAAATGGTTGGAGATGTCTTTGGAGCTATGTTCCCTCTTTTGGGAGTAATCCTTAATGATGTTAAAATTAGACGACTGGCAACAGTTGTCGACAGGTTGTCTGCCAGCACAGCTCAGTCCCTAATGCTGGTAGAAGGAGAGATGCAATCGATAAGGGCTATGGTTCTTCAGAACCGTCTTGCATTAGATGTCCTACTAGCAAAAGAGGGCGGAGTCTGTAAGGCTTTGAAGGTCCAGGAATGCTGCACTTACATTCCAGACAATTCGAAGCCCCTTGAGAAGGTTATTAAGAACATAACTAATATTCACAAGGAGATCGATGACTTGAGTAGAGAAAATGTCTGGGAAAAGGTGGGCCACGGAATGAGTACAGTTGGAGGGTGGTTTTCCACCTTAGGCAAAAGCTTTGTTTGGTATATCCTAAAGCCTATCATCATAATATTGATCTGTGGGATTATATTGTGGGGATTGGTGAGGGTATTCAAATGGTACAGAGCAAGAAGGTCAGAAAGGGCCCAAAGAGAACAGCTGCAGAGATTGGCTGCCATACAAGATAATCAGTACAGGAGTCTGAGGGCTCTGGAAGCGCAGAGAATGCCAGCAATAACTGCAGTCTAAATGTTAGTGATGACCCCGAGAGGTCATCAAAGGGGGGAACTGAGAGAGCGTAAACTGACTTAAATGTATGAGTACATCACACTTATCTGTAGTAAGCACAAATCATGAGGAGAAATGCCATGAGTGCTAATAGTATCTGCAATAATATTTTAAATGTATAGCTAATGTAGAGAGTTAAGTAGAAGTGGAACTAATACAGAAATGTGTGACATTATATGATTTAGTAGATGTGATTATTTCTGAATCCATGTCGTGTAGCTGTTAAAACATAAGATGGTATGTGGTTAAACGCAGAATGTGGTAGGCCTCAGGGCCAGAGCTAAAAGGGAAGATGTTTCTTTTCACGACATAGATTGTATTAATGTTTTGGCCGTAGCATTAAATGGGCCATGATTTATAGAAATGTTTATTGAATAATAGAAAAAGGATATTAACATGCTAATTAATGAAGAAGTTGAATGCTATAATCATTATGAGAAATGCTGTAGGCCTGAATTATTTTAACATTGATTTACACGTACATGTCTGGGCTGAGAAATGTTGCAAGCCTTTCTTTTAGAAGTCTATGAGAGTTGGGTTCTTGGCTGCAGATATCAGTCTGCAAAGGAAGAGGGGGGATCCAATTATAAATGAATGAATAGAGGTCTGTTCAGTGGACGGCCTAGACATGGAGGAGGGTTCCGGAATGTTTGAGGGGTATCAGCGGGCCGGAGAAGAGTCTGAGAAGCAAGGTCAACTCTAACGTATGAGGCCCAATACAAAGCATCATGGGAAAAGCCAGAAGCTACACCACGTGAGGGGCGTCTCGCAAGGGGCGTCTCAAATGTTGTTGACTGTTTTGTATTAGGGACAGCACCCCTGGGTGGAGTTAGAGCAGATACCTGAGGACCCTTTAGAGAGCGGATGGGTAGGCAGAGAGGGGTCATGACTGGAGAACTATAGGTTTTCACCAAGAGACTTAGAGTGAGTGACTTCCCTTGGGGGTCATTCACTGCTGACACCTTTGTTAGGTTGGGGCTTGGTTAAGTAGGGATACCATCTAGAGCAGGGTAGGGACAGCCTAACCTGTGCGTTTTCCTCCAACCTAAATGAAGGAGAGATATGCGTCAATGCTGATAGCTTTATTATTCTTAGAACTTGTGTTAGTGATTTCTGTTGCTCGTCTGAGGGCTTTCCGAGAGCACATGTATGTAATTGGACCTGTGTATCTCGTGAATCTCATTCTGAGATGCCTGTATTTGCAGCTTATCATATCTTTACAATAAACTTTTGAAAGCTAGAAGTTGTTTGTGATCTTTGGGAGCAGAGTCCTTTTATTGGGTGAACTAATTTGGAAATAGGTGCACTTTCTTTCCTCACAGACAGGCAACAAAGGTTCAGTCGACCAGATCGAGGTTTGGATCAATAGATATAAGGTATCGATCAAAATCTCGCCCTTTCACCTTAAAACATCTGCTTTTATTTAAGTCCTTATTCTGCAATGTTGGTAATATGGGAAATTGTGGATCAGGATGAAGGTGCCCATTGGAAGCTTTAAAACCCTCTACGGTATTGTGCCTAGGGATCTGAAGACTCAATTGGTATACTGATAATGGGGAACAGATTAAGGACTGCTCTCCAACCAGCGTATGTGCCGATCAATCCTAGCAATAACACCTGACACTCAGAGATGGGTCTTTTGTCGGTAACAGTGCACTTGTGGATGAACTCAATTCACCAGCTCTCCGATCACCCTCGAGATTCCCCTTATTTCAGGACCACTGCAAGAGGTAAATTTTCAAAATCCATGTAAGTTTTTTTAAGTCTGGCATCAACCAAGACTTTATATTTTACTAAATACCTATTTAAAATATTCTTACTGAACCAGCCTTCTCCATCCAGTTGTCAGTTGTTGCGCCATTTTCTTTCTCCTTCTACAGCAGAGCGAATGCAGCAATAAGTCAGAAAATTTCAGCCATGGGCATCCTTCACTGTGAGTGAGTCAGGCATGTCAACCTTTGGCTAACTTCAATTTGAACAATGGCCTGTTTCACAAGAAGGATCTGCACACAATGTCTTTTCAGTTGTACGACTATGGCAATGCATGCTTTTTAAGACAAATTCTATTAGATTAAGCCAGTGTTTTTTTTAATATTGGCAAAAGTCCAGAAGTCCCCATCAATAAAGTTTCACTCAAAAAAAGACAGAACTAAACAACTACTGAAAGAAAAAGGGGTGGCAGTCAACTAAAGACATTTTGGCTTTTCAAATGCTTGTTGTTATAAGATGGTACTACTTCCATTAAACATGCAAAAATACATTTCAGTGTTTTTCTTAAATAAATACACATATGTTAACTCAATGTTATTCTTAAATGCTATTTGGTAGCAGTGTTTTGCATTACAAAATATTTTTTAGGAATGTTTGACATGATAGAGTCCATCTTAAAGCAATAATTTGGGAAAGACCCACAAAACATGAATGAACGTAATGAAGTGTGGCAGGAGAATAGCCACTTGAAGGGACTTAAGAATTAAGGGTACTAAGTTGATTTTACAATCAGTTTTTCATACCTAGGTATCATGTTTGGTAGAGAAGGTATATGAATTTTGTGTTATTCGTACCAGGGTTCAAATATTCAAAAAAGCTTGCGTGGCTCTACAAAACTTTGATAGACGGTTGGGCATGAATTCCCACTCAGAGATGATTACAATTTACCAAGCCAAATGTATTGGTGTGGCACCATATGGGGTGCGGATCTGAGGCCATATCAGATGCATGGCTTTACAAACAGTAGAAAATGAGTTTCTGAGGTATTTGCTGGTGGTGTCCAAGGATGCGTTCACGCACGCCAAGTTGGGGGTCTAGTTTTTAACAGACCAAATAATGATGCAACCCTTATAACTGTGGCACAAAGTCTGGTCATCTGAACATACTGTTTTAAACCGTTTGGTCATTGGGGATTGACTTAAATCAATTCACATATATGCCGTGGTTGACGTACATCAAGCGTTTTTGTTGTGACTTGGGATAGCCAGAATATTTTGAGAATCCCGAATCCCTTGAAATCATTAGCAGAGCAACATTGAAAAAGGAATGCATTGTGCACCTAGAGAATGTTAAGATTTACCATTGAAATATCAAAACCCTCCATGATAAAAAATCAACGTATTCATGAAATGCAACCATATTTGAAAGCCATAACTAATTCTAGACATAGATTTGTCCTGACTCGTTGCAGAATGGACTCTTTCCATCATTTGACTAGGTTTCCTGAAATGAATAATTGGACAACAAATTTAGAAAATTGTCCCAGTGAAAGCACAATGGCACAGTACAATACATGTTGTAGTAGTCTATAAACTTTATCGCAAGTAGAGAAACTGTCACATCCTGCCCCTTTAAAAAACACAACAGTTTACACAATACTGCCCGGCTTATCTTTTCCTACAGTCACTGCCATGCGTTGGGATTTGCTGCGGAATGTTGAGCTTTTTGTGGGCTGCTTTGGACGCCAGAAAGAAAGTTCTTCAGCCTTCATGACTGGTTCTGTATAACACTTTATTAGAGATTAATTAATTATCTTACGATGCAGTATCATAATGTTTTTAAAAAAAATTAAATATCATAAAATTTATAAATTCAGTAATGTTTTACTGGTTGTTATGAGAACATATAGAAGAATGAATTTGTTTAACAAGTAGTTTGGTAGGATTGCATAGCAGGTTTTTGTTTTTCCTCCCTTCCTACTTTTCCTCTGTTCTCATTTGAGTATGTAACAATATTAGGCAAGTGTTAAAGCTGGGTTGCAACAGCGTGCGACAACTGTACAAACAATTTTGTTTTTAAAGATGCTGTTGATAATAATTTTGATAGATTTTTAATGTATTTTTTAGGTACCTATTATTGCACTTTTATGGTCTCATTTATTTAGATCGAATAACGTTGCTATTGAATTGAATACACACAAAACATTAATCAAATTTCGGAGGCGGGTCCTGCATAGCAAGTTGGCTCAATTAGTCACAGTCCCATTTCACTACCCCATTCTACCATTCTAATGTGAAATGTCCTCCCACTTGAACAGTTTTGACTACAAATAATCTTTTCTTTGAGTTTTACATTTCTTCTGGCATTGAACCATGTAAGATAAAGTGCTGTCTCCTAAAAAAGAGATTTGTTTTCAATTAAAGCTGTGCATTCAAGAATCAGTTGAATAATTATCCACATTGTTCATGCGATCTAATTTATATAACTTTTCATTACTGTTTTTCAAATAATATGATGAGCTAGACTAATAGTACTGCCTGATACACATATGTTAATGTTTGTCATTAATATGTATCACAAAATGAGCACAATAGTATGCTTCTACTTCTTTGCGACAGAGGAGCAGGCTTATTTCCAGTAATGTTCTTTCATTTTATAGACCTTTGCAATCATTTAGCTCTGCTCTTTTAGTGAATTGAAATGAAACAAGACTATACACATGATGACCCATAGCTGAAAATTCAGCATTCTTGCTAACATTGGTAGTTGCACACATTTAATTAATTTGAAAGCTGGTTGGCCACCTATTCAAAACTAAGAAACAGTATTTTTAGACGATTTTATTTTTAGGTCGAGCCTGGGCAGCACAGGCGCTGCTCTGCTGCATGCTGTATTGGAGTATGGAATATATGTCATTGGCTTGTTTCATTGTCGTTCGCAAATGCTGACTACTGATTTATTAATAGGCTTGTTAGTCCCTCCTTAGTACCGCCTTGTCTTCATTCCAGTCCGCCAGGGCAATGGAAGTCACCACCTCCACCTCAGCCATCCCAGCAGAGGACCACCCTCCAAAATGAGCGATCTTGCCATATCGCCAAAGATCGCTTTGAAAAAAAGTACATTCCACCAACGTGGCTAGAATACTTTCAGCAAAACAACTGTAAAAGCGTGAATGCTGATTAAAATCCATGTCATGGCTAATCAGAAATTAATTTGTGTTATACAGTATCAGATCCCAGGGCCTATTTCTGGAAAACAAAAAAAATTGGCCTGACAGGTAGGAATTTTTCAGGGTGTGGGTGGGGGCCATTGATGGTTTTCTCTGCATAGGTCTGCTCTTGTCTAGCACAATGGTTGTACAAATATGCATCATTCCATGACAATACTCAGTAGCCAAGCAAGCTCTTTCTGGTTCTGCCCTTCCAGTTAAATTGTTGGCTCGCCCATTTCTACTTAGAGAAAACAAAATCTCAAAGTGGGAGTCAGTTTTAATTCTTTTTTTACATCTAATAGCCCCTACACCACGGAACATTACCCCCAGGGTCAAGGTGTTTGGTTCATTATTGTTTTTCCTTTCCCTAACTCCCAGGTTTTTCCTGGCGTAAATGAGAGAAAAAATGGTATTCATTACACCTAAATAGGGAAGATGCCTTAATAGTGTAATAAACATAATAAACATCTGCCCCATCTCTAATACTTTAGGTCTAAATGAAGGGGGTGGGCTCAAGGTTTGGCAGACAGGGTACATCATCTTTTTTTAAATCGAGGAAGCTGTGCATCCAACTCTAAATCAGGGCCTAAGTCTAAAGCAACAACAACATTCCCTCCCCCCATATTCCTAGCTCAGAAGAATCTGTCCTCTATAACTGTGGTTTCCTAAAACAGCTAGAAAAGAGAAACCTGGAGGGGTTGACATTTGTAGAAAGCACACCATCATATAGATCTTCCATAACATATCTGTAAGGTAGAGTACTGTTATCATCATGGAGTGTTTCAGCAATGCTCAGACTTGTGGACCATTTCCTTGGCATGCATGATCTGAGAATCTGGATTAGTTCCTGCATCCCTTTGAACGTACCCAGGGCTCACTATGGCTCGCTTTCCCAATCACCATCACTGACTGAGTGTTTGATTCCTTTCAAGCTACTCCCTCCTTTTTCACCTAAGGTCCCAGTGCTCCTGGGGGAGCCGCAAGACACGGTGGACCAGTGCTTTCTACAAGCTATCGATGGTAGACCCTCTCCTGCACCCAGTCCCATTCTTCCTCTGCTGTCTCAAAGAAGTGGGTCTTACCCTGCAAGATAACCCTCATTGTCACTTGGATCATAGGGGCGTTGCCCTAATGTAGTGTCTTTGATTTCTGTTTGACACTGTTGAAGGACTGGATGTAGTCCTAGAATGTCATAAGCTTTTTCAATTCAATGTTTACCTCTTATGCTTTTAGTATTGCATGTCCGCCCAGGCACAGAATAACGGAGTAGGGAGAACCAAAATGGAAGTATGGACACCAGCGATCGATGGGCACCCTTCTATCACAAAACATTCCAAGAGGTCTCCCTGGGGAAGCCATGACTTGAACAAGTTCATAAAAAACTGGACAAGGTCAGTACCTTCAAACCCCTATAGTAACCTCCGCTAGTCTAATATTGTTTCTCCGTGACCTGCCCTTTGCATTTCTACCTGTTCCACTAAGTATTTAGTTATCGACTTGGACTGAATATAGTCTTTGGCTCTTGAGTACCGCCCATCCACCTTCCAATATGTAATCCAAAGCATTGGACTGATACCGGCAGATCCGGGATCCATCCAGGCACACCTCATAAAACCTGTTTTCTAGTGATTCTCTGACAGTGTGCAGAACCTTGTCAATTGTCTCTATATTTAGGTCCGGCTACTGGGGTTTTAGGAGTCCTCCTGCTGAATACTTTGCCATCTTTTTTGTGATTTTGGAGGCAGACACCTCATCCTTGGCTATGGCTGCAGAAAATGGTTGTCACTGCTCCCCAACTAAAGGGTCAATGTGGCATAGGCAGAAGAGGCACTCATCAGCCAGGGCTCAGCAGTGGTCCCAATCACAATACCCCATGAGACCGCAAAGAACCTTGGGAGAAGGTGAGTCAGTGTTTCAGGCTGCAGCTGGGCGTGTCCAGTGAAGTGCCACGGTCAGTACTATGAACTTTGAGGCGCTTAGGCAGCAAGCTCCAGGTGGTCCCTCAATTCACTCAGTATTTGTCCAGTTGCATTTCATGCCAGCAAGTGACCCCTCCTGCGCCCCACCCGGGTACCACGCGCAGAAGAATCTATAAACTTTATTACAAGCCAGATCTGTTGACTTGAGGAGACAAATATGAGTCGTTATCCACGATGGGAAGTTTGTAAAATTGAAACAAATGAACTGAGACAATCAGTCCGAGGAACTCTGGCTCTAAGGCTGTCCCAAGGATTATGAGCGCAAATTCATGGTTAGGCCGAGGCGCCAACCATCTGGGACAGCGAGAGCCCTGCGTTTTGATCAATGGGCAGCCTGTAATTGAAACCCATCTTTACAGTCGAGCGTACGGCGCCATTAATTCCCATGATGCCCCGGGACGTTGATGGATATGGAGCGAAGAGTGAGCAAATGAACGGCACGCTGTACTTAGCTCTGGTGATGGATGGCCTGGCTTCTGATGTCCTGAATTGCTTCTTCAAAAATGTTAATAGGAAAAAATAATATTGTGTTGTCTCCTGGCTTTAACAAGAAATGTGGGAGCTGGAGGTTTTTTCGTAGTTAAAAAAAAAAAAGTTAAATAATTCAGCTGGCGCCCGCGGGCGCGAAGCTGCATTGCAGTTAGCCTTCTGCACCAGTGGCCATGAATTCGCAGGTGACCTATGCGCATGAGGACAAATATTGAACTGAAAAAGAGTATAAAAAGTTGACTTCGCCTTTTTATTCCGTTTTTTGTTTGTTTGGGAAATGCATGTACCCTGCAAACCTCACTTTCTGAATTATAAAAGCACACGTTAATACAGCCGCAGGGCATAGTTCTTAAAGACGCTGCTTTACAGACTCCTGTTTTCTATTCGAGTCATTATTACAGTTAGAAATCAATTGTCTACAATGTTTGTATTTATAGTGCATGCTGCCAGACTGCAACAAATGTTAGGCACATCATTAAAAATCGCTCTTCACAGTTCTCAATTGAGTGTTAGTGAATAACTCATGTTTCCTGAGCATACTTCATGCTTTCCGATTTTATTGGTGTTCTCTGCAGACAGATTATATTAATGCAAAGGCTTGAAATCTTTTTAGTCCCCATCAGCGGTCATTGAACGATAGAGCTTGGCTACCTCATCACGCCAGCCCCCAAAACAGCCTATATCTCTGCTCGGTTTTTCTAAAAAAGTTATATATAGAAAACATTCTTAGGTATGTCTGTGGAGCTTGCAGCCATTTCAGTAAATGTAAACACAACTAAAACGAAGGGGCCGATTAGGATGGCGGACGGATCGCCACCGACATGCAGGTGGTGGCGATCCGTCCGCCATCTGTGCCCGTCCGCCACCTATTTCCTCCCCGCCATATTACAATGGCGGGGGGACCGCAGCGAACAGAAACACCGTCCGCCGCTTTTCCGCCCCCGTCGCCTTGCGGCCGGGGCGGAAAAGGGTTCATATGGCTGGCGGTGTCTTCCAGACACCGCCAGCCATATTACGATGCAGTACAAAAATGGGGTTGGTCCGAGTTAGAAAGTCTCAAACAGCTTTTAGAAAGCCAGTTATTTGGTTGGACACACAATCAACGACTTCAATGTAATTTCCTTTAAAGTATATTCTTCACAAATTTAAACTATTTATTTCAAGATTCATTGGCATTTATTCATGCAAAGTTTCTATCAAATTGCAGCCAATAGTTCATTTTGAAGACATAATAAACATGTAATTGTAGAATCATTACATTCATAAATTCAAAGAAGTGCTCTCGGTGAGAAGGGGAGGGGTGAGTGAAGTGAGGGGGACACGGTAAAGGTGTAGTGACATCTTTATGGCATCATGTTGCAATTGAAAAACCTTTACAATCAGATCAGTAAGCAAAGGTTCCCAAAGTTCATCACACATAGAGGGCGAGACGCAATCTCATATTTGAATCCTATGGTGTGAAGCGAGAAAAGCGTAGTTCTACGTTTCGACCCCTGGTTACGCTAAAGGGTTGCTTTCAGCCTCATGTTGGGGTCTTCATCAGGAAAGGGGGAGAGCCTAAGGGGCAAGGTAAAAACTTAATTTAGTTACTATAAGTGATTGTGCGTTTAAAAATAGTGAAACTGGGGATGTGGTAGTACCTCCATCAGAAGACGGTCGGCGTCTGTACCGTCTTAGGCGGGGCCATGGCACAGCTCCCAAGTTTATCTGAAATAAATTAGCACTAAACATCAGGGTGCTAGTTTATAGAAAACTGCCAAGGGGTGAGCGGGCACGCAGGTCGGGACTTACTTGTCAGCTGTACTCGTTAGCATAGTACCGGATTGCGCTGTGGGATCATTCCTCACGCCCGGGGACTTCAAGTGCTCATTTGCTGTGGGGACAGAAAAGTGGCGCATTGGAGTTTTAGGATCGCGGGTATTAATGTTAGGCATTTGCCGCGAGAAGGATTAGGCTATAGGTCTACAACCAAGCAGAGAGGGTTGCCGCATTACCTTAAAGCGGGACCACAGTAAGTAGATTCCCGTTCCAGCGGCGTGCCGCATCCGAGTGATTACTCGCGGTGCAGCCACTGGATGCCGGTAATGGAAGGAAGGGCTCGTCTCCACCGGCCAATCAGAGAGGAGGAAAGGTGGGTGCGCTCCAAACCTAAGGGAGCGTCTGATATGAATACAGTTTCGAGTAAAGACGGCAGGGGGGAGTCTAAAAATACCATACGACGTATGTGCGCATGGAAGGGGGCCCAAGCTAGAAGTGGGCTTGAAAAACCTCAGTGTAGCTCCGTGGTACATTAGAAGGCGATAATGAATTTAGAACCACGTTAACATCAGAGAAACAAATGGCAGTGATACAAAATCATTCATAATTACACAAATAATTTTGAAACACTTGTGTATGGATGGTCGTGGCAGCAGGCATTGATCAATTTGGAAATGCAGACATTACATTGTGACAAATTGCATGGCGTAAATAATATATCATGTAAAACCTCAGTGTAGCTCCGTGTTGCGTTAGAAAGCGATAATGAATTTAGAAACACCTTAACATCAGAGATACAAATAGCAGTTATAAAAAATCATTCATAATTTCACAAATAATTTTGAAACACTTGTGTATGGATGGTCGTGGTACGTTAGAAAGCGATAATGAATTTGGAACCACCTTAACATCAGAGATACAAATGGCAGTGAAAAAAGTCATTCATAATTTCACAAATAATTTTTAAAACACTTGTGTATGGATGGTCGTGGCAGCGGGCATTGATCAATTTGGAAAAGCAGACATTACATTGTGACAATTTGCATGTCAAAAACAATATATCATGTAAATCCAATACTCAGATAATGCACAAAGGGGCGCTTTCTGTCCGAAAGAGGGCAGTATAGGAGGAATCAAACTCTATGCTGACACACAATGTTCATTCTGGACACAGTCCAGCCATCTGGGAAAAATTGGCGTCGAGTTCATTTAGTCCCCTCCTTATGGTTTGAAATTTCTGCATCCACTTACATTCTCTGGTGTTAAGGATAGAGGTCAAATTACCCCCCCGTGGCCCCAGACAGACTTTCTCAATTACTAACCAACGTAGAGATTCTGGTGTATGTTTTTTTTCTTGGAAATGTTCCACCAGAGGTGCCCCAGTCGTGGAGCAACGGATTCTGCTACAGTGCTGAAATAAGCGATTTTTGACTTTTTGTATGGTTTGTCCTATATACATGAGGTCGCAGGGGCACAGAATTGCATAGATCACCCCACTGGAGTTGCAATTGGTCAGAGATTTGAGATTGATAGTGAAATTGTTATATTGTATTTGTTTGGTCTCCCAGCACATCGGACATGCTTTGCAAGAGGTGCATTTGAAGTGTCCAACAATTTCAGGTAACTTCCATAGGCTCTGGATCGTGGGTGCCTGTGGAGTCTCAAGCAATGATCGTACCACCATATCTCTGACGTTTCTCGCTTTTTTGAAGGCGTGCATTGGAGGTTCATGGACTTCAAGAATGTCCGCTACCAGGCCCCAATGTTTGTTGACACTTTTTCTTATGATGTTACTCTGGGTACAGAACGTGGTAACGCATATCATGCGTTCAAATGACGATGTTCGCTTCTTGGGTTCAAGTAGGGTTGATCGGTCCTGGAACCAGGCTCTCTTACGGGATCGCTTCACTAGGCGTTTGGGATAGCCCCTGTCTATCAGACGGTTGATGAGTTCATCTGATTCCTTAAAAAAGTCTTCTTTGTGAGAGCAATTTCTTCGAAGGCGCAAAAACTGTCCGAAGGGTAGGTTGTCCCTTAACCCCCTCGTGTGGTGGCTAGAATAGCGTAGGAGGGAATTTCTCTCTGATGGTTTGCGGAAGAGGGTGGTATACAGGTATCCAACTTTCTCCTTGATGCTGATGTCGAGGAAGTCAATCGACTCTTTATCCATATGCATCGTGAATTTGATGTCTTGGGATTGGTTATTCAGCCAGAGTAGAAAAGCATGGAGGTTGTCTTCATCACCAGTCCATATCATTAGAACATCGTCGATGTAACGGTGCCAAGTTGTTATCATCTCCCTGTGTGGGTTGTGTGGTGAGAGGATGCAGTCTTGTTCGAATTCTGACATATAAAGGATAGCTAGGTCCGGGGCGAAGGCAGCGCCCATGGCTACTCCTTTACTCTGTATGTAGTAGTTGTTCTGGAAAATGAAAAAGTTCTTAGTCATTGCAATTTCAAGCAATTCAATCAGAAACTCCGTGGGGACTGGCATAGGTTGTTCCCGTCTATTGAGTATTCTCCTCATGCACTCCAAAGCTGGTCTCTGTGGGATGCTGGTATACAGCGAGACGATGTCCATAGTCACCAGGATTTGGTTCTGTTTACTGAATGTTTTCTGGTCGAAGAGATTGATGACTTGCATGGTGTCTCTTAGGTACGTCGGGGTGGCTTCCGCTAGAGGCTTCAAGAATACATCGATATACTTGCAAAGTGGTTCTATCAATGAGCCACATCCTGATATGATGGGTCGTCCAGGTGGCTTGCTGAGGTTCTTGTGTACCTTAGGTAGTATGTATATAGTAGGAGTCCTTGGATGATCCACATTGAGGTACTCGAACTCTTTCTTGGACAGGAATCCCATTTCCAAGGCTTGTGTTGTAACAGTCACAATGTCTTTTCGTACTTCTCTGGTGGGATCCCTTGCCGTCGGTCTGTAACTGACCCCGTCAGTAAGTTGGGATTGAATCTCAGTTTTATAGTCATCCACATCCAGTATAACTATTGAGCCACCCTTGTCCGCCGGCTTTATTACCACAGACTTGTTGTTTTTCAGAGATTTGAGAGCATTCCTCTCACCACCGCTAATGTTCTGTTTCACATATTGTTTTTTGTTAATGGTTTTGAAGACATCCCTCATGACTACACTTTCATAGGTTAGTATCTCATGGGCTACTGATGCCATTGGGGGCATGAAGGTGGACGGTGGTCGCAGATTGGTGAAGGCAGTCAAGGCTGGAGTGGGTTTATTTTTAAAGAAGAATTTCAGCCTTAGTTTCCTGAAAAACCTTGTAAGTTCAGTTTGTATGTTGAACTTGTTAGGGTAGGAGGTTGGTACAAAAGAGAGGCCTTTACACAGTATGCTTCTCTCATCTTCCGTGAGTGTGTGTTTGGATAAATTTATGATAGGGTCGCTTCTATCAGGTGACCTGGTTACCACCTGTACGTCTTCCTCCTCGTGCTCCTCTCCCCGTGATCTTCTTGTTGAAAACGTACTTGTTTGGGAGTGTTGCCCTGCTGTCTCCCGCTGTCCCAATTCTGCTGTTGGTTGCCTCGATTGGGGCGGTTGTTCCATGATCCTCCTCGGCCTCTTCCTCTCGGTGGTCTCCACTGGCTGCCCTCTAAAAAAGCCGATTGGTGTTCGTGTGAAGATTGCTGTGGTTGGTACCATTGATCCTGTTGTTGGTAGTTGGCACTGGATGAGCTCTGGTCGTTCTCGCTGTCACCACTGTACGAAGAATCCGAAAAGTTAGTGTACCTTCTTGTGCCCCTATATCCTCCCCTTCCTCTGTTGAAAAAACGGCCTTGGTTGTCTTGCCTGTAATAATCTGGTTGTAGGTATGGATAGGTCTTCTTCCGGTCGAAATACTGGATATCCTTAGCCAGTTTGTCTAGTTTTTTTGTTTGGGTCTCAACATCAAAGTCTTTTAGAGTCTTTTTCAATCTCTCTAATGTTTCCTTGGCATCCGCAAAAGCCGAATGATTAGCAATCTCCGCCTTCAGGTCGTCAATTTCTTTCGTCAGTTGTTCCACTTGGTCTTTGGCCGTCTCCACTCCTAGCACCATCCAGTGCCGGGAGCAGTTGTTGGCCACGAAACTGAATCCTTCCTTAAATTTTGGGTTATCCACGAAGATGGCTGGTTCGTTCCGGACTTGGAGTCCGGTTGGTATGATGTTCGCTCTGAGATAACCTGTTAGTAAGTGACCATGCAGCTTGGTTCTAACTAGTTTCTTCTCTAAGCGTTCAAGTCTAGTGATCTTCTCATTGAGGGAATGGTCCACACTGCGATTGTCGCTGGTTAGAAATGCAGTGCCCGTTTCACCCCCGATTAGATTCTTAATATAGTCTTCTGTATATGAGAGGGTCTCAAGTTCCATATTGATGAAGCCCTAACTATACACCAATTGAATCAATCAAAATTATTTCAAAAGAACGAAAACCCTCGCAAGAGAGCTCTTGCTCTGAGAGTGTGAGTACAAAAAGGGGTAGGCCCTTACGAACTCAGGACCTGGGTCCGTGAAGCAGTACAAAAATGGGGTTGGTCCGAGTTAGAAAGTCTCAAACAGCTTTTAGAAAGCCAGTTATTTGGTTGGACACACAATCAACGACTTCAATGTAATTTCCTTTAAAGTATATTCTTCACAAATTTAAACTATTTATTTCAAGATTCATTGGCATTTATTCATGCAAAGTTTCAATCAAATTGCAGCCAATAGTTCATTTTGAAGACATAATAAACATGTAATTGTAGAATCATTACATTCATAAATTCAAAGAAGTGCTCTCGGTGAGAAGGGGAGGGGTGAGTGAAGTGAGGGGGACACGGTAAAGGTGTAGTGACATCTTTATGGCATCATGTTGCAATTGAAAAACCTTTACAATCAGATCAGTAAGCAAAGGTTCCCAAAGTTCATCACACATAGAGGGCGAGACGCAATCTCATATTTGAATCCTATGGTGTGAAGCGAGAAAAGTGTAGTTCTACGTTTCGACCCCTGGTTACGCTAAAGGGTTGCTTTCAGCCTCATGTTGGGGTCTTCATCAGGAAAGGGGGAGAGCCTAAGGGGCAAGGTAAAAACTTAATTTAGTTACTATAAGTGATTGTGCGTTTAAAAATAGTGAAACTGGGGATGTGGTAGTACCTACATCAGAAGACGGTCGGCGTCTGTACCGTCTTAGGCGGGGCCATGGCACAGCTCCCAAGTTTATCTGAAATAAATTAGCACTAAACATGATGCCATAAAGATGTCACTACACCTTTACCGTGTCCCCCTCACTTCACTCACCCCTCCCCTTCTCACCGAGAGCACTTCTTTGAATTTATGAATGTAATGATTCTACAATTACATGTTTATTATGTCTTCAAAATGAACTATTGGCTGCAATTTGATTGAAACTTTGCATGAATAAATGCCAATGAATCTTGAAATAAATAGTTTAAATTTGTGAAGAATATACTTTAAAGGAAATTACATTGAAGTCGTTGATTGTGTGTCCAACCAAATAACTGGCTTTCTAAAAGCTGTTTGAGACTTTCTAACTCGGACCAACCCCATTTTTGTACTGCTTCACGGACCCAGGTCCTGAGTTCGTAAGGGCCTACCCCTTTTTGTACTCACACAGCCATATTACGATGGCCGGATGCAGATGCTTTTCCGTGGCGGCAATGCTGCCACGGAAAGGCATACGGGCTTTGCTTTGGGGGCCAGTTGTGGGCCCCCAGGGTGAAGGGGGTTGGGGGTGCACATGGTGGGTACTAATGGTACCCCCTTTCGTTTCACAGTACAACATGGCAGGCACCGCGCGGTGCCTGTCATGTTGTGCTGTGAAACGCACAACATGCATTTTTGACATTGCGGCGGACGGTGCTGCCGCAATGTTAAAAATGCGGGATGCACCCACCACTGTGGCGGGTGCATCCTAATTCGGGGCACGGTACCTCTGCCCTTGTGGCGGACGGTCCCTTTCCCACACGGGATTAGGGGTCAATTAGATGCCATCCTAATTGACCCCTAATTAATGTTTTTTAGTTTTTATAATAAATACAAGACATAACATTGTGGCAAACAAAATATTCAAGGGGAATTTGGGGAATATCTGAAAATAAAAGACAAACATTATATTCTGCATTACTTTGTTTCTCACAACGGATTCAGGAAGTAAAACAGATAGAATTGCCAGTGAGCGAGTAAAAACATTAATGGTAATTAGCCGCGGTGAATTATTCACAAAAATGTTGCTGATAACCTTTTATTTTACTTAACATTTCAATGAGGTTTCTTTTTCCACTTTAGGAACACATTAGGCAAAATGCTGCTATTTTCTCGGAGTGGGACTTGTAATGTGAGGGTGGTAGAGTCAGTCCTTCTTGCCAGAGCCTGGTGGCATTTTTTGACATTGCTAGGGGCTTGGTGGAGCCTGACAACAGCAATTAGCCCACTTCCTACATTGAAGACCTCTGTGTTAAGCATGTTCAAATAAGTACTATTTGTTTACACCACATTTATAATCATGAATGACTGCCCTAGTGCTGTTTCATGTGACACAAACTCCATGAAAAGTACTGTGTTATGATTTACATTTTTTATTCAAATTCTGATTTGTGTTTAAAGTAGACTAAAGTCTTGCAAACCGATGCTCTCTGCACTACTTTGCGCTCTTTGTGTCAATGGAGAGGTATATGTGTGGTACATGGGCATTGCCATGCAACCAAACATGGGTTTTGATGCAAATCCAGAGAGGTTTTTGCTCCAAATCATTATGATTCATTTGCATGTGTGTTGCACTGTACAACACACCTACAAAGTGGTAAAAGTGTTAAACTATTGAAAGTATAGTATTTTGAAGAGTAGGGGTACCCTTCCAGTACAAAACCTATGCTTAAAATCACATACTCACAGACCCTTCCACTATGGTCAAAGGGTATGTAGGTTGGCACCAGGCAGCCCAAAGTGCCCAGGGTGACAGAAATATCGCTATATCTTTGTAAATATGGCACTGTTCTGGTCTCTACCTTTCACACAATGCAGCACAGCATCTTTGGTGGCAGCATTATGTTGCTCTAAAACGTAGTAATCATGGTCTTGTATCTCAAGATATTACTCAAACACTAAATGCTAGGCGTGTTAACAATCCAGAATCATAATAAACTGAATTGGAGTAGCCGTCACTTGGGTGCAGCAACTAGATCAGGGGCGATTTCTGTGTTAGGCCTCTAGGGCTGTGCCCCTTTGAAATTCCTACACATTTTCTGTAAAAAATAGTAAATACATACATTTGTTTAGAGCCATAATCTCAGATCATATCTCTAAATACATTGATGTATTTGGGTATTGGCTTCCTGTCCAGGATGCCTACCCCGCCCCACCTCACTCTGAACAAAGAAGGAGAAGCCAGGCAATAAATCAACTTTGTGGAATGTGACGCACAACACAGGGCTTATCTTTCAAAAGCCTTTCAGGGCCATGGGAGTTTGTTGATATCCAAGATAGGACAGTGATGCTTCTGTCTTCATGGTTTTTAGAATTGCAACTGCAAGGTGCATCCCTACATGACAACAGATGCCCTTCCCAGGCACAGAACTGAACCCTTTCCCATTCGTTACAGGGTGGGATTGGATGTGAGCGCAGTAAGTGAGATTTGACACCTTGTTCTCGGTAATGCAAGTGTTAATGCTAAATTTGCATTAGGCATATTGTGCTGCGATGCCCTGTAAATTGTAAAATTGAAATTGTAAATTGATACTTGTATAGTGCACTACTCAACAGCAAGGGTCTCAAGGTGCTTGTACGAATACCGCTGTGGAACCCATCCTGGCTTTCCCTGTGAGGTGTCCACTCCTGGGCACCCCCAAGGTGGAGGCCAGGCATCCTTAGCGTTGTGGGGGCCGTTGTGGAGATTAAGCAATCTATTGCCCAGAGTTGCAGAGTGGGACTCCATGATTGGAATAGGCACCGAGGCGAGAATTATTAGGTCCGTGGAATTTTGAGCCCAAGACCCGCCGAGGCGGGGAATTGAACCCTGGTCCCGGGCTAGACCTCTGCATCCGGGTCTGCCGCTCGAACCATTGAGCCACACTTCTCTCTGCCATGCTTACCTTCACAATCGTGACACCCCAGGCCATGGCTGTAAATCGCTGGCACCTTCAATAATGCTCCCTAGTGATGTTGATCCAAAAGTCATGAAGGCCTTTGCTCCCTGGCAAAGTTGATCCAAATATAATCTGTTTTTGAGGGAATCAAGCACAAAGGGAGAATTATGTGCATTTAGAGTTCTGATTTGTGGAATACCCTAAAAAATTTCAAAAAACATTAAATGCTATGAGTACTCATGCCTAGAATATGGCACACACACTTGGTGCTTTTTAAGGTCCTGATTTATTTAGACTGATCTGTGCAGTGGTTCTCAAAATTTTTATTCCAAATCTGGAAATATTTTGACTTTAAAGACAGTTAGATGTTCTAGCATGCTAGATGTTTGTAGTTGAGTAAGTTTGGGGACCTGGCTCTGTTATATGCCATTAAATCAGACATTGGAACGGGTTCCTGTCGGGCCATATTCATGACCTTAACATTAACCCCTCCCATGCTCATGACGAGCTCAGCTCGTCATGAGCCACGGTTCCCGTTGGAACGCTCACACGCGGGGATAATCCCCTTGCTGTGCTGAGCGTTCCATTAAACGGGATGAGCCTTGAGGAACCCCACACGGTAGTGACAGCTTGTGCGATTGGAAGGGCCCCAGTGTGACCACCTGTGATCTCCCGGCCAGGAAGGAGGAAAGCAGATTTTTTGCCATGTGGCGGATGCCCAGGTTTTCGGCACGGTCGACCAAGATCTTGTGGTCGACCGTGTCGAAGGCTGCAGACAGATCGAGCAATACGAGTATTGCTGTACCTCCCTGGTCCTGGATCATTCTTATGTCCTCTGTAGCTTTTATTAAGGCAGTTTCGGTTCCGTGGAACTTGCGGAAACCAAATTGGGTGTTGTCCAATAGTTGGTGTTTTTCTATGAACTCTGAGAGTTGTAAGTTCATAGCCTTTTCCGCCACCTTGGCTAAAAAGGGCAGACTGGCTATGGGGCGGTAGTTTTTTGGTTGGTCCTTATCCAGATTAGCTTTCTTAAGTAAGGGTTTGACCAAGGTGTTTTTAAGGGAGTCTGGGTACATCCCAGTTCTGAACATTGTGTTGCAGATAAATACAATGTCAGGGGAGAGATAGTCCATGATAGGACGAATGACTGTAAGAGGACAGGGGTCTAATGCTGAGCCTGATTTAATTGTGGCCGTTATTTCCTTGATTTGTGTTTCTCCAAGGTCTAAGAACTGAGATAGTTCGATATTATTGGTCCCGTTGTTAGATGTGGGGAACTGATTACTGTTTTCGTGGAGAATGCTTGATATATATCATTCACCTTTGTGAAGAAGAAATCGGCCAGAGAATCACAAAAGACTTGGGATTGTGGAGGATTCAGGTCCGGTGCGTTTCCCGCTAAGACCTTAGTTATCTTAAAAAGTTTTTTACTTGAGTTTTTAGCAGAATTGATTTGTTCAGTGAAGTAGGATTTTTTTGTCTCGACAATAAGGGCTTTGTATTGTCCGAGTGCTTCCTTATAACTGGTCTTGCTTTCAGCGCTGTAGGATCTGCGCCAGTGTCTCTCCCTGTTTCGGCAGAATTGCCTCTTAATACGTAGCTCCTCTGTAAACCACGGGGCTGATGGCGTTGCTCTATTTCTTGAGAGTTTTTTGGTTGGGGCTAGGGAGTCGGTGGCGGTACCTATCCACTCCTGAAATTGTCGAGTGGCCAGGTTAGGTTCAAATGTTGAATCAGGCTGGGTTTTTTCGAGTTAGGTCGTTAGCTCAGCTTGATCGATATCCTTCCAGACTTTGATGGTTTGTGGTTTCAATGCAGAGTGGGGTCTAAGTCTATTTAATTTGAGTGATATTTTTATTAGGATGGCAAAGTGGTCGGTCCATGGCATTGGTAAGGTGTCTATTATATTAACGCCTTGCATGTTAGTAAAGATGCCGTCTAACGTGTGACCGGCTATATGGGTAGGGGTGGTTACCAGTTGCCGAAGACTCATAGTGTGCATGTCTGAGATCAAGGAACAGGTGTCCTTGTCGGATGCATTCTCAAGATGGAAGTTCAAATCGCCCAATACTGTAAATGAGTCTTCCAGCGAAGGAGCTTCTAGTATTGCACTCAGATTTGCTAGAAAGTTGGTGTGAGAGCCTGGTGGTCGATATAGGAGGATGCCTTTAAAATGAAACGATGGGGTGAGTTTAAGATCGAAAAGAAGGGCTTCGCAGGAGGTGGAGGGGATATGAGATATTCTGACCGTTATGTGGTCGCGGGCGATGTAGGCAGTCTACTGTGACCCCAGACAAGCCTGGGCCAGGACAGCGAGGCAGGAAATTCCAAACTCCTCTAGGAGTGGAAACCCCAGAATCTCCCCCTACTTCAAAATGGGCAACAGTTATAAATATTGGGCAGCAGACCCAAATCTTCAGTACACCGCTAGACCTGTGGAAGATTCAGAAGGACTGCTGTGCTCTCTACCATAATCTTGACCTGCTGCCCTGCTTCCTGAGTACGAAGGACCGGAACTGCATCTTGATCCCAGGACCTACAGAGTGACTCCAATTGCTAGCTGTCTGGCCTCCTGATCAGAAGCTTTAGGGAGAGAAAAGGATCTAACCCCCTTTAACCCAGCACCTGGACTCTATGTGTTGTGAGTCTAGCACGTCAACTGGTGCCACCCCAGACATGGACCCTTGGAAGAAGTTGCTCTGCAAACCCAGCTGTGGTCCTGTGGGCAGAACCAATGCAGCACAACACATCTCCTCACAGCTCGCCCTCGGATCCACGCTGCATGACACATCCCCGATTTAGGATTTCACATCGTAGCCAGCACCTTATTTGGAACTTCTGGTGTACAATGCATCTTCGACAGAGGACTTAGCATCGCAGACTCGCACCTCCTTGGAGCCAACGCTGCGCCATGTATCACATGATCTTGCAGCGCTCCACACCCAGAATTTAGGGTACTCTTGTTCAGTGGACCTATCTTGGTTCCTGTATCCATCCTGCACTCCATGGCAATCAGCCTGAACTTGTGACTTGCTCCTGGTCCAGCGTGACCAGATAACCACAGTGGGTGCATTGTGCTTTTATTCACTCTTTTTACTTCAATCTTTAAAATTGCATATCTCCGGTTCTATTAATTGGAGTTTTGTCCTTTTTCTCCCAAATAATGTATCACATTTCAATTTATTTTTCTATATTGGTGTGGGATTTTCTTGTGTAGTGTTTTTGCTTTATTCTGTTTGACGTGCTGCATAACTACTTTACACATTGTCTCTAAGTTAAGTCTGACTGCTCTGTGCCAAAGTACTAGAAGGTTGAGAACAGCATAATTAGATTTTTTTGCGACATGTGTTTGCTTCTAGAGAAGGGTTTCACCTCCTTCAACTAGTAGAATTTAACAACCCTATATATTGATATGAAGCAGCTTGCATCTACTACTTAGGAGAGATGCCAGGAGTAGCCTGATGATGAACCCTAAACAGGAAGGGTCTTAACACCCCTACTTTTTGTTGTACCCCATTTAATTCTGCAGCTACTCATTTATCTTAACAAGCTAACAACCATTGACAAAGCCAATATCCCTGGAAGATTTTAGGTGTATGTCAGTTGTTGTGACACCCCAGACCAGGTGCAATAACAGAAAATGAAACTAAAATACCAGTTGGGTGGCACACTATGGGATTCACAGAAACCTAGGGGCATATTTATTAAAGAGTTGTGTCACCCTTGCGCCAAGCAATGGGGTGCAAGAGTGACACAATTCTTAAGTTAGATTTATCCAGCCAGGCCACCTTGCATGGCCTTGAATGCCTTGGTAAATCTAGAGTAAAGCAACACAGCATTACTTACTGCATTGTGCTACTTTGCCCCAGGGAGGCATTCCATGGGTGGAGAGTGGGTGTTTCCACACATCCACCCAGGGATGATTTTTGTGCCTTCCCATATTTACCATTACTGGTAGACATGGGAATACGTCAATATACTATGCCTCCCCAGGTGAGGCATAATGAGGAGAAATATCTTTAGTTCTCTGCTTTACTTTCTCTTTCTATGTGTGCTGCATTCTACAGCACAACTAGAGTAAAATGCCTCTCTGTATTGATTTGGTGCAGTAAGGGTACCCTTCCTGCATGAAAACAATCATACTTACAATGCAGGCACCCTTGCACCACGGTTGATGCTAGGCAGCACATTGTGTGCCAGCGCAGGGAAAAGACAAGAATGAGCCTGATCGTGTTAGATACTGCACATTCCTACCCTTTCCATATCACACAGCACAGCAGGAGGACTTGTTGTGCTGTTTGATTTTTTTATAAATATGTCCCTTGGTTTACATGTTTTAGCCAGGCCCCCTTTAGAGACCCCCCACTTTCTTCATCCCACTTAAAGCCCTGCCGCCTGCATATTTTTTTATATAACTGATTGCAGCCCACAGGTGTGGGTGCTTCCTCAAGCATGGTTCAAGCATTTTCTTTCAAAGCTGATGCTGCACACAGTGCAAGGCACTGGGTATAGATACACTTTATATGGCCGGAAGTTGTCACACTGCACAATTTACAAACTACTGTTACTGTTGAAGAAATTAATGCAATAAAATATGGGGCAGTTTTTAATGCGTTTAAATATTTCAAGACTACACGTTCACAATTGATTTATAAACCTTTTGGTTTGTCACTAAATTCTTTTTTATTAATATGTGTTTTAAAAAGCATCAATCAAATTTTTTTTCAAATTTTTCTGTCGGGGAGGACCCACCAACCCCACGTTTGTCCAACGAGCTCTCTTGCTTCGCTTGCTACATAAAAATCATACCCAACTTTTACGCCCAATCACTTTCAAATATCACCTGCTGTCACTAGTCTGGACAAAACAATCGTAGCGTATGAAAGTACAGTGAACCTGTGAATCTAAACTTTATGCTCTTCAGTGTGATGTGCAAATAGAGCAAATGCTCGTATGCACTGCTAGTAAATGGATTTTGTTCTAGTCTATACGATTACCATCTCTTGATTCAGTTGATTAATATATCCAATACAAGAACATTTGGCGCCATGGATATAGGCTCAAAGTCCAGCTGGACCATTCAGGCTTCCATCCTTTTGCCTTGAGAAGATGAGTGCCATTGTGCTTGATTACAACAAACGTCCATTGTCTCTCAACAGTGCAAACACCTCCTTGGGTAAACCTACACTCTGAAAGTTATGAAATGAAGAAAACAGACTTTGGAATAGCAGCAAAAATATCTATTGCACATCTTTTACTGATTAAAAAGGAGCATTTTTACCTCTGTAGTGTGAAACCTAAATCCTGCCTCACATTCAGGCACCCCTGTGTAGCACAGTGTGAATTACTATGAGTAGAATGTACTCATTTCTTATAATCCAATGTGGTTTTATAGTAATTTGAAGCTTCAAGTGGTGTTAAATATGTTATCTAATTTTCATGGCTCTAATAGGGCCTTAAGTCAAAAGGCCCAGAGTTGTATATTTACATATTTCCTAAAGGTGTCACCTGGTTTAAATCTTTGCAAGTAACAGCGGAATTTAGTAGAAAAAAGAGCATAGTGTTGTGTGTATGAATGATAGCTTCACTCAAGAAAGTTCAGCTCTTCCTTAAGGAGAAGATCAGGACATCTGCTTATTAAATATGTGTTTTGCTGAAAGTAGCATGTTTCTGTCACATGATCAGGATCTACTGACTAGCATTGACAGAAAACAAACATATACTGATTTAAATTTTGTGAATTTTTAGATCTATGATCCAACTGACCATTTTCTAGCAAGAGTCCTGGCCAGTTGAAAAGACAATTGACTCTGATCTTTAGCTTTGCTGCCTGCTATTATAGCCTTATAGCCTGCCGTAGAGGGCTATACCGGCTATTAAAGGCCCTCTCCAGCGTTAAAGGCCCCGAGCCGAAGGCCTTTAACAAGTGAGAGGGACTTTAATAGCGGTATAGCCCATCTACGAAGGGCTATAAGGCTATTAGAACATTCTGTCACTAGAGTACAGAATGTTCTAACAAAAAAAACAAGGCCTTCAGGGAGCGCGAGGGGATTGGAATCCCCTCAGGCTCCCTGACGCCTTTGTTCACAGCCAGAGCTGTGAACAAAGAAACACTGGAATGTTGGAGCTCCAGGCTTATACCAGCCATTATAAGCCCGGAGCACTCCATTGTTATCAATGGAGCTCCCAACATTCCAATGTTCTATTTTGTATTAAACTCTAGCTGGATTTTAGGCTTCCTGACTTTTGTGTTTTATTGTTAACAGTAGTTATGGATCAGGCCATATTTACAAGGATTTAATGCCACCCTGGCATAAATCTTTTGATGTTACAGCAACTTTTTTTAAATTGCCATATTTACAAGTTGCTGCAAAGTCCAGTTAGCGGCATTTTTCACCATTAACGTGAATTTTTCACAGCGTCACTTCTGTTAACGTGACTTAGCAAAACACACAACACAATATTTACAAGAATTTATTTGTACATCGCTTAAAAAGAAAAACTTTCACCAAGTCCTATCAGTGGCAGTTTTTTAATTTCAGAAATGACCTCGTCTTAAAAATTACACAAACACTTTAAGAGTGTTTTGCTGCAGGAAAGTGCCACAAGGAATCTTGTTGCACTGCCCACCGACAAAACAAAAGGGCAGGAATGCGCGCTATCAATATATGGCACATTCCTGTGTTTTTCCCCAACGCAACGCCAAGTCAGGCACCGTTGTGCCATGGTGCAAGGGTGCCTGCGTTGCAGGCTGATTGATTTTGTGCAGGAAGTGACACCTTCCTGCACAAAATCAATCAATTCAGAAGACTTCCTCTTTCTATAGAAAAAGGAAAAAAAGTGGAGAAATATAAATATTTCTCCTTGTTGCGCCTCCCTAACGCCCCCCCTGGGGTGACGCATTCCCAACTTTACGATTTCTTGTAAATCTAGGAATGCTTCAGATTCCATGGGTGTTGCATGGGAACACCCACGGCAACACCCATGGAACACCCCTTTCACGCAGTTCTCTGCGTGAAAGGGGTATATATTTACAGGGCCATAAAAATCCACATATAGTGGCTTTATGTGGCCTTGTAAATATGCTGTGGCACATTGGGCCACCAGAACATCAAAAAAGTGATGTTTCACCGGTGTGAAAGGGCCACTGGGCCCATAAATGAGGCCCTTGGATAATAGGAGAATTCTCCTATTCATCCTTGGCAAGCTCAATAATACCATGGACCTCCTGCCATTGAAGCTAGGAGCACCAAGGAGACAGCCACCACCACCCATTTCCTGTGTCACTCACCTGAACAACCGCTCCGTTCCCTTTGGATAATGACTAGACCCGATCCCCTCTAAGTGTTGACCTCGTTAGCAAGAATAATAGGAACACAGCACCATAGGAAGCTCTCAAAAGGAAGGGGGAATGGGAAGGAAAGAAAAAAAGATAATCCAGGTTTCAGGTTCTACGTCTACACAGGGACTGGATCAAGGGCACACTGGATCAGGGTGGGGTGGTCTTCTGACCAGCCCTCTTATGTCTGTGGAATCTAATATATAGTAGAATAAGAAATGGTTAGTACCCCTGGAGTGAAATGTTCTATACATGTATACAAGGAACAAACATACCATGCAAGGCTCTTCATATCACTATTTTCAGATCTTGATTTTCTTTTCGCACTTGTCATAAATCTTGAAAGCCTCTTTTGTTGAGAGTCAAAGTGATCAACATAAAAGCTGTAACAAAAGATTGAGCATTAATGATGCTAATTAATGTTCCACGGAAGAATAAATGTTCAAAAGAAATGAAATTGTTCTATGACAATGTTTTCCGAATTACCTCGATGGTGCAGGACGTTCGAAACAACAACTGCGAGAGGCGGCGTTGAGAATATCTGAGAATGTTCTGTGTCTGATTTTTTTACCTGTTGCATGTTCACAGTGCTGTTGTGTGGGACGTACCCCTAGGAAGACCAGAACATCAGCAACAGGAAGCTGGAGACAGGGAACTGCAGAAAGCCAGAGAAGATCCGTAGCTGTCTGGAACTGTGGAAGAAAGACAGATGCCCAACCAGAAACTGTAAGAGCAGAAGAGATGCCCAGCAGAGAAGAACTTTGGTGAAGACAAGAGGCACTCGTGTAAGGTAGCGTTGAAGAAGGCAATTACAGGCAGATAGTTTGAGCTTCTTTTATAGCCTAGTGCTCGAGGTGCCATACGTGGAGGTGTGCTGACAATGTGTCACCATCAATTAGGCCATATGTGCATTTCTTTGGTTGTGCGGTCACGTGACATGGTTGTGAATGCAACATTCTTAAGGTCTTTTGCGTAATTAATTTTCCTCATGTATACAAACCTTCCTGGACATATCCAGAGTGCCCAAATATGTAATGGGTGAAACAACCACTGCCACCAGGGATTACTCAGATCAATAGCACACATGATACATTGGGACAGTTAAACTACCAACATGTGGGACAGTTCCATAATACTAGCACTATTTACGCTCCAGATTGGACAAGCACGAGTGCGCACAATGTACAAGGATAGGAGGAAGCAGGTTCATGACCACCACCATGGCAGTGCCTGAGAATTGAGTGGATCTACTGCTAGAGCATCACCCTCATTCACCTCTGGCAAGAGGAGGTCATAGCCTATTACAGGTTCAAGAGTGGTCCATAGTTTGCCTCCTGAACGAGATAGGGCTTGGGCTGCGGGCACATCCCAGCGCTGCACCCACATCCCTCCACAGACCAAGCTACTCACTGCCCTCCACATACTGGCTTCAGGAACATTTCAACATACCACCACCAGAGTGGCAGAAGTATTGCAGGCATCCTTTTTCAGGTTCCGCCCCACTGTCCTGGATGCCAGCATAAGTTTGACAGCTAACAAAGACGTCTCCAAAGGGATATCTTGAGTGTCATAGAGGAAATCTGCACTGCTATTGCGAGTGCAGACACACAATGAATGGATACCAAATACTGTCAAAGCCCCAAGGTGTGTTGCACTTGGCCTCAGTAGGTCCCTAGTGGAAAGGAATGGTGGTGTCCTCCAATCCTCTTTTAGGTGCCTGGTATCATCTGGTGGTCAACTGTTATACTCACCACCACTGATATGCAAATTCATACTTGTCTGTATATGGCACAACATATGTGTCTGGACTAATGAACCTTTGCCTGAAGACAATGTTGATCATGAAAATCCAGCGGCTGGAGTAGAAGATGAGGACCGGAGGCAAACTGCCAGTACAGTAGCAGCAACCCGGAGGAGGGATGGTATCATCAATAATTTATTTGCAGATTGACGCATTAATGTAATATTCACGTCAAAATATGGATACATTAAAATCATGTGTATGTATATAAATAGTCACTTAACTGACATCTTGTAAGCTCTGTATATCATATTTGAACTTTACACTTCTGGCATACTGTAATTGATCGACTTAAGTATGTCTCACAGACCAATCGTCTAGCGGAGTAAATGACACTACTTATGAAATTGCTTGTTACCAGTAAATTTGTAGTGCATATCAACCACATAATGCAGATGGGCACCATTGGTTAATACTATATGACTGGTGTGTTGTGCCCTATGCAGCACCAGGTCCATCATTCATTTGAGTTTAGGAGTCAAGATATCCTGCTTCTAGTGCAAAGAATAATCTGGGGAAAGACTGCTCTTCTCCCTGCCATTGGTATGTGAAATCTCTTGGTGTGCTGCATCTCACATAATATATGTGTTCACACAGAAGTCCCGTAGCTACATGACAATGATAAGCAGGATCACCTGGAAGGTGGAAAGGGTGAGAAGAAAAGGATAAGGTATTGTTGCAAAGTCATCCTGTGCCCTGGGCACCCCCAAATTCTTTGAAGACAAGTACTGATGGTAAGGGACTCTGACTTACTCTGGTTTCTGCCTAACTAGGCCCGGGCCCTTTGCAATGCTGAAGACACACCTACAATACAGTGAAAACATCTACATACACTAGGTTACACTAACGGTTAAGGTACCGTATTGATTGGCAGGGCCTCCCCTATAGGACCCTAGTACATAATAGGCAGGAGGATTGAAACTACTTTAAGTCCCTAGCAAATAATAAGGCATGGCAGTTTCGAGACCAGAAGCCTTTCTGCACTTGCAAGTGTGCACTGCTGAAGCCAGGGATCAGTTTACAAGCAGCCTAGTTTATGCCTTTGCACTGGTGCCAACAAATCTAGACAGTGTCAGTGCTGACACACTTCTGCCATGTAGCAAGGGTGACTGCGCTGCAGGGTTATTTCTTCTGTGCATGAAGGGACACCTTCCAGCACAAAAATAATTTGAATTTGAATTTAAAAACACTTATAAAGCGCACGTACACTGAGTCAGTTTCATGGCGCTGGTGAGGTCCCTAAAAGGGAGCAAAAGAGAGAGCTAAATGCCAAAAGCCTGCTGAAATAATAATGTTTTTAGTGACCTCCGAAACTCCATATAGGAGGAGGATAGTCTTAACGGTAGGGGGAGGTCATTCCAAAAGGAAGGCGCAAGTACAGCAAACTTCTGTCCCCCCGCCCGCTTCTTTTTAAAACGGGGCATAGTTAGTAAGGCCAAGCTCGAGGAGCGGAGATCTCTAGTGGGAACATAGGGGGAGATTGCCGAATTAATAAAAGCAGGGGCAGTACCCGCTCTTGCTTGAAAAGTTAAACACCCCAATTTGAACTTGGCTCGTTGTTTTATAGGGAGCCAATGAAGGCTCCTGAGTAGTGGGGTCGAGTGATGGGACCTTGATAATCCAAAGACCAGTCGAGCAGCCTGGTTCTGTATCAACTGCAGCCGCTGCACAGCATAAGCCGGGGCTCCATTGTAGATAATGTTGCCATAGTCAATCTTTGACAGGACCATGGCCATTAGGATGAGTTTTAAAGCAGCAGCAGAAAAGAATCTAGCGACCTTCCGAATCACTCGGAGTGTAAAGAAACAAGAGGAAACCACCGAATTAATGTGTGAATGGAGTGTTAGTTGGTTATTAAGCATAATCCCAAGTGTTTTAACTGAACAAGAAGGAAGAGGGGGGGATCCAAGTGAAGGGGGCCAAAAAGAAGGGGACCAGGGGTTGGCAGCACCGCCCGTCATCACCAGTTCTGTTTTATCCGGATTAAGTTTTAACTGGTTGATGTTCATCCAGTCTCGGATAAATAGCATGACGGACTGGAAACTGCCAACTCCTATGGGAGAAGAAAGATCAAAAATGAGTTGTAGATTATCTGCATAATTGTATACAGTGACCTCCATATTCTGTAAAGCAAACACCAGTGGAAAGATATAGAGATTAAATAATAGAGGAGACAGAGCAGACCCCTGGGGAACACCACAGTTAACATTACGCTGAGGAGCTGAAAAGGTGCCTAGATGAACTGTCTGAGTGCGATTCATCAGGAAAGACTCGACCCAGGCTAGTGCCAACCCCCCTATCCCTGCCGCCCTGACACGTGATAACAAGATGTCATGGTCCACAGTGTCAAAGGCGGCGGATAGGTCTAATAAGACCAATATTTTGGGGGCATTGGCGTCGAGTCCCTCCCTAAGTTGGTCCATGGGAGGGAAAGGGGAATTGGCTCATCCATGTGTGCAGCATCATGCAGCACACTTGCAATAAGCTGAAACACACAAGAACTAAATACATGTTTCCCAGTCTTGTCTGTGTACCGTCACATTTTCTGAGATGTCAAATTTCACACTGCCCCTGATATGTGGACCTTGCGCCAAATCAAAAGATATCGATGTTGTAGTGGAACCTCCAAACAACACCAATTGTCCACCCCTTTGCTGTAATGGATTGCTGTAGTAAGACAAATATGGACAAAGTGGCATAAATCCAAGTTACTGGCTTTGCGGAACCCTGTAAATATGGGGATGTTATTCACACCACAAGAGCATAAACAAAATTGACGTCCAACTGTCGTTTGTGCATTGTATGCATGCCCCCAAATCTTTGACAGAATAGTAAATACTTGGTTGACACATATGTGTGTGTCTCAACCCCATGACAGTGGTACATACCTTACTGGAAAGGGGTAAGTATTTGTAGCCACACATACAACATATAGAAAACAGTATAACTTGTACATTTGTATTCATTGCCAAACAAACATTGTGAAGTTTGGCGCAGCATGCATCTGTGAAAGTGTGCATGTTGAGAGCCTAAACACATTACGAAACAAAACAGCTGACCAATGAAAGCCATATACACAACATATGTCAGATGGCATTGCCATAGAGTGTTGCCAGGCATGCAACAGCTAAAAAAAAATGGTTCAAATACAGGTCACATACCACTTAGTGTTAATTTGTTAACAGCACTACACATTAGCTTGAAGTTGTCATAACCGCAATGGAAAAAACATGCAAAGTACATGACTTGTCAATGGAAAATCTAATCTAAACCATTAACGGCAATAACATTAACACAAACTACACTGGACTGCCACCTCTGGTCTGCAATGCAGCCAGTAGATTGCTAGGTAATTTCTGCTTATTTTTGCACTTGATATCATGCCAGTGCTTTTTTCAGTCCGTCACTGTCCTCTTGACTTCTACGATGGATTTCACTTTATTGACTATGGACTGCCATATAGCATCTTTGGTCCCCATGACACCTTGGAGCTGACCAAAAGCTGGTGTTGAATGGTGTGATGCTCCGTTATCTCCGCAATAAGGATCTCATTCTCCTCCTGACTGAGGCCCTTATTTATAAGGGCTTTTGCCTCCATTGCGTCACTTTTTTGTGATGCAGCGCTAGCGGTGTAAACAAAGCGCCACGCTGCACCCAATTTGCAAAGTGACACATCTATGCAGATGTGTCACTTTGTAAAGCCCTGCGCCACATTGTACCTGCATCAGATATAATGTATGCAGGGTGGGCATTCCCCAATAAAAAAATGCTCGTAGAAGTGGGGCAGTTAAATCTGTGCAATTTCATAGCACCACTCCTGCGACTTGGCTGGGTCACAATCCAGGCATAAGGAGTGACGCAGGGCTGTTCACATGGGACTTGTCCATATGTTTTGACACATTGCTGGAGTTGTGTCAGTTATCCAACACACTCCAGTAATGCATCATGATCATGTGGCAACAGATACATCAGGATTCCTGACTTATTTGTTGAGTCCTTGTGACATGGTGCGCTACACTGTAAATACTGTGCATCCATGGTGTCGCAAGGATTGCGCAATGAAAAGTGATGCATCACTGATTTTCCCCAGCGCTGCGCCACTTTTCATAAATTAGGCCCTGAATCTGCATTTCCTCTTCCCCTGGGATTATGGCTTTTCATTCTGGCTGTTCGGGGTGTTTGGTAGGGTTGTTGACCTGTGCTGAACTTGGTCCTGGCTGCTCCATTCTACATTCTGGTGTTTTTTTTTCCTTAGTGATGAATTTGTAAGCTTTTTTGCCTTTAGATGCTGAACAGTGACGTTGGTCTGACTAAGGTGAATTGTTTTGCCGCTAATTGGCCGGCTGTCACATTTTTAATGCTAGTGTGTATTTTTCTATCACCTTAATGCTAGTCTTAGCGACAATTTTCCCAGCTGCTACCTGATCCTAACGGCATGTAGCAACGTCTTGTAAATACGTCGCAAAAATGGCGTTAGGATTTGGTAATCATCAGCCGTAAAAAAAGAAATGCCGCTAAGCAACATGAAAACTGCTTAGCAGCAATTTCTTGTAAATATGCCCCCTCATTCTATAGCTGTTTTTGCATCATGAATACTTTTGTCCCTCATGAAAAATTAGCAAGAAACTTGGATGAAACAGCGTTAATAATTACAGCCAACACGCTTGTTAAATTTGGTGAAGATTGGTAAAAGAAGTTTAAAGCGGCAAGTGGATCTCAAAACATGTCACTAAATGGTCTTTCCAAAGCAACTTTTGGTATGCAGAACTCTGGAGCTGCTGGATGAAAGTGCGCCACATTGTGCATGCCGCATAGAAAGAGGAAAACACCTCTTAGGATTGTTTCTGTGCAGGAAGGTGGCCCTTCCTGCACAAAAACAATCCTGAGGATAACACAGGCACCTTTGCACCAAGGTGCAAGGGTGCCTGCATTGTAACTAGACAGCAAAACGGTGCCAGTGCATGGAGATAGGACAGCAATGCACCATATTCTATCTCTCCGCTATCCTTTTCAATCCAACTAACAGACTAACATGTCAACCTCTCAAATTAATTTGATATTTCCCTATGCTAATTCCCCACTAATCCTGTTTGAGTCCCAGAGTAACATGCTACCTGCCGAAAAGCACTTTGACGCCTCATCAGGGTTAGCAAGCGGTGTATAAATGCAAACCCTTCCGTTCTCCATCATTCCACTATTTTCTTTTCATTCAAATAGCAAACTCATGTGTCCAACTGCTCAAATTAATTTCATATCTCCCAATACTAATTCACTACATATCCTATTTGGGTTCTGGAGTAGCATGCTATTTGCCGAAACAGCACTTGGATGCCCCCTCAAGGGTAGTAATTGCCAAATAAAAGCAATTACAATTAGAATATTGCATCAATAAGGTGCATTCTTGCCCTTTTACTTTGGCTTAGAGCTGTGCAGCAAGAAGACTTGCTGAGCTGCCCTACGCCAAATCCCTGTAAATAAGGGCCTGAGCAATAATAATGAAGACATTTTGTTGCTTCCATTCTTGTGATCTATGGATTGATTATTAACAGTTTCACTTTTACACACATTTTTCAGACATGGGATGTAAATCCACTAATAAGGTTTCAGAAATGATTTGGGGTGATTCTCTTTCAAATACAATTTTTTGGCTGTAGCTCAGCGATGGCCTTTGTGTTAGGTGATGGCTCTCACAGCAGTAGCAATAGTGTTGGCTCCAGGCAGGACTTTCCAAAACAAGGACACAATGAAGCATGAGATCTTAGCACCTGCACGTCATCAGCCTTCCTAAGCAGTCATCAGTAAGAGACAAAAGAGCAGCACAGCTTAGGAACCCTTGTCACCTTTAACAAGAGAAACATCTGACCTACCCCTCACTCCCACCAACTACTTTATATCATCACTTCGGAAGAACAAATCAGCAGTCCTTTTTTAATTAGGACCTCACAGAATGTTTGTGGACAGCATTTTTTACTCACATGCTTCAGTTCTGATTCTCCACCCTCCATCAACGGGAATGCAGCCAATGCACTTCCACTGTCTAGGTGTGTTGGGAAGCTGTATCTATTCTCCATAATGTCATGTAAAATGCATTCCGCTGGTCCATGCACTTGGATTTTTACAACAGAAGCAGTCTTACTATTACACACTTGCAACATTTCCACAATACATACACTTATATTGCATGTCATCGCAAAGGTCTAGGATTCTGGACTACTCTACTAGTCTTGACACTCAGTGCCTCATTGCTGGCCTTCCAATTACTTCTGATGCATATAAATCTCCACCATTCTTCATCTAGTCCACAGAGTTTCACCGACCAATCATATGGGGATGAAGCTATCAATGTTGGCCTTGGTTTCCAGTGCTATCAGAATTGGTAATCAGAGCTGTCTGTTGCTCAGAATCACTCTTCTGGCCATCTGTTACAATCTGTCTGACACCTCCCTCACCCCATCCCATCTTCTGCAGATCAAAACCTTCTTATGATCCTGAGCTTACCTTTCAGATTGCCATAACCCTTTGATCCTCTTTGTTAGACATTAATCGATTTTGCCGACTTTAGCCACCTGAATTTCTCAAACCCTTTTTGTTATCCTTCACTTCTTTTAACCTCAGTTTCTACTCATATGAGCCTTCATATGACTGTGAGCTCATCTTTGCTGATTGCCATAGCCCTTTAACCCCCTTTAATATTCACTAGCAGCCCGTCCCGACGTTGTCCGGGTATGAAATAGAATGTGTGTAATGTGTGTATTTTGCAAGGGCAATTTATTTTAAAATTTCGCTGTAGACAACATTTTTTGTTTCATTAGAATAGGGATGGAGAAGGCCCAACTGCATCCCTGGTTGATGTTAGCAGGCGCGTGTAATTGGTTTAGTGATCCGCCGCCTGAGCCCGGCTACAGCCTTGGTTGATGTTAGCAGGCGCATGTAATGTCGTTGAATGAGAGAGTTATCAGCGGCGGGTAAATCCGTTTAATGAGAGAGTTGAGTGACAGCGAGTAGGAGAGGCTGCAGTAATTGTCCCCGCAGACACGCTCATTTGCGTGTTCCCCCGCTTGAGGCCCAGATGCAGGCCTGTTTGATGTTAGCAGGCGCGTGTTCCCCCGCTTGAGGCCCAGCTGCAGCCCTGGTTGATGTTATCAGGCGCGTGTAATTAGTGTACTGATCCGCCGCCTGAGCCCAGCTAAAGCCCTGGTTGATGGTAGCAGGCGCGTGTAATTTCGTTGAATGAGAGAGTTCAGTAACCGCGCGCAGGAGAGGCTGCAGTAACGTTACTTACCAGGCCTCCAGGTGAACGCGTTTGTCACGCCCCCGGCACACGGCCACAGCAGACGATCTTCTGATTAATGTACGACCCACATGGCATGAAAGGCGGAACGTAGCACACGCCCCCAGCGTTTCTCACGCCCCCAGCATGCCCCTTGATGCAGCGCAATTGCGTTCACATGGCATGAAGGCCGGACACACGCCCCCAGCGTTTCTCACGGCCCCAGCGTGTCACTCCCCCAGCGTGCCCCTTGATGCTGCGCAGCAACGTAATTGGCGCTTGTTTGTACAACTCACATGGCATGAAGGGCGGACACACGCCCCCAGCATTTGTCAGGCCCCCAGCGTTTGTCACGCCCCCAGCACACGCCCACAGCCCACGATGTGATGGCCGTACCACACGCCCCCAGCGTTAGTCACGCCCCCAACCCACGCCCACAGCACAACGCAGACATGCCCACAAGGGACTACTTTGCTGGCACGGTTCTTTTACCTTTTAAATGTATAGAGGAGAGGGCTTAACGGCTAAGGCGCTTGACCTCGGACCTGAGGATCTGGGTTTGAGTCTTGGTAATGACGCCAAACATCCTGTGATTCTGGGCAAATCACTTAATCTCCCCGTGCCTAACAAAAATGAATAGGTGTCCTCATGTAACATAACTGGTGCTATGTAAAGCGCTCTGATACCTGATTCAGTTCGGGTCAAATTTGCGCTATATAAAACTCTGCAAAAAAAAAATATATATGGTGGCCGTCTGCATAGCCTATGTCCTTCTGCTGCAACTGCCCTTTCTAACGCTGTATTGGGGGTTGTGATTGGTGCTGTGGTTACTGAGATTACCCGCCTCAAAGGTTTGGGCTCTCTCTTTATAATATTAGTATGGATTTATCATCCACATTTCCACTTGGGCACTTGCATGCATTCCCCAAACTCCACACAAATCGATCCTCCTGGATCACTGCACTCCGTCTTACTTCTTTTACCTTGACAGGTTGAGAGAAATTGCGGGGCATATTACCAACAAGTAGCGATAATTATCGCTAAATAGGCTTAGCCACAATTTTTTTATCGCTGCCTATCGCTGGATATGTTAGTGGAGAAAATATGCTATTAGGAAAGTTTTTCTCCATTGTGCTAAAATATCCAGCGATAGCAGCGAAATGCGTTAATATCGATGAGAATACAGCGATATTCACGCATTAGCGACAAAATGCTCTTAGCCATGTTATCCACCTCCCATTGGATAACATGGCTAAGAACTGGTCTGAGCAGGCGTTGGTTTTTGGCGATAGCGGGAATATTTCCATCGCTACGCCTGCCTTGCTAATAGGCGATAGCGACGTTAGCGACTGGTTTCAGTCGCTAACAGGTTGGGTATGCCCACTTTGCATGTCATTAGCAAAAAATAGCGCTAACATGCAAAGCGGGCCCCAAACCGCGATAGAATTATCGCCGCTTAGCGGCCGAAAACGGCCGCTAAACCGGCGATAATTGCCTATCGCCTCCCTTGGTAATATGCCCCTACTTTCCCCTTTCTTGACTTTTCCACCTTTTCTTACAGCTACCCAATCACCCTTCCTTATATCCATTCTTTTAGCAACTTTCTGGCATCATATTATTTCTTCGCTTTCTGTTGTTTCTCCTCAACACAATCTTTGACAGCATTTTGATCCAATCATACGCATTCTTTACTCTTCAACCACGCTGGTATTTCCTTCCTACCATACTCCCTTCCTTTCAGGGAAATGAAAGTAACACCACACTCCAGTTACTGAGTGTGGTGTTACTCTTCATGCCCAGGGTAACTTCTTCAATTCATCTCTCCATGGCAACCCATTGGCCAAGGATAGTTGAATGTTCTCCATAATTAGACGGTTGACCTGTTCAATGAATCCATTGGCTTGGGGAGTGAACAATGCCGCTCTCTTGTGTTTAACACCCATTTTTTCCAATAACTCCATCATACTTCTAGAAATGAATGGTACCCCATTATCTGACACTATTGTCTCGGGAATTCCCTCATCCATGAAAACACTTTCCAAAAACCCAATCACGTTTTTTGTATCAATATGATCATTAGTTTTTGTTGTAAACCATTTTGTGTGGTAATCAGTTAGGACAATCATGTACATATATGTCATACCCAGTCTGGCTATGGGACCCAAAAAATCAATGGTCACTCTCTCCCAAGGCCTATTGGGTAATTCCACACAATCCCAAGTAGGCTGCCTCCTAATCTTGGTCTATTGCTATTGGTGCATGCATAGCATTCCTTGACTACACTTTCAATGGCTCATCCATCTTGGGACACAAAAAGATTGACGAACACATCTCTTAGTCATGTTGCGGCTCAGATGTCCTTCATATATCATCTGGATGAATTTCATTTTAAGTTTCGCAGGTGGAATTGTCTGGTTTCTTCACATCAACTTCCTTTCATGTACACTTAACTTCATGTACGCATTCTCTTTACAACAAGTTACCTAATTTTCCCAGCCTACGGTCACACACTTTTCCAAATCTTTCAATAGCACATGCTCCTCCATTGCTACATTCAATTCTTCTTAACACAGGGAAACTCCTTCTCTGCCCTCCATTACCACTTCCACATCTGCTGCTTCCTCCTGATATGGTTAATCTATAAACATTATAGACAAGCAATCTGCTGCCATGTTTTTCACTCTTTTCTCATATTCATATTTCAAAATGATATTCTAGTACAGAATACATACACCTAGATATTCTTGGAGTCACATTTCCGTCAATACCTTTCCCCTCTTTAGGCTCATTAAGTTTTGTGATCAGTCTTAACTCTAAATGGCAAGCCCCACACAAAGTTCTTGAAATGTTTAATCGGCTAGCAACACACCAGGGCCTCTCTTTCAATCATGGAGTATGAGGTCTCCACCTTTTGAGGTCTTCTTGAGAAAAATCCTACAGCCTTGTCCTGACCATCCTTGCCTTGTGTTATAACAGCTCCTATCCTTACATTGCTCGCATCAGTTATTATATAAGATTTGGCAGTGACATCAAAGTGCCCCAATGCCACAGCCAGCAAAATACCTTCCTTCACATTGTGGAAGTTTACGTGACAGTCATTTTCCCACTTTAAAGTGACATGTTTTGTCATTAGCAGTATCGAGGGTTCAACCGTCTCAGTGAAATCGGCTACAGCCTTGGAACAATGGGGGCTATTAGCAAGAAATAGCGATATTTATTGCTAAACGTGGTTAGCGATTTTTTTATCGCTGCCTATCGCTGGATATTTTAGCAGAGAAAACATGCTATTAGCAACATTTTCCTCCATTGTGCTAAAATAACCAGTGATAGCGACAAAATAGGAGAATATCCCTGGAAATTCAGCAATATTCTCGCATTTACGCCAATGGGGGCTTAATCTGATAATCCACCCTCCATTGACTATACAGGTGTGACGGGGTGGGACCGGGGCTGCCAGGCTTACCTGTCTCACCTCTCTTTGACCAGCATGCAGGTGCCTGGAGGAACGCGGAAGACTCAGACGACCCGGACCCCGAGGAGGCTGGAGAGTCCTGCTACTTTAATTGGGCGGAGCTGGACAGGGAACACGTCACTGATCACGCCCCCTATGTGCAGGTAAAAGCCGCCCACGACTCCGCACAGGTGTGTTACACACTCGGAGGTGAAGAAGGAGAGACGGACGGTTGGCGAGGAGAGGACGAAGTCGAGAGGAGTACGAGAAAGAAGGTGGAGGAGAGCCGGGAGCTGAGGAGCGAGGGAGACAGAGGAGCGGAGCGGAGCCGGGATACGAATGAACATCAGAGGCCAGAGGCAGAGACAAGAGCAGGAGAACGGCGAGGAAGCGAGGAGGCTGTCCCAGACGAGGAGAGAGAAAGAAGCACGGAGAGTCGACTGCTGAAGGGAGAAACCGACAAGCCAGGAGGCCACCAGGAAGGCGCTTCGCCCAGCCACACTTCATCGAGGGAAGTGTGGCTTCCAGAGGTACGTGCACGGCTTCCAGGCTGGGCGGGCTTTAAGTGGATTAGACCACGAAAGTAGTTTGTCACTCACACCCTAAAGCACTACCCCTCCCTCACCGACCACCACCGTAGTCCATAGAAGGAGTTGTGCACGTGTGAACCCTCACTCCCTTACCCGTGATTTGGTCTCAACCAGTCAGCTGAAACGCTGTTCTTTTTTCTCCCCTGCACGGCGGACGGCTCGACATCGTGGAGGAGAGCTCCAGGACCACCAGTCCCAGAAACCACCGGGACGTGCGAAGAGCAGCAGCGGAGAAACGCCTACAAAGACTCTCTGAAGAGGCGGAGACAGCATTACCGTACTATAGAAAGACAGTACACCGTAAAAGAACGTTTAAAGCAATAAAACCTGCGTTACCCCGACTACCGGTCTCTGTCAGTCTGTTTGAAGGGACAGTAGTCCCACCCCCTGCCTCGCTCGACGTACATAGCGACCCCGAGGCGCCACAACAGGTAAGTCAACTTTTTAGCAGGCGTTAGTTTATAGCGATAATCACGCTTAGCGCGATTTTGTTTATCGCTTCACCTGCCTTGCTAATAGGCGATAGCTGTGTTAGCGACTGTTTTCAGTCCCTAACAGTTTGGGTACGCCCACTTTTCCATGTCATTAGCGATAAAGATCGCTAACATGCAAAGCGGGCCCCAAACCTGTAGCTATCGCCTAAAAGCTGTGGGGAAAAAGTCCTGCTAGAGCGGCGATATTGCCCTTGATAATATGCCCCAATATTCTGCCAGTCCTTGAAAGGATTTAAGTTGATATTTATTGGATGCCATCCTTGGAAAATTAATGCCCGAAGTACATAACTTGAAATTTTCTCAATTTATATTTCTTCTTTTTGTTGTCAATCCATACTTTCTCAATTTTCTCATTACCTTCTCCATTAATTCACTGTGTTCCCTCTTGTTCTTACCTGCAATTAAGGCATTATCCTGGAAGCATCAGACATCCTTCAAGCCATTAAATATTCATTGCATCATCCTTTGGAACACTGCTGAGGCCAAAGCAACTCCAATAGGCATCCTGTGATAGCGTTAGGCCCACATTGGTGTAACAAACGATGTGAGTTGTTTAAAATACTCATGAAGATCGATGTGATTGTTTGCGGCAGACATATCAATAATGCAAAAAATTTCTCCACCTCCCATTTCTGTCAACATTTCAGAAATATTTGTCAGAGGTTACCTCTCCACCTATATGTTTTTATTAGGGTGATGCAAGTCAATGCACAGCTGAAACTTTCCTCCCTCTATTGGCGCCACCACTATCAGCACCAACCACCCTGAGGATTCAATTGGTTCTATTAACCCTTGTTCTTGTAACTGGTTCATTTCTTTCTGTAAAGGCTCTCTCATCAAGTGTCGGACATTCCACACTCTGTGGACAACTTGGGTAACATTTTTCTTCTGTACAATTCTTTGTGAAAAGCCTTTCAGCTTACCCAGTTTCTTTGTAAATACCCCAGTATATCTTTCCATCAGTCTTTCACCATGTAACCTATGAGCATCATATCCACCACAACACTTTATACTTCAACAGTCATAATGAGTTTTTCGGCGTTGAGGTTTAGCACTATATTAAGATCCTTTTGCTGACGCCAACCTTGCTTGGTTATATATGCACAGCCTCAGAGTTTTTTCCTTCCAAATTTAATTGCCATCCATTTAATTCCCATGACCTACCTAGCTTTTCCTCCATACCCTACAGGTTTGGTGTCAGATTTGTTCCACTCAACATGGACATCCTTTCAATTTCTGCCATAAGTGCCTTTAGACAATAATGTGTACACACTCTCTGAGTCTGCTAACATTCTTACTCATGGCCGCCGATATTCAAGTTAAAGTTGGGTTTTTCTAACTTGTCTGTGCTTCCTCTCCCTATTTTCTTCCCTTCCAAATTTGTGTTTACTATTAGTTCATGTTAAACAAGCTCCTCTACAGTGGGTACTAGTTCTTGTATGCTTTCACATGCATCATCAATTTCTTTCACCTTTACCACTGTGCTCTATGTTCTGCGTACCTTGGCAAAGAAACCTTTCGTCCACAATTACAACATATATCATTCTTTACCATACAAGTGATTCTTTATCCAAATGTCCTGGTGCACCACAGCTATAGCATTTTATTGCACTGGAATTTGTTCTTGGAAATGTGGATTGATTTTATACTTTATACTTTTATTCATTTTCCTTCCCCTGCTTTTGATCTTTTTTATTAGGCTTAACTTTCCTAATCTCAACGGTAGGCATACTCACTTCTGATACTTTGGCTTGAGGTTCTTTTACCAAGTGTTGTGGCAGATCCCATCCCCATTACCACTTATGTAAAGAGCCACAGAACGCATAATGGTTCAAACATCCATGTTTATTCCTTCAAATAAGTCACCTTCATCTTAAAGTTTTTCACCTCCAGTGCTTCATTCTCTATAGCCACTTCTACTCTTCCGAAGAATATATTCCCACACCACATTCTAAATTCTCCCTTACATGGTTAGATTTCTACTAACTCTACGTTTAAAAGAGATCACTAGAATCCTGAAAAGTGACACTACAGAATACCTGGTCTTTGCTCTATCTAGTTACCTGCTCATGAATGGATCATAAGAAGCAAGGCAATAAGAATAATGTATAAAACTATTTAGGCCAGGCTGAAGGATTTATAGCAAAAGAAAGACTGTGAGAACATGTAGAAGGCATATTATATGTTTTATACTCACTGGAATTCTTATTATGCAAATGTTATTATCATTAATTTGACCAATTGTACTAAAGGGGTATCACAATTCGTTTATAGGTGTACGGTATGTATAGGTTCATTGCTATTGCAATATGCTGTAGATGAATTTGTTTTTATACTTATAAATTTCAGAATTTTAGCATAAATTTGATTTGATCTTTGGTTTTAAATGGTATTAACATAATGCACTTTACTAAAATGTTATAATAAATATGGTTGCCATCTGAATGAGATGATATAGTCCTAGTTTATCTTAACGCATAGATACTTGGTGATGCCCACCGTGATTTAAGCCCAGGACTAAGCTGCTAGGCACCATATGTATTTTAGTAACTTAACCCAGATCCCTGATACAGATAGTCTCGGTTTCCTCAACCATATTTTCTTCTCAAAATCTTTTTGCTTTTTTCTATGAATTGTATATGATGAGCTTTTGTGGTTTTAATGTAAAATCGAATAAAGATATTTACTACTACTATTAACTCTACAACAACACTTTCCCTACTGTTGCTTAGACTGGTTCTGGAAAAGCAAATCTAAACCCGCCGCAGTCCAGGAATGTCCCTACTGTTGCATAGACTAGAGTGTGAATCGTAAATCTAACCCCTCCAGAGTCCAACAGTTTACCTACTTTGCTTGGATATGAATGAAGTAAATCTAAGCCCTATGGAGTCCAACACTATCGCTAATATTGATTAAACTGGACTTACTTTTTACAAATTTTAATAATATCATTCAATATTGTTTGTTTTTATTTTGTATTGCTTTGTATTTTGAGTGAATATATTATTTTTAGCAAAATTACTTTTTTTATTGTAATTTTATGTTTTTTATTTAACATATCAGTTTAATGAATCATTATATTTTCTAAAAACATGTTTTTATAATGTATTTGCTATTGTTAATAATATATGTGTAGTTTATACAATTGTAAATATTTTATACATATTAAAACTATTTTTATATGTTTATAGTAATATTTGAAATATGTAATATATGTTTGTTGATTGTATATATGTTTGTTCATTTTAAATGTACTTTACTGTTAATATTTTAGGAAAATGATATTAATGTATACAATTCTTTTGACTCAACATTTGCGTCTCATGATATTTTTGGTCACAATATTCTGCCAGACAGGATATCTGCAGCCTGCCAACAAATGATAATGGTAAACTCTGTGACTATCAGGGATGCAATCACCATGGAAGAAACAGCCAACATCTTGAGGAACATCCATTCCGGGGCACCAATGGACCTCTTCCCTCACAACATCTATAACTTGGGTGCCTCCCTAGTCAGCAAAGTTCTTACCTGCATCGTAAACAACTCCATCACTACCGAAAGGTTCTCAGAGGCCTGGAAACACACAATGGTGAAAACACTACTTAAGAAACCCTCTGCAGACCTCATCCAGCCAGCAGACTACTGGCCAATCTCTCATTGACCCTAAACAGTGAAGAGCATGGAGAAAGTTAACAACATGCAACTCGCCCACTACCCTAACATACACCAACCACTAGATACCAAATCATGGATTTCTGCCCCAGTCCCAACATCAAGACTGCCCTCACCACAGCAAACAGATGACATCAGGGTGATCCTTAATCTAGGAGAAAGAGTGGCCCTCATTCTGCAAGGCATCTCATCAGATTTCAATGTGGTATGCCATTCTACCCTGATCAGAAGACTACATGAAACAGGCATCCAAGGAACCACCCATAATTGGATCGGACCATATTCAACATCTACATGACACCACGGCCAGACCTCGTTAGATCACATGACATCAAGCATACTTTCCTATGGAGACAATTCCCAATTGACACGTCGGACAAGGCCCTGCAACAAAAAACAACTTTGTCACTTGCATGAAAACAGTCAGACGAGATCCAACTGCCTCAAGCTCAACTCAGACAAAACAGAAGTGGTGATCTTCGGAAGACAAACCTCTAATTGGGAATCTACCTGGTGGATGGCAGACCTCGGCTTCACAATGACTCCACCACCCAGGCTTGAAACTTAGGAATCATCCTAGAAGACAAGATTGACATAACAGTCCAAGTAAACATGGTGACCTCCACCTGTTTCCACACACAGAGGATGCTGCAAAAATCTTCAACACAGTCCCTGATAACCAGCAGACTTGACTATGGAAACACACTCTACCCAGGAATCACCAAAGAGCTCCATAACAGGCTCCAAACCATCCAAAATGCAAGAGCATGACTCTTTCTCGGCCTACTTGGACATGCCCACATCACACTATAGCCCAGGGAACTTCACTGGCTTACCAACACAAGCCTGCTCAGTTCAAACTTCTCACACATGTACGAAGAAGTACACAATACTTGTCCTGCCTAGCGCAACAGCCATGTACACTTCCATCAACCTTCCAGGCATCTCCACTCAGCTGGACTCTCACTAGCACATGTACCCCACATATAAAAAAACAGAGCCAAAGGCAGTGCTTTCTTGTACATCTCCCCCAAAACATGGAATGACCACCCTTATGACATGAGAGCATCCTTATTGCTTCTTGAGCTCGTCAAGAAGAAAATACTTACGGGCACATGCATCAACCTATTTAGGAAGTGCAAACGGTGCGAATCGGTAAATTCGGCCGTTTGCGCTTCCTAAATACGTTTTTGGGATGCATGAAACAATGTTTCAAAATTCGCTTTTTTTTGCATTTCCTAAAAATGCGAATGCATTTAAGGAATCGCATTTGTGCGATTCCTTAAATGCAATGCATCAATTTTTTTTAAAAATTCGAATTTTGAAATAGGAAGTGCAAATTAACACGAGGTTGACCCTAGTGTTAATTTGCGAAAATCTTTAAAAAAGCAAAAAAATGCATTTTTTAAACTTTCATGTTACAGACACACATGTCCTTAGGACATGTGTGTGTGAAACATGTACTTTAAAATACATTTCAGGGGTGAAGATGGGGTCCTTTGGACCCCCCTCTGCACCCTTGCAATGCATCAACACATTGCGAGTTAAAAAAAAAAGAAATGCAAAACGGCATTGATTCCTATGGGCCTCTAGGCCCATAGGAAGCAATGTAATGCCATTCCTTAATTGCGATTCGCAATTAAGGAATCGCAATTTCCGAAAATTAAGAAATCCTAAAAACTTTTAGGATTTCTTGATGCATAGGATTTTGCAATTCCTAAATTGCGATTCCTTAATTTTCGCAATTTAGGAAGTGCAAAATCCGACAATGATGCATGTGGCCGTTAGCTCTTTGAACAATGTCACCAGGGAGACAGCTGCCTTTCTACCTGCCAAACGCATGGATTCCCTCATGGGTGGTTTGCGTGCTATACCGAAAACATAACATAACAGCAGGATATCACATAACAGATAGCCGTCATACACATATCAATGGGTCTGAGTGAGATTCCTTTTACTGAAAACATAACATAACAGCAGGATATCACATAACAGATAGCCGTCATACACATATCAATGGGTCTGAGTGAGATTCCTTTTTCTCTCCCAGGTCAATACAAGGACAGAGCTATTGCACAGGCCTAAAAGATCCTAAGCTGTTAATGTCCCAAGCTCCTGCATAGCGTAGTCTACCTGCTTGGGCCACTTTCTATTGTTGATGGGAGTGAGAGAGGTGGGATGAGAAACAACCCAGTTCCAAACCACCAGCCTTGAAACTCCAGAAGAAGAAGTGAGCCAGGAGGTGGTGATTGGAAGATTGTTCCTGGTCCCTACCTTTCCATTCCCCATTTCCTGATTCAGCTTTAAAGAGCTGCTACATCTTCCGGTTCATTTCTGCCCAAAAGAGGCATTGTGGGAACAGAGCTTAATAGCTGGGAAAATAGCAGGGGGAACATCGTTTACAACAAAACTTTTACCACGCACTACCATTACAACGCAGGAATTACAACGAAAGTCGTTACAACGACTTTCGCTGGAGGGCACTGTTGGATAGGGATTAGTTTAATTTTCTATACAACACCTTCCCTTCTATCCACGGGGTCTGGAGTTGGAATAGAAAATTAAACTATTCCACTATCCAGCGCCCCCCAACGCAAGTCGTTGTAGCGACATGCGTTGTAATACCTGTGTTGTAAAGGCATGCGTGGTAAAAGCATGCGTTGAAACGTTATACATCCAATAGCAGCATTCACCTAAGCCCCATCTGAGCCTGTTCCTGCTAGAGCTGCTTGTTCCTCTGATTCAAGGATATAAAGCTGCAGACTGTTGATATTCATTAAGAACAATTGTGTGACCATTGACAGTAACAATAATGGTCCTGCAGTTAGGAATATCACTGAGCAGTTTGGAATTGCACCCATGGTCAACATAATATCCATGGTATTGAGGATACCAGATAATGCGGACATTACAAAACCAACTTCATGTTTGCATTTGATAAAGGCCAACCTGGGGTATTCAGACTGACCAGCAATGAAGGCAATAAATCTCTGAAATGACAATAATGTTAGTGTCAGTGCTTTGGAGAGGGCAAGTAGATTCTATGGCTATACATTTAGAGGGCCGTGGGCGTAAGGAACTGTCCAGGCTATAAATCTTCAGGATTCTTTAACATTCTGGCCTTATAAAAAGTGTGCTGGGCTCTAGAAACATAGAGATAATCTGTTGGGAGAAGATAATTATGATAGTATATTCAGTAAGGAGCAGTATGCATTATGGGGGAGAAAAGATGGGACAGGATACCTGAAGGCAATGTTAGCATTAGGGCATGCCTTCAGAGATGGACGAGGCAACAATAATCTTCTTGGGATATAACCTAGGGGTATCTGGCAGTGAGAATTGATTTAGGGCCAGGTTTAGATCTCGGCTGATGGGTTACCTCGTCACAACGATGCCGAATATCCCTTCCGCTGAGATATAAATCCCATGGAAAAAAATGGGATTTATATCAATCTAAATCCTAAATCTAAATAAGGCCTTCAGTTCCTTCCATCATTATTTGAGATCCTCCTAACATCTGCAAAGACCCAGATGTATGTTAGACCTGACATCATCTTGTTGTATATTATTCTCCTCGTTAGAAAGTGAAGTATAATAATGGTTAGTTGACCATTACTGCCAGTAACTCACCCAACCTGGGGTCTAGTATCCGAACATACACCAGTCATCTCTGAAGACCTTTGCCAATGTTTACCATGCTATAGCTGTATAAAAGTGAACTAGAGCAGGTTTATTAGGTCATACTGACTATACTAGGCAATCAACAGAGCAGATTGGAGATCTTACTATTGACTATCTCTACTATGCACCTCACACCCCATATACATTTCTAATTTACATTCAATTATGCATACCATTACTTTGATAATGTTGCTTTTTCTTTTGGTATATTCAAACAGAAACAAACATGTGGGACTACTACTCCATGTAGAATGCCACATACATGTGATTTAGTGGTAGTTTTCCTTAAGATTAATAATATAAACCAATATATTAAAAGGAACAAAATACTTCACATACTACCTGCAGGCATAGCTCAGATACAGGAGACTCCGCTTTCAGCTGCGGAATGTGAGAAGTTTATAAGGACCTGTGTTTGGAGAATATATCCACAGGAGGGAAATGCATGGACATTTACTAGATCGTACCATATGGGAGGCATGGCTATTTTGATATGGAATTCACTGCACCTTCGAGTAAATCAGGCATGTACAGATCCTTTGAGTCACTACAGATTTCTTCAGATCACTGTGCAACACCAGACAGTGATACTATGGCCAATATTCCACAAAAATGGAGCAAGTTCTTTGGAGACATTACCAGACCAGCTCGCTTTATCCTGATTGAAAGTAGTGATTGGCAGGGACTGGAAACTGGTGTTTTATCCTCTGTTGGGTAAATACACCTGTTTAATGATGAGCAACACTCACAACTGACACCTACTCAATAATCTTATTAAAGACTGGCAGTTGCTGAACTAGTCACATAGAGATTATACTTTTAAGACTTGTATACATGACAGAGATATTGAAATAGGTTATTGCATTATTGTAGACCTGTCACCCTTCAGAGTTTCGGATTCAATTATATTATTGAACGGATTCTGTGATCATAATGGGATCCAGATCGATATTGACTTGGAATTCAGGAACCCACATGGGGCAGCAGGTTATTAAACATGGCACAATACAAATTGCTCACAGGCAAAGACCACTTATGATCCATGTTACATATAAGAGGGGAATGTTGGCATGTGGGTTTGACAATAGATTCTGTGGGCACCAGGCAAAGGAACCTAGGAGCAGAGATTATGTGATACTTGATCCAACATGATCTAGAACATAATACAAAAGTACTGGTGGCACAATACTGTTAGATGTAGGTAATTCTGATAATGATATTCGTTTGATTTTACAGACGTTTTACAGTAATAGAAAGCACATCCCAGAACAGTAACACATTCCAAACCTGGAAGCTAGAGACCAGGATCCAAGAGGTACTTTTAGAAGAAAATTTCTATTAGATTAAGGGTTAGTCAGGAACACATTTAGGGATATGTTGTACTTATCTGTTCTTTGTTTATGTTTAATTAGGCACCAGTTTCTACAGAAGTCAGAGAGGGCCTCAGATTTTAGCAGCACTTCAACAGTGGAAACGCAAGAACGGTGTTGTCCCTCTTTTTTTTTATTTTATCCACTTCCCCCTTCCCATGAGCTCCTGGTTCTTAGTGCACTGTTTACAACTAGTGTGCTGGAACAAGTAGTTTCAGGGTGGGATCGGACTGTCTTCAACCTCCATCAGAACTGAACAGAAACTCAGGTGAGCTGGGCTTTGACAGAAGCACAAGCCTTTAAAATATTCAGTTCTGTTGGACGATGAATGCCAGGGAAGACATAGAGGGCATTGACGCCACAGATATGGCGCAGGCCATAAACGAGGACTTGGCCCATAATGAATCAGTGTCTGGCATCTTGCAACATATGCAAGAGGAAATAGAGAAATTAAAGTTGGAAAACACCTTTTTAAAACAGGATTTAAGCAGGTATAAACCTACGGAATCTCAGTGGAACACAGCTTTTTCGGCTTTGTTTAAAACCTCCTCAGAGACAGGGACGCGAGCAAAACATACAACTTTCTCTCCCCCAGTTGAGTTTACTGCTAATGTTCCTAATGCTGTGCCTTTAGCAGCACCTGAACGTTTTCATGGAGATAGTAACAAATTCCATGTTTTTCTCAATCAATGTCAATTACACTTAGTTTGTAAACCACAACATTTCCCTACTGATGCTACGAAAGTGGCATTTGTCTTGTCTTATTTGGGCGGCACAGCAGCCAATTAGTCAATTCCTTTTGTGGATAGAGATGATCCCATCCTCCATAATTGGAATCAATTTAAACGTACTATGACCAGCCTTTTTGCAAAACACACTTTTATGCAGGCAAGTGATAATGAGCTTTTAAATCTTAAACAAGGTAACAAGGATTTATTGACCTATCTCACTAGTTTTAATCGTTTACTCACCGAGACGCGTTGGCCAAAAGAAAAGCGTGTCTCCCTTTTTTATAAAGGTTTGAGAGACGAGTTAAAAGACGCGCTGGCTCATATCGTTGATTTGCCTGAAGACTATTCTGACTTTGTGGATTTAGTCGTGAAATTGGAACACAGACTAGAAGAAAGAAAGGGAGATAAATCCAAACTGGAATCGCGGTTAACTTTTATTAGACATGAGAAGAAAGACACAGATAATAAACTCCCTGAACCTGAGCCTATGCAAATAGGGACACTCAGAGGTCCACTCACGTCAGAGGAAAAAGAAAGAAGGAGAAACCTTCAATTATGTTTATATTGTGGCAAGGCAGGACATTTTGCCAGAGAATGTCCAGTAAAACCTAAAACTTCACGAAAGGGTACTGTTTCCTCTATCTCCTCAACTGAGTCGGGAAATGATTAAGCTCGACAAGGGGGGAGGTTACTTGTTCGAGAAAACATCTTAATCAAGCCTCTAATTCTGCAGCCTTCATGGTACCTAGACATTTCATAATTCAGATCTTTTTAATTGTAACTACCCAAGTAAGACATTCTCTCCCTGTCCTGCTGGACTCAGGAGCAACAGGACATTTTGTGGATAATAAGTTAGCTAACACATTAGGTCTTCCTATTTGCCTAAAGCCTTGTCCAGAAGCAGAATGTGCAGTGGATGGGTCAGAATTGACCTCTGGATTAATCACAAAACCAACAAGTCCCCTTGTCATGGTCTGTCAAAACGGGCACACAGAGATAATTAGCTTTGATCTGATAGATACCCCTAATTTTGGCTTGATTCTCGGGGTACCCTGGTTAACAACTCATAACCAAAAAATTGATTGGGTGAACAGAACAGTTACTTTGGATTCCTCATTCTGTAGAACCAATTGCTATCAAGAAGCAGGTACAGAACAGAGCACAATAATACACTGTGCTAGTGTTACACAAGACGAACCAAGTCTCCCTCCTGAATATTCTGACTTTAAAGACGTTTTTGATCCAGTGAAGGCTAGTGTGTTGCCCCCACATCGGTCATATGACTGCCGTATAGATCTTATCCCAGGGGCCCCTTTACCAAATAACAGACTATATGATTTGAATGACGAAGAGACCAAATATTTAAGAACCTACCTAGATGACCTACTACAGTCTGGGTTCATCCGATATTCCACAGCTCCAGTGTCATCTCCACTTTTTTTTATCCCGAAGCCGGATAAATCTCTGCGTGCGTGTATCAACTATAGAGGACTAAATAAGGCTACAATAAAAAATAAATATCCTCTTCCTCTAATTCCTGTGTTGTTGGATCAATTAAGACATTCTACTGTATACACTAAATTAGATCTGCGGGGAGCTTACCACCTGGTCCGAATAAAAGAGGGGGATGAGTGGAAGACAGCTTTTAAGATAAAGTTTGGTCTATTTGAGTACACAGTAATGCCCTTTGGGTTGTGTAATGCCCCTGCGGCCTTTCAATTCTTTATAAATGAGGTCCTACACGAATTCCTGTGCGTTTGTGTCATAGTATACATAGACGACATCCTCATTTACTCTAAGAACCCGGAAGAACATACCCAACATGTTCGTGCAGTATTATCAAAGTTAAAAGAAAATCATCTCTTTGCTAAATTAGAAAAATTTACTTTTAATGTCAGCAAAGTGGACTTTTTAGGATACTGCTTGTCACCTCAAGGAATAATTATGGATGAAAAGAAAATTAGTGCTATTACTGATTGGCCAGAACCATCATCTGTGAAGGATGTTCAGAAATTTCTGGGTTTCGACAATTTTTATAGGAGGTTTATTTCTCATTTTGCAGATATTGCGGCCCCAATAACCACCTTGTTGCGGAAAGGGCAACGATTTCTTTGGTCTGATGAGGCGGCACACGCCTTTCAACTCCTGAAAGAAAAGTTCACTTCAGCCCCAATTCTGAAACATCCTGATCCTGACTTGCCATTTTTTGTTGAAGCGGACGCTACACAAGTAGCTTTAGGAGGAGTTCTCTCTCAACGAGATGCAGTAGATGGCCAATTACATCCTATAGCCTTCTATTACAAAAAGTTATTACCAGCTGAACAAAATTACACTGTGGCTGAAAGAGAACTATTAGCTATCAAAGTAGCCTTTTCTGAAAGGAGGCACCATTTAATAGGAACCAAGTACCCTGTTACCATCTTTTCTGATCATAAGAACCTACCGTTTTTGGATCACTAAAAGCACTAACTCCACGTCAGATGCGCTGGTTAATTTTTTTTTAGTACATTTGACTTCGTTATAACCTATAGACCAGGTGCACAAGAAATTCAATGTGATGTGTTATCTAGATACGGACATACCTCAGACATGAAACAAGACAAAATAGGAGAACCCATTATTCCTCCCCAAAAACTTTTGGCACCAGTACAACAGAGGAATTTCATCACAGATCTATATAATGCACACATGCAAATGGCACCTCTAGATTGGTTAAAGGATTTCCATAACACAATACAACGAGGTTTATTGTATCACGACAACATGCTGTTAGTGCCCACCACACAATTACAAACACAGGAGATAATTTGGCATCACGCCTCACCGTTGGCAGGTCATCCTGGCTGGGTAAAAACCCTGCAAAATGTGCGAAAACACTTTTGATGGGATAATATGAGTAAGGACATTAAGCAATTTGTCACTACCTGTCCAGTTTGTGCAAGACATAAATCTTCTCATAAGGCCCCTGACGGTTTGTTAATACCAATGCCATCACCCAAACAACCTTGGCACACTGTGAGTGTAGACTTTATTGTAGCTTTGCCACCAGTAAAATCCTTCACAACAGTGTTAGTGATAGTGGATTTTTTTTCAAAAATGGCACATTTTGTACCATTACGGAAATTGCCAACTGCGGCAGAATTTGCCGATGTTTTTATAAGAGAAATTGTGCGTTTACATGGTTTGCCAAGTAAAGTGGTGTCAGACCGAGGTAGCCAGTTCAACTCTAGATTTTGGAAAAAGTTAAGCGAAAAACTGAAAATAGATGTAGCATTATCCACTGCTTTCCATCCAGAAACAGATGGACAAACTGAACGACTGAACCAAACCTTACTTCAAACGCTACGTTGTTTATTGGCTGATTATTCTAGTGAAAGGTTGGAAGCTCTCCCTGTAGCGGAGTTTGTTTATAATAATACTGAGCATGCAGCTCTACTTTGCTCACCATTCTATTTCATGCAGGGGTATCATCCTAGAGCTATACCCATTTTGTTAGAAGATTCCCTGTTGCCTACAGTAACAGATAGACTATCGAGATTAGGTGACATACAAGACAAGGCCAGGAAACATTTATTAAAGTACAAAGAAAGCATGAAAAGACAAGCAGACAAACACAGATCTGAGGCCCCAATGTATAAAATCGGTGACAAAGTATGGCTCTCCACAAAGAACCTAAATATAGAGGGATCCCGAAAGCTGCAACCACGTTTCATTGGACCCTTTAGTATAACTGCCATAGTAAACCTGGTAACAGTAAAATTGGACTTACCAAAAGAATACCCAGTTAATGCTACATTCCATGTGTCCTTGCTTAAGCCGTACAACCCAAAAACACGACCCGAACCACCACCTCCACCCATACCAATTAAGGGAAATCTAGAATATGAAGTGAAAAGCATAAAAGACGCAAAAAGAACTAATGAACGTCTGTTTTATTTAGTAGAATGGAAAGGCTATGACGAAACCGAGAAAAATCATGGGAACCAGCCTCCTATGTACATGCCCCACGGTTGATTAGACAGTTTTATCTAAAAAAATCCAGGGAAACCCCGTCCAGTAGGAGGGCCTTTGAGGGGGGCAACTGTTAGGGTTTGTGCACAGCAAAGAGCATGTCCCCTCTCATTGCACTAGTGGTCTCTGTAAAAGCTCTCTTTAAACATACTATTGAAAGCCTTTCTTGTTATCTCAGCCCCTCCCTAAGACTTCTGTGTATGTTGCTCAATGTATTCACAAGTTTGGACATTGCTGTCTTGTTTACACATTGGACCTTGCGTTTACCAAGGCTTATTTAGAGCACTCCTCCCTAGGCCATGTGTTACTTCAACTCATTAGCATAATAACTGAAGCTCTGCACACCTGCTTGTGAGAACCACACCAAGTTCTTCGAACCACACCCAGCTCTTCGAACCACACCCAGCCCTGTCTATAAAAGGCAACCCCTGAGCCTCACCCAGTGCTTGTGCTCGTCTACCTCCCACTTACAAGAGAACAGATCCTTCAGCGCTGGCACTCCTGCTCTCTCCAGACCTTCATTGGCTTCATCGCGCGCGGCTGCTGGCTCTTCCTTCTTCCGGTTTCCTGCTCCTTCTTGCCTCCGCCCATCTTCTGTCCACTGCAATCGACCTGCAAAAGAGAAAGAGGACAATGTTAGACTGATCAGTATCCCTTTTCAGCAACAAGTAAGTGCAAAACTTTTTATTACCTGAAAGAACTTTGACGGCGATTTCTGGATTCATGTAAAGACAATTTGGAACAAGATATCTCCCATGAACTTTGTGGTTCAAACCCTTTGTTACAAGAATAATTTGTGGAACTTTGTGAAATAAACATTGTTTTACTTGGAACTTTTAAGAATCTAACAGAGGAAACCATTGACAGCAAGGCAAAGAGTAAATCAAGGACTTGCACAAATTACCTGCTGTATTTTGATGTAACAGTACAGTATTTGTTTTATAAAAAGACTGGAAATGTGTGAAAAGTGAGTTTGCTATTAAGAATTTAGGCTTTAGTTATATTAAGGTGAATGTTAGATGTAGGTAATTCTGATAATGATATTCGTTTGATTTTACAGAAGTTTTACAGTAATAGAAAGCACATCCCAGAACAGTAACACATTCCAAACCTGGAAGCTAGAGACCAGGATCAAAGAGGTACTTTTAGAAGAAAATTTCTAATAGATTAAGGGTTAGTCAGGAACACATTTAGGGATAGGTTGCACTTATCTGTTCTTTGTTTATGTTTCATTAGGCACCAGTTTCTACAGAAGTCAGAGAGGGCCGCAGATTTTAGCAGCACTTCAACAGTGGAAACGCAAGAACGGTGTTGTCTCTCTTTTTTTATTTTATCCACTTCCCCCTTCCCTTGAGCTCCTGGTTCTTAGTTTACTGTTTAAAACTAGGGTGCTGGAACAGGTAGTTTCAGGGTGGGGTCAGACTGTCTTCAACCTCCATCAGAACTGAACAGAAACTCAGGTGAGCTGGGCTTTGACAAATACACCACCAACAATTCCCAATAGATGTTACCAATGTGGGCTGAAATTCAGCCTTACAATTACAGCATCAAGATCTAAATGATATTATCCCAGCCATAAGGGACACACATGGCATGAATATTACACATCCCAATGAGATACTCTCAGTTTTCCAGGGATTCTGCAGTTCATTACCTTCTTTGGGGTTTAGAGACATTAAGTCAGAGGAGGATCAGTTCTTACCTGTAGGAAAGTAGTATCTGCTTCTATGGTTACCCCCACTTTTTACCTGGTGCTAAGCTGTGTTTGACTAGTTTGGCTGGGATCCTGCTAATCAGGGCCCCAGTATATCTGCTGTTTCCCTAAATTGGTATGTTCATCACTTAGGTACACCCCAGATTGGATACTGGGGTACCCTTATAAGTTCCTAGTATATGGTACCCATGTATCCAGGGCATAGGTTGCCCACGGCTCCCCCATGGGCTGAAGAATGTATTATGCCACCCATGGGAGACTAATCAAAATGGAACTACAGGCCTGCGATTGCAGCCTTTGTAAGCTGGTGCTTCAACCACTTACTAAAGAAATAGGTTTCCTTTTTCTAGGGTGACTACACTTAAAACCTATGGGCCCGATTCACAGAATTAACTTAAGACAAAATCCTAAACTTACTACTTTTGTTATTCACAGAATGCACTTACTACTTTTGGCATTCACAGAATGGATTTACGACTACTAACTTTACGTCCGCACTCGGGCCAGAGATTCCGGCCCTGAGGTGGAGATTCTGGCCCGTAGGTGGGACTTCCGACCCTGAGGTGGGTTTTTTGGCCTGGAGGTGGGGCTTCCGGCCGGTAGCAGAGATTTAACCATGGCCAAAATCTCCACCTCCGGGCTTGAAGTCCCACCTCTATGCCGGAAGTCCCACCTTTGGGCCGGAAGTCCCACCTACTGGCCGAAATCTCCGGCCTGAGTGCAGACGTAAAGTTAGTAGTCATAAATCCATTCTGTGAATACCAAAAGTAGTAAGTGCATTCTGTGAATACCAAAAGTAGTAAGTTCATTCTGTGAATACCAAAAGTAGTAAGTTTCGGATTTTGTTTTAAGTTAGTTCTGTGAATCGGGCCCAAAAAGTGACCCCTCTAGTAAGCGTTTGCAATCCTGAAGGCAGGGTGCTTGGTTCTAAGTGAGAGGGTACCCTAGCATGAGCAGGACACCCCTACAGCCTAGACAGTTAATTCTCCCGGGCTGTCAGTGAAGCAGCCATATACTGTATAGAGGGGTACCGCGTAATTACGCAATAACCATCTCTAAACTGTCAGCTCGAAACCTATCATGTATGGTATCAAACATGTTGGAATCATACCACCACACCATAAACGGTGTAGGAGGTATAATTCCATGCACTGGAAGAGCCCTCCGTAAGGCTGTCAGCCTTCTTGACCCGGACAGCACAAAATGGTTGCTGCAGAACAGAGATGTGATTCTGCCCTCCTGCAGCTGAGACAAGCTCGAGCAGGGCAGGCAGGGGAAGGCAGAGGAAGGAAGAGCAATAGGCGTCCTGTCACAGGGAGGTGAACACCTCCTAGACAGGATGTAGTTTATTTGGGTAGGGTGGGTGCGCTGTTCGGCGCCGCTCAGTCTGCATGAGGTGCATATTTGTTATCCCCGTGCATAGTCTAATTCAAACCAGTCCTGGGAGCCATTGGCTCCCCCACTGGGGAGAAACTGGACAAAGTACATGCGAGTAACCTGCCCCGTGTCCAGACCCTCCCCTGGGAGGGTCCCCTGAATTGTCCCAACCGTTTCCTTAGGGTACTTGAGGTCTTACCTAGGTGTAGGTCCCTAGATTCATTGTAGGACAAGATTCAGATCTGACTCCACTTCTTCTTCTACCGTCTGGGCACTCTGGACTTTGTTTGGGCCCGAATTTGTCTCCCTTTCAGTCTTCCTCGTCGTCTGTGCCTGTGCACCATACCGGAACCTTCCAAGGCCTGTGGGCATCAAAGACACCTAAAGGAATCTCCCTTGGAGTGAAGAAATCACCCTCCTGCATTTGTAGGCACAACAACTAAGTCAACCGGTCTGCTGATCCTGAGCTCCTCTGGACTCCACAGGTGGTGGCTTTCCACAGCTCCCGAGGCCTGCCCTGCCCTCTCACCAAGTGTGAGGCCAGTGTCCTTTGTGGGGGTTGCAATAACTGAACCCCTGAGCACTGCATCAACTTGCAGCAGCAAAGACTTGTTGGCTTCCTTCCAAGAAGATCTTCAGGATTCAAGTAGCCCGAACCTCGAGCACCTCCAGTGACCAGAATTTTTAACCACACCACATCATGTGCATCATGGCCTACATTTTTTGGTGAGCTGCTTGAGGTCCTCTCGCGACTCTAGTGCCTCCGGCATGTGTGTCCATTTGAGGGTCATACTTGTTTCTTTTGGGCTCCGCTGATTGCTCAGGCCTGCCCTGACTCCCCTGCTTGTGGTCAGTCCCCTGGACCTTGCTGGTCTCGACGTTGCTCCTTCTTCACTTCCTGCATTGGTTGCAGTTGCCAAGGCATGTTGGTGCTCAAACCGGACACTGACCCCTCAGCACTCGACACCCTTCATGGGACAGCTTGTGTATGACTCCTGGTCCTCCTCAGTGTTACCTGGTCCTCACAGCTGGAGAGTCAAGGTCATTGTCACCCATCCTGCAACACCCGACATCGGAGGGCATTCACCTTCCAAGTCTCCTGGTCACTCCTGAGTTACATAGACTCTGTCCCCTCTGCTTGCAGGTACCTCTCATCTATAATTTACCTTCAGATTCCAAAGGACACTTTCTCCTTCTTCGCAACAGCACTTTCCTGAAGTCCTCCATTGGGTTAGACAACGGTTTCTGACACCACTTCACTGGGGGCCGCCACGGGCGGCCAAAGGGCTAGTATGCCACTGCAGTCGACCTCAAAGCTGGGGAACCAGGTTCGAGTCTTGGCAGTGATGCTCAACATCTTGTGATTCTTGGCAAATCACTTAATCTCCCTGTGCCTAAAAAAAAAATTACCCAAAATTAGCAAAAAAAAATCAAACATTATTTTCTTACCTTTATGTGAATGTTTATTTTTAACCTGAAGTATATATATTTGAAAATGTAAAAATATACAATAAATAAACTTTGGAAACAAATAAAACCAGAAAAATATGTCACATGTCTTTATTGTACAAACATATGTAATTGATAATATTACTCACTACAAACATACATCAACCACTTGTTTTAATAATATTTCTAATCACCAACAATACAATTAAAGTAACAGAAAATATTTCTACTACATACAAATAAAAGCCCAATAAAATATTTCAGAAAAAATCTATAGGTTTTGGGGATTATGCAAGCCACATTGACATGGATCCCCCTGTCTCTCCATTTTGAGAAATGTCACGTATTTATAGGTTCCACTTGGTGCTGATAGGGCACGGGCCCAAATACTGCTGATAACGCCATGGAATGTCTCCCATCAAAAACATTTCCTAGTGTCTACTGTATGGATCAATGCACAAAGGCATGGAAAATCCACATGCTTCTGGCAAACCCACACTCATAAGACCTAGGGGAACACAGATTTGGGCCAGTACTTGGCTTGGATATATTCCTGTATGAGGAAGACTAAAGAAACAGCCATGTGTTGGGGGAAAAAATGCTGGAAATCTGACAAAACATCTTGATCAGTGCATTGTCCCAGGTAACCACATCAGTGGCAGAGATTTCCCCTAACAGGCGTGTTTCATTTTATTTATTTTGTAATTTTATACATGTTTTGTTATGTTAGCCAATTTGTGAAGCGCAACATATACTAGAAGGTGTTTTGGTGCTGGTTCCATGAGCAAATATGAGGAGAAAAGGAGAGCCTACTGATCGAAAAGGAATGTTTTCAGGTGCTTCCTGAATTGAAGTAGAGAGGGGGCTGACCTTATGTTGAGTGGGACGAGGTTCCAAGATTTGAATGCTCCCACCACAAAACTGCTCCCTCCCCATTTGAATTTCTTAAATCTGACAGAATTAATTTTGAACGAGCCTGATGATCTTAGATTTCTGGTAGGGGTATACCAGGAAAGGGCTTTCTTCAGGAAGAAGGCTCCCGAATCATGGAGGACTTTATAGGTAAGACAGAGAGCCTTAAACTTAATTCTGTTTTAGACCTTCAGCCAGTGGAGATCTTTGAGTGCGAGAGAAACCGAATGGTGTCTGGGCAGTCCCAGTAACAGTCCAACAAACCGGCAGGGGTTCTGGTGCTCAGTGCGGTCTGGGCGTGGATGGCCGCAGACTGGCTTTCCTTTGGCAGACATGGACGAAAGTATGAGAGTACGTAACAACAAGCAGGCGAAAAGGGTTACAGAGGGCTTTCTTAATAGTAATTAAACTCAGACGGTTACTTTGGTTAGTTTGGTGGTGTGTGCAGGAGAAATCACAAGAATAGTTGCAGCAATTGGGCAGAAGAAATACACAGTTAAAGCATTGAATAAGATGGCGGAGTAGTATAGATAGGTCAGGTCAGATCACAATCATAGAGAGTACTTAAATCTATTCGAGGGTGAATTAACCAAGACGTTGGTCAAAAAGGAGGCACTTGAGGCCCTTTTTACAGGTTACTAGGCAGGTTGCTAGACAGAGAGAGGGAGACAGAGAGTTCTAGATTCTAGTGGCACTTCCAGAGAAAGACTAGTTCATGTACCATTCTTGACTAAAGGTGGGGGATTCCAGTAGCAGGGATTAGGCATATCTAGAACCCCTGTTTTCTCCAGAGATCTCCAGTTTCTCTTTTAGATAGGGGGGATAGGAGGAGAGCAGCACTCTGTGGGTAAGACAAGCAATTTTGAATCGATCCCGTGCTTCAATGGGTAGCCAGTGGAGGGGTCGAAGAGCAGAGGAGATGTGATCAAATATTTTGAGACCTAAAATGAAGTGTGCTCTAGCACGTAGTGTTGAACTCAGCGGACCTAGGTGAACTTTGGTAATGCCTGAGAGGAGGGACAGTCCATAGTCCAGTTTAGGGAGTATGAGGGTCTGCACCACTATTTTGAGGTCTTGTTCCAGAAACAGTTGTCTGATGCCCCAAGGCTGCCTAATTCGGAGATGGCCATGCCAGCGATGTGTCGGAAGATTGAGATGATTATCAAGGGTAATACCGAGTGATCTGACACTCTGGACAATGGCAGGACAGCCATTCAGGGCAGGACGGTTAGCCATCCTTTCTTGTACTGGCATTTTTGCTCTCAGGGGTGAGATCAAAAGAAATTCTGTTTTGGTTGGGTTGAGTTTTAAATGGTGGATGGGCATCCAGTTTTGTATCTTTGAGAGTTTTTGAAAGCAGGGCAACGTCTTCTGTGGAAGAGATTTTCAAGTATATTTGGGTGTCGTCAGTGTAGGCGTGGAAGAGAATCCCAGAATCTCTGAGAATCATACATAAATGTTCTAGGTAGCAATTAAAGAGGGTTGGGGAGAGGATCAAACCTTGATGGACCCCTTGCAGAACTCTGAATGGTCTCGAGAGTGAGTTGCCAATTTCCACAATTTGATAATGGTTGGATAGGTACGAGATGAACCACTTTAGGGCTGTGCCTCCACATCTCATGCCAAGTTCAAGAGTAAGCAGGAGGTCCAGATGGTTGACAACATTGTGTGCAACTGATAAATCCAGGAGGACCAGGAGGTAGGAATTGCTGCGGCCGAGGATTCTGAGGGAGTCATCGACTATTTGGAGGATCGCAGTTTATGTGCTGTGACCCTGTCAGAAACCAGATTGGAGAGTTTCAAGGAGGTTGTTTGTTCAAATGTGTGAGGCTAGTTGGGATGCTAGGCAACTTTCGAAGACTTTGCCTAAAACGGGGACTGTGGAGACTGTGTGGTAGTTGTTCAGGTTCTCAGGATGGAGAAATTATTTTTTCAAGAGAGGAGTGATTTGAACAGATTTTAGTTACTTTGGGTTGTAGAGCCTCGCATGAAAGAGTCTCAACCGCTTCAAGGGATTCAGTAAGATATTGATGTCTCTAACGGTTTTATCAAACAAATCCATGAAGTTATTGCAACAGGCCACAGATTTCTTGGGAGCCAAAGTGGGGGATGGGTTAGCAGTCTGTGAAATGACCTCGAACAGGCACTTCGATGTGTTCTTTGACGAATTCACAAGGGTTCTGATATGGGAGGTTTTGGCTCTCAGGCTTCGGTCTTTGTAATATTTTCTCGCTTTGCGAAGCTTAGTCAAACTCAGTTGAGATGGCGCTTTCCTCCATTCTTTCTCGCATTTTCTGAAAATCTTTTTTTCTTTACACAGTTCTTTAGTGAACCAGGGTTTGGAGTGTTTTGGTCAGGATAATTTCCATTTCAGGGGAGCACAGTTGTCGATAAGGGATTCCATGCAGGAGTTGTACTTGTCGGAGGCCTTGTTAATGTCCAGATGAGGAGTAATAGAAATTAGAGTGTGAAAGGACATGATGGCCATGACTTCTGTGTCAAGTTTGGATGTGTCCCTGAACCACATTGTTGCTTTCTTGGGTGCCCTGTATGTTTTGGTATGTGAGTTGGGTAGGTAGAATGAAAGCTTGTGATGAGACCAGTGGAATGGGACAGGGTCAAATGACTTTAATTTGGGGGAGCGGAAGATTATCAGATCATGAATGGCACCTTTGAAATGAGTGGGTTTGGAGTGCTGTTGGAGATCATTTGCGTTGGAAAAGAAGCAAAAGTGTCCACATAATTGTTGCCCGCACCTCACCAGTGGATGTTAACACACCAAGGAAGATGCTGTTGTCAGAGCTGATGAGGTGCGAAGAAGAGATGTCCATGCATTCTTCGATGAAGGTACGGTGTTGGCCAGGATGGTGGTAAATCACATTCAATCTGGAGGTCGTGGATGTGGACAGTTCCACCGATATACATTTGAAAGGCTGAAAATGGGGCATTGGGAGGGTTCGGCATCTCATTGAGTTTCGGTGGATGAGTGCAAGAACTCCATCGTGTTTGACTATATGACTTTAACATGCAAACAATTACAACGCATACTTTTACATCGCAGTTTTCGCAACCCAACTACCATTACATCGCATGATTTTACAACGCATACCATTACAATACATTTTTTAAACTACCATTACAATGCATTACATTACAATGCATACCATTACAACGCATACCATTCCAACACATGTTTTTTAGTGCAACAGTAGGGAAAGTGTTGGATAGCATAAGGGTAAAAATTACTATTCCCACTCCAGTGAGTACAACAGTAGGGAAAGTGTTGGATAGCGTAGGAGTACAAATTACTATTGCCAGATATCCCAAAACCTATACCCACCCTAAAAATTAAAATTCTCCATTACTAACCTTGCAATGCATTGTGATAGCATGATTTATAATGGAATGCGTTGTAATGGCATGGGTTGTAATGATATGCGTTGTAATGGCATGCGTTGTGATGGCATGCGATGTAAAGGCACCTGCGTTGTAAAAGTTGATCTGTAAAGGCATTGCGCTGTAATGCCTGCGTTGTAATGGACATTTCTCTTTTGTTTATCTTCCTGGTCATGACGCAAAATACAGTAGATGGGAGGAAGAAGAAGGTCTAGAGTGTGGTTATATGAGACATTGAGACACTTTTCTGTGAGGATCATGATGTCAAGATTATGAGTCTGAATCTAGTCAGGTATCTCTATATGGTATTGGACTGCAGACCGACAACTTTGTTGCATGCCGTTAAGAAAGAAGCTGTTGTCCTTCTAACTTTACTGTTCCGGGAATGTAATTGGGAATCATATCAAGTTAAGAATGGATGAGCATGCCCTGGGATGGTGTGTGTGTGTTAGATTGTGGTCAGAAATGATGGTAGAGACCAGGCAGCCTCCTGTAGGAAGATAAGAGGTAGGGGAAATGGAAAGTGAAGCTGCATAACTCTTCGGGAGATAGATGAGTCTGAGTTATCTAGGGGTGATTGAGTCTGTTTGGGTCTGGGTCTGTCTGGACAGCTGTCTCCCATGCATGCTGGTGGGATGAGGTGGAGTCCGCAAGGGGAGATGAGGGTAGCATTGATGATATGACAGAGAGTCACTTAGATGGAGTAGAGCTGATGCGAGGATGTACATTCTCCGAGTGAGGTGTGAGAACGGGGAAAGGAGCTTGTTGAACAGAGGGCAGTTATGTTTAACAATTGTGTGAGGAATGGGGTGGGCTGTCACGGATGGACTCTGAGGGGTTGAGGTGCAGTTTGGTGATGGCACTGGTTGTTGGTATCTGGTGTTGGGAGATGTTTAGGCAGGGGGCGTAGAAGGTAGGGAAGAAGGGGAAGCAATATGGGCTGGCTGAGGGGATGAAAAGAGTGTGGCAGTTTCAACCGATTTGGGAGATACTTGTTTGTGGGGGTTGGAGGGGAACAGTGCAGGGATAGTTCAAGGTCAGGTATTGGTGATGAGCTATGGGAGGCCTATAATATTTTAGGATAGGTTGGGGTGAGAGGTGCTGTCTCAGTGAACCAGCAGGGGAAGAGAAAGCATGAGGGGCGTTGTGGCTGAATGGGGAGGGGGCACGTGGAGTATCGTCAGAGGGCCTAAGGGTGGGAAATATTACTTTGATTGTGATCAGGATTATTGCATTGGCTTGGAAAATGATTTAAAATCCTCCTTTAAAGTTACTAGTAGTAAGTTTACAGTAATAGTTGCAGTTGTAGGAGGAGACTCCCTCGCTCATATCTTACATGCTACAGCAGATTTCATTCAGGGCTTGAAGAAATATGACCACATCACCCCCATCTTGATAGAACCCCATTAGCTCCCAAACAACTTCAAAACCTGCTGCTTGATTTATATGCCATCCTGAACAGCCTATCATGTAGACAAACTCCCCATCTCAGTAGTTATTGGCACACCGACATCCAGGACACCATCAAACTGCAGCGTAAGGAGTGTAAAATAAAAACAAAACATGACAACAGGTCTTTTCTTTTCCATCTATGCACCAAGGATTTGGAACAATATCCTTGTATTCATCAGGATTCCCTCCAACACAACTCCAAGTAAAGAAAGAGTTGAAGACTCACAGCTTTAAAAAACACTACATCACAACGCATCAACTGTCCACAATCTAGATTCCTCTCCAATTGCTCATTGTCTTAAAGCTTGTCTTTGACCATGTACTGTGCTCTGCTACCTTTTGACTAGGTTGACGATATAGAAATACCACATACGTACATAAAAATATGAGGTGGTGGAGCCTCTTAAGCCTACTATTAGGTGGAGATTTCAACGTGCGACTGGCGAATTTCATTCGAGCGGAGATCCCCACCTCGGTGTTGAAATCTTCAGATGTACATTTATCTTTGTGAATCTGGCTAAATGTATTCTAAAGATCATACGCAAAAATGTTGCCCCATTGAAATTAATTATAGAGTACTACACCAAGTATGGGGCAATATGTTTGAAAACAATATTTAGGATGCCACATTCTTGTCAACAAAATTCCAACATACAACTGTACCAACCACCTAGGCTTAAACTCTGCACAGCGCTTGCACCATCTTAGCTTAAAATTTGGGGTGTGCCTAACACTATGCACCATGACCCCACAGTCTTGGCTCAGATTCTGCACAGTGTTCTCTTTGTTAACTTAAATATCCACAAAGTGTTCTCACTTTGCTTGCTTAAAACTCTATAAAATATTCTCTATGGTCTCATCCTAAACTCAGCACTCTGATTTTATTAAATGTTCCTGTAATCAGGTCCGTTTTCAAACAATCCTGAATAAAAATGTGCGCTAACTATCCTTGATGTATGCTCTAAAGCGTAGTTGTCATCGTAAATCAAACGTTGTCCATTGTTTCAACTATTTGTGAATTAGTTATGGAACAAGATGCCACATTTAGCCAAACTGAGGGGCATATTTACAGCAAAATGTCAGAGTGCAGAGCAGTTCCGACCTTTCCAAAACGCAGGGATGCCCTGGATTTACAACAAGACGGTGCACCCCTGTGTTTTTCCTAGTGTTGGTGCTAAAATTAGCTGCCTAGAACCAACCAAGCACCCTTGCACCATTGTGCAAGTGTGCCTATGTTGCAGGGAGTGATTGGACATAAACAATCCATAATGGCAATGTGTTACTTTTATGTGTGCTGCAGAATGCAGCACACATAGAAGTATCAAATCATCATTATTTAAGGATTGTTTTTGTGCAGGAAGGGAAAACTTCCTCACATAAACAATAATTCATGGTGATTTGCTCTTTCTATGTGTGCTGCAGAATGCAGCACACAGAATAAAAGCAAAAACGAGGAGAAATAAAAGTATTTTTCCCTGTTTCGCCATTCTAATGCCTGCTCTTGCATGGCGTTAGCTTTTTGGCGCTTCCTTAGATTTACACATCCTTCTAAAAAGCAATGGATGTTGCTTTGGAACGCCCACAGCAACACCCATTTACGTTCAGTGGTGCGTGCAAAAGGGCTGTATTTACATGGCGATGTTAAGCCCACTTTTTAAATATGGAGAAGGGTATAGTGCCACCAGAGAACAGAGTGCAGTTTGAATTAAACAAAGTGAAATTCAATTGGACACATTTTAATACATAATATGTAAATTACAATGTGTGAAGGGGTGAAGCTTCCTGTGGTGCAGTGGCACCTGTGCCCAGAGGCCTGATGGCCCCACTGAACTCTGATTATTACTGTATTTTACAGGTCAAACATTGTCATGGGGGCCTGTTTCCTTCCTTGTACTGGGGCCCACAACACACTTGTTAAGTCACTGAGCGCATGTATAAGCATAAACAAAACACTTTGCAAGAGTGCCTGCGTTGGCGCTAGGCTGCCGAAACTGCACCAGCTCAGGGGGAAAGGACAAGAATGCACATATTGTATGAATACAGTGCATTCCTGCCCTTTCACTTTGACGTAGGGCAGCTGAGCAAGATGACTTGCTGAGCTGCCCTTCGCCAAATCACCACAAATTAGGCCCTTTATCTTTTAAGAAGATTTCTACTGTCACAGAGCTTGGAATCAGAAAACCAGACATGTGAGTGGTGGGTACATCCAGCATCAAGAATCCCTTATCCCAGAGATGAATCTTAAGAGGTTTGGGCTTGTTAGTTCAGACTCACGGCATATTCTGTCCTTGCTGTGGATAAGTGGGAATTTGGAACATTCCTAAATGAATCTTATGAAATGGAATAAACCCAAACACCTGTATGCAAATACAGAGACAATTTTCAGGCGCATCTTCCTATTCCCACTCATGCCAAAGGGATGTATGACGGTATGACGCGTACTTTGACAACGCTTACCGTTACAACGCTACTTTTACAACGCAAGTCGTTACAACGGCGCTGGATAGTAAATAGTTTTATTTACTATTCCAACTCCAGTCCCCGTGGACTCTAGGGAAGGAGGTGGATAGTAAATTAAACTATTTACTATCCTGGAGCGCCCCCCAGCGCAAGTCGTTGTAACGACTTGCGTTGTAAAAGTAGCGTGGTAACAGTACCGCGTTGTTAAAGTTTCGTCGTAAAGGATGTTCCCCATGCCAAAGGCATTGTTCAGTCACAGCACTGGGATTTTATGTTCTTTTTTTAAACAGCATGGACCACATTTACAAAGGTTTCTCCACATGGTAGCTTATTTTTTTGGGAGAAAAAATACGTTACTACGAATAATTTTACACCAAATAGAAGCACAAATGTGTGGCAGCTTACATCAGTGGGTATTCCAGGAAGTGCCATCCGCCCCTTCTTACAGAATTCACAGACTTTGTAAAGCTGGACCTAATTTGAGGTGCAAACCCATGGCTGCAGATGTGCAGTTGCTCTAAACACACCACATGCACCATGCCCATTCAGAGCCTACACTTACAGCACATTCAGGCATGCAGGCCATCCATCAGAGGAGTTTGAATTCCCCAGCGCGCCCCACTAATGCAAAATGCATTAGCACTCAGCCATCGCTCTACTCGAGTATGGCAGTACCGAGGGGTTAATTTGTCACCTACAAAGCTGGCGCATTTGCTCTTGCCGAATGTTTCTAGTGTGCCAAGTAATGGAGCCGGAGCCAATTCATAATATGATGTAGTGATGATGACACAGGAGAAATGCACGGGGGACGCTACTCGCCATGGAAAGGTCTGTGATGAATGGGCTGGCACAAACCATAAGCGAGGCATTCGCTCGCCTTCCCGGTGCTTTGGGTTCTAAGATTGCAAATCTGATCCAAGTGGGTTAAGCCACAAAGCCTGTATTTCCATGAGTCGTGGGCACTTACAAATCATTTCATTTCATAGTGAGGTGTGTTGTGTTTCGCTCTACCACACTACTTGATGCCAGTTTGTGTTTGAGATTAAACATTCCTTCTATGTTGCAATGGGGTTTTGAAGAATCATGAAAACTCAGTGGCAGCTCCCCCACTAAGGCGGAGGAGTGTCGCCCCACTGCTCCTTGAGCAGTACAAAATAAAAATAAAATGATAGTAATAAGAAGTTACTATCATTTTATTTTTCGTTGCTCCAACCTGGTCCGGTGGGGCAGGGCTGGCTTGCTGCAGAGGAAGCAGGAGTGGTGTGCACTCTCTCGCTACGTGTGCAAGACGGCTTTACCAACTCTCTAGGGCCAGCGAAACCGTCATGCGCACTTGGCATATTCTCCAGTTGGCTGTTGTGCACACCCCCGTGGAGAACATGCCCAGGCTCCCAAGGCACTGCCTGAGCAGCCAAACCGGCTGCTCAGACTAGTCACAACGCTGGTCAGGCAGCCTCGTGATTGGCTGGGAGAGTCCGGCAGTTCCGGTGTTGCCAGCAGACAGAGGAGAGGCGTGTGCCTGCGGGAGAGGCATGTGGCAGGTGGCTGCAGTGGCGAAGGTAAGCAGAGGTCGAAGCAGAGGGAAGAGTTCCACTCCATACCCTACTATGCACACCCATCATCCAAGGGAGAGATCTGAGCATAGAGGTCAGTCCTTCATCACACCCTACTGCAATGACCTGTCATCCAGGAGAGATGTCTCAGAAGAGAGGTAACTCCCTGCCTACACCCTACTATGCACTCCCGTCATCCAAGGCAGAGGTCTCAGTGGAGAGGTCAATCTCTACCCACATTCTACGACGCACAATTGTCGTATTGAAGAGAGTTCTCCGTGGAGAAGGTAGTCTTTCGCCCAAACTCTACTATGCACAGCTTTCACCTGTGGGAGAGTTGTGGGAGGTCAGTCCCTCCCCACATCCTACTATATACCCCTATCCTCCTCAGGGAAGGTATCAGTGGAGAGGCAACACCCTCTGCACACCCTACTATGCATACATGTCCCAATGTGGAGAGGTCTCAGTGACAGGTCACTCCTTCCCCACATTCAAGTATGCACATCTGTCATTCAAGATAGAGTACTCAGCAAAGAGGCCAGCCACTCCCCACACCCTACTATGCACATTTGTCACCATGGGGAGAGTTATCAGCAGAGTGTAGTCTGTCCCTACAGCCTACTATGCACATTTGTCACCAAGCGAGAGGTCTCAAGGGAGAGGTCAGTCCCTCCCCATACCCTACTGTTCAGAACCACCATCTAAGAGAGAGGTCTCACCTATGAGGGCAGTCCCTTCCCACACCCTAGTACTCATACTCGTCACCCTATGGAGAGGTCTCAGCAATTAGGCCAGTCTCTCTCATCATTCTACTTCACAGACTCGTTGTATGGGGGAGATATTTCAGTGGACAGGCTAGTCCCTCCCCAAAGTCTGCTATGCACATCTGTCACCTGAGGAGAGGTGCCTGTGGAGAGACCAGTGCCTCCCCACATCCTACTATGCACGCCTGTCACCCTCAGAAGAGTTATCAGCAGAGAGGCCAGTTTGTCCCTACATCCTACTACACACTTCTGTCACCCTGTGAAAAGGTCTCAGGGGAAAGGCCAATCTCTCCCCGCAACCTACTATGCACACCCATCTTCATGGGGAGAGGTCTCAGTTAGAGGTCAGTTCCTCCCCACATTCAGGTATGCAAACCTGTCATCCAAGACAGAAGTCTCAGCAGAGGGGCAAATAACCACCCATAGCCTATTATGCACACTTGTCATCCAGGAGAGAGGTCTCAGTGGAGAGGTCAGTCCCTGCAAATATTCTACTACACACATCGCCATCCAAGACAGAGGTCTCTGCAGAGAGGTCAGTCTCACCGCACAACCTGCTGCTACTGTGCACACCTGTCATCTTAAAGAGAGGTCTCAGCTTTGATGCTAGTTCCTCCCAAACCCTATGGCTTATACCCATCATGTAAGAGAGGGGTGTAAGCAGAGAAGCCAGTCACTCTGCACACCCTACAATACCACCTGTCATCTAAGAGAGAGCTCTTAGTGGAGAGGGCAGTGCCTTCCCTCACCCTACTATGCACAGCTGTCATATAAGAGAGAGCTCTTAGTAGAGAGACCAGTCCCTTCCCACACAGTACTAAGCAACTAGTCAAGCAACAAAGAGGACTCACCGCAGAGTTCACTTCCTTTTACACCCGGTTGCATAAGTTTGTGATCCAAGAGAGATGTTTCAGTGAACAGGCTAGTCCCTCTTCACACAGTACTACGCATGTTTTTCACCCTGTGCAGGTGTTTTAGCGAAGAGCCAGTCCATGTGTACTACATTGTATGCACATCTGTCAATCAAGAGGGCGGTCTCAGCGGAGTGGCTAGTCCCTCTATCCACACACTTCTATGAATACTTGTCATCCTGTTGCGGAGTGTTAGTGGGGACGCCAGTCCCTCTACACACCATATTACCCACATTTCATCCAGTAGGGATAGGTGTCAACAGAGCGAGCTATACCTCCCCACACCCCTGTTATCCAAGGGAGAGTTATCAGCGGAGAAGACAGTCTCTTGCAACACCCTACTTCACAAACCTGTCATCCATCCAAGAGAGAGGTCTTAGCGGAGAGGTCAGCCCTCCCTATACCTGTTCGAAAATTGTGGAACCAAAAATGTTGGGGCATACCCTTTGGACACTACAGGAAGGTCTGCAGCAGATTGTTTCTGTGCTGTTGGGAAGTGATTTTTGGTTTCTCTTTAATGTGAGCAATTTGAGGTGAGAAGGCCAATGAGATGTTAATTGAGGGGAGTAAGCAATCTTGGTGGTGAGCGACTGTATTATGAACTCTATAGATGCAATACGGGAATTGTCGAGTGTTGGCAAATCCAGATGTGTAAATAAATAACTGACACAAACTGCAATCGTAGCCCTTCGGTTGTTAATGGATGGTGATGTTAATTTTGATCTGATTTTCTTGTGGATGTTGGTAATTTTGGAGGTGGAATACCCAAAAGGAAGTTGGCTACAGCTTGTGATGGCGTTTCCTCTATCATGTTTGCAAGTGCCTAAGTTTCAATATGAGCATGTACAGATCTTTGGTAAGACAGGAAAACATGTTTTCCTGTTTTTAGACCTATGGGATTTAGCTCCTTTTATAAATTGTCTTTATTGATTTTGTAGAAGAATATAAAGGATAAATCCCTATAAGGATCTCAAGGGGTTAGTTGCGCTATAGGATTGTACTGCCCATTGTGTACCAGCATGTCAAAAGGACCATCAGACCTGCCATTTATGTTACATGGGTTAATTGGTTGATCACACTTTGCGGAGGAATCTTTTGAAGCACCTTATTTTGCTTGGATTCGATTCAAAAACCCTATTCAGCACAGTTAGAAACCATAAAAGTGCAATGCATTATAACTTCAACAAACATAAAACATAAACTGCACTGGTTAAAATAAAAACATATAATTAAGAAACAACCATGGCTTTCCTAGTATTAACGTCTAGCATACAATCCTTTTGCTGAAGAGTATTTCCCCTCTTATGAAAAGTGCAACATTAAAGCATACAGAGGAATCTTGAAGTGCAAACATATAGTTTAGTACACATTTGTGGAAAGAATTGGTTTAAAATAATACCTTTCTAGATTCTTATAAAAGTCACAAAATAATATAAAGTGCTGTGTGCTTTGCTTAGACGGACCATCAAAGGGAAAAGACGTCTTATCCGGTGGTCATAACTTCATTTGAGGAAAGGCAACTGGGTGATGTATTGTGCCCATACAAAACCTAGTCAGAGCAAAGAAGATGCTGAATGTTATTCACACAAGACAAGTAATATTGGCATCCAACCTATACATCAATTGACATGTAAGAGGCAACCATTGCCTTTCTGCAATGCAATAGGTCTCGCATTAGGAAAGTTTGAGCTATTGGTATTGTAAATGACAAATATTTTATTTATGTGTTGGTTTTGGAAATAGCGAAACTAATAGCGTTGTCATTTACAATGCCAATAGTTTTAATTTTCGCAAATGTGACACCTATAGCATTTGTAATGCAATATGTGTAGTATTTACGTGACTTAGATGTATTGATATTACAAATAACTTTTGTGAAGATTATGTTCAGTGTATTTTATTGTGGCGAAAAGCTAAGAACAGAAGTGAAATATTAACATTTTTTTGTGACATTTGTACTAAAGCTTGAAACATTGGGAGAACATATTTGAATTATTTGTTGTTGAATGGTTGCACAGATTGATGCAGTGGTGGCGACGAGTGATGCTGTGGTGGCGCTGAGTGATGTGGTGGTGTCCCTGAGTGATGTTGTGGTGTCCCTGGGTGATGTTGTGGTGTCCTAAAGTGATGTGGTGGTGTCCTAGAGTGATGTGGTGGTGTCCTAGAGTGATGTGGTGGTGTCCTAGAGTGATGTGGCGGTGTCCTAGAGTGATGTGGTGGTGTCCTAGAGTGATATGGTGGTGTCCTAGAGTGATGTGGCGGTGTTGTGAGGCGTGCAACAGTGTGAGGCGTGCAGCAGTGTGAGGCGTGCAGCAGTGTGCAGCATGCAGCAGTGTGAGTAATACAGCAGTGTGCAGCAGTGTGAGGCGTGCAGCAGTGTGAGGCGTGCATCATTGTGATGCGTGCAGCATTGTGATGCGTTTAGCCGTGTGTGGCATGCAGCAGTGTGTGGCGTGCAGCAGTGTGAGGCGTGCAGCAGTGTGAGGCGTGCAGCAGTGTGAGGCTTGCAGCAGCATGAGGCGTGCAGTAGCGTGAGGCGTGCAGCAGTGTGAGGCATGCAGCAGTGTGAGGCGGGGATGTTAAAGAGTCAGTCATAAGTGGGCCGGAACAGAAAGAGTAAAATAACAAGTAGGAGCATCAACTGATGGAAGCAATGTTAGACAGGCATATTCCTGGCAGAGTCCTCAAGATTATCAGAGGTCCCCTTGAAGATTGTTCTGCGAATTAAACGCATTCGTATGTGGAAGATCTGTGGGTCCCAAATGGTGAAATGCTCTGTCCCTTTCTCTGCATCTAGACTCAAATCATCTGAATTTGAAAAAACATCAGAAAACCTGGCTACTTGTTTAGTGCTGTCCCTTGTTTCCTTTTTGGCTGTTGTGATTTAGTGTTATTAGTTTTATAAAAAACGAAACTCCGATCATGGCTCATAGCTGACACAAAACACATACCCTCAAATCCACTAATTGGAGTATAGTAGTTGGATTTACCCGTGCACATCACAAAAAATATTCCATAGCTGGACTTCAGTGAATGAAATCAGAAGTGTTTAAACAACTTTGTGCAACAAAATGGCTTAAAAGTAAAACATGGGTTCAGTTGGTGTAATCCCAATTTGTGGCTGGAACATTTGCTCAGGTCCTCATTTCCTAGGCAATGGTCCCACAAAGGTTTATTGGTCAGTGTCGCTTTACATTGAGATGATGGACGTAAAGCCAGTTCTTGCCAGCGCTTGCTAGTGTTTGCTAGTGCTTCCTAGCTCTTGCTAGTGCTTGCTTTCAGACAGAAGTAGCTACGGATAGCACGAGCCTAACCAACTACTTGGGACGTGTCCCCTTCATAAAGCCAGCGGTCCTGCGCCACCGTGCCTCTCAAAGCCTCATGGAGCTTGGCCTGGAAGCGGCAGGTACCAGCGATGTTACAATGTACAGTGGGGAGCTATTACTTCAAGCGTCACTCGCTACAGGAATGCAGTGCAGCAGATGACTCATGTGAAAGTACACTTACCAGAAGGTGTGTTCGCCAGTAAACATGATGATAAGAACAGAACTACACAAACACTGCGACCGAGAAAGAGACATTTCACTCTGCCTGCAGGCTGCATGTTAGCCCGTGAATTGCTGGAAAAATGTATATATATAATTTGAAATTGAATGTTAGGAATGCAAGACCCTAACACATGCTAGGTTAAGTAACACAGCAGCTTTGCCCTACATCTCAACCAAAGTATAAATGACTACTTTTTTAAAATCTAAATGTGAAAACGAAGTGTCTAGGGCAAGCATATTCCTTTTGTCAACAACAGCAGGACTATAGCATGCAAGCTGCGGTGTACCTTGAACTCCTGCGCCGCTTCCTCCACGGGCACCGCCGTGTGGGAGCTGTACAGGCTGCACACCACGCAGATCGCCTGCTGGTCGTCCCTGCAGAAGACCTTCAGCCGCTCGTCGTGCTTGTGGCACCAGAAGTGGCCACACTCGGGGCCCTGCTGCAGGCTGAGGTGCTTCAGCCGGTCCGCCCTGGTGCACAGCTGCATGTTGGCCCTCAGCGTCACCTGGTCGGAGGTCCGCTTGCACTGCGGGCACGAGAAGTTTGCAGACGGGTCCGCCACGTATTTTAAAATACATGGATGGCAGAAGTTGTGGCCGCATCCCGTGGTCACCGGCTCCGTGAAGACATCCAAGCAGATGGAGCAGGTGGCGCCTTCATAGACGATCTACTCCAGGTTCGCGGCCGCCATGGTGCTGCCCTGTGCACGGGTGAGTTCAGTTCACCTCGCTCTGTTTGCTGAGCCTGTCATGGGTGCGGGAGTGGCACTGTTCTAACAAGTCGGCCTGGAGCGGAGAACAGCGGGACGCGGGAGTGCATGAGCGTGACGCCGTGAGCGTGCACGTTAGCGTTCCCTGCGGCTCCTGCCAGTGGCGGCCCTGCAAAGCAGAAGCGCGTTCAGGGAGGCACACCTGGAGACAGACCTGAGCTCGTGCCCATACTAGAATCGGCTCGTGCACAGGTCTGTCTCCAGGTCTGCCTCCCTTGGAGGCAAACACGGCAGCTATAAGTCTCGTTGGCGGCAGCGCTTAGCGCTGCAACGCCTGCGAGACCTAAAAAGGATGCCTTAATTGTACTCCTATCAAGTGTTAAATACCTTTGTGGATCTTGCAAAAGGGACATATAAAATAGTGTTCGAAAAGAATAATTTGTATTAAAAAGCCAAGGGATATTAAAAACAGGATCCAAAGCAAGACAATCTAAAATAACCGATTTGACAACACTTGTTTCAGCTTGAGACCAGATAGAAAACCAAAGTAATAAGGGTTTTAATATAAGTAGATCTTCCATAAATTGCAACCCCACCTCCTTAAGAACAATCAGGGATGACGTGGAGGCTGATAAACTAATCAAATACTTTAAAAAGGAATTTTTCTCTACCTGAAGGGACTTTCTAGGGGTGTAGCCCCACAACCCTCCCCAAATGTAGCAGTAGACAACCCTCTTGTCTTATGTATATATATATATATTACCTACTGGCGGTCGCCAGTAGGTAGTTATAGTTGGGATTGTTTTCCATAGGGAAATCGCAAGATTCTATTGGGAATAACTTTGGCGCCGGTTGAGGAATCTGCCTGAATTGTTCCTCAATTTTGCCTCGTGGCTCTCCGCTACTTCCCTGAAAGTTTGGGGGGGATTCGTCAATCGGGGGCCGAGATAAAAGGGGGGTCCCAAAATATGTTTTCCCCATGTTAATTTCCATAGGGCGGTCGAACTCACTTTTAGCTCGAACGGCTGAATGGATTTCCACCAAACTTGGCAAAATTGTAGGGACTGGTAGCCGGATGTGCCTTTGCTATGTCTCAAGATATGTGCTCCAGTGGATTTTGAGTAATTTAGGTTCAACAAAATATATATATCTATAGGCGCGCCCCGGGACGCGTACCGGGCGCGTACCGGCGCGCCACGCGAGTTCGCGAGCGGAAAGCTGATTGGCTCTCGGGTGTCTGTAAACATTCCAAACAGTCCGGAGCAGCCGCCATCTTGTGTCTCGGTAGGATCGAGACACAAGAGGTGGCAAAAAACAAAGGGGCAAATGACCAAAAGGGGGCAGGGTAGACCCCCCTTGACCCCCTAGGTTTGATGTGGGGGCCATAAAAGGCTCCGCGGGGCAAAAAAAATAAAAAAATAAAATTACGATTTTCGCGGGGGAAGCGCCTAGTACGCGCACCGGGGAGCGTACCGGGGAGCGTAGCATGGGGAAAACTCAGTTCATTCACTGCGTCACCTCTACGACCCTTTCTTGCGTCAATACACTCCTTTTGCATACATTACACCTGACGTAGGTATAATAAGGCGCAGGGGTTTACAAAGTGACGCATCTACCTAGATGCGTCACTTTGTAAATATGACTCAATAAGGTGCATTTTTAACAGCACTGGTGCGTCACAAAAAGTGACGCACCGATGGCGTAAAAGTGACGCATGGCCTCATAAATGAGGCCTTCAGTCTTCTATTCATGCGTCATATTAAATATATGACGTATTATGTCGCAAGTACTTTTAGATACGTCAGTATTTCAGTCGTATCTGTAAGCGCAAAAGTGATGCATTGCTGGAGAGTGTCACAAAAATGATGCAACTTCAACAATGCATCCTTTCACATGGGGCCAGGCCCCATGTGAAAGGGCCTGCATCAGTCTTATGCCTGCTGTGAAACAGGCGCAAGATTTGGACGCAACAGCGTCATAAAAGTGACGTAGTGATATCTCATAGATTTTACTGCGTCACCTGTACGACCCTTTCTTGCGTCAATACGTCCCTTTTGCATACATTACACCTGACGTAGGTATAATGTGGCGCAGGGGTTTACAAAGTGACGCATCTACCAAGATGCGTCACTTTGTAAATATGACTGAATAAGGTGCATTTTTAACAGCACTGGTGCATCACAAAAAGTGACGCACCGGTGGCGTAAAAGTGACGCATGGCCTCATAAATGAGGCCTTCAGTCTTCTACTCATGCGTCATATTAAATATATGACGTATTATGTCGCAAGTACTTTTAGATACGTCAGTATTTCAGACGTATCTGTAAGCGCAAAAGTGATGCATTGCTGGAGAGTGTCACAAAAATGATGCAACTCCAGCAATGCATCTTTTCTTACCCTTCCACACCCCCGTTCCTTTTCTACATTTTGTTTGAATAACCACATTCCCCATGTTCACTCTCCTTCTCCTTACTTTCGTTCCCAACACTCACCTTCTTTCAGTCCCCCTACTTCACTTCCTTTCTCCTCTCATACTTTTCTGTTCTTTCTTACTCATTTTCCTTTCATTTATCAATGCACTCCATTTCACTTACTCTTTTTCATTTTTTTAAGAATATAGGGCCAGATGTAGGTAATTCTATTTTACCGACTCATAAATACCGAATTTTACCGATTCGGTATTTATGAATCGGTAAAATAGAAGTACCGAGATTTAGGTAAATCCAGATGTTGATTTACCGAATCTGTAAAAGTCGGTATTTACCGATTCGGTAAATACCGACCGGTAATGCCCATTCATTCCTATGGGCTTTGAAGCCCATAGGAATGAATGGGCATTACCGATTCAGTATTTACCGATTCGGTAAATACCGATTTTCACAAGGGTGCAGGGGGTATCACTTTGACACCCTCTAGCACCCCCAAAACAGGTTCGGGTGCCATGTGGCAGGCATACCTGCCCTAAGGGCAGGTCTGCCTGTCATTTGGCACAGGTGTGCATGCACACATGTGCATGCACACCGGAATCGGTATTTTACCATCAAATAGAATTTGATGGTAAAATACCGATTTTTAATGCTTGTGGGACTCAGAAGAGTCCCACCTACATATCAATTTTACCGAATCGGTAAAAATACCGATTCGGTATTTTACAGAATCGGTAAATTTACCGATCGGTAAATTTACCGATTCTGTAAAATACAGGGCCCTACATCTCAAATTGCATTTACCGGTCGGTAACGGCCGAATTCGGCCGTTACCGACCGGTAAATGCCTACCTACATCTGGCCCATAGCTCTTTGATGAGAATTGGAGGTAGTTCTGAAAAGAACTTTTTCTTTTTTTAGAACTACAACAAAAACAGGGAATGGAAACTGCTCAACAGGAGCAAAAAAAAATAAAAATAAAATTAGGGCTGGTAACGGCAGTGATGGTTCTTCAATGCTCGAACCATGAGCAGAACACTTTGCTCCCCACAGGAAAGTAGCTGATCACAGTATCTGCATTTAAGGGCGCCTTTGTTAAATGCAGGCTGAATGTTCGGAACCTGCTCTTGTGATCTCCCCCTCACTGATGGTGTTTGTCCTCCGGTTGATGTAGAGGCCCCATCACTGGGAACCTTTTGTGCCAGAGCCCTGACACTTTCCCGGGCAAAATTCAGGGGGTGCCTTCTCTCCACATGGCGAATCATTGTGGAGTTCCCAAAAGAATATTTTTTATTGGGGTTACCCCGTGACAGGACTGTGTGACAGATCCTGCACTCCACTTTTGGTGCATTTACCTTATTCTGGTGATCAGGTATGGAAAAAAAATTCCAGATGAAATGTTCTTTGTATTTTGGCTGAGGAGGCTCTTCATCGATTAATTCATTGAGTCATCTTCACTGCTGGCTGGATGGTCTGGCAGCCATGATAATCCAAGATATCCAACAAAGAACCGACAGCAAAACAGGCAGGTCTTTCAGTCACAAAAGTGAAAGAAGAAGTGAAGGAAATGGGTGGGGATTTCATTCTTTATAAAAAAAATGTTAGCAACCAATGAAAAGTGTTATTTTCAGGTCACATGACCCGACGCGCTTACGCTGCGCGCTCTGGGGCGTGCCCCGGGGCGCTTACGTAGTGCATTCGTATGCGCGTGGGTGCTTCCGGGTGCGCTTACGCCGTGCGTATCACGCAGACGCGGCTACGCAATATGTTACGATGTTGTTTTCGTTTGCGGCAATAGCGCTAACGGGACGCTCACCGGTACGCGCCCCGGGGCGTGCCGTAACACTGCGCTTACCGGTGAGCGCACCGGTACGCGCCCCGGGAGCGCTCCGGACAAATTTCTTTTTTTTTTTTTAAACTATTACATAATTATACAATATAAAATTCAATTCAATATCACATTTCATACCTATAGAGATTTGCTATTAAAAAACCTATGAAATTCACTGAAAAAACCATAGGTTTCACACCAGTTATAGTTAGGAATTAGCATTTAAAAAACCTATTAAATTCACTGAAAAAAACATAGGTTTCACACCAGTTATAGTTAGCTGGAAGTTTTACTCGCATAAAACCATTGAAATTCCCACGTTATAGTTAGTTGGACTCACTATAACTTGCGCGTGCAATGCACTGCTGATGACGTCACATATTACATCACTCATGACATCAGTATGACGGCGCACTTAGCACACGCCTACTGTTGGGACTTAAATGAATAAAAAAGCCCAGAATACATCGCTGCACGAACGAGTCTCGCTGATGGCAGCCCCTGATGACGGGAGTGATTCCCAGAAACGCGTCGGGCATTTTAATGACTTGCGAAGTGGGGAGACGCGCTGAATGTGAAGCCAGGAAAGGCGGAGACCTGTCGTGTGCCTCCTAAATGCTAAGCGCAATTTGGTGAACAATCTACAGCACGGCAGCCTAGTCGTGGGGAGAGCACCATCAACTGCTGCAACAAGAAACGTCTGACAGCAGTTTGAGGCCGGCGCTTCCAAACTGGTTGGAGGTGTGGCACAGGACTCCTCGATGAAAATCACAGCGCATCGAACCACAACGCAGCCTACTATAGGTTTATATGTGCCTTAATGGTCAGTGACTCTTGTCTTTACTTAAAAGAGAACACTTACAGTGCAGCGTAAAGGACTACAAATCCCAGCCAAACTCAGTATGACGGCACACTTAGCACACGCCTACTGTTGGGACTTGAATGAATAAAAAACGAGTCTCGCTGATGGCAGCCCCTGATGACGGGAGTGATTCCCAGAAACGCGTTGGGCATTTTAATGACTTGCGAAGTGGGGAGACGCGCTGAATGTGAAGCCAGGAAAGGCGGAGACCTGTCGTGTGCCTCCTAAATGCTAAGGGCAATTTGGTGAACAATATATATATATATATATATAAATCATCTCCTTAATCAGTCGGCTGCCCAACTTATGAGAAAACCTAAAAATCCCCTCGCAATTTATGCTCTTGGATCTAACATTTAAAACCAGTAAGGACCATGTGCCGCTGCTTGAGAAAAGGATCCCTAGGTAAAAAAAAAGAGTTTACTCTTGTTATTGGTGAGTCCCCAATTAAAAAGGATCTACACTTCTGCACCTTCTTTCCACAAACCCTTGTACAATCAATCAATCAGGGGAATTATAAGCACTCTACTCACCAGTGAAGGTCTCAAGGCGCTGACAGGGGGGTGGCTTGCAGTTCCGTATCAGTCGAAGATCCAGGTCTTCAGCGCCTTCCTGATGGTGTTCAGGGAGGGGGCACATCTGATGTCGATGGGGAGCTCATTCCCGGTCTTGGCCACGATGAAGCAGAAGGATCTTCCCCCTGCTCTGGCTCTACGGATGTGTGGGTTTTCGGCAAGGAGCAGGTTGGTGGAGCGGAGGTTGCGTTTGGGCACTGGGAGGGAGAATCTGTCATTGAGGTATTGGGGTATGGTGTTTTGTAGGCATTTGTAGGCATAGGTGAGTATCTTGAAGGTGACTCTTTTCTCGACGGGGAGCCAGTGGAGCTTGCGTAAGTGTTGGCTGATGTGTTCGCGTTGAGGGACCCCGAAAATGAGTCTGGCGGCCGTGTTCTGTATTGTCTGGAGGTTGCAGAGTAGAGACTTGTTGATGCCGGCGTAGAGGCTGTTTCCGTAGTCCAGCCTGGTGGTGATTGGTGCGTGTGTGACTGTCTTCTTTGCCTTGTTCAAGTTTTTTATTTATTAATCACCATTTTTCTAGATTCCATATAGACCCCAAATGCATTCATCAGTTTTTGCAGGCCAATGGGTGTCCTAGATAGTAGAAAAGCATTGTCGGCATCTAACACAGGAACAGTCTGGATGGTGATTCTGGGCGCATCTGCCTGCAGAGCCTGAAGGGTGCCATCGACCCCATTATTAAATAGAGAAACAAAATTGGTGCCAATGCACAGCCCTGTCTAATCCCCCTCTTTACTCTGAAGGGGGGGAATATTTACCATCAGGGAAGTACCAGACCTTGAATCACAAGTTTTCGTACAACCACGCAAGAATGCAAATAATCTCCTCTCGGATCACCAAGGGAGATCAAAGTTGACCGCAGAATTGAGTGGTGCACAAGGTCAAATGTGCTGATCAAATCAGCAAAACAAATATAAAGGAATCCTACCTTGGCCCTGGTATACTTTCCAATTAGCAACTCAAGATTCACACATTGCTTCACTATCCACATGCCCCTCCTAATTCCAAACTCTACCCCTGTTAGAATACAGTTATCCAATGCCCATTCCTCCAGTTGCATTAGAAGTATCCTGCTCATCAGTTTTGCTGGTGAATCTTGGAGAGAAATGGGGCAATAACATTTCAGGTCTGATTTGTCTCCCTTCATAATGATGGGAACTAAAATTGAGACTGCCCGGTGGAAGTATTGTGCACTCAGCAGCTGCATTGAACACGCTTGTCAAGATGGGGACCCACAGATCACCCGATGCCTTTAACGCATTGAATGGTACCCCATTGGGACCTGATGCTTTCCAAACTGTACTTTGTTCTAGGGCAAGGAGAACCTCCTCAAGGATAATTTCCACTGGGAGAGTATTCCTACACAAGTCCCTCTCACCAACAGCTGGCCAGCTAACCTCCTGATTTGAATAAAAAATGCCTACAAAATGTGCAACAGACGATACACAGGAGACAAAAGAATTGAGCTTCAGGATAGAATAACTTTGTAAAAAAGGGAAATTAATTGTACTCCCAAAGAAATTTAGGGCATATTTACAAATCCCTTTTGCCGCCACAACGTCACTTTCAGTGATGTTGTGATGGTGAAAGGGGCCTCGTTTTATTTGCAAGGCAGCGTTAAGCCACTTAACGTGACTTAGTGTTGCCTTAAAAATAAGGCATCCTTTCTCGCTGTATTTAGCGTGAAAGGGGAGGGCAATGGGTATTGCAGTAGGCGTTTCACCGCAACACCCATTGATTTTGACGTTGCCTCCTATTTACAAGGGCAGAGTCAATAGGAAGCAGCACCAAAATTAAGAACAGGAAAAACCTGGTCTTAAACAGGCAAAAGTGTGAGAAGTGTTTTATTTCTCCTCATTTTTTTGCTATTTCCATATGTGCTGCCTTGTGCAGCAAACAGAGAAACAGCAAATTGCCTATGATTGTTTATGTGCAGGAAGGTCCCCCTTCCTTCACATAAACAATCATTTAAAAAATGCCATTTTCCAACTTCTATGTGTACTGCATGAAGTAGCACACATAGATGTTACAGAACGGCATTTAAAAATTGTTTATGAGCAGGAAGGGGGACCTTCCTGAACATAAACAATCTCTGCCTCAACACAGGTACCCTTGCACTATGGTGCGAGGGTGCCTGCATTGGCGTTAGGCAGCTAAAGTTAGCACCAGCGCAGCGGGAAACGCGGGGCTGCACCATATTCTAGGAAATATGGTGCAGCCCTGAATTTCTAAAGTTACAAAGTGTATTGTTAACCTTCTTAGCTTAATGACATGCTTCGCCACTTTGCTGTAAATATTCCCCTTTGTGTCTTTCATCTTAGTAGCCTGAAGCAATTTTGACCAGGCCTCTCCCAGGAACACCTTCCTCCTGGCTGCTAGTACCTGATTATATTTCCTACGCAGAAGCTTAATAACTGACTGGTCCCTGGGGGAGCAGCACAATGCTGATTTCAAAAGCTTGGACTTTTTGGTACACGCGTGGTCAGACCACCCGCGGTTTATAGTTTGGCTTGATCTTGGGGGTCGTACGAGTAATACGCTTAATGTTAAGGTGATCTGATCAAAAGGTGGACAGTAAATTATCGTGATTCACCACCTTCTCCAAACAATAACTAAACTGAATGGAGTTCTTACAAGTTGATCCTATAAATTGCAAGAAATTGGGTTATTGGTTGAGGAGGTAAAACCCTACTCAAGCAGCAACTACAGTCCTTTTCAGTGTGAGTCACAAGCAAACCCCAAACAAACTTGTGCTCATCCCTCTGGTCGCTTTGACCAGAGCAGTTAGACTTAAGTTTGAGGCAATGCGTTAAGTATTTATGAAGCCCTCCAAACAGTAATAAAGTGAAAACACAACACAATAAAAAGCCCACAGCAAGTTAGAAAATTAGAAGAAAATGTAATAAATAAATCAACACCAAAACAACAAAAATACAATCAGTAGAACCAGAGATATGCAATTATGCAATTTTAAAGATTTAGTGAAACTAGTGCCAAAAAGCCCAAAGCACCACTTGCGGCTATTTGGTCGTGTGAAAACCAGAAAAAGTCTGAAGTTCAAGCCGATTGAAAAGGAGAGCGGGTCAGATACAGGGGCCAGTGTGAGTCACAAGCAAACCCTAAATCAACTTGTGCTCATCCCTCTGGTCGCTTTGACCAGAGCAGTTAGACTTAAGTTAGAGGCAATGTGTTAAGTATTCATGAAGCCCTCCAAACAGTAATAAAGTACAAATACAACACAATAAAAAGCCCACAGCAAGTTAGATAATTAGAACAAAATGTAATAAATAAACCAACATCAAAATGACAAAAATCCAATCAGTAGAACCGGAGATATGCAATTATGCAATTTTAAAGATTTTAGTGAAACCAGGGCCAAAAATCCCAAAGCACCACTTGCGACTATCTGGTCGTGCGAGACACAGAAAGAGTCATAAGGTCAATCCGACCATAATGGAGCGGGTCAGGTACAGGGACCAGGTTAGCCTTGATGAAAGTCTAGTCTAACGTAAAGAGATCAGTTTGCGGTAGAGGGGGCCTCGAGGAGCAGGTAAGCATTGCAGACAGTCATCGATGTAAGGGTAAGAGCAGGCCAGGCATCACAGACGGTCGTCACTGTAATGCAAGGATTGTCATCATGAACAGTCAGACTGAAGGTTCATGATAGTACTCCCCATGAGCGGTTGCTGCTTTAGCACAAAATGGTCAAGTTGACAGAACTATGCGTTGCTGGGCAGTGGCACAAACATGCCCTGTCGCAGTCACAAAGGGCACAAAAACTATAATTCAGCTTCACTGAGGTTACGCCAAGGGTCCAGGACCTGAGGGGTACCACTTGGGGGGTCAGGGGCTTACTCCAGCTGCATCTGGGTGCACGTTGAGGGTGTTCCGAGCCAGTTATGTCCCTGTGGTTCTGAATAGGAGACCAGTAGACTAGCCCTTGGAGCCACTCTGGGATTCCTGGGTGCAGGTGCATGTCCAATCTCTCTGAGTCAGGCAGGAGGCCAGCAATCCAGTAGGGCAGCAGTACAGCAGAGTGGCATTCCTTTCAGCAGCACAGCAGTCCTTCCTCCTGGCAGAGTCTGCGTAGGTCCATAATTGTACCGAAGAGTTAGTGCCTGAGGTCCAATATTTATACCAGCTGCCTCTTTTGAAGTGGGAGAAGCTTCTAGAGGTTTTCCTTTGAAGCACACAGGTTTATTGCCTCTCCTATTTTGGCTCCAGACTAACTACAGGGGGTATTCAGCCCTTTTTGGAGTCAGGAGATAACCTTTTTTGATGTAAGTAAGTCTGCCCCCAGCTCCAACCCTCCATCCTGCTAGTGATGGCCCATGCAGGCCCATCTATGCTCTCTAATCAGTGTGGCTGTGTAGGAGGAATACACAGAACCCAGCTGCCAGATGCACCCAGTCATGTGACCCAGAGACAAGCTGCAGACACTAAACTTATGGCAGGAATATGGCAACTTTCCAAAAGTGCCATTTTCTGAATTGTCATTTAAAATCTAACTTTACAATAAGAGAGGATTTTGCATTACAATTTGAAAGACACCATACATGAACTGGCCACCTCTTCCCATTTGGAAGTTACAGCTTATTAAATGTAATATGGTAACTCCAGTGGGAGGGGTAGGCCTTACACTAGTGAAAAATGAATGTAAGAGTTTTTCACTAACAGGATATGTAAAACTTAAAAGTACGTCTAACTTTTTAAATACACTGCGCCCTGGCCTCTGGGCTGTCCAAGGGCCTACCCTAGAGGTGACTTATATGTATTAAAAATAAAGGTTTGAGCCTGGCACAAGGTTTATTTTGCCAGGTAGAAATGGCAGGGTGAAACCGCACACACAGGCTGCAATGACAGACCTGAGAAATGTATAATGGGCTACTAAAGTGGGTCGCACAATCAGTGCTGCAGGCTCACTAGTAGGATTTAATTTACAGGCCCTGGGGGCATGTAGTGCTACTTTACAAGGGACCTACAAGCAAATTAAATATTTAAATGGGTATAAGCCACTCCTACCATGTTTTAAGGAGAAAGCACCAGCACGCTAGCACTGGTTAGTAGTAGCACAGTGTGCAGAGTCTTAAAAGCCAACATAATCGGGCTCAGAAGACAAAAGGTTTTGAGATGAGGCTGAAGAAAAGTCCAACATAGACCTTTTATCAAAGAGATTCAGCTTCTTAACGCTGCGGAACGAATCACTAATGAAGACATTCTGGTGGAGCCCTTGGATATAGTTGGCTTTTCATTTTCTCTTCTGTGGTACAAGAACTACTTTTTACAGCCAAAGGTCACATTGGTAGAAGAACTGCAGACTAATGAGAAATTCTGTCATTATTCATCATCTTTCTTAGTTTAGAAAAATATTCAAATTTTACCAAAAAATATATCTGAGATTAAAGCCTTTCAAAAGAGGATTTCAGGAGTATTCCAGCTCTTGATACCAATCATTGAATCAGATTCTATTATCTCTTTTTCAAAATTTTCACAGTTCTTGCCTTTTACCAATTTACCTTTTTAGTGTGTTTGTAATTTTCATAAACCTCTCTTCAGTGGGCCTGAGATTCTCAGCCAAAAAGGTGCATAGAATTTTCTCCAGATAACATACCTGGGGTGGCTTTGAGAGCATAATTGGTTACCCTTCATGCACTAATTCCACAATTTCTAAGTCTTGCAATGGGCACTCTCCTTCCTCCTCTCCATATGCCTTTTGCCCGGCCATATTATTTGAGCATTGCCATGCTTCAGCATCCCTTCTATTATTAATTATCATCATGCAACTATCAGAAACTAGTCAGTCTTGAAAAATATGATAGTGAGCTGAAGACGTTTGAGAAATGCAATCAGATTGTGCATATAAGGTTAGTTTAGTTCAAATGTGAGTCCATGTATAATTTTACATTTTATTTTATTCTTCTGTACAATAACCTTATTATTTTTTCTATTGTGCAGCTATTACTGCAGAACTTGCTTGTCTTACCAAAAAGATAAACTACCACTTTCATTTCTACTTACCTATTGGCAATATACATTCATCCCGTTTGATTGTTCTATGCTATATAACGCAAAAGCAATTATACTAAAGATGACAGTGTAGACATGTACTGCTGAATTGGTAAAAAGTAAAGTCAAAGGCTGATCAAGTTTCATACTCATCAAGTTGAACATTACGATATAATGCACTGGTAGTAAGGCAGACAGGATATCCATCATGCTTGCGGTGGAGTACCCATCTGCCAAATTCTAAATCAAAGATGTAGTCTGAGAATTTTCCATCGACTTCAACTCATTTATTTGGAAATTCATTAACATAAAACTATTATAAAGCTGGCAAGCTATAACATTTCAAAACGTAGGTTGAATCAAACACAATGGCTAAACAAACATGAAGTCACTGAGTCAGCAGAGATAAAACTGAATGAGAGGGAGTGTTCAGTATCATTTCTTTCCAAATACAAGATCGAATTCGCACTATGTGGAGGAGGAAATAAATGTAATTGAACCTGAAATTTGGGCATCACTACCATAAAACAATATAAAACAATACACCATAGGGTATCATGCAGATTTTCAGGAGCAGAAGGAGACTAATCATTTTAGGAAGAAAGGTGAAAGGAAGTTGACCTGGCAGATGTAGCATAGGATGAACATGGTGAAGTGGAATAAGCTAGGAGAAATAAACAGAAAGCTGTACATCAAAGGAGACAAGACAGACGTGGAAGTCAAGGACAATACATGAAACAGATGGAAGTGATAAATTACAAAATAGTACAAGGCTACTCACTTTGAGACTTGCACCTGTTAGTTTTGAAAGGATTGCAAATTATTATCCTTCTTCTTTGCATACAATTCCACTTGAAAAATCTAATTTTGAACACTACGTAAAGCCTTATAAACAAAGCGTTTTAAGAGACGCAAACCCTTAGATTCAGTAAATCTGAGAGTTTGCAACTTTTAAAACACATTTTGAAATGCACTAAGCCCATTCAACACTTCTAAAAGGTTGTCCCAATAATTAAATGGGCTTAGATAAATCACTGTTCGGAAGGGAGGTGTTAAAGACTCTTTTCCAAATACCGATTCTTTGTGAAATATATTAATGTTTTTAGACCGAAATCCGGTCGCAAAATATTATTATTTTACCACCACCTCAAAGGAGATGGTAACCCGTTCACAAATGTCAAGGGGTTCCTAATGGACGCCTTCCCCTTTGTAAATGTTAACAAAAATACTTTCTTAAATGCATCCCGTTATTCAGCAATCACAGGCATGATGGCTTGCAGATGCCAGCCGCCCACCAGCCTTGTGATTGCATCTAATAACAGGTGGGTCGAAGTTGTATCCTATTTAATGAATATTTGTCGTATTATGACCCACTACGATTTTGTGAACCAACCTTACAGTACTTAGGTCAGTTTGGAAAATAGAAATGGATTTCATAACAGTCGGTGCGCAAATTACTACCACTTTTATAGAATGCATTTTTGGTGCATGAGGGCCTTTGCTTCCTGCTTTAGACTTTTATACTTCAAGAGTATACCAAAGTCACCTATAAATTTTAACTTTATTTAGATGTAATAGTTTCAAAAGGCACAGTTCAGTAAACTGGCCTAATTTGCTCTCAGTTGAAATATGTGGCAGTATACTGCTCAGTCACAACAGCTGTCATTAAGGGGTGCAGCTATATGTGGCTCATGCCTCTCTCTATAAACTTGTTTGTTAGGTTTAAGTCATTTGAGTGAGGTAAAAGGTGGACCCGAAATAGTCTAATTCAGTGGTATGTCCATAAAGAAGGTGGTACATAACATAATAAGTATTATAAATATAGGGCCTGTCAGAAAGGTTTCATAGTTGGCCAGAAACTTAAGTTCTGAAACAGTTTAGGAGAATCCGAATGACGCTCATGGCCTTTCTGACCCACATCATAATTGGCCCCTTAGTGTGTGAATAAAATTGGCAAGGTGATAGTCAAATTTCCCATCATGGCCCAGGTTCCTTTAATCAAAATAATGTTATTACAATTGTTGGGAAGGTGTGCAAACGAATAACCTAGCTCCTTGCTTACGGTGACATGGATTAGACAAATGATGCAGATACAACCTGGAATCTGGGACAATGACTTATCACTTCTCCTGTTCTTCTAGTATCAAAGCTCTAATGAGAGTGATTAATTGTATATTATGTTGGTACAAATATAGTCTTTGTAAAAAAAGACAGTCTATTTTATGTAAACTAAGAGGTCAGAAATGTTGTTACATTCTGTAGAGCAAGCATTATTAGAGGACAGATCATCAAGCCATTCTGCTACTATGGTTTGGTTAGGGATATATAGGGATATATAGAGTGCCCCAAGAATTTGGCAATGGGAAGATTAATTCTTCACAGCCCCAATTCATTTGAATGCCTGACAGAAAACTGGGAGGCCAATAGAAACATTGGGTGTACAGAAAATATGTATATGCAACATCACTGAAGCAGTACTTATTGTAGTATGCAACTACAAAATACAAGGTTATAATAAATTGCAGCTATAAATGAAATGTATTTTAAATACTGTACCAGGTGTGATGACTACTATTTTTTGGCACACATGTATTCCCAGCAAAGGCTTGTAAGCCAGAAAAGTGAATGCTATGGGAGTTTCTGATATTACATGGCGTAGTGCCATAGTCTGTCACTTATTGCTTCTGGTCTTCGTATGAATGGTGATCAAATATTCTCATGTCCTCTCACAAATATCAGGATGTAGCTGCAGTATTCTAAGGAGGTATGGCACCTAGGATGCAAAATGTGCTAGGCTGTCAAACAAGGTGCAAAAACATGCTCTGATGGTGCTCAGATTTGCGGATGCATTCTAGAATATTGAGTACAAAAATATTATTGAGTAAAAATATTGGGCTAGATGTAGGTAATTCTATTTTACCACTTCTTAAATACCGAATTTTACCGATTCGGTATTTAAGAAGTGGTAAAATAGAGGGGGGGGGGATGTAGGTATTTCTGAATCGGTAAATACCGAATCGTTAAGATTCGGTATTTACCGATTCTGTAAATACCAATTCGGTAATGCCCATTGATTCCTATGGGCATTGAAGCCCATAGGAATCAATGGGCAATACCGAATCGGTATTTACAGATTCGGTAAATACAGATTCCAGCACGGGTGCAGGGGGTGTCACTTTGACACCCTCTAGCACCCCAAATACAGGCATGTGCATCATGTGGAACACAGACATGCCCTAAGGGCATGTCTGTCTGTCACATGGCATAGGTGTGCATGCACAGATGTGCATGCACACCTGAATTCGGTATTTTACCACACAATAGGATTGTTTGGTAAAATACCGAATTCTGTAGGCCTGTAGCACTGTGAACAGTGCTACCTACATCTTGGATTTACCGAATCGGTAAAATTAACGATTCAGTGTTTTACAGATTCGGTAAATTTACCGATTCGGTAAATTTACCGAATCTGTAAAATGATGCCCCTACATCACAAATACCCATTTACCGGTCGGTAACGGCCGAAATTGGCCGTTACCGGTCGGTAAATGGCCTCCTACATCTGGCCCATTGTGGCCTATATGGAGAAGTAAAATGTTATGAAAATTAGTTCATAAGGCTAAGTATAGATTTACTATTCTTAACTACACATATTTGTATTGTGATGCTATATATACATACTACCAGCCCATCCCGACGTTGTCCGGGGGCAATCAGGCTTGCTTACAGCCTCCCTGCGCTCCTGTCCGCTAAATTTCACCTTTCCTCCGGCAATCAGGCTTGCTTACAGCCTCCCTGCGCTCTTGTCCACTAAACTTCACCTTTTCTCCCCGCGCTCGTGTCGGCTGCAGTCGGCCAAACCCAGGCCCCCAACCACCTCCTCAGCCCACCGCGGGCGCCTCTCACCTACCTCAGCCCACAGCGCAGTCGGCAAAAGTTCACCGCTCCTCCCCAAGGTCCTGTGTGCTAAACTTCACCGCTCCTCCCCGCGCTCCTGTTCGCTGCAGTCCGCCAAACCCAGGCCCCCAACCACCTCCTCAGCCCACCGTGGGCGCCTCTCACCTACCTCAGCCCACAGCGCAGTCGGCAAAAGTTCACCGCTCCTCCCCAAGGTCCTGTGTGCTAAACTCCGTGCTCCTGTCCGCCGCTCCTGTCCACGCTCCTGTCCGCCGCTCCTGTCCGCCGCTCCTGTCTGCCGCTCCTCCCCGCACTCCTGTCCGCCGCACCTCCCCGCGCTCCTGTCCGCCGATCCTCCTCGCGCTCCTGTCCGCCAATCTTCCCCGGGCTCCTGATGATGTCGTCACGCACGTCGTTAGCGCACACGGCTGGCGCTACTTCCAAGGGACTACTTTTTTTTTACGCATATTTTTTAAATAACGTATATTTTTTGGTGGTATATAGCCTATGTCACCCTGCAGACCCTGACAATTCCAATGATGTATTGGGTGTTTGGATTGGCGCTGTGGTTCCCGTGTTTACCCGCCTCAAAGGTTCACAGTTCTCTCTTTATAATAGTAGTATAGATATAGGTAGTTCTAGTAAGGACCTTGTTTCTATTCAAAAAGTGTTTATTCTTTTGCCAATATCTTTGGCGCTGTTTGAAGAATCTTCGCAAAATTGTCAAAACTAAAGAGCAGCTCAGCTCAGATCCTGTCTTAAAAGATTGGGAGTGATTCGTCAAGCGGGGGCCAAGAAAAAAGGGGGGTCCCAAAACGTGTTTTCCCAATGTTAATTTCCATAGGAAATTTGGAACAGGCTACAACCTGAACTGCTGAACGGAATTACACCAAATTTGGCAAAAAGGTAGCTGTTGGTTCCAAAAGCACTCTTTTTTTAAAATGGTGTAAATCCATTCAGCAGTTCCTGACAAATTAAAAAAATATATATATTGATATCTGAGCTAGGGGTAGGCAGAATTTGCGTACTCGCAGTACTCAAAGTTCCGCGAAACAGCAAAAAACTCTGCGAGCATGCGGAATTCCGCGAGCTCGCAGAATACATTTTTGTGATAGGTGCATCGTGCCTGAATAAATCCTGCCTTGCATATTTATCCAAGAAGATGCCACCGGCGTTTTGTGCAATACCTCTACACAACTGGAGAACTACTAGCTAATCAATAGGTGCTACCTCGTTGGGTAAAGGTATAGTGCCTTTCCTACACTACAGCTGCGAGCCAGAAGAGTTGTCTTCAGTGACCATGTGTGTCTGTAACTTTGCCACCATGCCGAAAGGCGCCGGGGTCCCTTGAGTGAGCTGTCCATTATAGTGGGGAAAGGTCGGGTAGACATTGCATACCACTAGTGTGTGTGAAGGTAGGGCGGGGTTTCTATACAAGTTCACATGCCTCTGGTTTATAAAGGGTCGGAGACCGATCAGAGCAGCAGATGAGGAGAAAGGACCTCCTGGTCACAGGATCTACATGGGGATTGTGCTTGAGAAACTCATGGATGCAAAGACCTACATCCAGGATTACAGCAATTTTATTAATGGTAGATATGGGGAGAAAGCACACCTGCCTAGCCTCCACCGTGCACACCAATTTATTAAGCTGGTGATTAATGCGCTACTGAATTTGAGCTTCAACTCGGCCCGGGCACCTGCTTTATTTATACCTGTAAGTTCTTCCTGTTGAGGTTTAATTTTTGTGACAGGAGCATTGTGCCAGAATGAAGCCTGCCCCAGCATATTTATCCAAGAAGATGCCACCGGCGCTTTGTGCAATACTGTACCTCACCATGCTCATGAAATCCGCTACGCTGTGGATCGCGGAATTTTCGCTAATTCCGCGTTCCGCGTAGAACGTGGAATTGCCGAAATTTTGCAAATTCCGTGAGTGGAATTTGCTGCCCACCCCTAATTTGAGCACAGAGGAGGATTTGCAAACCCTTCCAAGCACTAGCTTCATTCTAATTGGCTGCCAACACTCCAAACCAGAATGTTTTGGCAGCCAACTTGTGACTCTGTAGTCACAAGAAAACAGTTCATAAAATGATAAAAACACAAGAAAAAGGGGCAGGGTAGGAACACCCTGACCACCTAGTCCTGCTCAGGGGGTCCCACAAGGATCTCAGGGCCCCAAAAAGATTTTTTTCTTTTTAAATCGGCCGAATTCACACTGGGTGTGCAAATCTGGCCGAGAACTTTATTAAAAACGTAGTGCGGTCTCCCATGCTTTGATTTCTATAAACCCCTGGGTGCGCCAGGTCCCAGGGGCAATATGCAATTATATAGTGAGGTCCCGCAGGGGCCCCCACACCCCCGGGGACACCACCTCTACGGGGCTTAGTTCATTATATGAGGGGGCACGTCGACCCCCGCAGCCCCGGGGACCGCCACCTTCCCGGGGCTTTAATAAAAATTTGTGGTGGGGCTCCTACCCCCCCGTATGCTGCGCCGGGGACTGCCACCTCCCCGGGGTTTTTTCCTTAATGATGGGGCATCGCCGACCCCCCCAAGCCCCGGGGACCACCACCTCCCCGGGACTTCCTTCATTAATGAGGGGGTGACCTCATGGGCCGCCCAAGCCCGGGGACCACCACCTCCCTGGGGCTTTAAAGAGTAGGGAGAGGAGCCACGCGGCCCCCCTCCTAGAGCCCTAGATGGCCCTGGGGACCACCACCCCGCAGGGCCGGCTCCTGCAACGTCTCGGGGTGCCTACACTTAGGACATTGCCATTTACTATGGCAGGGCGGTAGCACTGCTCTCGCCCTGCCATACCAAACACTGCTTTGCTTTGTTGAAGCGAAAGCAGGAAACCAGCTCTCGCTTCAACAAAGCAAAGCTGAATTGCTTTTGGGCAAGGGGAGCTGCATGTCAGCCTCCTCATTTTTGTTACTTAAAAAATGCTCAAGCCCTTGGGGATGGGGTCCCCAGGGTCCAGAAAATGTTAATCACATCTTGCCGGAGGCCCCGCCCCCTCCCTCCACCACTCTGCAAACATGCCTCCTGGTGCGTTTTGGGTTGGGGGATGAAGTCCCCTAGCATCTTGTGGGTCCTTAGGGGCCAAATAGCCCACCAGGTACCTCCAGTAAGCCCCTCACAGTGGGATCGCTGAGAGGTGGTCAGAGGCCATGCCCTTTTTACACCACTCTGCAAAAGTGCCTCTTGGTGCATTGCTGGTGGGGCGATGAGGTCCTCTTGTGTCCACAGCACGTCAGGACGTAAGTGGACTTCATCCCCCGAGCAGCAATGCACCAGGAGTCACATTTGCAGAGTGGTATAAAAAGGGGGTGTGGCCTTTGCACACTCTCAGCTGTCCAGCTGTATGGGGCTTACTGGAGGTAACAGGAGGGTTAGTTGGCCTGAGGGACCCTCAGGAGGCAAGGGGACTTCCCCCCAACCAAGAGCACGCCAGGAGGTGCATTTGCAGAGTGGTGGACAAAAGGGCATGGGCAGCAATCCCACTGTGTGGGGCTTATTGGAGGTAACAGGTAGGCTATTTGGCCCCTAAGGATCCCCAGCAGTGATTTGGACTTTAAAACCCATGCTAGAGCACGCCAGGGAACACTTTTGCAGAGTGGTGGGGAAAGGGGGCGTGGGTTGCCATGAGAACTTAGAATTGGTGCAGCGTGAGACTTACTGGAGGTTATAGGAGGGGTAGTGGTCCCCAAAGGCCACACCCTCCCTTTCTCCACCATTCTGCAAACGCGCCTCCTGGCACAGTACTGGTTGGGAGATGAAGTCCATTTTACTCCTGAGGGACTTTGGGGGCCAAGAAGCCCTCCTGGTTCCTCCTGTAAGTCCTACACAGCGGAATCCCTGAGCGCTGTTTGGAGGCCCAGCCCCCTTTCTCCACCACTCTACAAACGCATCTACCAGTTAAAGAAGCATTTGTAATGTAATAGGTCTCGCATTTGCCAAAGTTAGAGCTGTTGGTGTTGTAAACTTAAAAGTTTATTAATAATGTTTTTTGGGAGTGGCGTAGATGTCCATTGTGTGTAGTGGAACTATGTGGTATGTTGTGCAGTGAAATTATGTGGATAGAAAGTATGTGGTATTTAGTGTATAGGAATTATGTAGAGTGGGATTATGTGTTATGGAGAGTAATTATGTGGTATAGTAGTCTGTGTTGTGGAGTGGTAACCGCAGGTTTAGTCATCTTCGTTCCAATAGAAGCTAAATTATTAACTCTATGAGACAAAACAAGAAGGAATCACTGAGGAGCACTTCTGGACATAGTCAGAGGTATGAGTAGGGCCACTGGAATGATGCAACTGTTTGGCTGTACAGACTTTTGCACAATTATACATTTTGCGCATTAGCCACATAATCCATCATCTACTGCCTAATCTGCAGATTTGAACAAAAAAAAGCCTTGTTTCTAGCTCAAACGTTACCAAAAATGCAGCAACAAGTGTTACAGCGTGGTGGAAGGCCCTTTGCAAACCTAGAATGGTAACCTTTTACTTATTGCTAAATGTGGGTGTTAAATGTGTACTAATGGTGTGCTAACCACTCTTGCTTCTTTCTGCGCCTCTCTTGCCACTTTATGGATTTCTGTTGCTTCTTTCTGCAACTTTCTTTTTTTTCTGCACTTCTTTTGCCTCTTTCTGCTCATCTTTTCAACTTTCTGCACTTCTCTTACCCCTTTATGCATCTCACTCACCTCTTTCTGCACCTCTGTTGCCTCTTTCTCCATCTCACTTGCTTCTTCCTGTACACCTCTTGCCTCTTTCTGCACCTTTCCTGCCTCTTTCTACACTTCTCTTACCTCTTGTTGCACCTCTGTTGTTTCTCTCTGCACTTCTCTTGCCTCTTTCTGCACCCCTCTTGCCTCTTTGTGTACCTCTGTTGCTTCTTTATGCACTTCTCTTGCTTCTTTCCGCACCTCTATTCAGACCCACAAGGATTTTGCGGTTTGCCGCGAAATCTGCACTTTTGTAAAAATGCCACGATTTTCACAAAAATGCCCGTTAAATCTGCACTTTTGTAAAAGTGCTGTAATTTTTACATAAGTGCCTGCGGAAATGAAGGAATGCAGGGAAAAGCTGAAGTAGTTCAGCTCAACAGCAAAAGGATGCTATGGCTCACCACACCACGCCACAAAAAAAAACACCGTCTTTGCAAAAGAGCAGTCCGCCCTCCCTCCCACAACATAAGACTAACAACTGCCAATAATGGGCATAAATAATTAGGGAACTGCAAAATCACAACGCACAGCTTACACCATTCCAGGGTGCAGCGATGCTCATTTTGTGCAGCATCTTCCAAGGAGTAGCTTTTCTTGCTTTCCATATGTCCCAACCCTTCCAGCATCCTCCAGTCTTCTGACCTCCCTTTGCCCTTTTTATTCTCAAAGCAACCCACAGCGCAGGCAAATAAAGCTGGGTGTCAAGAGCGAGGAGTAAAAGGAGGTAGGGGACGGGCCCTGTTACTAGGGTGATGGTCACCCTCCTCTCAAATGCTTTGCTTTCATTTTAGCTGTGTGTAAAGGGACCCGTGGAGACTGGAGGCGGGTCCGCTATGTGAATTCAAAGTAGGGAAGGTATTTTGTAAGTAGCTGCTACATAAAGGGTGTCATGTCATAGTACAGCCCGTTCAGGCTACGTGCTTCTAAAATGTAATGTATCCTAATTAAACACTTATACCGCCAATCACTTTGAGGGGGAAAGAAGCACATCATGGGATTATATATTTTGTAATGATTTTCGATTTATCCTCTCAATATCTTTTGTCATAGGTGGCACGAGTTTCGTGTCAAGCGTGTCACCATAACAAAGTCTGTTGTCTTTTCAACCAATAGCATGCTGCATTCTGGGTCTTGGAGTTTAATGTTCAGATTGCAAGTGTAGTGTTAAAAGATCCCATTCAATTGGCTTAAACATTGCAGTTCAGGTTTAAGGCATGCCACATGACATGTGGCACTTGGTATGTGTACATTTTGCATCCATTTCTATAGGTGATACAGTGGGCATAGTGACTTCAACAACTGGATTTTGTAAGATTTACGGCAACAGAGTTATTTAAAGAAGAATTATAAGAGAATCAGATTCACCAACATAATGTTTTGTGGTTTACACGTTTCTTTTCGAAACAATGATTTCAAGCATTATTACTGACAACAAAGCTGCACAGGTCCAACTTTAAACATGTTACTGTATCACCACCATCCAGGAAGCAGGTAGCTGTGGCTAGAACCAGTCACAATGCATGGCTTTCAGGGATACAAAGTGAGGGAGCAAGTCTATTTTTTCAAGTAGCCCTCAACCTGCCTCTCACAGACTTCTCATAAGGCCAGTGGCAGACTGATATATATGAATCAGTAGTTATGTTTGAGTTAGTTATGCACAATATTCTCTGGATGGCTCACAATATGTCACCCATCTGACAAACCTGCCCTCATTTGACAAACCTGCACCATTCCTCCAAGTCTGCCAACCATGCTTTCTTGCTACAAATTTAGCACATATTAGATGACAGTTGATGACAAAAAATGTATGCATTTTACATTTTTGCAGTAAACCTTTTTATTTGTGGGTGATGATGGTTAAAAGAAAACACTTTTTGAACCTCTTTGTAATTTGAAAGTTATTTGTGAGTATGATAAAGCCTGGAAATCTGAATGACAATGGACAATTGTCTTTAGAAACTAGAAACACTGGGATAGTGATGTATATGGTGGGCCTCACTTGGGGCTCTGGCTTTGGAAAATGTGCTTCAGGTTATTTTATTCTTTTTAGGAGATAAGGACTGATCTTTTGCTTTTGGAGGGAGGCTGCCAGGAAACACGGTTCAGTACCTCCAGGAATCTCTTTACTTTGCAAGAAATTAATTTGCCATAAGAAGGGGAAATGGTGTGTGTGGGCTATTAGGAACCAACAGACTTTGGATGCACATCATTTTGTTGGTTGTATTGGATGTCAGCACGTGAGTATTAAACATTAGTACTTAAAAAACTTGGTGGAGCATCAGTCTGACACCAGTAATAATGTCATAAATACCTACGCTATCCCTCCCCATTAGTATTTGCCCACACTAAACATTGGCTCTTCCTGTCTCCACTCTCCATTTCACATCACCTGTAGATGTGCATGAAACTATAGAATTCCGTTGGATATTGTACTAGCTTAGTATATTTTTGAAAAGTAAATTTTGCCATGTTATATGTGCCTACGTGTTCCCCATCTTATGCTATATGTGCATGATCAATATGCATGTATTCCCCTCTGATCGATTAAAGACGCAATTACAGTTGTGTCCATCTCTAGTATGCCAGTTTCCAGACCTCGTGAAAGCAACGAATATTAGGCCTATGTAAACCTACGTGGCCACATTTTACAGTGTGCACGTTAATTCATTGAATTGTCCCCGTTTCTAGGCCTCAAAAGGGCCCGGACTCAGATTCAGCTCCTGTCTCCTGAACCCTCTCCGAGGAGCGATACAGCCCCCACCTGCATCCCTGACCCTTAGCTTACTTCCTGCCTCGCAGTGCCCGGCCCGGCCTGGCTCTGCCTTCCAGTCTGCCAAGATTATGTTATGTTTCTAGTTATCAGTCCAGCCCTCCTTCTCTGCATTCCTAAGCTACTGAATCGCATCAATAGTTTCTGTCATGGTCTAGCCTTTCTGTCTCCATGTAAGAGAAATACTGTATTAATATTCATAGAATATTCCTCGCACACACAATACATGTAGAATTATGCATGCACTAGCCTTAGTGTCTATTTGCCTTTGCCCTGATAACTTTTGGATTCTATCAACATGTACTCTAAACACCAGATACTAGATATGCCTGGGTACATGTCGCTCTGACACTCCAGACTTTAGTCTCCTCTTCTAGCGCAGAAGTCATAGCCCCCAGTTCTCCCTGGTAACATGTCATTGCCCATTTGCGCGCACCACTAGGTTAGAGGTCCCAGCTGCTCAGGTAGCCCCCTCCATGTTTCCGCCCTTTTTATGACATATTCTGTTACGTCTACATCACATGTCTATGTATACGCCCTGTACACGCCTTCTTGTTACCTCATTTTGCTCTTATCTTTCGCGACTGCTACGAACCACGCCTACTGCTACGCCTACTGTATTGAATGTAATGTATTTTGTTTAACTATATATATTGTGCACTGTTATTAAAAGTTAGCATTATTCCCAGATCTTGCCCCCGGCAGCTGCCATCCTATTCCCGTACAGGCTGTCCTGTTCCTGTCCTTTATGCCTGATTAAAGCCTGTAAACTCCAGCTACCTCGAATCTTGACTCTTATTTATTGAGCTACCTGTTTATTGATTATTCTGAAAAATAGATCCGGTAATAAATTATTTATTTACCACATAATGGCGCCCGAATAGGGACTTGCCCTTTCCCCACGCGCCGGCGAAGCCACGCAGGCCCCCTGATCCTCTGCAGCCGTGACGGAACCATACCGTGCACGTGCAGATATTTCTGCTTCAAGTATCCCTCAGGCCCACGGAGGAGACGGAGGTTGCGGTCAAGCGTCCAGACGAGGCGGTAAGGAACGCGGCGAGTCCCGACCAGAGCCCAAGCCGAGAGTCCAAGGTCCGAGGTATCCGGAGGCCCACCTGTAACTGAAGTCCGAAGTTCCTAGTCCGTCGTCGTAGCAGTCCAATCCAGTCCGAGGCCTTCCGTTCTTGCTGCCCGGTGAGTACCGTTGCTGGGGTAGTATCTAGACAGGGTCAATTAATTGTCTCTGGTCCGTGGGTTTGGGTACACAGATCCAACACGAAGTGTTCACCTAGGTGGATGCGGGTCCTGACGTGTCTCTTTATGGGACCGGTAAGTTTCGTACTGTTTTAGCAGTGCATCTAGTCATTCTATTAAGTTTTCTCGAGAAAATTTATGTATTCTGTCCGAACTGTTATTTTAAATGTTATTTCATGTGTTTTCAATGTCGTGGTATGAGTGATTCGTTTTTCAGTTATTATTGTGTTTATCGTGTATTGTATTGTGTCCAGACTCCAGCCTAAGTTATGCCTCTGTTCTCGAAATTACGTCAGCTAAAAACTAGAAAAGGTCTGCTTGAGGAAGCAGTTCCTGTCCCGCCTAGGGACAGTCCAGGTCATTTTATGTATCATAAGCATGGCATAAGTGCCATATTATATCTAGACTTATGGGTGGAGTACACCAAGGAATTAGAAGAGAAATATAGATGGCCCGTATCAGGTACGTGGGATGCCGAGTGCATCATGCGAGTAGAAGAAGCATTATGGAAAAAGAAAGCCAGACAGTCCCAGAAAGATGCCATCGAGTTATGGCGCAAAGAATCTCATAAAAGAACCGAAAGAGAAATCAGAAAGTCAGAATTAAGTAGGGAATCCTCAGAAAGAGCCCAAGAAAGGGAATTAATCGAAGTATGTGAACGAGTTAAAGCCGAACAGTCAGACAGACAGAGAAATGCCCTTATTAAGGGTATGTATCCTCTTCTTGCCGAGGGCTTGCCGAAAGCAACCCCGGAAGCACCATGTAATTTCCCGCCACCATTAGTTCCGATTAAGCTACGTCACAAACCGACCGCAGCTGATATTTTTCTCTCGTCCTATTTGGACGACACAGTCCCAGAATATGCAAATCCTGTTCCGCCAGCTCCCGTAAATAATGTAATTCCTGTTCCTCCAGCCACCGGGGCACCCGTTGCAGCACCTGTTACGGTACCCCCGGTCCAGCCCACAGTACAAGTACCCGCTGCATCAGTCACTCTACCAGCACGTACAGTACCCACCGACGATTCTAGTCTAGGGGCCTCGGGGGGAAGTCCTCCTGGAACCCCGCCTCAACACAAACGTGTGACATTACTTGAGCTACATGCCCGAGCGTTACAGCGTTCGCCCAAACATCAGTCAGTTGCAGATATCAAGCGAGCTCTTACCGAATGCCGTTATGATCCAGTCCCAGGCGATGATGATATGGTCCTGTATTCATTGCGTGTAAGACGGGTGACCGAATATTTGGACACCCTACCGAATATGAAAGAATATCTAGACAGAATATATCGTTTCATCCGTACAGGAGTAGATCCAGAAAGTATTGGCGAAGCCATGTCTCAAAGAAAAGTCGAGATCCAGCTCATGCTATTAAAGTTTCTAATTAATTGTTTAATAAGGGAACAAGATTATCCAACTAAAGATTCGACCGAAATGAAAGTCCTGACAAGATGGAGTGATCATATAGCCGAGGGAAGACACAAGACACAGAACTGTATAGACAGTATGTATAGGAAGATCCGTAGGGAAATAATAAAGTTACACGAGAAACGAAAAGCAGCACAAGTAAGTGAGAAAGAAGACAACTCTTCTACTGAAGAGGTAGACGACGAGAATCCCACCAGAATAGCGTATGTAGGTAGTACTAGACTTCCCGACCGACATTCACGCCTAGATCACAAGAAAGTTTTTCCTCTTCCAGCACCAGAACAAGGTTCTCTTGAGCAAGTATTTCAAGCTACCGATCACATTCTGAAATCACGAATCGGTTACAGTGAACTTAGTACCATGCATGAACAAGAACTAGCCCGATCAGCAGTCCGATGGATTACTGATTCTACCACTTTTCCAGACGAAATAGTGGCACAAATGTTTCTGAAACTACCCCCAGCCGAGCAGCGACTGGTGGGTATGTATATGATCCAGCACCTCATTACACTGTATGAAGGACAACATTCTGATCCAGGTCCGTTACATGATGTTCTGAACGAGTTACTCCAGTATAGATGGAGAGGTCTAGGTACCGATTTAATTAGTGTCATTTTAGAACAGCGCCACAAATATAGAACGTTTTTGAATCCGCATTTTGTTCACGTCTCACCTCCAGAAAGTAAACCATTTTACATAGATAGACAGCATCCGTTACGAGAAGTACACCCAGTTAGGACAGCGGGTGGTGAAATGCAACGAGTATTTGTTTACACCCCTATCACCAAGATGGAACTCCTAGAGATGAAGAAATTAATTCCCTGTCACGACAAAGATCCAGCAGGGTTCCATCGAGAATTAAAAGACATGCTCCGTATGGGAGAATACACGTATCCAGATATCATTAAAATGTTAAAGGTCCTGTTGCCCGCAGGGGTATATGAAAAACTCAAGGAAAAAGAATGGGAGGTGGGAGAGAAAAAGATTGATTGGACAGCTCTAGAAGCTGAAGATAAAATACGAGTACCAGGTACCGGTCTTGGGGACAAATGTAAAGAATTGCCCGAGTTATTGATACAGGTTTTGCCAAGGTTACTAGCCACGAAAAAGGAAGATTGGGATGCAATCTCAGCATGCAAACAGAAACAGGATGAAGACACTAGTGATTTTTATTCTAGATTTGAGAAATGTTTTATTATCAACAGTGGTCTGAAGACGAGTAGCGAGTCGTACCCTCATCTTTTTGTTACTAAACTAGTCGAGAATTCAAGTCCACAAGTTAAAAATCGAGTTTTGAAAGTCGAAAGTACCTGGCAAGCTAATACCCCGTCACAAATGCTCCAGATGCTCCAGTATCACCAAAACAGAATCAGGGAAGAGCAAGAACATGAAAGGAGACGTATGAAAGATACGAAAATGAAAGTATTAGTTGCACAATCTGTTCCACAAGACAGTCAGAAGAGGGGTCCGAGTCAAGCCAGTCATCCTGCAGCTCCCGTTAAAGGGACTTGCAATTACTGTAAACAGCCAGGTCATTTTATAAACGAGTGTGCAGTTCTGAAACACAACATAGCCACTGGTAAGACTAAAGAAAGACCACGTCCGCCTAGACAAGAACAAGTTACACAGACTTCTCAGTCACCACAGAATGCACAACAGACAGTTCCAGCATCGCAGCCTATCGCTGCAACACAGCATGTTACACAGCAGATGTACCAGTATGCCCAGACAGAGTATCCAGAGTATCAACAGTATTCATGAAACAGCCTAGAGAGGGAGGTAGGCTTGCCTCTCATCGAGATACCTGTAGATCAAGAGGGTCCCTATGTACACAGTCAAGTATTAGGGAAAGACAGAAAGTTTTTGATTGATACAGGGGCAAGTAGGACTACTATCAGTCATGACGAGGTTCCAGGGGCTCCGCTCTCAGGCTCTAAAAATGTTTCCCTTGGATTTTCAGGAAAGCCTATTGTTAATGAAATTTCGAAACCAGTTTCCCTAGAAGTTGGTCCATTGTCCCGAACTACTGATTTGTTACTTACGAAGTCATGTCCAGAAAATTTGTTAGGCATTAAAACATTAAAAGAATTAGGTGCAGTAATTTGCTGCTCCCCAGAAGGAGTCCGATTGTTTTTACGTGACTTTAAAGGTCACTATGTATTACGTGATTTTGATCCAAGATTATTGAATGTACCGCAGCATTTATGGGCGCAAGGTCCAACTGATGTAGGATGTATGCCCATCACACCCCATCGTGTGACTCTCAAACAAGGAATAGTCTTGCCACGAATCAAACAGTACAGATTGCCACCTGAGGCTGTAGCAGCCTTATCCAAAATTATTGACGAGCTTATTGTTCAAGGAGTGGTTGTAGAAACTGACTCCAATGTATGTAATTCTCCTATCATTCCAGTCATGAAACGTACTGATCCAAATGCACCTCCAGTATATCGATTAGTGATTGACCTTCGAGAGCTTAATAAATGTATCATACCCCAGTATCCAGTAGTCCCAGATATTTCTTCTCTATTGACAGCCATTGATTCTGAAGCTACATTTTTCACTGTTATCGATCTCAAGAATGCATTTTTCAGTGTCCCCATTCATCCAGACAGCCAGTACCTTTTTGGTTTTTGTTTAAATGGAAGGAGCTATAAATTCACACGAGCTCCTCAAGGTTTCACAGAAAGTCCTAGTATTTACAGTCAAGCACTTAAGAGACAACTAGACAATATTCACATGCCAACTGACACTGCCCTGCTCCAGTATGTCGATGATCTACTGATCACAGCCCGTTCTGAACGTGACTGCGAGCGTGCGTCGCTTACAGTTCTGTATTTCCTGGCCGAGCAGGGGCACAAGGTGTCCCCTTCCAAATTACAATTCTGTGTCCAGCAAGTGATCTACTTAGGCCACTTGCTGTCCAAGGGGGGGAGGCAGTTGACACCAGACCGTATCCAGTTGATAGCGAGTCTTCCACAGCCCAAGACACAGAAGGAGGTACGAGCTTTTATTGGCCTCACTTCTTATTGCAGACAATGGATTCCTCAGTATGCATTTCTAGCCAAGCCACTGATGCAGTTAACGACACAGGAGGCAGCCGTATCGACTGTCCTCCCTTGGACCCAGGAACATACACTTGTTTTTAATGAATTAAAGAAAGCCTTATGCCAAGCACCCGTTCTAGCCACACCGAACTACAGTAAGCCTTTTACACTTTTTGTCACAGAACGTGATGGTACTGCATTATCTGTTCTCACACAAGATCAAGCAGGACAGTACAAGCCCTGTGCTTATTTTTCGAGCACATTAGATCCAGTAGCCCAGGCTCTGCCTGCGTGCCTCAAGTCAGTTGCAGCCACAGCTCTAGCAATCAGACAAAGTGATTCCATAGTATTAGGACACTCCCTGACAGTACAAGTTCCACACTCCGTGGAAGTTCTTTTAAACCGAACACAGACTCAGCACTTGACAATTGCACATTTAACAGGTTATGAACTGACACTGTTCCAGCCACACATAGAAATCAGACGCTGCAACATTCTAAATCCTGCTACACTGTTACCGTCAGTTACTTCAAATCCTGCCACACATGACTGTGTGGAAGTTGTTAACACTATGACTAAGCCAAGACAAGACCTGACAGACATTGCATTACCTAATCCCGACCTGACATTTTATGTGGATGGTTCATGTATGAGAACAAGTACAGGAGAACTAGTAGCCGCGTATGCAGTGACTACTGAAACTGAAGTTATAGAAACACACCGTATTGACATCCTGTCTGCTCAAGCAGCAGAGCTAGTCGCTCTGACCCAAGCCTGCATACGTGCTAAGAATCTGAAAGTAAACATATATACAGATTCACGTTACGCATTCGGAGTCGTACATGACTTTGGAGTGCTCTGGCAGGAGAGAGGTTTCATGACTTCTCATGGAACCAAGATTCAGCATGGTCTCCTCATTCAAGCTCTGTTAGATGCAATACATTTACCGACAGCTATCGCTATCATAAAGTGCAAAGCACATACGAAAGTTACTGACATCATTTCCCAAGGTAACGATCTAGCAGATCGAACAGCCAAGCTTACAGCTCAGACTCCAGACATTCTAGTTAACACGACACAGACACTCACTCCAGATCCGACTACTTGTATGACAGTTAAGGACCCTACACAAGATGTCATAGACATACAGTTACATGCCACTCCCGAAGAAATCAAGAAATGGTCCAAACAAGGAGGGGTCCAGACAGATCAGGGATGGTTGACGAAGGGAAAAGCCACATGGTTTCTCCCCGACTCTATGGTTCAAGTCATTATCAATACCGCACATAGTCCAGCACATCTAGGAGAAAGAGCTATGTTAGACAGTATCCAGAACCTTTGGTTCAACAAGCACTTACGAGCTGCAGCCAAGCAGAAAGTCCGTACTTGTATGATATGTTGTCAATTCAATCCAGGTAAAAGTGTCCCGGTGGAACAAGGTGGATTCCAACCTCCTGACCACCCTTTTGAAGTCCTCCAGATGGATTATATTCAGATGGAGCGATGTCGAGGTTTCAAGTATGTCCTCGTAGTTGTATGCGCTTTGTCCAGGTGGACAGAAGCATATCCAGTCCCAGATTACACAGCCGCGACCACTGCCAGGCAGTTGGTTCGTGAATTCTTTCCCCGCTATGGACTCCCTAGGGTCGTGTATTCTGATAACGGCCAGCCATTCTCATCTGAGCTTATGAAACATGTTTCCCTTCTGTTAGGGTACCAGTGGAAGTTCCATTGTGTGCGCCATCCTGAAGCAGCCGGTCTCGTAGAGAGACATAATCAGACCCTGAAAATTCGCATTGCCTAAATATGTAAAGAGAAAGGTGTAGACTGGCTAGTTGCCCTGCCAGTTGCTTTATTTTATATGCGGATGGTTGCACATTCCAGATCAGGTCTGTCCCCGTATGAGGTCATATTCGGCCGGCCCCCAAATATGTGGGGTACACCTAGACCCCGCAGTATTACAGATGTTTCCAGTAATATGCTGACAGATTACCTAGCTTCCTTGATGTCTGCCCTACACTCTTGTCGTTCACAGGTTGCCGCCGCATTTCCAGACAACACCGAGGTGAAACCGCATGAAGTCATTCCAGGCAACCTCGTGTTGGTGAGGAATTTTGATCGTTCAAGTCCGCTGGAGCCCCGTTGGAAGGAGCCTCGGATGGTATTACTTACAACAAGGACCGCAGTCAAGTTAGAGGGCCGGAAGGGATGGGTCCATCTGTCCCACATAAAGAAATTCCATGGAGTGCGTAAACAGACTTTTGCTAAGGACTGCCAAATTTCTAAAGACTGCCTAAAAACAGACTTTGAACTTGATTCTGAACTAAAAGTTCCTCTGTTAGAGAAAACTCCGCAACAGGAGTATAAATTGAAACTCCGGTCTAGTAAAATAAGTCAGCCAGTTTAATTGTCTAAGTCCCTCTCGGGTGAAACGGTTAGACAGGTTTCTGACATGTATGAGATAGACCCCCACAGTGAGAGAGTTAGTCAAAACTCTATACGATGTATCATTGTTCTAAGTTTCTTATTGTTTTTAAGTTTAATGGTTACCTGCACAAGTTATGCATTACATTTATGTTTTCCAAGTTCACATGTAAATAAGTTTTCTAATGCTACAGTAGAGCACACATTTAGTGATCTGCCTCCTCACGAGCTATCCTATCGTCTTGCTATGCGAAACAATACATTTGTTAGAATGTTACATTATTCACACCAGACCAGCAATGCCACTAATTGTTGGGTGTGTGGTCGACTCCCCTCTTTCCAGGCACCGAAGGGAGTTCTGCCACTCTTTCCTTATCCGTTTTCACATAATGGTTCGTGTGGAGCATGGTCCACGTTAACGTCATCCTCAAATGATATGTCCCTTCTGAATAGAACATGTTTTCCAGACAAACAGGGTCTCTCCCATAGAACAGGGTTAGATCTAGAAAATGAAGTATATGATTTAGGTAATTATTCTTCGAATTTTATGGTCCTGAATGTTCAGTCCAAGACTACTCCAGATTTGCCTGCTATTTCAGTACTACCAGTCAAAGGCGAATTATGTGTCAGAAAGAATGGTTCCGCACATGTAGGACATAGTGATTGTACTACTATTGTCAAGTATAGTGACAGTGGGAAATCTCTTTTCAAAGCTTCACGTCATTCTTATTTTGTTTGTGGTCAGACCGCATATGTTCGTCTGCCCCTCGATTGGGATGGAACATGTTATATTGCCTTCCTACTGCCACCAGTTTTTCTAGCCCCATCTGATTATCACAGAAACACACATCTAGTACACGTCAGACCTAGAAGGGAAATCGAGTCCCCAATTGTCGATCAAACTGAAACTACTCTAGAACAGTATCAAGATTTCAATAAAGGTTTCTTCTTCTTTATAGGCCCTGTCCAGAATAGTAAGTTAATACGTAGACTAACCAGAACCCTTGAAGCAGTAGTGAATGAGACTACTTCTGCTCTAGGTAATTTAACTGAAGAGCAATCTGCTATGAGATTTGTCGTGCTCCAAAATCGTCTCGTTCTTGACGTCATACTGGCCGATAGAGGAGGAGCATGTAGAGTTATCGGATCTAGTTGTTGCATTTTCATTCCTAATAACGCACCGTCTGTCTATTCAGCTATAACCAGACTTCATAAAATTGCCCATCAGTTACACCAGAATCCAGGCACCTGGACATGGTCCGGTTGGCTCTGGAGTATTATATCTGCCTGGGGATGGAAAGTATTGTCATTCCTAGGTATTGCAGTAATGATCATATTCAGTTGCTGCCTCTGTATACAATGTGGCCCTGCGATTTGCGGCATGTGTGCTACCTCTTGTATTCCTAGTCCTAAATCCCGTTCCAAGACAATTCGAGACGAGCAAATGATGCTATATGAAATGATAGATGGTATCATGAATATTGATGTTTCCTGATGGAAACGTAGGGCACAAGGAGGGAATGTGGAAAAGTAAATTTTGCCATGTTATATGTGCCTACGTGTTCCCCATCTTATGCTATATGTGCATGATCAATATGCATGTATTCCCCTCTGATCGATTAAAGACGCAAATACAGTTGTGTCCATCTATAGTATGCCAGTTTCCAGACCTCGTGAAAGCAACGAATATTAGGCCTATGTAAACCTACGTGGCCACATTTTACAGTGTGCACGTTAATTCATTGAATTGTCCCCGTTTCTAGGCCTCAAAAGGGCCCGGACTCAGATTCAGCTCCTGTCTCCTGAACCCTCTCCGAGGAGCGATACAGCCCCCACCTGCATCCCTGACCCTTAGCTTACTTCCTGCCTCGCAGTGCCCGGCCCGGCCTGGCTCTGCCTTCCAGTCTGCCAAGATTATGTTATGTTTCTAGTTATCAGTCCAGCCCTCCTTCTCTGCATTCCTAAGCTACTGAATCGCATCAATAGTTTCTGTCATGGTCTAGCCTTTCTGTCTCCATGTAAGAGAAATACTGTATTAATATTCATAGAATATTCCTCGCACACACAATACATGTAGAATTATGCATGCACTAGCCTTAGTGTCTATTTGCCTTTGCCCTGATAACTTTTGGATTCTATCAACATGTACTCTAAACACCAGATACTAGATATGCCTGGGTACATGTCGCTCTGACACTCCAGACTTTAGTCTCCTCTTCTAGCGCAGAAGTCATAGCCCCCAGTTCTCCCTGGTAACATGTCATTGCCCATTTGCGCGCACCACTAGGTTAGAGGTCCCAGCTGCTCAGGTAGCCCCCTCCATGTTTCCGCCCTTTTTATGACATATTCTGTTACGTCTACATCACATGTCTATGTATACGCCCTGTACACGCCTTCTTGTTACATCATTTTGCTCTTATCTTTCGCGACTGCTACGAACCACGCCTACTGCTACGCCTACTGTATTGAATGTAATGTATTTTGTTTAACTATATATATTGTGCACTGTTATTAAAAGTTAGCATTATTCCCAGATCTTGCCCCCGGCAGCTGCCATCCTATTCCCGTACAGGCTGTCCTGTTCCTGTCCTTTATGCCTGATTAAAGCCTGTAAACTCCAGCTACCTCGAATCTTGACTCTTATTTATTGAGCTACCTGTTTATTGATTATTCTGAAAAATAGATCCGGTAATAAATTATTTATTTACCACAGAGAGAGGGAGAGGTGTGAGCTATAACAGCTCTGTATCTGCATCAGCACATGGAGGAAAATAGAGTATATGATGAGGCCAGGTGTACTACATTTGTGTGGCTCAGTAATTAGTCACAAACTGGTTACTGGTCACAAAAGCAATAGTTTTGTATGTAAGAAAGCATCAATTTTGCAATACAAATGACTTATGAATTGGTATGCTACCGACTCAAAATAGTGATTCGCTATTTAAAAATAATTTATAGCGAATCACTATTCTTATGTCAATGCATTTGCAAATAGCGATTAGTCATAAGATAAACACAGTTCTACACATGCAAATTACCACCAATTCTAAGCAAGTGGGAACTGTGTGAAACCTATAACAAATAGGCCGGAATGCATCTGTGATTTCCAAAATGGCTACTGTATCTGAGATGGCAAGAAGAATATGTATTCTGGAATCGAATGGGCTAAGCAAATGGAGTATTGCATTTCCAAGAGATAGCAGTCTTAACATGTGGGCTGCTTCCTCTGTTCCATATCCCAGGTTGCCTATTCCAAAGCGGAATACTCTGCTAAAACAGTTTCTATTATTTTAAAACTGAAAATGGATCATTATGAGTAAAATAAAGTACAGCAAAAAAGCCGCTAAATTCCATATTTGTGCTGCTAAATTTCCATATAAATGTTGCTAAATTTGCTAATCCATGCCGCTATATCCTGGGGGAATCTGTCTGTTGCCTCTTTCAGTACCCCTCTTGCCTTTTTGTGCACCTCGCCTAACCCTTTCAGCACTCCCCTTGCCTCTTTTTGCACCTCTGTTAATTCTTTCTGCACCTCTTTTGCTTCGTTCTGGACTTCACTTGCCGCTTTCTGTATCCCTCTCGCCTTTCTGCACTGCTCTTGCTTCTTTCTGCACCTCTGTTCCAAATTTCTGCATCCCTCTTGCCTTTTTCTGCATCCCTCTTCCCTTTTTCTGCACCCCTTTTCCCTCTTTCTGTACCCCTTTTACCTGTTTCTGCAACTCTCTTGCCTCTTTCTGCAGTTCTCTTGCCTCCTTCTGAATCTCACTTGCCTCTTTTTGTACCTCTGATAGTTCTTTTGCATTGCTCTTGCCTCTTTCTGCACCTTTCTTGCAAATTTCCGCAACCCTCTTTCCTCTTTCTGTACCCCTCTTACCTGTTCCTGCACCTCTCTTACCTCTGTCTGCACCCCTGTTCCCTCTTTCTGGACATATTTTGCCAGTTTCTGCAACTCTAATGCCTTTTTCTTCAGTTCTCTTGCCTCTTTCTGTACTTCTGTTGCTTCTATCTGCACTTATCTTGCCTCTTTCTGCACCTCTGTTTCTTCATTCTGTACTTTCCATGCTTCTTTCTGCACCTCTGTTGTCTCTTCCTGCACTCGTCTTCTATCTTTCTGCACATCTCTTGCCTCTTCCTACATCTTACTTGCCTCTTTCTGCACTTCTCTTGCCTCCTGTACCTCTGTTGCTTATTTTTTGTACTTCTCTTCCTCTTTCTGCACCCCTCTTGCCTCTTTCTGCACCTCTGTTGTTACTTTTGATTCTTTCTGCACTTCTCTTGCTTCTTTCTGCACGTCTCTGACCTCTTTCTGTGCCCTTCTTCCCTCTTTCTACATCTCTCTCCCTTCTTTCTGCACCTCCCTTGCCTGTTTCTGCAACTCTCTTGCCTCTATGTACAATTATCTTGTCTCTTTCAGCCCCTCTGTTGCTTCTTTCTGTACTTCTCTTGCCTCTTTCTTCACCCCTCTTGCCTCTTTCTGCACCTCTCTTGGTTGTCTGTACTGTTCTTGTTTCTTTCTGCACCTGTCTTGCACATTTCTGCACCCCTCTTGCCTCTTTCTGCACCCCTCTTCCCTTTTTCTGCACCTTTCTTGCCTCTGTCTGCACCCCTCTTGCGTCTTTCTGCACCCTGTTCCTTCTTTCTGCACTTCTCTTGCTTCTTTCTGCACTTCTCTTGCTTCTTTATGCATGTCTCTTGCAAATTTCGGTACTCCTTGTGCCTCTGTGCTCAGCTCTCTTGCAAATTTCTGCTCCTCTCTTGCCTCTTTCTGCACCCCTCTAGTCTCTTTCTGTACCTCTTTTGCTTTTTTTGCACTTCCCTTGCCTCTTCTTGCACTCTTCTTCCTCGTTCTGCACCTCTGTTTTGCACTGCTCTTGCTTCTATCTGCTACTATCTTGCACATTTCTGCACCCCTCTTGCCTCTTTCTGCACCTCTGTTGGGTCCTTCTATACCTACCTTGCCTCTGTGTGTACCCCTGTTCTCTCTTTGTGCACCTCATTTGCCTGTTTCTGCAACTCTGTTGCCTCTTTCTGTACTTTTCTTTCCTCTTTCTGCATCTCTGTTGCTTCCTTCTGCACACTTCTTGCCTCTTTCTGCACCCCTCTTGCTTCTTTATGGACTTCTTTTGCTTCTTTCTACACCTCTTTTGCTTCTTTCTGCACCCCTTGTGCCTTTTTCTGCATGCTTCTTCCCTTTTCCTGCACATATCTAGGTTCTTTCAGCATTTCTCTTGCCTCTTTCTGCATGCCTCTTGCCTTTTTCTGCACCTCTTTTGCTTCTTATTGCACTGCTCTTGCCTCTTTCTGTACCCCTCTTGCCTCTTTCAGCACCTCTGTTGCTTCTTTCTGTACTTCTATTGCCTCTTTCATCACCCCTCTTGCCTCTTTTGGCACCTCTCTTGCTTCTTTCTGCACTGCTCCTGCCTCTTTCTGCACCCCTCTTGCCTCTTTCTGCACCTCTGTTGGTTCTTTCTGCATTCCTCTTGCTTCTTTCTGCACCTCGGTTTTCTTTCTGCACTTCTCTTGCTTCCTTCTACACCTTTCTTGCTTCATTCTGCATCCGCTTGCCTCTTTTTCCACTCTTCTTCCCTCTTTGTGCACCTCTCTTCCCTCTTTGTGCACATCTCTTGCCTCTTTCTAGACTCCTCTAGCCTCTTTCTGCATCTCTTTTGTTTGTTTGTGCTCTTCTTTTGCCTCTTTCTGTACCCCTCTTGCCTCCTTCTGCACATCTGTTGTTTCTTACTCCACTGCTCTTGCTTCTTTCTGTACCTCTCTTGCAAATTTCTATACCCCTCTTGCCTCTTTCGGCATCCTTCTCCTCTCGTTCTGGACCTCTTCTGCCTCTTTCTGCACCTCTTCTGCCTGTTTTTTCACCTCTTCTGCCTGTTTTTGCACTTCTGCTGCCTGTTTCTAAACTTCTCTTGCCTCTGTTGCTTCTTTTTGCACTACCCTTGCTTCTTTCTGCACCTCTCTTGCAAATTTCTGCACCCCTCATGCCTCTGTGTGCACCTCTCTTGCCTCTTTCTGCTTCTCTCTTGCCTCTTTCTGCTTCCCTCTTGCCTCTTTCTGCACTTCTTTTGCTTCTTTCTGTACTTCTCTTGCCTCTTTCTGCACTCCTCATCCTCTTTCTGCACCTCTGTTGTTTCTTTCTGCACTGCTCTTGCTTCTATCTGCTACCCTTGTGCACATTTCTGCACCCGTCTTGCCTCTTTTTGCACCTCTGTTGGTTCTTTCTGTACCTCTCTTGCCTCTTTGTGCACCCCTGTTCTCTCTTTGTGTACCTCTTTCACCTGTTTCTGCTACTCTCTTGCCTCTTTCTGCACTTGTCTTACCTCTTTATGCACCTCTGTTGCTTCCTTCTGCATTTCTCTTGCCTCTTTCTGTACTCCTCTTGCCTCTTTCTGCAACTTTGTTGCTTCTTTATATACTTCTCTTGCTTCTTTCTGCACTTTGCTTGCTTCTTGCTACACTTCTCTTGCTTCTTTCTGTACCCCCTCATGCCTCTTTCTGCACACTTCTTCCCTTTTCCTGCATGTCTCTTGGTCCTTTCTGCATGTCTCCTGCCTCTTTCGGCACCCCCTTGCCTCTTTCTGCACCTCTCTTGCCTCTTTCTGCACCTCTGTTGGTTCTTTCTGCACTGCGCTTGCTTCTTTCTACACCTCTCTTGCTTCTTTCTGTACCCCACTTGCCTCTTTCTGCACCCTTCTTCCCTTTTCATGCACCTCTCTTCCCTCTTTGTGCACCTCTCTTGCCTCTTTCCGGACCCCTCTAGCCTCTTTCTGCATCTCTTTTGCTTGCTTCTGCTCTTCTTTTGCCTCTTTCTGTACCGCTCGTGCCTCCTTCTGCACCTCTGTTGTTTCTTACTGCACTGCTATTGCTTCTTTCTGCACCTCATTTTCAGATTTCAGCACCCCTCTTGCCTCTTTCGGCACCCTCTTCTCTCTTTCTGCACCCCTGTTCCCTCTTTCTGCACCTCTTCTGCCTGTTTTGGCACCTATGTTGCATCTTTCTGCACTTCTCTTGCCTCATTCATCTCCCTCTTCCCTCTTTATGCACCCCTGTTACTTCTTTCTGTACTTTTCTGGCTTCTTTCCAACTCTCTTGCTTCTTTCTGTTCTTTCAGTACTTCTCATGCTTCTTTCTACACCTCTCCTGCTTCTTTCTGCACCCCACTTGCCTCATTCTGCACCCTTCTTCTCTCTTTGTGCACCTCTCTTGCCTTTTTGTGTACCTCCCTTGCCTCTTAGTGTACCTCTGTTGCCTCTTTCTGCACCCCTCCAGCCTTTTTCTGCATCAATTTTGCGTGTTTCTGCTCTCCCTTTGCATCTTTCTGTACCCCACTTGCCTCCTTCTGCACCTCTGTTGTTTCTTACTGCACTGCTCTTGCTTGTTTCTACACCTCTCTTGCAAGTTTCTGCACCCCTCTTGCCTCTTTCAGCACCACTCTTATCTCTTTCTGCACCCCTGTTCCCTCTTCCTGCACCTCTTCTGCCTGTTTCTGTACCACTGCTGCCTCTTTCTGAACTTTCCTTGCCTCTTTCTGCAACTATGTTGCTACTTTCTGCACTTCTCTTGCCTCTTTCTTCACCCCTCTTCCCTCTTCATGCACCTTTGTTGCTTCGTTCTGTACTTTTCCTGCTTTTTTCCACCTCTCTTGCTTTTCTCTGCACCTCTCTTGCCTCTTTCTGCACCCTTCTTCCCTCTTTCTGCACCTCTCTTGCCTCTTTCTGCACCTCTCTTGCCTCTTTCCGCACACACAGGGCTACTTTTAAAGTGACCTCGGACTCAGCAGTGCACACATGCAAGTGCAGAAAATGGCTGCTGGCCTCTAAACTGCCATGCCCTATTATATGCTAGGGACTTAGAGGTAGCTTTAATCCCCCTTCCCTATTATGTACTAGGGCCTTACAGGGGAGGTCATGCCAATCACAGCGGCACCCAAACCCATAGTGTACCCTAGTGTATGTAGGTATTTTCACTGTATTCTAGATGTCTTTCAGCATAGCAATGGCTCCAGGACTGCTTACACAGAGGCCAGGGTCAGTCAGAGTCAGTTGCCACCAGTACCAGTCAGCAAAAAGTTGGGGGGTGCCCAGGGCACAGCATGACTTTGCAACAAGGCCTCTGTCTGCACCTCTGTTGGTTCTTTCTGCACATCTCTTGCTTCTTTCTGCACCTTTTTTCCTCTTTCTTGATTTCTGTTGCCTCATTCTGCATTTCTGCTTCTTTCTGCGCTTTTCTCCCTGTTTCTGCACATGTCCTACCTATGTAGGCATAGTTCGAAATTAGCATTTATTTCACTGAAAAAAACATAGGTTTCAGGGATGTTATAGTTACAAATTAGCATTTAAAAGAACCTTAGAAAGTCACTGAAAAAAACACAGTTTTCTGGGATGTTATAGTTAGTTGGACATTTCACTGCTACAAAACCAGGGAAATTTGGCAAATATAGTTAGTTGAGCTAACTATAACTCACGCCCCCGCAATGCACTTCTGATGACGTCACCTATTACATCAGTCATGACATGGTCAGTGACATCACTGATGATATCTCAAATGACATCACTGATGACATCATCCAGTGTCTGTGTGTTCCTGAAAAGTTTAAATATTTTTTATATATAAATAAATATATACCAAGGTGTATTGAAGAATGAGTGGGTGTATTAGTGTTTGAATGGATGATTTAGTAAGTGTGTGACTGACTATAAGTGAGTGATTAAATGTGTCTTACTGAATGCATGGGCTAGTAACTAATGTGTGTGAATGTCTGTATCAGTCTGTCAGTTGGTGTATAAGCGGCTGCATGGGTTGGTGAGTAGCTACATGTGTGTCTATATGGGTTATTGATTGGTTGTCTGAGTATCTGTATGGGGGCCTGAGTGTCTGTGTGGGTGGGGGGTGTGACTCTGTGCATAGATATATGAGTGGGCGATTTACTGGTTGTATGGGTTCAAGAGTGTATCTGTGAAGGGCTGCATGGGTGGGTGAGTGTGTATATGGGTTTGTTGGTGAGTGAATGGATGTCTTACTGGTACATGTGTGAGTAACTACATATGTGATAGGCAGTATATGTGAGTGTTAGAGTATATAAATTACTATAAAGTGAGAGTGAGTGATTGTGGGAGTGGTTGTATGGAGTGTGTGCTTTTTATCAGTGATTGTATAAGAGAGTAAGTATGTGTTCGTATCTGTATGAATAAGTGAGGTGGTGTGTGTATAACTGTATAGGTGTGTAAATGGGAGAGTGATTGATTCTTTGCATGACTAATTAGGTGTGTGAGTAACTCTATGGATAAGTGTCAGTGTGTGAGTGTCGGTATAGGTGTATCAGTGCATATGATAGTGCTGTGTTGATGAGTGACTCCATGTATGAGTGACTGTATGGGTGAAGGAGTGGATGTGTGTGTAGACCTAGGAATCAGTGAGTGGGTATGTAGTAACTGGTATTGGTGTATCTATGGTTTCAAAAATGATAGTCTTTATTTTAGAGTGGGTGTAGCAAAGGTTATATTAGGGTATGAGGAGGTGCATCAGATTATCACATGGATGATGTTATCAGTGATGTCATTTGAGATGTCAACAGTGATGTCATCAGTGATGTCACTGATCATGTCATGATTTATGTAATATGTGACGTCATCAGCAGTGCATTGCGGGGGCGCAAGTCATAGTAAGCTCAACTAACTATAACTGCTGAACTTCTCTGGTTTTGTACGGGTGAAATGTCTTACTAACTATAACGCTCCTGAAATCTGTGTTTTTCTCCAGTGAATATATATATATATATCTATTACCTACTGGCAATAGCCAGTAGGTATATATAGTTAGGATTTTATTCCTATGGGATTTTTGAAAATTCTATGTCGAATAACTTTGGCGTTTGAGGACAGAATTGGCTGAAATTTTCAGGAAAATGGAACATTTTGTTTCTGAGCAGCCCCTGAAAATTTGGGGGGGTTTCGTCAAGGGGGGGCCGAGAAAAAAGGGGGGGGCCAAAACGTGTTTTTCCCATGCAATTTTCCATAGGGCGGTTGGCCTCACTTTTAGCCTGAACGGCTGAATGGATTTACACCGAACTTGGCAAAATTGTAGGGACTGGTAGCCCGATGTGCCTTTGCTATGTCTCAAGATATAGGCTCCAGTGGTTTTTACGAAAATTAACTTTAAAAAATATATATTGGGCTACATTGGGCTATATATATGTTGGAGCCCAAATGTAGCCCAATGTAGCCCAATGTAGCCCAATGTAGCCCAAAGATGGCCACCAGAGACAAAAAAAACAAATGTAGCCCAAATATCAGCCAGATGTAGCCCAACTATAGCCCAATGACAGAATGTCCCAGAGTGTTCTAAAGAACAACTAGAGTGCTAACAGTCCTACTTATTACAAAGGTATGGCACACCTGAAGCCATCTTGATTGGAATAAAGTGGTAACTCTTAAAACATTTAATATAAAAAGGAACAAAATGAGGGGGTTCATTTTGCCATAGAAAGTATGATTAGCGAATATATGACGAAATCCCGCATACCATCAGTCCGCAAAAAAAATCCAGCATGTACTATTAGGCCGCAAATTAAAATAACGAAAACTTTTAGAACGAATATGCCTTTAGCATACACTAAACAACTAAACTACCCTAAACCCTAAAACACTACCCCCAGCATGACCCTACACTACACAAACAGTACAACACTACCCTAAACCCTAAAACACTACCCCCAGCATGACCCTACACTACGCAAACACTACAACACTACCCAAAACCCTAAAACACTACACCCCAGCATGACCCTACACTACGCAAACACTACAACACTACCCTAAACCCTAAAACACTACCCCCAGCATGACCCTACACTACACAAACACTACAACACAACCCTAAACCCTAAACCACTACCCCCAGCATGACCCCACACTACGCAAACACTACAACACAACCCTAAACCCTAAAACACTACCCCCAGCATGACCCTACACTACGCAAACACTACAACACTACCCTAAACCCTAAAACACTACCCCCAGCATGACCCTACACTACGCAAACACTACAACACTACCCAAAACCCTAAAACACTACACCCCAGCATGACCCTACACTACGCAAACACTACAACACTACCCTAAACCCTAAAACACTACCCCCAGCATGACCCTACACTACGCAAACACTACAACACTACCCAAAACCCTAAAACACTACACCCCAGCATGACCCTACACTACGCTTACACTACAACACTACCCTAAACCCTAAAACACTACCCCCAGCATGACCCTACACTATGCAAACACTACAACACTACCCTAAACCCTAAAACACTACCCCCAGCATGACCCTACACTACAACACTACCCTAAACCCTAAAACACTACCCCCAGCATGACCCTACACTACGCAAACGCTACAACACTACCCTAAACCCTAAAACACTACCCCCAGCATGACCCTACACTACGCAAACACTACAACACTACCCAAAACCCTAAAACACTACCCCCAGCATGACCCTACACTACGCAAACACTACAACACTACCCAAAACCCTAAAACACTACCCCCCAGCATGACCCTACACTACGCAAACACTACAACACTACCCAAAACCCTAAAACACTACCCCCAGCATGACCCTACACTACGCAAACACTACAACACAACCCAAAACCCTAAAACACTACCCCCAGCATGACCCTACACTACGCAAACACTACAACACTACCCAAAACCCTAAAACACTACACCCCAGCATGACCCTACACTACGCAAACACTACAACACTACCCAAAACCCTAAAACACTACACCCCAGCATGACCCTACACTACGCAAACACTACAACACTACCCAATACCCTAAAACACTACCCCCAGCATGACCCTACACTACGCAAACACTACAACACTACCCTAAACCCTAAAATACTACACCCCAGCATGACCCTACACTACGCAAACACTACAACACTACCCAAAACCCTAAAACACTACCCCCAGCATGACCCTACACTACGCAAACACTACAACACTATCCTAAACCCTAAAACACTACGCCCAGCATGACCCTACACTACACAAACAATACAACACTACCCTAAACCCTAAAACACTAGCCCCAGCATGACCCTACACTACGCAAACACTACAACACAACCCTAAACCCTAAAACACTACCCCCAGCATGACCCTACACTACGAAAACACTACAACACTACCCTAAACCCTAAAACACTACCCCCAGCATGACCCTACACTACGCAAACACTACAACACAACCCTAAACCCTAAAACACTACCCCCAGCATGACCCTACACTAAACAACCACCACAACTCTACACTACACTAACACAACACTACACTACACAACACTACACTACACTACACAATCACTAACCCACGAAAAAATTAACACAAACCCACTTACCTCTCTCGTCATCGTGGTTTTCACAACGCAAATGCATTTACCATACATGCCTTTAAAACGTAATTCTTTGTAAAGGCATGCGCGATAAATGCACATGCGTTTTGAAAAAATGCGGGATAATGGTATGCGAGGTCAATGACCTTGCGGGATAATGGTATGCGGACTGAAAGTCTGCGGGATAAAAAATGCGGGAAAATGGCTGCAAACCATGATTAGCAGCAGACTTCCCTGGTGAGCACTAGCTTTACTACAGTGATCTAATGAGCAACTAGAGTGCTAACATTCAGAATTTATGGCAAATGTGTGACACATCTGAATGCCTTCTTGATAGAACCAAAGTAAACAAGCATTGAAAATGCAATAGATCTCGCCCTCGTTTAAGTTAAAGCCATTCTGTTTGTAATGAGGTGGCTTTTTAGCTTTGCTTTTATTAGTGTTTTTAAAACTTTCATGTAAATAACATGCATATGTATGCATATATGTATATGTATGCATGCATTTATATTTATATAGATATGCAGATTATATATGTTTATATATGTATTTTACCTACTGGCGATAGCCAGTGGGTATATATAGTTAGGATTTTTTCTCTATGGGATTTCTGAAACTTCTATGTCTAATAACTTTGGCGTTTGTGGACGGAATTGGCTGAAATTTCAGGAAAATGGCACATTTCGTATCTAAGCAGCCCCTGAAAATTTGGGGGGGTTTCGTCAAGGGGGGGCCGAGAAAAAAGGGGGGTCCCAAAACGCATTTTTCCCATTCATTTTTCCATAGGGCGGTTGGACTCACTTTTAGCTCGAACGGCTGAATAGATTTACATGAAACTTGGCAAAATTGTAGATATGGTTTGCCCGACGTGCCTTTGCTATGTCTCAATATATGTGCTCCAGTGGATTTTGAGAAATTAACGTTTAAAAAAATATATATATCTGTGACAGCGCTCCGGTTAGCGCCCCGGTTCGCGTACCTGACGCGTAACGGAACTTCGCGAAGCGAAGCTGATTGGCTCTCCGGTGTCTGTCAACATTCTAAACAGTCCGGAGCGGCCGCCATCTTGTCTCTCGGTACGATCGAGAGACAAGATGTGGTGAAAAACGAAGGGGGAAATGAAGGAAAGGGGGCAAGGTAGACCACTCCTGACCCCCTAGGATTGATGAGGGGGATATTAAAGTGCCCCGCGGGGCAAAAAATAAAAAATACATTTTTTTTGCGATTTTACGCCGTAGAGGCGCGTCCCGGTACGCGAACCGGGCAGCTCACCGGGCAGCTAACCGGGCAGCTAACCGGCAGCGTAGCTGTCAACATTGTAAACAGTCCGGAGCGGCCGCCATCTTGTCTCTCGGTAGGTTCGAGAGACAAGATGTGGTGAAAAAAGAAGGGGGAAATGAAGGAAAGGGGGCAAGGTAAACCCCTCCTGACCTCCTAGGATTGATGAGGGGGATATTAAAATCCCCCGCGATTTTTCGCGGTAGAGGCGCTTCCCGGTACGCGAACCGGGCAGCTAACCGGCAGCGTAGCGGGAGTCCGCCATCTTGTGTTTTTGGAGCGTCCGGTTCGCGTACCGGGTAGCGTCCCGGTAAGCGTAACAAGGGGAAAACCAAGAGAAACAGTAAAAAAAAAATTAAGGGAATAGATTTCCAGCAAACTTGGCAAAATTGTAGGGACTGTTTGTTTGATGTGCCTTTGCAAGGCCTCAAGATATGTGCACGTGTGGATTTTGTCTAATTAAGGTTAAAAAAAATATATATATCTGTAAGCGTGCTCCGGCACGCTTACGTTACGGGTTTTGTTTGCGCTGCAGAGCCGATACGTCACGGTTATGCGACGCGTCATGAGGCGTCTCACGTGGCTACGTGATATGTCACGTAATAAAGAATATATTTTACAGCTATAGATATTAGCTTTTAAAAAACCAATGAAATTCACTGAAAAAACCATAGGTTATAGACCATATATAGTTAGGAATTTGCATTTACAAAACCTTGAAAATTCACTGAAAAAACCATAGGTTAGAGACCATATATAGTTAGCTGGACATTTTATTGACATAAAACCAATGAAATTCCATATATAGTTAGTTGCACTAACTATATATCGCGCACCCGCAATCCACTGCTGATGATGTCACATATTACATCATTCATGACATGGTCAGTGACATCACTGATGACATCACTGATGACATCTCAAATGGCATCTCAAATGACATCACTGATGACATCATGACACACCAATACCAGTTACTACATACGCACTCACTGATTCCTACGTCTACACACACATTCACTCATTCACCCATACAATCACTCATACATACAGTCACTCATTATTACAACACTATCATATGCACTCATACACCTAGTCAGTCCTGTGAAGAATCAATCACACTTCGATTTCCTCATCTATACAGTCAAACACAGAACACCATACTTTTCACACATATACTAACACATACTTACTCTCTTATACAATCACTGATACAAGTACACATTGATATGCACAGAGTCACACACCTCCCAGCCAGCCACACACACACTCAGTCTTCCATACATCCACTCATTCTTCAATATGTAAAACATATTTAAACTTTACAAAAACACACAGACACTAGATGATGTCATCAGTGATGTCATTTGAGATGTCATCAGTGATGTCATCATTGATGTCATTTGAGATGTCATCAGTGATGTCACTGACCATGTCATGAATGATGTAATATGTGACATCATCAGCAGTGGATTGCGGGTGCGCGATATATAGTTAGTGCAACTAACTATATATGGAATTTCATTGGTTTTATGTCAATAAAATGTCCAGCTAACTATATATGGTCTCTAACCTATGGTTTTTTCAGTGAATTTTCAAGGTTTTGTAAATGCAAATTCCTAACTATATATGGTCTATAACCTATGGTTTTTTCAGTGAATATATATATATATATAGATATATATATATATCTTCAATGTAGTAGCTGTGGAGTTGAGAATGGTGTTCTTCCTCAATATATAGACTCCTAAATATCATGTGACTTTAATATTGTGGTCACAATATCATGACTTCAAAAATATTGCTGAGTTTAACAAAGCGAGGGAAACGCTAAAGAAAGATCTACAACAATGGAAACGGGAGGGATTGATCTCGGCGGATGAATACAAATTCATGTATAAGGAATTCCCGGTCCTCCCAGCTCTGTATTTCATCTCAAAATTCCATAAGAACATAGGGGTATATTATCAACAACTAGCGATAATTTTTGTCTCTAACTTGTTTAGAGACAAAAATTATCGCCGCACATCGGCGATTTTTATCGCAGATAAACCTTGCTATTAGCAAGGTTTATCGCAAATGCGATAAAAAACGCCCGCAATGCATGAATATCGCTGAAAAGTCAGCGATATTCATGCATTATCGAGCAAATGCTCTTAGCCATGTTATCCACCTCCCATTGGATAACATGGCTAAGAACTGCTCAGGGCAGGTGTTAGCTTTTGGAGATATTCGCCCTTAGCGCAAATATCTCCAAAAGTTGGTAATAGGAGATAGCGATGTTAGCGACTGTTTCCAGTCGCTAACATCTTGGCACGCCCACTTTGCATATCATTAGTGATAAATATCACTGACATGCAAAGTGGGGCCCATGATGGTCGCTATCTCCTATTAGCTGTCGCTAACTGGTGTTAGCGACAGCTTGGTAATAGGGAGATAATTTTATCTCCGCTTTCTTGGCTTTTAAAGCCAAAAAAGCGGAGATAAAACCCCTTGATAATATACCCCATAGTGCCCATACCTGGGAGAACAATTATTTCTGCAATTAACAGCATGGGAGAACATGTTGGGCAATACGTTGACTATTTCCTACAAGACATGGTGAAAGACCTACCCAGCTATGTAAAGGACACAGGATACTTTCTGATCAAAATAGAGGATATCGTATGGGCAGACGATCTATTACTCATCACATTAGATATAGAGTCGCTCTATACGAGTATTGAACACCAGACAGGTCTAAAAGCAGTAAAGGATTTTTTAGCTGCAAGACCCTGTGAACACTACCAACACAACAAAATGGTATTAGATCTCATCTCTTGGTGCCTCAATAATAATTAATTTTTGTTTGGAAAATATTTTTTTAACAACTAAGGAGAGTAGCGTTGGGAGCATGTTTCTCTCCCAGCTTTGCGTGTTTACACGTTGGCTGGTGGGACCAACAGGTTCTGAGAAGGGCACATCATGAAACATTTGATCAACTTGTAATGTATTGGCTCAGATACATAGATGATGTTTTTAAAGTGTGGAAGGGAGATGAAGAAATTGCCAGACAATTCATTAGGGCAATAAATATGAATTCCATGAACCTTAACTTCACATCTCATTTAGGTAGATCCAACATCGAATTTTTAGATGTGAATGTTTATGTCAAAGAAGGCAAACTTAAAACTACCCTATTCAGAAAACCCACGGCTGGCAATGCTACGCTACATGCTAACAATGCCCACCCAAAGCACCTCATTAGGAGTATCAGACTACCAGCCAGAAGTTCCTATGATCACTTTCACAAAATTCAAAACCATGGGATCTCAACTAGTAAAGAACAGCCCTGAATTGAGTCCCGTAGGTACTTGGCTAAAACCAAAACAAGGTTTGACCAAATGTTCATCGTGCAGAACTTGCAAGTTTCGAGTTATTACAACCCATTTTGTTACTCCATTTAACAAGAAAGATGTTGCTATTAAAGGCAGCTTCAATTGCAGAACTGGGTGTGCGGTTTATGGCCTGACATGCACCTGCGGCCCAAAATACATTGGAAGTACCAAGCTGCAGGTGCATGTCAGAATACTGCAGCATCTTAGAGCTATCATTAAGAATGATCCCACATACCCAGTAGCACAACATTTTAGGCCTGAGCATATTAATGAGGTAAACTGTCTAACGTATTATGTGATCAATGCCATTCCATACTTATGTAGAGGTGGGCATAGGGAACGACGATTGAGACAGTTAGAGACACGGATGATATTGAAGTTTGATAGCAATGCACCAAACGGGCTCAATAACAGATATTCATAATTTTCTATAAATGTGAAAGGAATAGGCCAATATATAATAGCATGAAGAATTAACAAAGAGATAAAAATAAAAGATATGGATAACCTGGCAGGCACCTTTTATCATGAAGTAATGATTTTAGGTATTTTAATCGCTGGCCCAATTTCATGATTTTAGTTCATTGAAACTATTTTAAGTTCCCAAATGGTATCAACTGAACTAAAGTTTTTACTGCTGATAATTGCTTAGTATGCTTAGATTTTGTACAAATATAACTTGGTACTTTAGCATAGTCACTTTTATGCACTTTTTTGCACATTTAGGTTGGCTGCTAAGCACTAAGGCTTTTTAATACAATGAATTGAGAAAAACAAAAACACTATACATTCTATAAGACTCAATTGAAAAAAGGGAGAACAAAATGATCTTTTAACTGCCGGAATATACAGATTACATCACTTAGAGTTTATCGTGGAACATTCATAGAATAGATGGGCATTTAGGCCAAGGATTACTGCTGTCAAGTCACCGATGAGGTGAGAATGGTAAAATCATAGTATTTATGCAGAGGAATCAGAAAAACTGCAGGTATTCAACACTATTGAAGTAATATGGCATAATAAACGAAGATAAAAACATATCAGCATTGGTGCACATAAATGCGCTCATTTCTATATAAAAAAAATGCATACATGTCCATGCTTCATATATTTATTAATCGTTATGTATTTTAAAATATGTTATCTATTTATTGAAATGTGATAAAATCAAGTACACTGTATATATTTATGTGATGTCTCAGAAAATGTCAAAATAACGGTTTTGGACAATAACAAAGGATACATGATGTTCGCATATTGAGCCAATGTTGAAGGTACTTTCTCTATGTTCATTGACACGTGACATGGAGAGGGCGTATACAAGTTATTTAAAATGATTATGGCGGAGTGCCCTCCGTATGTGAATCAGGGCACTTGTTGCCCGAAACGCATCATCATAGTGAGGAGTGAGATACAATAAACATCTTGACGAATTATCTCTTAGGTGTCTGTTAATCTCTCATTGTCAAGAGGAGGTTGCGAGAGTGTGGAGAATTTATATTCAAGCGTCCATAAACATGGTCCACATCCTTATTAAATATGTCAATATAGATAGAGACAGAATTCTCAAAGAGATTGATGAACTCAATTGCATTCTTGACGCCAGTGATCAAAGCGATCTTATTTCCAAGGGACGAGCAGACATTTTGAACAAATTAAAACAACATGAGGACACTATTAAAGTTCGCAAATCTTTCAAAATTGCCAGAGATCGGGATAATTATGCGGCGGGAATGGTATTTACCTTTTCTCAGAAATTTGACAACGTCAAAAGGAAAGCTTTAACTAGTCAGCTACTGCCCTCTTCAACATCTGATGTTGCAAGCATTAATATAATTCAGGAGGATTCTGATATCAACTCTCTAACAAATGGCGACTCGGATGATGTCAGGGGCCTCTCACTTGCAATTCAAACCAGTGTGGCGACCAAACACACCTTGGGTGAGGAGCTCAACTTTTTACCCATGGACAGGCGGGCAACTCTCCACCCCAGAAATCCCCAATACCAAACGAACACAGCACCAGCCAACACCAGAGAGAAAGGCGCAAGCAATGGCTCAAACTCATCAAACAAAGGAAGAGGGGGGCGGAGATTGAATCGTCAGACGTACAGGACAATACCATCATCAATTTTACTGATACCAAACTAACCAAAGCTGAAAACAAATTATTAACTTTGGGTTTGTCTTTCTGTCCCGAGTCTAACTTCTCCTTCAAACAGTTGTGCATTCACATATATGAATTTATATGGAAAATCAAGCTCAAGAAGTTCTTCCAACTAAACAATCAGCTAATGTAACCAATATTGAAAGAACCACTAATGACAATCTTTAAGTCCGCGATGTATTCTCTGGCAAGAGAAAAGTCTGACTGTGAGATATCGGATACTGTCTCTGGGGGTCTTGAAGGAATCAACATGGGAATGGCGACTGCCAGACAATTTCATCTCCCTTCCTCATTCTATCCAGTTATGCCAAAACACTCTGTGGATGTTTTTAGTGAAATGGTCACTGAGGACTTAAAGAAATTGAATATATCTGTCAATTCCCAAAGCCGTAAACAGAATTACAGAGTGAGAAAATATTGGGCATTGATTAAAAAATTGTGTTTACAAGATTGCCACCACTCTCGTTGTTGACCTTGTCGTGTACAGGCCACAAGTTCCATACACAATGCCCTTAGCCACCTCCTATTATTCCAAACAATATGGGTCTCCTGTACACAGAGCAGATCCACCCATATTGAATTAAGAATCTGGGCCATAATCCCTCTTTTTTTCCTATTGTTCAGGCCACAAATGTTCCATGAGCAAACAGAGAATTTACCCATCCTCATAAACAAGTTGTTTTAGCATAGCTGAATCGCTTTGGCTTACCGCTAAACTAAATACCAATGTTAATACAAAGAAAGGAATCTTAAGACCTTTATTCACCCAATCCTTGCTGCTGCTCACATACCAAAACCTAACTATACTGTTCCTTGACCCAACGCCCCAACCGCCCTCCCTACCTTATCCCCCCAAGAACCATCCCCAACCACCCAAATGAGGCTAAGGGACTGAATAGTCCCTATTGTGATGAGAGTAAGGATTAAGTTCCTCTCCACTGACCCCCTTATCCCCCTAATGTGCAGAGAGGAAAGACTTATAGTTGCCAAAACTATACCCATCCCACTAAATTATACCCAAAAAATCCCTTCGGCAATCTCAGAAATGAAAAATAGCATCTTATCCTTATATATGATTTTAAGCTTGGATGGATTAAGTAGATAGGCCTGTGCCCCTTTGGCTTGATGCAGCGGGATCAATTGATGCAGATGCCATCTCTGCTGGACTGTGGCTTGACAATAATCTGGGCGTACAAAAAGTTTGTATCCTTTCCCCCTTCTTTTACAGTCCAGCCTTGCTAGATCGTACAAAGACTCACGGGGCAGAAAATTATTTAAACATATCAATATGGCTCTGGGTTTATCATCAGCCCCCCTATTGCGACCCCACATATGAAAGGGGAATCTGTGTAATCTCTGCAGTTCGAATTCCCACTTCCATTGAGTCAATTCAGGGAAGGCTTCCCAAAAACAGATCAATGACAAATTGACGAATGTCTTTGCCTTCTATTCTTTCCGGAACACCAAGTATTCACAAATTGCTCCTTCTGGAGAGATTCTTTAAGTCAAATAACTTCCAGTTTATATCGTCCCGAAGAGAAGGGAAGGCAAGATGGCGGACACGCAAGTGACCTAGTGAGTCAGGCTGCATGTGCTCTCCACCACTAAACCCCCCTGTTTCTCTGGTGGCTTTCGAAAAGCAAAGCACTGCGCAAGGATGTGGCTATAAATATTTGGGGATGCTTTTGTTCTTGATACATTTGTACCGGCAAGGCTTTCTGCGCGTCTGGGGCTTCATACTTTTCTACGGATACCAACAGAGCTAGTCTGGCGCTGTTTCCTGGCGCTGAGCAGAGAAGACTATACTTGCTGCGGCGCGAGCGGAAAGCCCTCTGGAAAACCGGGGCTGGAGTAAGCAGTTAATGATGACACCCAAGAACGCCACCACAAACATGCTGGGGATTCATTCGTCTCCGGGGGTAACATGGACATTGGTGCTCTTCTAGAGTAGCTGATTTCTTCTCCGGGGTTACCCGGACTAATGAGACTAATGAGACTGTTGGGGCAAAACTAAATGTTCCCGGGATCTTTAAAAAGAAGGCAGAAATTAAAGGTAAGATCCCAGCTCTCCCCTAGTTGCCCAGTGTTATGACAAAGTTGATGGCATATCTGAATCTGCAACAGTCACACCTCTGCCCCCTATATCCCCGAGTTTACCCAGTTTGTCGAGACAGCCGGAGACAGCAGGAGAAACGGGGGAAGCGGAGACTGATAATATGGCTCAGGGAGATTTGCCAGAAAGTGTCGCCCCCCCAGCCGACACTAGGGGCCGTAGTCAATCTTCAGGGGTCGCTCTCCTTGACATCGGCCGGTGGGAATCACAGTGAAATACATCAAGGGCTGTGACCAGTAGGGAAACTTCCAGCCGACACGGGGTTATAGAGGCTGACGCTGGGGACTCAGGCAGAAAGTTTTATTCCATGTCGGATTTGTCTAATGCCTCAGAGATTGACAGTGTTGAAGGTGAATGTGCAGATGACAGATGTTTGACCAGCTCAGTTCCGCCGGAGGATGAGGAAAATAGTTTGACAATTTCTGGTGAAAGAAGTACTATTCGGAAGACAAAGGAAGTGTCCAAGTCACCGCAAAGGAATGGATTTGGTAACGATGGGTCCCCCATGCTGAATCATAGTGTTTTACGACAATTAGGGGAGCTCAATGTCAACAGGGGAGGCTCTGCTGGTGGTTCCGCAGGTGCATATGGAGAGATTGAATGCTCTGGTGGATTGATAGAGAAGGAGGTTACTTTAGCCACTATCTATCAAGCTATAATGACACACCGTGAGGAGACAAAGGCAGAAGGCTTGCGGACGCAAGGCACAGTTTGTAAGCTGCAAAATGCAGTGCGCCAGTTCGTTAAGACCTGCACGGAGATGTCTGCTAGGATTGGGGAGGCAGAGTGAAGAATTTCCCTAATTGATGACAAAATTGTACAGCAAAAAGCTTATGTGTCTTCCTAACCACAAATTCCCATTTAGCTTAATGTTGCATTGTGTTTGAAATTGTGTTGCCTATTGCAACAAACTGTAACTATTGCATTCAAAAAGGTTATTGCCTATTTGAAAAGTATTTAACTAAAGCAACTCATCCTGAGAAAGTATATTTTGATACCTTGTTAGTTCTAACTATGTCTTTTGATACAAAACCATTGGCCTAGAGTTCAGTTCTTGAGTGTGTGAGACCATTTGCTGACTGGGTGTGTACAACAAATGCTTTACACTGTCCTTTGATGCTGCCTTACTGCTCGACTAAATTACCAATTTAAAGAGTAAGGTTATATCTAAGTTTAGTCTCTGCCAAACCTCTGGGGACTGGGGACTCTATGCACACTGCACCTTACTTTGGCCCAGTATATATAGAGCCACTTTCCTACAATTGATGATATTTTTATCATATGGGAGGGCACTGAACAAGAGGCGTCCCTGTGTGTAACATTGATCAAAGAAAATGCTATGAATCTACAGTTCACTGCCACCATTAGTCCCCAGAGGGTAGAATTTTTGGATGTGGAAGTGTACATTTTGGAGAATAGAATAGAAACCAAATTCGACAGAAAGTCCACTGCTGGCAATTCAATATTACATGCCAGCAGTGCTCACCCACCACATCTCATCCAGAGTACACCTTATGGAAAATATCTCTGTTTACGGCGCATATGCAGCCATGAACTTGACTTAGAACAATGTCAAATGAAGCATTAAATCGCTTCTTAGCCCGCGGTTACAAACTGTTTGATTTAGAAAAAGCCTTAAATAAAGCCAATGCCCGTCCCCGTGAGTTATGTCTTGTGACCAAACAACAACTCAATTTTGTCAACGTCAACATGAGTAAGACAACAACAGAAGATTTGCAACCTATCGGACTCAATACTACATTTTGCAGACAGGACAAAATTATTCGTAAGATAATTTACAAACATTAGGCCTATTATTTTAACTGACATCACTCTGAAATCTCTGTTACCTGCTCTCCCCACCATAACTTTCAGGAGGGCGCCCTCCATGAGGGATGCCTTAGTAAAATCTAGCCCTTAACTAGCTTTTAAATCTACTTGGTTATCCAGATCTGGCTTTTTTAAATGCTCATCTTGTCGAGCTTGCAAATTCGGGACAACTGTATCTGAGTATTGTACAGCTTTTTGGGACATTACGTTCCCTATTAAAAGCCATTTTACATGTCTGACCTCCATAACTTTTTATAAACCTTTATTATACTAATATTTATTAGACCTTTCTGGGAGTTTTTTCTGAAACATGTAATTTTCTGGCAATCACTAATGAGTAACAATTGTTTGGTTTTTCTAATATTGTGACTATCATTGGACTCCATTTTTTGCTAATGTATAACTTCTTTGCCCACCGATATCTGTAATGACATCATATATTGCAAATTTTTTGCACACTTCATTGGCAGCTTCAATATAAGCATTAGCAATTTATTGAAGGTTGTTTACATTGTTTAGCTACCTCTTGCACTAGCCCCACCACTTGTATGTGTTTTTTATCTCTATTTATTGTGGGTTTTTCATATGTATTACCATTTGCACTCAGTTTGACATATGTTACTTAGGAGCATTGTTGTACTTATTTATTTATTTATAAGCAGGCATTTTACATCTATGCCCAAATGCCTTTGGAGTAGGTCATTATTGGTATCCGTTTTTATTGTTGTCCAACTTAGTATATATATATTTATATAGTCAGAGGTAAACCGACATTTGGTATTATTAGGAACTTGCCATTATTTTAGCCATGGTTTGTACACACAGAATCATCCTTGCAATTATTTTACTGTTATAATTTGCCATTTGAAAATTTTTAAGAAGGCTTTGATTCGGTGAATTTTTTTTCCATGAGATGGATTCATTGTCTATTTTCAAATTTTCATCATGGGCTGCTTTAGGATTGCCTTCAAAATCGAATGTTTAAATAAGTCTTTCTCAAAAATTTTTATTACATGCTCCCTCACTGATATTTGTTTCTTTTATATCCATTCCACACTATTACCAATTCTGGTGATCCGGCATCAGGGCGACATGTGAACGAGATCGCGGAGGCGATCAGAACGCGTCTGAGGCGGACACTTGTCTGGACCAATATGGGTGAAAAACAAGCAATATGGAACTTTGAAACCCTCTCTATTCCTATTTCTGGGATACAACTCTGCTGTGGTCTGTACCCAGCTTTGTATTCCCTCCTTGGAACTGGAGGGTAGGGTCAGAACTTTGTGTATATATATATATATATATATATATATATATATATATATATATATATATATATATATATATATATATATATATATATAGTACCTACTGGCGATAGCCAGTAGGTATATATAGTTAGGATTGTTTTCCATAGGGAAATCGCAACATTCTATTGGAAATAACTTTGGCGCCGGTTGAGGAATCTGCCTGAATTTTTCAGCAACTTTGGCTCGCGGCGGTTCGGTCCTTCTCTGAAAGTTTGGGGGGGATCCGTGAAGTGGGGGCCGAGATAAAAGGGGGTCCCAAAACGTGTTTTCCCCATGTTAATTTCCATAGGGCAGTCTGTTTCACTTTTAGCTCGAATGGCTGAATGGATTTTCACCAAACTTGGCAAAATTGTAGGGACTGGTAGCCCGATGTGCCTTTGCTATGTCTCAAGATATGTGCTACAGAGGATTTTGAGTAATTTAGGTTCAAAATTTTTATATATCTATAGCCGCGCCCAGGTACGCGCACCGGGGAGCGCTCCGGGCGCGCCATGCGACTTGCGCACGGGAAGCTGATTGGCTCTCGGGTGTCTGTAAACATTCGAAACAGTCCGCAGCGGCCGCCATCTTGTGTCTCGGTAGGATCGAGACACAAGAGGTGGTAAAAAACAAAGGGGGAAATGACCAATTTTCGCGGGGGGAGCGCCCGGTACGCGCACCGGGGAGCGTACCGGGGAGTGTACCCTGGAGAAAAAAGAATGAGAGTTTAAAAAAAAGTAGCATTTGTTTATAAATTAGAGGTAGTTCTGAAAAGAACAGTTTTTTTTATTCTTTTTGTGTTTTTATATTTTTTTTATTGTTTTTTTTAAATAATTTTACTTTTTTTTTGCTTTTCTTAACAATTTTATATTTTTTTTGTATTTTTTCTGGGGGGCAAACAAAACACAGGGTATTGGAAACAGCTCAACTGGAGCAAAAAAAAAATAGAAAAAAATTAAGGTCGCTTGCTGCAGTGATGGTTGTCTGCAGCTCGATTGAGTAAAGTGATGCTTTGCTCACCATATGAAATTGATTTGTTGCAATATTTGCAAACAAATGTATAATCCCCAAACTTAGTTTGTACATTAGGGACCATCTGCCTAGCCTCTGCATCCAATAGAGTGGGTTGATTGGAGGCGCTTGAAGAAGAAGGATGGTAAGGGTTCTTGGTCAGTTCCCTGACCTCTGCTGCCGAATAATTGTTCGGGTGCTTCCTCTGCATATGTCTAATCATCGTGTGGTTCCCAAAAGAATACTTTTTCTTTGGGTTCCCTCTTGACAGTTCTTGGCCACAGATGAGGCAAGTCACCTTAGCTGCATTCACCTTTTTAGCACCCCTTGGCATCTTGAAAAAGTTCCAAATAAAATGTTCCTTGGGTCTGTATGGGGGATTGTCCTCAGGCAAAAAGTCCCTCTCCACCTCCTCCTCTTCGTCCTCCTCTTCTTGTTGCCCACCAATGTGGTCTTGTGGTGGTCCTTGTGGTGGTGGTGGAGGTGGTGGTGGTGCAGATGCACCTGCAGCTGCTACTAGTGAAGCCATTTCACACAGAATGAATGCAGGTCTTCTTCACTCAAACAAGAAAGAGAAAATGAGGGAAAAAGGTGGGGTCTTTCATCATTTATTAAACAAAACTGTTGTGAACCAATCAAAAGTGTTATTTTCAGGTCACATGGCCCGACGCGCTTACGCTACGCGCCCCGGGGCGCGCCCGTCGTCGCGCACTGGGGCGCGCCCCCGGGCGCGTAGCGTAAGCGTGTCAAGACGTTGCGCGATCGTATGCGCTTGCGTGCTTCCGGGTGCGCTTACGCAGTGCGTGATATGATGCATCACGCGGCTACGCGATACATCACGATGTTGTTTTCGCTCGCGGCAATAGCGCTAACAGGACGCTCACCGGTACGCGCCCCGGGACGCGCCGAAACACTGCGCTTACCGGTGAGCGTATCGGTACGCGCCCCGGGAGCGCACCGGCAAAAAAAAAAAAAAAAAAAAAACGATTACATAATTATACAATATAAAATTCGTTATAAAAAAATATTACTTTTCATACCTATAGAGATTTGCTATTAAAAAACCATTTAAATTCACTGAAAAAACCATAGGTTTCACACCAGTTATAGTTAGGAATTAGCATTTAAAAAACCTATTAAATTCACTGAAAAAACCATAGGTTTCACACCAGTTATAGTTAGCTGGAAATTTTACTGGCATAAAACCAATGAAATTCCCTCGTTATAGTTAGTTGGACTCACTATAACTTGCGCGTGCAATGCACTGCTGATGACGTCACATATTACATCACTCATGACATGGTCAGTGACATCACTCATGACATCACTGATGACACCATCCTTGTGACAGAGTGACAGACCTCCTTTCACTGTAATGTAACCCTTGAAACACATATTCAAAAATAGAAACTACAATTTTCAAAAAAATGGAGATACCCATATCAGTTACAACAACCAATTCAGTAATTCCATCATCTATGTACACATCCACTCATTCACAAACAGTTCTATATAGTCACTCATACATATACTCACTCATCATATGTAGTGATACACCTATACATCCTGTTACACACTGACAGTCATCCAAAAGTTACTCACAGACATACTCACACATGCAAATAAACTATTGAACATCCTTTTGCATATAGAGCTATACACACACTACCACCTTACTTCTAAGGAAATGTACACATATTTATTCTCTTAAACAATCACTTATAGAAACACATACTAATTTAAACAGGAACTCTTACAATCCCTCACTCTCACATATACTCACTTATATACATCAATATTCACATATACTAGATTAAAACATATGTAGTTACTGATAAAGACACTAGTGAGACAGTCATTCACTCACTAACACACACATTTACACACTCATTCACCCATACAGTCCTGCACATATGCTGTCTTCAAAACACATACAGAGAGTCAGTCATTCATGCATCTATGTACTAAGTAATACCCCCACCAAACCATACAAACACTCATACTGATACTAAGACAAATATCTAATAACCTATATACATACACATGTACCTACTCACCAACCCATGCAGCCACTTATACACAAAGTGAAACACTAATACATATATTTAAATATTTAAACATTACACAATCACTAAAAAACCCATAGGTTTCAGGCCTTATATAGTTAGGAATTAGCATTAAAAAAACATTTGAATATATAAAAACGTTATCCGCTAATAGAATTAGGATTTAAAAAACCTTTGAAATTCACTGAAAAAACAATAGGTTTCAGGCCTTATATAGTTAGGAATCGGCATTTAAAAAACCTTTGAAATTCACTGAAAAAACCATAGGTTTCAGGCCTTATATAGTTAGGAATTAGCATTTAAAAAAAACTTGAAATTCACTGAAAAAACCATAGGTTTCAGGAGTTATATAGTTAGGAATTTTTTTTTTTAAAAACCTTTGAAATTCACTCAAAAAACTATAAGTTTTAGTGGTGTTATAGTTAGCTGGGCATTTTACTCATACAAAACCAATGAAATTGCTCCTATATAGTTAGTTGTACTAACTATATTTCGCGCACCCGCAATCCACTGCTGATGATGTCACATATTAGATCATTCATGACATGGTCAGTGACATCACTGATGACATCTCAAATGACATCACTGATGACATCACTGATGACATCATCCACGTGACAATCACATACACCTTTTCATACACTATTACAATTTTTCATCACTCTTTGTAAAATACAGAATATCATATTTAAATCCATTGTCACAGCAATACAAGTATCTAAAAATCCACTCATGTATACACACATCTAATCACTTATGGATTCACTCATACATGCTGTCAATGAACGATAGAACACTATCAAAAATACTTATACATCTATATCGACATTAAACAACAGCTCGCATCCTATTCACATATGAAGTCATCCTTCTCACTTATGCAAACAATGGATCATACTTACATATTTACTTAGCAAAACACTTATACAAACAGCACTTCTTCTATTCATTTAGATAGTAAGTCATACTTAGTGAATTATAAAATCATTATTACAAGTATACAGTTATCCATACAGTCACTCACACAATCATTGTGTCTTATGTATACTTATTTATATACAACAACTGACACATACACTGCCTTTTCTTTTTCTAGTTTGTTGGACCTGTACCTTTGAGAAATATATTTGCTCATCACCACACCCATAAAGAGATTCCCTCACCCAAACTGTTAGAACATGTTGTTTTAACTTCATATATCTACTGAATCAACTATTCACACATCTTTGGACAGTTACACCCCCCCACCGAACCACACACACTTTCACACTCCCATACAAATACTTAGTTAACTAATCAATAACTAATATAGACTTTCACATAGCTAGTAACCAACTGTAGAATCAGAATACACAAAAACTGACAAAGTGATACAGATATTCACACAGTTTAGTCACTATGCACTATATTTAGTGAGACATTCTAAATTGGTCAAGTAAACAGTCAATTACACTGCTACTAAATCCTCCATCCAAATATTTATTTATATATATCCACTCATTCTTCAATGTAAATTGCTAAATATATAATGCATATTTAAATAACGAAGCAAACCACATTTACTGGATGATGTCATCAGTGATGTCATCAGTGATGTCATTTGAGATGTCTTCAGTGATGTCACTGACCATGTCATGAATGATCTAATATGTGACATCATCAGCAGTGGATTGCGGGTGCGCGAAATATAGTTAGTACAACTAACTATATAGGAGCAATTTCATTGGTTTTGTATGAGTAAAATGTCCAGTTTACTATAACACCACTAAAACTTATAGTTTTTTTAGTGAATTTCAAAGGTTTTTTAAAAACGAATTCCTAACTATATAACTCCTGAAACCTATGGTTTTTTCAGTGAATATATATATATATATATATATATCCAATGTAGTAGCTGGGGAGTTGAGAATGGTGTTCTCCATAAATGTAGACTCCTAAGTATCAAGTGACCTTAATATTGTGTTCACAATATCATGACTACAAAAATATTGTTGACAGAAATACTGAGTTTAAGTATATACTTTCTACTTTTTTACAATCAAATTGAAGTTTAAAATATAGTTTACTGTTATATCGTATTTTATAGTGTTGTATTTTATTGTATTGTATTATGTTTTTATTTAATTATTTATCTAATCTAATTTTGATTATTTTTAAATGAAATTAGAGTAATGTGCGAACATTTAATTGGGTTCTTTGGTTTGCTGGTGGTATTGGTGAATAGTGTTTTATAACCTGCATGTTCATTAATGGTAATTGAATAATTTTGTATTTCTCTCATTATTTATGTGTTTCCGTTGTTAATAAATTAATAAATAGTTTATTGAACATTAATTTCTGGTTGTCTGATTTATGGGGAGTTTGGGTCAGTAGTATTGTTTACATTACTTCTTAGTTACTGATAATTGAATAATATGTTAGTTTTGTGATTGTTATTTAGTTACATGTTTAATAAAGTTTTAAATTGTAAATTAGGGTTGTGGAATTTATTGGCAGGTTGAGTAAGTAGTGCTAACAATGATGCATCCTTACCTTTAACCTAACGTACCACGATCACTGCCAAATCACACACATGCTATGCCACCAGATTCTAGCAATAGCAATTATTACCAAAATTCTTGCACTATATACAAGCATGGCTATCCATTTAAAAGAGGAGTAATCACTTTGGCAATTGTACACACCGACTGTGAGGCAGGTTTGTTGTCACGCAGACTACAAGTAGGCTGCAAATGTGTTTAATGCCTGGTTACCCATGCCTTCCTAACCTCGTTATTTTTTTATCTTTTTCTCATTTTCCCCCCCTTTTCTCTCAAATCATATGTGTTCCCTTAATTGTAGGGTATGATTTTTAATGTTTCTTAAGTCAATAATGTAATGTTATACAGGCATGAATCTAATGTCCTGAGGATGATCCCTTTATTTTTAAACTGGGCTTGAAACGCCGTCGACACTGTACACGTTATATGCGTATGATTATACTATAGAACATATCGCAATAGTGTGTTTTACTGTATCAGTCTGCGAAAAGGTTTCATTGTATGCAGACCCCACGTTGCCCTTGCCTGAACCCCTCCTTTTGTATGTCCAATAGTTCTACGTGTGATAGTAGGACTAACCCTGGGCGTAGTGGGCGTAGTGGGGCTACGCGAAGCACCACGAAGTGGGGGAAAATCTACTCCCACCCACACACTTCGCGTAGCCCCACTACGCGCCAACCGCCTCCCTCCCGCCCTCTTGTAAATGCCCTCCAAATGATTTAAAACATTGTAAAATGAATTAAAATGATTTACTTGACATGCGGCGTCCTGGGGCTCCCTCTTCCTCGTTTCGCACCGACTTCTTCCTGACAAATGCGCATGTGCAGGCTCCCGCACATGCGCCTTTATCGAGAGGAATGAGCAAACGCGGGCGCCCGCGCATGTGCATTTGTCAGGAAAAAGTAGGCGAGAAACTAGGAAGAGGGAGCCCTGAGACGCTGCATGTCATGTAAGTCGTTTTAATTAATTTTACAATGTTTTAAATCATTTGGAGGGCATTTACAAGAGGGCGGAAGGGAGGCGGGTGGCAGGCAACTTCGCTCCGCCATGGCGTGTGTGTAGTGTTGCTTACTACGCCTACTTTGCGAATCGCGAAGTAGGCAACACTACGCACACTCCGTTTACGGAGCAGAGCAGCTCGCCCATTCTTAAGTAGGACAAAGGCTGTGTCCCACTTGAATTGGTATGTTTAATTGTCTACAAATCTACTTACTTTACATTAATCCTGTCCAGCTGGACAAAGAATTTAGAAACTATTTAGCCTATATTTATTTTCAACACATTATTCGAATTGTCTAGGGACCACTGTCTTTAGAAACACTATGAGTACCCAAGGCCCCTGACCAATCGCTACATTGGGTTTCCCTTGTACCTTTGTTACAAAACTGATTCTTGCATAGAACAACTTAGTTTATACACAAGCATATCACTGAGTAATTGACACTGACGAAGGAAGAGACGCCAAAACGCGATTGTCGATAACTTTTGCAGAAACGATGCAATATAATATATAATTGGACAACGTCTAAGGCTCTAGAGTGCGCTCTCTTGGACGACAGTTCCATGAATGGAGAAATCGTAGTTGTGATATTGTTTGCGTACTCCACCGCACGCTGAGCGAGCACCCGCAGCAAAGGGGAGCAACGGCTGGTGGACTTTTGTTTGTCGAAATATGTATATATATATATATATATATATATATATATATATATATATATATATATGAGGTACGTAGACGTCCTGAATAAGCTCATTCAGCCAGAAAATCAGACGAAGCGAGACCCAAATGGTGGTGCAAATTATTTATTTAGCCCACACCTATCCGCCATGACGCGTTTCGGCTTAGCGAAGCCTTGATCACATGACATATATATATCAAGATCAGATAGACAGACAGACGGATGGACGGACGGATAGATAGACAGACAGACAGACAGACAGATAGACAGGCAGGCAGGCAGGCAGGCAGGCAGGCAGATAGATAGATAGATAGATAGATAGATAGATAGATAGATAGATAGATAGATAGATAGATAGATAGATAGATAGATAGATAGATAGATAGATAGATAGATAGATAGATAGATAGATAGATAGATAGATAGATAGATAGATATTAACTGAAACAACCACAGCTAAAAAGTGAGTTGCATCCTGGTTCAAATGTGTTATACCACTGACATTGGTCAGTTATGGTTAGCAACACACACCATATTTCGAACCACCCGCCATGGTGCCACATTGTTCTCTTGATTGTTCTTTTGGTGTTACACTCGCAACTGCCATAATATATAAATACATATATATGTATATAGAAACACATATTTGTGCTTCCACATGTTTCTCTCAAGGAGCAACGCAAATGGCACTCGAGATAGTCTTAATTCTGTTTTAAATATGGTGGCATGTTTCGACAAAAATATCTTTGTTCAAGTCAACTACTCAAAAGAGTACACCATTACCTTTAAAAACAATAAATGTTTATAGAGATGGGTGACAGGCTAAATGGTTTCACGTGGATTACCAATAAAGTATGGGCCTCATTTTCAACAATTTGATGCAGGGCTGCGCTTCACTTTGCAGTGCTGCTGTGCATCAAAAGAAACCGTAAAAAATGCGCTGTAACTATGAGATACCACTCATGCCTGTCCTCCTACATTGTGCTGGCCCACAAACGGCTGCCTAGCACCAACGCAGGCACCCTTGCACCATGGATGGTGCATGGGTGCATGTGTTGAAATTAAGTTGTTTTTATGCAGGAAGGGACACCTTCCTTCACAAACACAACTGTTATGCCACCCCTGGGGAGGCACAAGGTTTTTTCAAATCCCCAGATTCATGCTATGTTGTAAATCTGGGAATGTGTCATAAACAATAGGGACCTCATTTATGAAAAGTGACGCATCGCTGCATGAAAACAGCGAAGCTTCACTTTTCACTGCGCACTCCTTGCGACACCAATGATGCGTCATATTTAATGTATGACGCATCATGTCGCAAGGAGCTACAGATACGTCAGTATTTCTGACGTATCTGTAAGCGCAAAAGTGATGCATTGCTGGAGTGTGTCACAAAAGTGACGCAACTCCAGCAATGCACCCTTTCACATGGGGCAAGCCCCATGTGAAAGGGCCTGCCTCAGTCTTACGCCTGCTGTGAGGCAGGCGCAAGATTTTGACGCAACGGCGTCCTAAAAGTGACGCCGTGAAATCTCATAGATTTCACTGCGTCACTTCTACGACCCTTCCTTGCGTCAATACGCTCCCTTGCATACATTATACCTGGCGCAGGTATAATGTGGCGCGGGGGTTTACAAAGTGACGCATCTACCTAGATGCATCACTTTGTAAATATGATGCAACAAGGCACATTATTTATGCTGCTGGTGCGTCACAAAAAATGACGCACCGGCGGCGTAAAAGTGGCGCACAGCCTCATAAATGAGGCCCTAGGTGTTTATTGGATACACCCACCGCAATGCCTATGGTATGCCTCCCTGAGGCAGTCTGAGGCAGTGACTTGCAGGGAGAATTTCCATGGCTTCGTAGATATGGGTCTTTGCTGTGCACAACTGGAACATCAAAAAAGTGAAGTTCCGGTGGCGCACTGGGCTTTTAGATAAGCCCCTTCTATGTTACGATTTTAACACAGGACACCAGTTACTGGCAGAATAGACAATAATCCAAATATGCTTCTATTTACAGTCGACCATTTCATTTGAGATGTATATTTTATTATACAACAGCTGAAAATAGAAACTCAATACTTACTCATATATACTTCCTTTTTTTACGGTATATATTTAGGCCACTGTATTTTGGCAGCACAATATTTATACCGCAGTTTTGTGGTGGTTTACCCAAATTTGCCAAAGTCCTATCCAACCTGACAGGGTACAATTCATGACTCTTCATTGCAATGCCAGTACAAATTGCTCTCACTGGCTCCTATTATCTCGCTCAACATCACTGATGACGCTGGTAGCACGAGTTGCTTGTCGCATTCCCAAGGAACATTGCAGGTTCAGTGTTGTTCACATAGACTCGTCCACTACTGAAAGTACATGATGATAAAATACGGATCAAATACAGGGCAACACCATGAGAGAGCCAGTTAGGAAACACCAGTTTCTGAATTTACTCCTGAAAATTTTGCAAAGGGAAATATTTCTGCACCCTTGGAGTTACTGATGCCTGTGGTATTTGTGATTGTTGGGGGGGGGGGGGAGGAATGGTAATTACTGTAACTTTATCGGGCCCGGCCCTAATGCATCTTATAATTGTGATGTCAGTTTTCCGGTTGTCATAGTTTCCGCATGTGTATGCCTGTTTTGATTAGGTATGACATTTTCCAATTATGCCAGGTAAGCAATCTTAAAATACCGGATTGCCATACTATATTACACATTCACTCATATATTCACGAAGGTGCGTGCGCGCGCGCGCACACACGCACACGCACATGGCTGGCAGATTGTGGGGTCAGAGTCCCATTGACCCTCTGCCCCTGCCAAAACTGGTCGCCACCCTTTTCACTTCTAAGGCAATCCGAAGTTGTGTACTCACACCCCTGTGTTATAGTGCTTTTCCTTCAACAGAAATCTTAAATTTCAGCTGAGACTTTAGTGGCAGATGGACCGCTGAAGGAGAGCGAAGGGTGCGATGCCCACAGCAGTGCTAATCAGAGAGGGAAGCGGCTTACATGATTGGACTATGATGAGGTATGGATTTCTCTCAGATTTTCAATATTATTTCATTACTGCGTAAATACAAGCCGGTTGAAAATCAAAGGTAAGCCATTGCACAGTGCACATTTGTCCACAGCGATAATGAATTCTTCAGGCGCGTGCCAAAGTGGCACCAAATATACGAAAAGGAAAACAGGTAGTGTTGAAAATCAATTATGTATACTCAGCCTGCCTGGCGCAAAGGAAATGATATACAAGGACATCCCCTTATAGCAGTGGGTTCATTTTATTTAACTTATAATGCAATATGACACATACATAAACCGCATAAGATGATTAATCTCTCACCTCACAAGTTTTCCATTATATCTTGGTGCAAAGGTGCTGTCGCACGTGCCACTGTCAGTGCATGCAGAAGGTCTCCAACCCCACCTCAAAGTATTGTTCCCTGGAACATGAATGTACGACCTGAGTCATCCTTCTTCAAAGAGCACTGTGGCACCTAGTTCAAGTCTTTAGATTAAAATAAATATATATAGTGATGCATTAACAGCCCTCTTGTCTGGAGGGAATTTAGGCAGGATGTGCAATAACTTGCACAAGGTTGCTCTTCTTGAAAAGAAGGCCAAGCATTATGTTTCCTTACTTCCATACAATGAGTTCCTTCCTTAACCACATGCTCACATCTGTAATTAGCTCCATCAGTGAAATCACTTAATTGTCTTTATGGCTACATTGACCCCAAAACTATATCTAACCTACTTAACGTAACCCTACTCCTTTACCCGAGCCCTAAACCTGAGTCTAAAACTAACATTTACTGTAACCCTGACACTTATGGCTTCATTGTGTATTGCCTGTGATATGATGTGTAAATCGTGTACATGGTGACTAAATACTGATAGGGCCCGATTCACAGAACTAACTTAAGACAAAATCCTAAACTTACTACTTTTGGTATTCATAGAAGTTAGGATTTTGTCTTAAGTTTGTCTTAAGACAGACTTAAGACAGACTTAAGTTAGGATGTTGTCTTAAGTCGGTCTTAAGTCTGTCTTAAGACAAACTTAAGACAAAATCCTAACTTCTGTGAATACCAAAAGTAGTAAATTTAGGATTTTGTCTTAAGTTAGTTCTGTGAATCGGCACCATAATATTTACGGCCTGATTTTGACTTTGGCAAAGCTGTGGTTAGACTGCCCAGCAGATTACGAGTGTAGCTCGTGTCTGGCAGGCTTTTGTTGTGACGTTTTAACGTCTGAAAATGGGCACTACAATGGAAATGCCAAAAACGCTTCCTGCACTACATGGACTGAAAAGACCATGCCAAGCAGGAACTGGTGTGCATGCACACTGGGGGCCACATGTTGTTCGGATAAGGCAGAGGGTGACCTGAAGGCCCCCCTTTGTTTCCTCTCCACCACTGTGTTCATGGAGTAAGAACCTCCATGACATCGCCGGCGGAAAAGAAACTTGTAATAAGCTTGGCGGGACCGCATCGGTCCCACCAAGCATCTTGCGGACTCTGGACTGACCCGACGGGGCCAGGTCACTGTGGTTTCCTGGCAGCTGTGCCGGGGCTGCCCGACTGCTCAAATCATATTAGGGCGATCAGGAGACCACCACCGCACCCCTACGAGTCAGGCAGTCCGTGAACCACCAGACTTGTAATCATCCCTTATTTTTTGTATTCATCTGCATCATTTCATGTTTCAGGACTCATAATGTTGGGTAACGCACTAAAGAAGCATGTTTTCCCGTGTTGCACAGTCTCGAATTTCTAGGAGTTTGCTTTTATGATTTGAGTCTACTTAGAGAAATCGTGTGGGCGAACTCCTTTGAAGTTCACATTTTGTGCCTCTGTGATATATGCAGTTTGGTTTACATGGTACTCAAAACAAAACGTGGCAGAGTGCCTTGTTCACAAATCTCTTCCTCTCCACTCTAGTTAGTCAGGGCAACTGCCATAATTCACATGGCAGATCCAAAGCTTTCCTACTGGCTGAAACCATTGCCCAATAGGGATATGGACGTCATGCAGATGTTCCAACATCATTTATTCTTAGCGTGTCAGGGCTGTTCATTTTTTTTGTTTTTCAACAATAAGCTTTGCCTAAGGGATATTTTCTTGAAAAAGAAAAAACGTTGCTGTACTTGCACAACGGGCCTGCACAGCATCGCTTTTTGTTTTTCGAAGCCTGCAGAGCTGCTAATGCGGCAACTTTGCAGATGGCAGAGAGATTGTAGCGTACCTGATGGAGCTTGTTAAATATGGTCATCTGTACTCCTGATGAAGGGTACAAACAGTGTGCACCCAAACTGGGCTCATACTCATAGATCTATGACTAACCCTTTACATTACTTTTCATCTCTTTTCAATCATAATTATCTCCCCATCAATCCTTCTCAATTCTACCTTCATAAATTGTGTCTCCTCCTTAAGTGTGTATCCCTTAACAATAAGTGCTTCACATTTTCTATGTCTTTGCACAATTAGTTTAGGTGTTTCCCATATTATATTTCAATTATCCAAGTGTTCGTGACTATTTCTGAAGGTATCAGCTCTCTTATCCGTTTAGCCCTTCCATTAAACTACCAATGGCATCCATTTCCCTTGTAATTCGGACAATCACCATCCCTTTTGCCCCTTTTCCTATCTCTTTTTTTTTCAGTTTACCTTCCTATTGATTTTTTTTACTGTACCACCTTCATGTTACTCATAGATAAACTAAGCATGTCTCTGAATATTGCAATCTTCCAGAAGTAAAGCTCTCCAACTCGGCTAATTGCCATATTAGTCACCATCAGATTGATTGTATGTATGTGTGACCAGAGATGGGTTCTGTGCTCACTGTGCCATAGAACTCAAGCTATACCTCCTTGACAAGGCCTATTGAGCTCTAGGATTGCTTGTCTTCCCCTACAGAGCGGTCAATACCTGGCAGTTTGATCTGAACTTTCACTGTTGGAGTCAGCCCCAGGCTGTTTTACCTGTGACTGAAGTGGCGTGGTGGGCAAAAGAATGATGGACTGGAATGCGGCCTCGAGAAATTCCTGAGATGAATTCAATCATTCCAATTATCATTTTTTGCTTTTCTAAGTCTGACTCCCTTATTATTAAGTGTGATGGGCATGTCCTGTATTCACTGTGCCCTAAGAACATCTCCCTGGCAAAGTCTAAATAGTCCAAAAATGGTTGCATGTGTTCCTGATCAGAGGGGACACAGCTAGGCCAACAAAAAATATCTGTTACACAGGCATAATATTTGTAATTTCACATAATGTTTGCTATGGAAACATTCCGTAGTAACGCTATTATGCCAAATAGCGTCATTGCGCACGTTCACATAAACAATTTAGCACAAATTTACAGGCAGCACTCAAACAACAAGAATGGGAGTGGCTGCTGTTTGCAGTGCTTATGTGGGCCCGATTCACAGAACTAACTTAAGACAAAATCCTAAACTTACTACTTTTGGTATTCACAAAAGTTAGGATTTTGTCTTAAGTTTGTCTTAAAACAGACTTAAGACAGACTTAAGTTAGAATTTTGTCTTAAGTTTATTTTAAGACAAATTTAAGACAAAATCCTAACTTCTGTGAAAACCAAAAGTAGTAATTTTAGGATTTTGTCTTAAGTTAGTTCTGTGAATCGGGCCCTATGTGTTTGTGGGTTTTGCACTATTTTTAAGCTCTAAATGCACCCGTGTCCAGAATGGACCCAGAAATGCATTTCACGCTAGATTCTCGTTTTGCAGTTTTTGCACTTAAATTGTAATTGCATGTATTTTTTCTGAAATTTCATGTAAGTATGAAAAAGCTAATTTCGAGACTTTTGCTCACTCATAGACCTGGCCTGTTTAAGCAGTACGAAGGCTAACATGCACAATCAGCACTATTTTACGCGAAGGTGACCAGATCCCCCACTCTAGAGTGGTGTCTCTCTCCACAAGGTATACTTCTGACACAGTTATACGTATACGTACTCACCATGATCTTCCTTAAGCCAGTTATCCATGGGCACATTAGATCCCAAACCCTGAAATTCAGAAAATAATATATTTCTCCAAATAATGTTGTAAGCTCTTTCTATAATTCAACAACCACCAAACATCTTCCCACTTTCTGATGAATACTCAATAACTTTAGATGCTATAGTTTTTGTGTTTTTTGAGGGGAGTTCTTTATAGCACAAACTCGACCCGAAATTATCACAGTGCTTTACATGAGAAACAGTTGTGTTACAGACAGACACATGTAATTTCTTAGGGAGGGGGGATTAAGTGATTTGCCCAGAATAACAGGATGTTGAGAGTCTATGCTGATACTCGAACCCGGATCCCCAGCTTCGAGGTTGACCACTCTAGCTATTAGGCCACATCCCGATCCTCTCCCATTCATAATCTCTTACTTCATAATCTCACTCTACTGAAGCAACTCTGAAGCATGTTACAGTCATTCTTCACTCTTGGGATATACCATAATTTTCCATACAGATCTGTGCCACAAGAAATGTTGCCGCACGAAGCTGCATCATTTTCTAAGTACAGGAATACGCTGAATTTACAACAATACAGCACTTTCCTGTACTCACACCTGTGCAAGAAAATCAGCCTAGCGCCAAGGTGCCTGCGTTGCAGGGATGATTGTTGTTGTGCAGGAAGGGACACATCTTCAATGGTGTTTTGCTCCCTCAATGTGTATTGCAAGATGCAGCACACAAAGAAAGAGCAAAAAACAAAGAGAAATAAAAGTATTTTTCCTCGTTGCACCACTCTAATGCTCCCCTGGCTGCCTCAGATTTACAGATCCTTGTGAATCTGAGGCAGTGTTAAAAAGCAATGGGTGTTGCGTGGAAACGCCCACAGCAACACCCCATTGCCATAGAAAACTGCACTGAGGAGGGCAATGTTTACAATGTGGCGTTAATCCAAGTCAACAAAGCTTTATTTCGATATTTGATATCATAAAAGCTCATTTACAGGTTAAAACACAATGAATAATAAATACATTAAAAAGAGAAATTCATCTAAAAATTTTTTTTTAGCTTAGTGCCACCTCGTAAATATCCAGCAGGGCACAGTGCCATCGGAGCATCACAAAAAGTGATGCTCTGGTTGCTCAATGCCCTTGTAACTATGCCCCAGAGTGTTTCAACATTTTATGTATTGACCTTTGCAACGTTGGCTGGTCTGTTTGATTCACCTCTACATGTCTTCTACTTTGTTTCCAGAGTTGGTATTTCTACTGCTCTCCTTCATGTTTATTGTATAATTTGAACAACTTGGTTATCACAGCGCAGTACCTAACAATCTCGATTCAGTACTAACTAATCTTAGCAAATCTTCATCACTATTATTCTCTAGAACACAAAATGCATTCTCCTCCTGTTCCTTCTAATTAACTTTTATTAATCTACACTCATTTGTTTGCTCCCATGTACTAAAAGATTTCTTGAACTAATTCAGTCTTTAAAATATTTTCCAGTATTATTTGACATCTCATTGCTTCCAGGCCAAGCCACATTTTACAAAGCATATAAAGACATGGGTCATGGGCCACTAGTCTGTTAAGAGAGAAAGATCAGGGTTTGGTATCAATCTAGACTGAAGAGGTTGCAACAGAAAATAGACCTCAACTAAGCCTCCCTGAGCCATGGAGTAGATGTGGGCAAAAACTCTTACCTGAACGAGGTGATTGGGGCACAGTCCATCCCATTTACATTACAATCAATCAATCAATCAATCATTGACACTTATAAAGCGCGCTACCTACCCGTAGGGTCTCAAGGCGCTGGGGGGGGGGGGGGTGCCGCTACTGCTCGAACAGCCAGGTCTTCAGCTTCTTCCTGAAGGAGAGGTGGTCTTGGGTCAGGCGCAGGTCGGTCGGGAGGGAGTTCCAGGTCTTGGCGGCCAGGTAGGAGAAGGACCTTCCTCCTGTAGTCGATCTTCGGATGCGGGGGACGGCGGCGAGGGCGTGGTTGGCTGATCGGAGGTGGCGTTTGGGAGCGTAGAAGTTGACTCGGCTGTTGAGGTAGCTCGGGCCTTGGTCGTGTAGGGCTTTGTGTGCGTGGGTGAGGAGGCGGAAGGTGATTCTTTTGTTGACGGGGAGCCAGTGAAGGTCTCTCAGGTGTCCGGAGATGTGGCTGGTTCGTGGGATGTCGAGGATGAGTCTGGCTGAGGCGTTCTGGATCCGCTGGAGTCTCTTCTGGAGCTTGGCGGTGGTACCGGCGTAGAGGGCGTTGCCGTAGTCCAGTCGGCTGGTGACGAGGGCCTGGGTGACGGTCTTCCTGGTCTCGGTGGGGATCCACCAGAAGATCTTCCGTAGCATGCGTAGGATGTTGAAGCACGCCGAGGAGACGCTGTTGACTTGCCTGGTCATGGAGAGGGAGGCGTCCAGGATGAAGCCCAGGTTGCAAGTTACAAGTAACATACATTTGTATTACACCATCTGTTAGTTCCTGAGATCCCTCTTTGGTAATTTAATTATTTGTTCATGAATTTTCAATTGGGATGCCTATAACCCCAAAGCGACAACTGACGATTGTCCACATACAAACATATCAGGGATCCTGGGTCGCAGATGGGGCAATTCACAAAGGCAACTTGCACTTGTGAGTATGTTACACATGGAATATTACTCTGGGGGCCTTGTTATGAGTTTGGCGGTGCAGGAGCGGACCGCCCTGCTCCTGACCTCCAATCCTGTGGTTGAACCACCAGCCTGATTAGCAGTTTTCTCCTGTCTGGCGGGCAGTTCATTGGTGTCGTCATTGGGAAAGGCACCACCGTGAGAGTGTCAGAGGCAGTTCCAGCAGGGCATGGCGTGTGAAGGCCATGCCCTGCAGGCACTGGGGGTACATGCACACAGGGGTGGGCACTACATGTGTCCCCTGCATGCACCCCATGGCGCAGAGGCACACAGGGGCCCTGTAGGGCCTTCTTTGTTTCCTCACTGCCACACTTTTCATGGCGGTCACTACACCATGAAACGTTTGGTAGTGAGGAAACTCTTAATATGCTTGGCCCCACTAAGCATATTGCAGCCTCAAGACTGCCAAGCCACCGCCAGGGATCTCTGATACCTGCCGGTTGTGGTGGTCCCAGGACGGGCTATCAGCCTTGGTCGTAATAGGGCGGCCTGAAGACCGCCACCGCTGCTCCCCCACAAGGGTGGCGGTCCATGGACAGCCAGACTCGTGAAAAAGGACCGTAGACTGTTGAGTTACTTTACCACTTCTGGCTATTCACTATTTACGTGTGTAGTTTCTCAAAATTGTAGACTAACATATCTCCACCACTGGAACAGGGGGTGGAACCAAATCTATCACAACCAAAAAGGAGGAGTAGTTAGTCAAGCACCACACATGGGCAACCACTGATACTGCTATTTACACCCTGCAGTAGTAAATAATCAAGGCAGGGACTTAAAATAGAACTCCATAGAAAATAATGTTAAAATAAACTAATGTATTTCGAATTGTAAAAAATACATATGAAATGAATGGTAAAAATGTGACCTTTTAAAAAAATATATTTTATGATAAGATGTAACTTTATTTTTTTAACCTAATTAAATTGTTTTAAATTTCTATATATACCATTTTATAATTTCTAATAGATATATAATTATACATATTTTACTTTTCTGAATGGGATTTTTTTATTAAAATATCTGCCAAATAATAATACTTTGGATTAATATGTTTAAATTATTTAATGAATAATTCAAGATCAAGTTAATAGTGCTTTAGCTTTCTTTATTTTGCTACAGTTAAAATAAACATATAACATGAATTTTCTAATATTTAACATTAAAATATGTTCACTAATTTTGTTCAAGTTTATTAAACATTTGCAATTTTGTCTATGACAAGATCTCCATACCAATGGTGGAGATCTGACTATAATAAAGTATAGGAAAGTATTTCTATGTTAAATATTAATGTGAATTACTGGTATAGATGTATTTTACATGTAGAACAGTATTCTAAAACTGCTACAGTACTATAAACTTAATTTTAATTAAAAAAATTGTAGTATATATTAAATAAATATTTTAATTTAAAAAGAAAATATTTTTATTTATTAAATAAATTATTAAATAAAATGATTTTTCAGAATAATGATTTAAAACAAATTTTGAATGTTTATTAACAATTATTAAAAGTGGTATATAGAACTAAATAAAAGTAATGGAATTATATTTTAACAAATATGAATGGTACATTAATTAACTTAAAATAGTTTTTAAAGATTGTGAAGTAAATTATTAAGCAGGTTTTATTTTAGATATCTTTTAAATATTTTCTTAAAATGATTCATATTTTTAAATAAGTTTAAGTAATTTAATTTAGCTTAACATTATTTCCTGTAGCATTTTATTTCATATTCCTTATCTCCATTATTTCCTGTTGGAGGATTTTGCAGTACAACTGGTTGGCAATGTGGGCCTATTTGAGCTGTGAGTTGGAATACATTTGCTACTGTTTAGTGTACTTTTTTGCCAAAGTAAATTTAGAGGTGCATTAGCAATGTGCTTACTGTTTTGTTGGTGGGTGCATGTCTCTCCCTTAATCCCTCCCTAACCTTTCCTAACCCACTCCTTAATCCTCCATAAACCCCTCCCATTTAGCACAAAGTATACCCCTTTTTCCAACCCATCCCTCGATCCCTCCCACATTTACTACTGAGGGCTCAATTACGATGTCGGTCGTTGTTGTCTTTAACCGACACCGTCACTGTCTTGCAACCGACCAACCTCTGTTTGACGGTCCTGACACCGCAATCACAATGTGACCACATATGGTGTGGTCGCATACTCCCATTTCTCAATGGGAGCCTGTGCTGTGGCCATAAACTGACTGTAGCAGAAGCTCCCATTGAGAAATGGGAGATTCTGTTAATCCCTACAATGGCCACGTGGTGCATGGATTAACAGAGGGTCACCATAGGTGGCCCCTTGGCACTCAACCGGAGTCCGCAGGGAGAAGGGGGCCTTGCTAGGGGACCCCAAACTCACTTTTCAACATACTTTCCATGTTGGAAAGCCCAGCATGGAAAGTCTGTTGGAAACCGGGCATTGTAATCCCAACGGCGGAAACGCCATCCATTGGAATTACGTGCTGGTTTCTGTCTGGCCAATGGGCTCCTTCAGCCCAACGGAAGCCAACCCGAAAGACCAGCTAGGTTCAGTTTCGACCGAACGCATTGTAATGCAGCGGTCAGAAATGTAACTGCGATGAGGCTCAGAAAGCATCCGACTGTAGGTCGGAGGTTTTCCGAGCCTCATCATAATGAGGCCCTGAGTAGTAATCTTACATCTGTGAGTATTTCCCCATAGAAATCAGAGGAGAGGCGGAGATTTAAACTCATAGGTTTGTGAATTGAATCTTCTAGAAAGTAAGTAGTACTGCTGTACTACTACTTTGAATACTACAAAATACAGTGTGTGAATTGGGCCGAGTCCATGTGTTAAGCGAAGAATGAGAGGCATACAGTATTCCTCACTCATTACCACAAGGTCTCTTAATAAGTGAAAGGTCATTCTAGATAGCTCTTCTTTAGACGTTTCCTCCTTGACTATATTTTTGGTACTAATATGCACATCACATTCCCACTATTATTTGTATTGCAATTGTATTATGAATCTGTTCTACTGAATTTATTAAATCCATCATGTGAGTTGTATTTATCTGATTAATTCCTTAATTACACAAACGTACTAAGTCGTACTAAGTTGTCTATTCTACTATTACGAAAATGCTTTTATTCTTGGATTAAATTGATAGCAATGCCTCGGTCCTGCCTCGATCCTGCTTTTATTATCATATTCATTTCATTGGTATGTTCCATCTTTCCTTTGGGGTTAACCTATCTAATCTATGTACATTTCACAGCTTTTATACTTGTATCATCTTAGTAATTGCATTGCTGATACCCCAAGAAATCCATTGACATTTCTGAAAAGTAAATTTTCTTCAGTTGTTTTTTCACATCTATTGTAATGATATAGCCATTCCTACCCAGATGATAATACTAAACCTATTCGACTGGTGTTATCACATTTTGTTAACTTTACTTACCATAGCAATATCAATAAGATTTACTCATCAAATCCATTGCAATTATCAAATCTTTCCATTTACTTGTTTTAGGGACAATATACATATAGAAAAATCAATTTAAACAAATTCATTTCAATAATAGCAAGACATTATGGGGCTGATTATGATGTTTCAGCCCGACACCGTCTTGGAATCAGGAACAATCAACTCATGGTAGGTGGCTATGCCCGACCGATTACGATGCGACCAAACACTGTTCGGTCAGAGTCCCATTGTTACCTATGGGAGCTTGTGTTCCTCTCAACAACCTAGGCTGCTATGGTGAAATGGGGTGTGTGGGTAAAACCCTGCACCCTATTGCAGGCACCACATGGTGTCTGCCAAAAAGTGCAGGGTTTTACAGGTGGGTCCCTTAGGTACCCCCTAGACCCCCAACTGGAGGCCTCAGGATGAAGGGGGCCCTGCATGGGGCCCCCAAAGTCACCTTTCAACAGCCATGTTGGACAGGCCAACTCGAAAAGGCTGTTTGAGATTGGCATCGTAATTGTGAGGTCAGGAACGCTGTCCATAGAGGTGTACGATGCGGATCCAACTGACACAAATTCTCTGAGAGCCAGTCGGAACCGATTCAGAATGACCGCGCAGTTTACAATCCGACCATGAACATCGTATTCGGTCGGGCGGATTGTAAACCGACCAAGTCGGTCCAAAGGATTTCAACACGGTCGAGGAGAATACGACTGTCGGGAGGAGGCTTTCCACCTTACATCGTAATAGGCCCCTATGTTATTTGTCAAATTGCAACTCTTCATTATCTAATTTCTGTTTCTTTCTTTTATCCAATATATGTCAAAGTACCAACAGTGCATTTTTATAAGTGCGTCGTTTGCGATTTCGTACTTCGTCTTCCCAATGATATCGTACTTTTATTCCCTTTGATAGTAACTTAATGATATCAATATTGTCTCAGAAATATTGGCTATATTATCCATGTATTCTGTTGTTGTTACCTTCCGGTGTTCTTAATCGCTGTCCAACCTATATCTACATCAATAGAATGTTGCAATACTGTATTTTACTAAAGTTGAAATGTAACACCACACTGGTTGAAATAATCTGAATCAAAGGGGCAGATTTATGACGACTGGCGCATCCCTGCAAATCAGCAGAGGTCCGCCAGAAAAGATGTGTCATGCAAGTTTACACTTGCGCCATCACAGATGCTCCGCATTTACAATGCGGCGCATCATGGCGCAAGGATAAACAGATTTGTGACTCATCTCCCATCGGAAGGGTTGCGCATTGCTGGAGTCGTGTCGCAAGCGCGACGCAACTCCAGCAATGCTCATGGCCTGCCCATACACAATGTGTTGCATCAAGCCTTATGCCTGCTTCAAGCAGGTGCAAGGTTTTGATGCAGCGGCGTCGGAAATGTGACTGAGTGAAATCTTGTAGATTTCTCTCAGGCACTTTTCCGAGGCGTTCGTGCGCCAGAATGTCCACCCTGCGCCGAAACGCCCACATGAAACCTGACACAGGTTTCATGTGGCACAGGGCTTTACAAAGTGACGCATCTCCATAGATGCGTCACGTTGTTAATCCGTCGCAGCATGGCACTAGCTTTACGCCGGCGCTGCGTCACAGAAGTGACGCAACGGCGGTGCAAAAGTGGCACTCGGGCTTGTAAATCTCCCCCAAAATGTTTACTTTCAAATTCACATAAAACTCAAAATTAAATCAAGTCAATCTCCTTGTACAGCAATACTTGCGAGTGGAAAGAGGGAGACTGTTGTATTTACTTCTTATGTTCCCCTGAAGTAGTAGACAACAACAAAAACATTGTGTAGGGGCACTCCTGCAGATCACAGAACTATGAGAGAGAGCAACTGCTCTTTAACGCTGGCGTGATATTATATGGTGCCTGGGGGCCATTTAATTAATCCTGACTCACCTACTAGCTCATTTTACTAAAGTCCTAAATTACTTCCTGTTCGGATAGTTACATCCATTTTTTTACTTTTACGTTTCAATCTTTTAATTGATCTTTTGAGACATTTCTGTGCATATTATTATGCTCACTCTGAAAGATATTGCTTCGCTGTCAAGAGTACAAATGAAGGAGTCCTCTTGATTGCTGCTTTCCAGAGGTTCAATGCTAAAATGTCCACAAGTTCATCTGTCAGTGTCATCTGTTAAATCATATTTTTTCTGTTTTCACTGGCAGTTTCAACTGTGCAGAAGAAGTGAGATTAAATAAAGCTTGCAAACACCTGTCAGGATTATTACCATTAGCCATATTTGTAAAGTCACTTCCGAAGAATTATACAGCATGTACCTATTCTCGTCTATCTAATATGAAACAGAGTGCCTGACACGCAGACCAAGGAACTTTCCGATTCTAAACAGGAACATAGGTGACTTGCTTTAGTGACTGTTCTTGTATGTATCTAACTACATTATGGATGCTTTCAAACTTCGGTCCATCATTGGCAAAACACACAGTCCAGAATGGGTGTGTATGTTACACTTTGACTATTCAAATATTTAGCATGATTCCTGCTCCCTCTCAGATGCCATGTTTCCACTGTCCATGCTCCAGTTTTGGTTTGTTCCTCTCCGGTTCACTTCGTTACAGAATATGTCCCACCCGTGGTAATGCCACCGTGAGTGTATTCACCCCTACCCAGTGGAGAGGAGCCTACGCATCAACTGAAGACCACTATTTAAATAAATATGCACGCCAATTATACCATTTATGTGGCAGTGCATGCCCATAATGACTCATATGCGTAAAAGTGGCCATAGTGAATTGTATCCTTACATGGGTTACAGAACAAATATCAACCAACTGACTCTGGGGAGGTTCAAGCAACGTAGCTGGTTGTGGGGCTCTCATCCCTTTCCCCATAATTTAGCGATGATTTGGGGTAGGAGACCACATTGTTTTCATTACCTCCTCAAGGTCCAATTGGGGAGTTCCCGGTATTAAAAAAAACCTCTACTTTGGTGTTGCCATGATATAATGGACCAATGGCAAGAGATTTGCAATAACTTATACCACAAATAAAACCTAGGGGTCTAGTGCAGAGGGATATATGAAAACCTCAATCCATACCAAAACTGAATGGATATAACAAACATTAGGAGTGAGATAAACAATAAACTGAACAAGAGGAGGTGTCAGTGATTGTGAATAGAACCCGCTCAGTTCTTAGGATACCCATCAAACTATTGCATGATCAATTTTATCATCTGGTCATCCTACAGTGGTAATACGTCTCTAGATCATTGAGACCAATTCTTACCCTGTTGGAGAGCGGGATCACTGCCCAAAAGCACTACGTGACCAGTGAAAATCCAAAAATGGGTAAAAAGTGCAGTGCAAAAAAGGAAATGTGATGAATATAAAATAGGATAGAGGCCAAAGCAATAATTTTATTAGAAGTATGCCCTCTTCCTAATTAAAAACAGAACGAACAGTGCAAGGATGCAGTATGGAATAAATCACTGCATTAATGGTCAACATGTTTCAGCCTATATGGGCAAGACCCAAGGCTTTCATCAGGACCTCTGTTTATAACATTGCTACTGCGATTTGAAAAATACAAAATAATTAATGAAAGGATACAGTGTATTAATTACAGCTCCTCCAGGTAGATAGATCCTTTGCGTGATCTATAAAAACACAAACACAAACCACCAATGTTCAAAAAAACAAAAACAGGTGATCAATCACTCCATGTTTACACAGTATAAAGGCAAATAAACCACTCACCCAGCTCTACCGGGGAGAAGACCCCACCTCGCCTGGACTCAAGCTCAGGGAAAAATGAGGCCACGCTCTAGGGGAAATAAGGAAAAACGCTAGAAAGCCAGCCATTGAACACCATTTACTATTAATACTAGCATTCTATAAAAATAGTTAATATGTGGTCCTTAATTCGATTATACTTAAAAAACGCTCAACCTCAAAACCAGCCAATTCTACCTTAAGAAACAATCTTATCTCTAGACTCTCAAGTTATGTCATATTCCATTAATGCGAACATGTGTAAATTGAATTTTAAGGATTAATCCACCCAAACATGTTAACCGAGTGGAGCATTAATCAATCAATGTCGAACGTTATAAGTAAAGGTATGAACCTCCGCTGTTCGATTGAACCCTCTCACCTCTCCGTCGTTGCCTCGAGCAGATCCCAAGAAAGGGGGAGGCAACAAACATGGAGGGTGAGGGATATTTGTATTACAGGCTCAGACAAACCCTTTCAGCGTAAACGTCACTCCACTCGAAAAGGAGTCTCTAACTGAGAACTTAAGTGTCCAATGGTTAAGATTACACACATATACGAGTGGTGTATTCCCCTAATTAGTAGGTCATAGTTGATGCTGTTAAGCTGCTCGAGTTACCTCACCTTCAGTCATCTTGTCAACAGGAAACGGGCGCATAGGCGTCTAGCAAACGCGTAGTAGAATGCGCTTGTGCAGAGTCTCGCGATGCCTGCTCAGAACTACACAGTGACGTCAGTCACGTTCCGATTGTAGTCCATTGTGTGTCATGGTGCACCCAGCAACCGTGAGGATCGGTTTATACTCATGAGTGTAGTGAAGAACTAAAAATCTCTACTAATAAGCGGTAAATTTCAGGAAAATAGTCATGCCACATCGAAGCCAGTGGCAAACCTCAATGTGGCAAGCATAATTCTCCATGTAAAAAAGACACTGCTCTATTGACCAAGGTGGTGAGTAATAGAGTTGATACTGACCATTCAAATTTAGTGGCATCACCCATAGAAAAAGGCATAAATTAAGGGAAAAGGTGAAGCTAGAAATACATGTAGAGCCCTGTGTGAGTGCATATTCATGCGTCCAATTGGTCATTAGTCCAATATAGAAAAATGAAAGTATAGTGTTCATAACATCGCATGGGTACTCACACCACCTCAAAGAGTGGTCCAGGGTATTTCATCGTTGAGTCCTTGGCTGTCCAACCGTAAACGGTAAATCCATTTCTGTTCTTTATGGAACAGAAACTTTGTCAGATCCCCAACAAAGTCTGGAATGTGTGGCTTTTCCAACACAGACCAACTGAACTCATTCTCTTTGTGATTAAGTTCCAGGAAGTGTTTTGTCAACTTAGACACACTTTTTTTGCATTTGAAAGAGCTCTTATGTTCTAACATACGAGTCCGGACCTTCCGGGTTGTCATCCCTACGTACCTTTCATTGCATACTTATTCATTTCGATCAAAAGAGGCTAGTGATTTACCACAAGTACAGGGACATCACCCTTGTGGTGGATGCTCTATGTGTGCATTAACTCGTAAAACTACACAAATAGACATAGGGACTGGTCGCCCATGGATACTTAAACATTTTTCGAACTGCAATAGTTCTAATGTTATATACATATTGACCTGCCCATGCAATGAAAGGTACGTAGGGATGACAACCCGGAAGGTCCGGACTCGTATGTTAGAACATAAGAGCTCTTTCAAATGCAAAAAAGTGTGTCTAAGTTGACAAAACACTTCCTGGAACTTAATCACAAAGAGAATGAGTTCAGTTGGTCCGTGTTGGAAAAGCCACACATTCCAGACTTTGTTGGGGATCTGACAAAGTTTCTGTTCCATAAAGAACAGAAATGGATTTACCGTTTACGGTTGGACAGCCAAGGACTCAACGATGAAATACCCTGGACCACTCTTTGAGGTGGTGTGAGTACCCATGCGATGTTATGAACACTATACTTTCATTTTTCTATATTGGACTAATGACCAATTGGACGCATGAATATGCACTCACATAGGGCTTTACATGTATTTCTAGCTTCACCTTTTCCCTTAATTTATGCCTTTTTCCATGGGTGATGCCACTAAATTTGAATGGTCAGTATCACCTCTATTACTCACCACCTTGGTCAATAGAGCAGTGTCTTTTTTACATGGAGAATTATGCTTGCCACATTGAGGTTTGCCACTGGCTTCGATGTGGCATGACTATTTCCCTGAAATTTACCGCTTATTGATAGAGATTTTTAGTTCTTCACTACACTCATGAGTATAAACCGATCCTCACGGTTGCTGGGTGCACCATGACACACAATGGACTACAATCGGAACGTGACTGACGTCACTGTGTAGTTCTGAGCAGGCATCGCGAGACTCTGCACAAGCGCATTCTACTACGCGTTTGCTAGACGCCTATGCGCCCGTTTCCTGTTGACAAGATGACTGAAGGTGAGGTAACTCGAGCAGCTTAACAGCATCAACTATGACCTACTAATTAAGGGAATACACCACTCGTATATGTGTGTAATCTTAACCATTGGACACTTAAGTTCTCAGTTAGAGACTCCTTTTCGAGCGGAGTGACGTTTACGCTGAAAGGGTGTGTCTGAGCCTGTAATACAAATATCCCTCACCCTCCATGCTCGTTGCCTCCCCCTTTCTCGGGAACTGCTTGAGGCAACGACGGAGAGGTGAGAGGGTTCAATCGAACAGCGGAGATTCATACCTTTACTTATAACGTTCGCCATTAATTGATTAATGCTCCACTCGGTTAACATGTTTGGGTGGATTAATCCTTAAAATTCAATTTACACATGTTCGCATTAATGGAATATGACATAACTTGAGAGTCTAGAGATAAGATTGTTTCTTAAGGTAGAATTGGCTGGTTTTGAGGTTGAGCGTTTTTTAAGTATAATCGAATTAAGGACCACATAATAACTATTTTTATAGAATGCTAGTATTAATAGTAAATGGTGTTCAATGGCTGGCTTTCTAGCGTTTTTCCTTATTTCTCCTAGAGCGTGGCCTCATTTTTCCCTGAGCTTGAGTCCAGGCGAGGTGGGGTCTTCTCCCCGGTAGAGCTAGGTGAGTGGTTTATTTGTCTTTATACTGTGTAAACATGGAATGATTGATCACCTGTTTTTGTTTTTTTGAACATTGGTGGTTTGTGTTTGTGTTTTTATAGATCACGCAAAGGATCTATCTACATGGAGGAGCTATAATTAATACACTGTATCCTTTCATTAATTATTTTGTATTTTTCAAATCGCAGTAGCAATGTTATAAACAGAGGTCCTGATGAAAGCCTTGGGTCTTGCCCATATAGGCTGAAACATGTTGACCATTAATGCAGTGATTTATTCCATACTGCATCCTTGCACTGTTCGTTCTGTTTTTAATTAGGAAGAGGGCATACTTCTAATAAAATTATTGCTTTGGCCTCTATCCTATTTTATATTCATCACATTTCCTTTTTTGCACTGCACTTTTTACCCATTTTTGGATTTTCACTGGTCACGTAGTGCTTTTGGGCAGTGATCCTGCTCTCCAACAGGGTAAGATTTGGTCTCAATGATCTAGAGACGTATTACCACTGTAGGATGACCAGATGATAAAATTGATCATGCAATAGTTTGATGGGTATCCTAAGAATTGAGCGGGTTCTATTCACAATCACTGACACCTCCTCTTGTTCAGTTTATTGTTTATCTCACTCCTAATGTTTGTTGTATCCATTCAGTTTTGGTATGGGTTGAGGTTTTCATATATCCCTCTGCACTAGACCCCTAGGTTTTATTTGTGGTATAAGTTATTGATCAGGGGGTATAACCTAGGCCAGGTCTTTAAACTCCCCTGTGACCCTTCCCTTACCTTATTGTTATAATAAAAAGAGATTTGCAATGACATTTGTTCTTTCTCCTTCTCCAAATCCTAATAGTTCATAGGCTTCCCTATAGAAGTAGAGTAGACTTTCTTTCGTTTCTTGAAATAAAAAATTGAGGGGCATATTATCAAGCACGGGTGATAAAATTATTGCCGTTTTAGCGGCAGAAAACTGCTGCAAAAGTGGCGATAACTGGCTTATCGACGCTTTAGCGGTCGTTTTCTGCCGCTAAAGCGGCGATAATTTTAAAGCCCGTGCTTGATAATATGCCCCTGAGACATTTAAGAAAAGTCTCATTTTTCACGAATTTCATCACAATAGAACGCAGCCAGGCTCCTACTCTAACCACTAATCTGTACTTCTATAATGTGGCCATATTCACTGAATTGCATCATATTATAGGATCGTTATAGCACTGTCGTACCTTTTTCGAGGTGCCATTGCACTTTCTGGTTGGTCAAAAGAGTAGATACATCTTCTGTGCATGGTCCCTGAAGGGTGCCGGTCGAGGTGTCATCTCAGAGTAGATTCATTATTTTGGTGATGTTTGTGAGTCCCGTAGTGTGTGCTCTAGACTTTAGCAAGCGCAGGTAGCAGTTGTTTTGGTACCTGGCATATGTTTGTTTTATCTCTGAACAGTACACAATACACACACCCTGGAAATAAAGAGCACTGAAAGGCAATTAAATCAGTAAATATATTTTTGGATCCGTAGAGCAGTTCTATGATCCTTTGGAAATAAAGTGCATCATGCAAGTCTCTGTCCCTACCGGTGTCGAATGGTGCATGGCTAATATATTTCCTCCCTGGGGGCACCCAGGCCTCTTCTCAACATGTGCCACCCAGCCAGCAGTGAGGCCTCCCTTATTAGCCAGATTTCTGCCAGGCATTCTGCCATCTGTGTAATTGAAGTGTCAACCTTTCTCTAAAGTAAATAGAATATATGCCCCTTCCCCTCCTTCCCCACACACCCCGCTGTGAATCTGATACCTCCTTCCCACCCATCCATGTTTACAAGTTGATTTTTCTGTGACATCAGGAATATCAATGCGTGTTTTACTGCATCCATCAGAATCATTCTTGAATGAGATTATAACTGACATCAGTCTACAGGGTTATGGTGAAGAAGCCTTTCATGGGGATTTATTTTTTCCCACATTTTAATACATGCCCCAGAGTTCAGCCCTGTACCTGAGCTGACTTCCCGCCTTTGCTTGTACCATTATGTGGATCACCGTAGCACATATCTGAGCATGAAGGCCTTTTGAGGCTTATGGCAATCAAGATGGAGTCACTTGAATAAAGCAGGGTTGGTATATGAAGACCAGTGGCAACTGAGGGGCATATGTACAAGGAGTTAATGTCGCCGTTTATCGCCGTATTTACAAGTTGTGCTAACCGCAGTTAGCAGCAGTTTTCCAGCGTAAAGATGCGTTTTTCGGATCTCCAGTTCTGTTAGTGGGACTTAACGAAAATGAGATGCCAGGTAGACATAATTCAGAAAAGGGGGTGGTTTGGTCTGCCCTGTTCCCATGATGCACTGGGCCAGGGGCAGACTAATTTGCATATAGCCAGGTTCTGAGCTGGGATGGGGCAGTGAGCTAAATAACGGTGATGGATCAAGCCCTGATCTATGGACTGGGTAAGAGTGGTCTGCTTAATTCAGACACTCTGTTCATCACCACCCCCTTTTCTGAATCGTTTTTGGCCACTATAGGTGTGGCAGGGTATACTCAGACATGAGTCCCTTGCTCACTGCTCCATCAGGATTCAAGCAAGCCGGGCAGACGAGGCTGAAATGCCAGAAACCGGTCCCCGGTAGCTTGTATCCTTTCTGGTGAAGAATTGGCTTGGTAGTTTGGTCTGCCCTGTTCCCATGATGCACTGGGCCAGGGACAGACTAATTTGCATATAGCCAGGTTCTGAGCTGGGATGGGGCAGTGAGCTAAATAACGGTGATGGATCAAGCCCTGATCTTTGGACTGGGTAAGAGTGGTCTGCTTAATTCAGACACTCTGTTCATCACCACCCCCTTTTCTGAATTGTTTTTGGCCACTATAGGTGTGGCAGGGTATACTCAGACATGAGTCCCTTGCTCACTGCTCCATCAGGATTCAAGCAAGCCGAGCCGACGAGGCTGAAATGCCAGAAACCGGTCCCCGGTAGCTTGTATCCTTTCTGGTGAAGAATTGGCTTGGTAGTTTGGTCTGCCCTGTTCCCATGATGCACTGGGCCAGGGACAGACTAATTTGCATATAGCCAGGTTCTGAGCTGGGATGGGGCAGTGAGCTAAATAACGGTGATGGATCAAGCCCTGATCTTTGGACTGGGTAAGAGTGGTCTGCTTAATTCAGACACTCTGTTCATCACCTCCCCCTTTTCTGAATCGTTTTTGGCCACTATAGGTGTGGCAGGGTATACTCAGACATGAGTCCCTTGCTCACTGCTCCATCAGGATTCAAGCAAGCCGGGCCGACGAGGCTGAAATGCCAGAAACCGGTCCCCGGTTTCTTGTATCCTTTCTGGTGAAGAATTGGCTTGGTAGTTTGGTCTGCCCTGTTCCCATGATGCACTGGGCCAGGGACAGACTAATTTGCATATAGCCAGGTTCTGAGCTGGGATGGGGCAGTGAGCTAAATAACGGTGATGGATCAAGCCCTGATCTTTGGACTGGGTAAGAGTGGTGTGCTTAATTCAGACACTCTGTTTTTCACCACCCCCTTTTCTGAATCGTTTTTGGCCACTATAGGTGTGGCAGGGAATACTCAGACATGAGTCCCTTGCTCACTGCTCCATCAGGATTCAAGCAAGCCGGGCCGACGAGGCTGAAATGCCAGAAACCGGTCCCCGGTAGCTTGTATCCTTTCTGGTGAAGAATTGGCTTGGTAGTTTGGTCTGCCCTGTTCCCATGATGCACTGGGCCAGGGACAGACTAATTTGCATATAGCCAGGTTCTGAGCTGGGATGGGGCAGTGAGCTAAATAACGGTGATGGATCAAGCCCTGATCTTTGGACTGGGTAAGAGTGGTCTGCTTAATTCAGACACTCTGTTCATCACCACCCCCTTTTCTGAATCGTTTTTGGCCACTATAGGTGTGGCAGGGTATACTCAGACATGAGTCCCTTGCTCACTGCTCCATCAGGATTCAAGCAAGCCGGGCCGACGAGGCTGAAATGCCAGAAACCGGTCCCCAGTAGCTTGTATCCTTTCTGGTGAAGAATTGGCTTGGTAGTTTGGTCTGCCCTGTTCCCATGATGCACTGGGCCAGGGACAGACTAAATTGCATATAGCCAGGTTATGAACTGGGATGGGGCAGTAAGCTAAATAACGGTGATGGATCAAGCCCTGATCTTTGGACTGGGTAAGAGTGGTCTGCTTAATTCAGACACTCTGTTCATCACCACCCCCTTTTCTGAATCGCCAGGTAGACATAGGCATCCCCATGCAAAAACAGCCACTAATCCCCCTTTGCAAAATTTACAAGGAATTTCTTGTATGGTGTAAAACCAAAAAAACGGCCTCTAACTCCAGTTAGAGGCAATTTTTTAAGACCAGAAAATAGCTGGTCTTAAAAATGGTGCAAACACTTGGGGTCTCATTTCAGAAGGTTTTGGTGCTGGACAGCGCCTCAAGGAATGTTGCTGCACTGTCCTGCGACAAAACTACAGGTCAGGAATGACACCATCAATATGATAGGGCGCATTCATGGGCCTCATTCAAGTGTTGCATTGTTGTGACAAAACAGCATTACAACACTTTTCACGGGGATCACTGACATAATATAGAATGACAAAATATAGACTTACAAAAATATAGTCACCAAAATATAGAATGACAAAATATCGAATTCCTATCTACAAACAGGTAAGTACAAAAATATCGAATCCAAAATATAGTCTGTAAAAAATATAGTCAGTCAAAATATCGAATTTTTTTAAATGTCTTAAAAGTAATTTAAAATTAATGAAATAATACATATAATTAAGTAAAACATACTTAAAAATACTCAAATAACCTTAAAATTAAGATATAAATAATTTAAGTTATTAATAAAAAATGTACAATATTTTACCGTAGGATAGCAGGAGGGTAACATTTAATATTACCACTCCAGTGAGTGCAACAGTAGGGAAAGCATTGGATAGCGTAGGGGTAAAAAATACTATTCCCACTCCAGTGAGTGAAACAGTAGGGAAAGCGTTGGATAGCGTAGGGGTAAACAATACTATTCCCACTCCAGAGAGTGCAACAGTAGGGAAAGCTTTGGATAGCGTAGGGGTAAAAATTACTATTCCCACTCCAGAGAGTGCAACAGTAGGGAAAGCGTTGGATAGCGTAGGGGTAAAAAATACTATTCCCACTCCAGTGAGTGCAACAGTAGGGAAAGCGTTGGATAGCGTAAGGGTAAAAATTACTATTCCCACTCCAGAGAGTGCAACAGTAGGGAAAGCGTTGGATAGCGGGAGGGTAAAAAATACTATTCCCACTCCAGTGAGTGCAACAGTAGGGAAAGCGTTGGATAGCGTAGGGGTAAAAAATACTATTCCCACTCCAGAGAGTGCAACAGTAGGGAAAGCGTTGGATAGCGTAGGCGTAAAAATTACTATTCCCACTCCAGAGAGTGCAACAGTAGGGAAAGTGTTGGATAGCGTAGGGGTAAAAAATACTATTCCCACTCCAGTGAGTGCAACAGTAGGGAAAGCGTTGGATAGCGTAGGGGTAAAAATTACTATTTCCACTCCAGAGAGTGCAACAGTAGGGAAAGCGTTGGATATTGGAAGGGTAAAAATTACTATTTCCACTCCAGAGAGTACAACAGTAGGGAAAGCACTGGATAGCGTAGGGGTAAAAATTACTATTCCCACTCCAGAGAGTGCAACAGTAGGGAAAGCGTTGGATAGCGTAGGGGTAAAAAATACTATTCCCACTCCAGAGAGTGCAACAGTAGGGAAAGCGTTGGATAGCGGGAGTGTGAAAATGACTATTCCCACTCCAGATAGTGCAACAGTAGGGAAAGCTTCGGATAGCGTAGGGGTAAAAATTACTATTCCCACTCCAGAGAGTGCAACAGTAGGGAAAGCGTTGGATAGCGTGGGGTAAAAAATACTATTCCCACTCCAGAGAGTGCAACAGTAGGGAAAGCGTTGGATAGCGGGAGGGTGAAAATTACTATTCCCACTCCAGTGAGTTTAACAGTAGGGAAAGTAATATATTATTAAAAATAAATTAAATATCAATACCAATAAAACATTAATTGAAATTAATAACCAATGTAATATTATGTAATAATTAATTAGAAAGACAACGACATATTAGTTATTAAAAATTAATAACCTATTCATAATTATTTAACAACTAATTAATTTTCAATAACAAAAACTAATTAATAATAAAAATTAATACCAATTAAAAACTAACAGTAAATTAATTATCAATGCACAAAAAGTATTTTTAATATGTAATTAATTACAATTACATTACTTCCACCCTATTCCCCTATAAACCCACATCCCACTACAGAAAATACATTAATACAATTATCATAATTATCAAATATTTAATTAATACAAAATAATTACCAATTAATAAAAATGAATTGCCAATTAATAGAAATTAATTACCAATTAAAATTAATTAACAATACATTTAAAATCAATACCAATAAATGAAAAAAATTATTTACTTAATTACAATTAAATTACTTCCCACCCTATTCCCCTATAAACCCACAACCCGCTACAGAAAATACATTTAGAAAACTAACATAATTAACAATTAATCAATTAATACAAATTAATTGGCAATTAATGAAAATTAATTACCAATTAAAAAATAACAATAAATTCAAAATGAATACCAATAAATAAATACAAATATTTAGTTAATTACAATTAAATTACTTCCCACCCTATTCCCCTATAAACCCACAACCCGCTACAGAACTAGAAAGCAAAATTTAATTAAAAATTATTCATAATTGCTAGAAATTAATATTTAATTTAATATAATTAAATTACTTCCCACCCTATTCCCGTATAAACCCACAACCCGCTACAGAATTAAATTACGCAAACATTTAATAACATAAAATTCATTACTTAAAATACATTAAACATACATTACAAAAATTAATATACACTTTTCACACATATACTAACATACAAAACACTTTAAAAAAATTGATATTATTAAAAAATCGATATATTTAATGCCTATATTGTATACTTCAATATTTTGACTTCTATATTTTGAAAATCGATATTACTTACCTTAAATTCGATATTTTTAACCACTATATTGTGTCCATTCGATATTTTGTCCATTCTATATTTTTACTTCGATATTATGTCCATTCTATATTTTGGAATCGATATTATGACTGTTTACCTGCGAAACCATGGATGCGGTGTATTCACTGTA